>NC_074670.1:26922899-27625359 GCF_029448725.1 Salvelinus fontinalis | reverse complement strand
TGCTGTATTTGGTATTCAGGCACAAATTCCATCTGGAAGTTTCTCTTGAGATAAAAGTCCTGCCACTGTACTTAATGAATAAGTGATGCAATGCATATGAAGTTATGCAGACAATGCATTCCCTCAGTACTGCAGAGCTAATTCTTGCGCTATCTGCCAAATTAGGGAAAATGTATCAGTTCCAATATTCTCTCTCTCTCTCTCTCTCTCTCTCTCTCTCTCTCTCTCTCTCTCTCTCTCTCTCTCTCTCTCTCTCTCTCTCTCTCTCATCCCCCTCTCTCTCTGCTACAGTTGGAGTGTGACAATTTCATCACAGTCATTCAGAAAGTCAATGACACTTTTGTGGTATGCGGGACAAATGCAGGAACCCCCAAATGCTGGCTGCTGGTAAGATGACATGATGATGAATAGAATAGCTATTGTCTTCAACATGTGTTTAGTGTTCACACTTTCATCTTACTTAACTCCTGTATCACTTTTATAAAAGTTGGTAATAGTGTTCAATAAAAAACCTTAACTTATATCTCTATTTGTACTGTATACAAGGAGGTAAGAGCATTCAGGATATGGCTTGTGAGGTTGTGATGTAATTTCCTCTCTATAGGTAAATGACACTGTGCTGACTGACGCCCCCACCAATGGACAGATGGCACCAGCCTCTGACATCTCCCCTCCCTACCCCTCCCAGACGTCCGTCAGTCTGTCCGCAGGTACGATGAGAGGACAGACAGACAGTCCAGCCAAACATCCATAGAAAGTCTGCTATTGGCACAATACCAAACCCATCCCTTACCCCTATTTCTACATCCTTGTTAACTCCTCTCTGTGGATCTGAAAGGATAGGATAAGTATCAGCATTTTGGTGGAGAGCTCCATCTAGCCATTATGTTCATAAGTTTACAGACCAATCAGATCCTCAATATTGACTTTGGTATGGGATAGGAGATCTGTTTAAAATGGTACAATAGTACTACAGATGGTTCACGACATGTAGCGAAGCTGTAACTCGCAGTATTATCGGAATCATGGCAAGGTTACTTTGTATAGCAGTTTCTGTGATAGCGCAGACCAGGCTGGACTGTAGTGATGAACCAATGAGCCATTTGCTAGAGTGGGGCAGTGTTCTGATAACGTTCAGTTCTCATTGAACCATTAATGTCATGATCCAAATTTCCTCCCTTATTGCTATGGAGACAGTGCCCCAAGTGGGGTAATTGTAATACGGTTATGGGAGGATGTTGGCGCAGTCAGCTGTCTTCTGTAGATTTATTTTTTATCTCTCCCTCTAACTTCTGTTTCTCTCTCTCTCCCTCTCTCCTCTTTATCTCTCTCTTTATCTTTACCCCCCTCTCTCGCTCTCAGATGGGAATCTATACTCTGCTCTGTCAGCAGTAGGGCGTCACCCTGGCTCTATCCGCCGGACCTACGGCACTCAGAAGCTTCTGAAGACTGAGACCAAGTGGCTGCAGAGTGAGTGGGATGAGGGCAACATGGGACTATATTGGTGTAGGAGAGCTGCATGAGGCACTGGAGTGGATGAGCATGGAAATAGCAAGTCTATATTATCTAATATCTTGTAACATGCTGCATGCAGAAACATAATCCCTATGAATTCTTCCATTTAAAATATCATAAGTTAAGTTCACAGTTGTGATAGTCATCCAAGGTTTTAACTCCCTGTATTATGTACTGGACGTCTTTATTAGCCTATAAAACTTCCAAGCAAACACTTTTATCAAAATACATTTTTTAAATACACCTTTATCTCTGTACACACTAGATGGCCCTGCTAGAATGAAATGCATTAGTTTGAAATGGGCCCAGATAGTTACAACCAGTGTCGTGGTAATTTCCTGTATTACTCAATAATGAGAGAGCCAACCACACACAAGTCAGAGTTATATTATAAAGTCCATCTTTAATAATATATGAGCTTCAACATAGCCCTTTTTGACTCTCAGATCAATTCAGTGTCTATAAATGAATTCTCTGAGAGTCCCCACAAAACAATTCTTAGTATAATTTATAGCCAAGATACACCCCTCTCAATTTACAAAGAACCTTTTACTTGAAAGAGGAGTATCCCATAGCTAGATAGCATTAGCTATAAATTATCGTTCAGTTTGGTCTCCTAAGACGAGATTTCAATCTCGTGCTTGGTACCAAAACATTACCTCATCCTATGGCATATATCAATTGTCAATTCCAGATACTCCCATCTCAAATACACCCAAACCTGGACAAACTCACTGAAGATAGTGAGCCTCTTAGGTCATATACTAGGTGAAGATAAGGGCAACCTCAGAGGGGACATACAATGGTTCCAGACACTGCCATACTCCTTCCCTCAATGAGAACAGTAGGGAGTGACTGGCGTACAGACATTGTATGAGATTACTAACTGGTTCCCCATTAATAAACCTTCACATGGTTTAGGAATAGTTACAGACACATTCCCATAAGAAGACAATGTTCCATTCTGTCCTCCTCCCCTTCTGATATTCTACATAGCACCACATGGTTTAACAGATACATTGACATATGAAGACAAGCCTGACCTCTCCCCTCTCTGGGCCCCAAGTGACTAAGCCCTAGCTGATTAAAGGGAAAATGCAACTGCCAACCCTATAGTCCAAAGGGAACCATTCTAATGACAAGTATCTCACAAGCATATGATGAAAATAACATCTGATGTATCTATGTTACCTAACTAATTCTTATTCAGCCACGACACCAGTGACTGAGTTGGCCTGGTGCTCACTGGCTTCAAATGTTTTACTACCTGATTGAGTATTAGCGCTAATAAAATAGTGCCTGTTAAATAGTGATGAGTACCAGCACCTAAATATAAAGAGTAACGGCACCAGAAATGAGTACCGGCACTTATTTCAGTCCACTTCAAGCACTGGTGGAAGTCCTTTCTTTCTCCTGCTGCAGGCCCCCAGTTTGGTGGAGCAGCAGTAATACCAGCCTCTCAGAAACACAAGGAGGAGATCTACTTCTTCTTCAGTGAGATCAACAAGACGGCCATGGTGGACGAGGAGCCCTACAGGTCGCGCATTGGCCGAATCTGCATGGTAACCACAACAACATCACTATATCAGCTGTATTGCAACGCTATTGCATATTAAAGCTGAGCTCCGCGAAAGGAGAACAGCACCACTGGTCACCCCATGCACATTTGTTATTGTTTAGTTTTTTTAAACAGAAGAGATGAGCATCCAGCCTCGTGGTGAAAAGAAAACGTAGTACATACTCTGATGTTCTATCGCCCGTGCAATGATGTCAGAGGGGGAAAAAAACTGGGTTTGTTTGCAGTAACATCTTTGTTGTTGTAATATCGCGAACGAACCTGGCAGTTTCACCGCTAAGGATTCCAGCTTTAATGTTATGGTGTACTGTTGTATACTGTGTGTCCGTCTCCAGGTGGACGAGGGGGGCATAAAGAACCTGTTGGCGGACTCGTGGACTACCTTCCTGAAGGCCAGGGTGATGTGTGGTGCGGGTAGCACCCCCCAGCAGTACAACAACATCAGACAGGCTTTTGCGCTGTCTGACGTGGCCCAGGAGACGAGGACCGGGGTCATTTACGGCCTGTTTGCCAACGCCTGGTGAGTAGACCTTACACCTTCAACACCCTCCAACCCATATGGTTGCTTAAGACTGTGTCATGCTTAAAATGCAGGAGAGGAATGAGCTGCACAAACAACATAATCAGAGGAAAGGAGGAATTATGCACAGCACATCCAAATGGGGTACAGGAGCTGGATAGGCATGTACAGCAATGAAAACTTGCGAGCAGCAAAACGTTTCAGTGAGGAAAATACTTGATTGTATTTGAAAGAGAAAGGGACACGGGGATACCTAGTCAGTTGTACAACTGAATGCACTCAACTGAAATGTGTCTTCCGCATTTAACCCAACCCCTCTGAATCAGAAGTGGGCTCTGCTCTGTGGAGGCGGCCAATTACTTTTGAGCTTGAGTGCGTTTATTAGCATATTTGAGTAGCCTTTTAGAGAGTCATAGTAATATGATTCTACTCAGCTATCAGTCTGTGATTGAGTTGCTAACGACATTCCGATTCACATTAAGTTTGAATAAAGTAAGAAGAAGGAAGGAAGGCTTTTAAGTGTTGTATTGTTTGGTTGACCAGGGACACAACAGTGATATGTGCTTACTCCATCGAGGACATTGACCAGGCCTTCGCCACATCCAAACTGAAGGGTTACAGCAGTCCTCTGATTGGACATCGCCCTGGCACAGTAAGACACCCACTGAATCAGTTAAATTAACTTTCTTTAAATTAACATTTTGTAGTGGCAATCAAAGTCATTTTGCAAAGGCCAATTGCATAAGCTCATGCATGTGAGTCCGTCAATTTTGGGGAAGTGGAAGACTTGTGTTTCTATTTTGGAACAGATGACAGACACTGGTTGTGAAATTATTGTTCAAGGCAAAGCCACAGCCTGAGTCTGTCTCCCTTCCTGATTACATCACTTTCATTACATCACTTCCTGTCCCAGTGTGCCTTCAAGAACTCCACGGCAGCCCACAACCCTAAGACCCTAGTGGTGATCAGGGACCATCCGGAGATTGAGGACGTGATTCGTCCGGTTGGGGGTGCTCCGCTGAACCTGCCCACCGACGATCACTTCACACACACTGTCGCTGCCATTGTGTTAGCAGTAAACGACGAGCACTATAGTGTGCTGTACCTGGGAACAGGTGTGTGTGTGTGCGTGTGCGTGTGCGTGTGCGTGTGTGTGTGTGTGTGTGTGTGTGTGTGTGTGTGTGTGTGTGTGTGTGTGTGTGTGTGTGTGTGTGTGTGTGTGTGTGTGTGTGTTTGCTGTCAAGCTGTATCTCATGTACAGGCGTTTGGTGTAACCTATTTAGAAGTGATCTTTTAGAAGACGTAGTCTCCTTGACAAAGTAAATAAAAAAGTTGTTTTCTCAATGCAGGCATGAGTTGGGACTTATTATAAGAGTGCATTTTTGGCATGAATCCCAGATAAATTGACTGAATTTAAAAACAAAGTAGCTACAGCCTAATTGACGTGCTCTGATAAAGAAGTCAGTCGCTACCACAGGGAAAGTAGTGATAGAGCTGTGAACAAAGCCATGGGTCTCTGAGGTGGCCTAATAACAAACTGGAGCAGATAGTCTTCTGTGGGAAGTAATAGCCTCTCAATGTGGGGAGGAGATAAGAGAGGACAAGCTGTAGGACAGGCCTGCTCCTCTCCGTAAGTCACCCACTGATGAATTGACCAGTAGAGGAAAAAGGCAGCATGTGCTATTATAAACCTGGGGCCATATTCAATCAAAAATAGTCACTGGGTTTCCGGGATACATAAAAAAGAACAGGTCTCGACAATGGGGTCTCTCTCCTCTGATAATGTTCTCTCTCTCTTTCTGGTGATAGAACAGGGGAAAGTGCTCAAGGTTCTGCACACTATCGAGGAGGCCTTTATCATATCCCAGTACTCCCTCTTCCACAACGAGGGTCCTGTTCTAAGCATGGTCATCGACTCTAAGAAGGTACTGTGAGACCATCAGCGAACACTCCTTAGCAGCTCACACTAATATCCGTAGAAGAATTTGTTTATGACGTAGCTGCAGTCCAATCCGTTTAAACAATGCACTTCTAGTGATAACCACTGTATGTCTTCCTGCCTTCTCCCCCAGGGCCACCTTTATGTGGGCACGGCAATGGAGGTCCAGCGCATACTATTGGCTGACTGCGGTCGCTATGGAGACAGTTGCCGGGAGTGCATTCTGTCTCGGGATCCCTATTGTGGTTGGGACGCAGCCAGGAGGAGGTGCACACCCATCCCAGCTGGATACAACATCAGCACTGGGTATGAGATGTGATGATGTCACTCCTGGAATACAGTTTAGATACCTGTGGAAAACAAAAAAATAACAATCAATACCAGCCATAACATATCATTTCTTACAGAAGAGTGTCGAGGTTCCAACCACTATTCTAGGTTTTATGATAATTGTTTCATTTACATAAAATGGTTGATTGTTCAAAATGGTACATGCTAATTTGATGTTCTTTCAATAATTTGTTTCATACCATAGGGCACTCACTCAGAGTCTGGATCATTCCAATGCCTCTATCTGTGGTGAAGCTGCTGGTGAGTGCCACTCCGCCTCCTCTCTGACTCTCTGTATCTTTATTAACTGAAATAAGGAACTTTTTTACCAGAGGCTAACTCAGAAGATTATATCATATAATTGAGCGGAGGCTCAAACCCATTGGGCGGTTTAATATCAAAGTTTGCCCTCACTTCAAAGCCCAATAGCTTCAGCCATATTAACCTCTAATAATCCAAACAAATTATGAGATATGTACTGTCTTAGTTAGCAGTCTCTTTTTTCCATGACTTCTGTTGGTCGCAATCTCGGTGCAGCTGTCATGCATATCCGTTGACTGTTTCCCTTTCTTCCATTCCTGGAACATTGAGATATAAACCTAGGGAGTGGAGGATGAAAGGTGATGCAATATCATATATAAAGATATGATATTTGAATCTGTTATTTTAGCTGATATTTTCCAGAGAGAGTAAGTATCAGACCACAGAATAAAATAGATGCATCTCTGTGTCTGTTTGTACACGTTAGTCGGGTTTTAGGTTTACTGGGCTTTGAGTCACAATTGTCCTACTGACTGAGAGCAAAGTTATAATTTACAATAACCTGTATATTTTTTCACAAATATGAGGGTGGCCTCTTACCCACACATTTCTCACATAATGAAGCAGTCCTGCCAATCCTGTCCTGCCATTCCCATTTTGAACTCACCTATGATTGTTACCGTATATACGTAAACAATCCATAGGTATGAAACCATAACATATTCTCTAGTCTGGGAGCCCATAAGTAAGTGTTTCATTTGGGTGAGATCAATGTTAACCAGGCTGTGCCCTCTGAACCCCCACAGCACCGAAGACCCATAGGACAAACCCCAAACAGGTGGTGATTGACTCGGACGGCCCCGTTAACCTCCCCTGCCCCGTGCGCTCCTTTCACGCCACCTACCGCTGGGAGAAGGACAACTGTATCAAGCACTACCCCTGCTTCATCATTGGAGACTCCTGTGTGCTGGAACCCACCCCTGACCTGCCCCTTAAGCAGGGGGTGTTCCGCTGCATGGCCACGGAGAACGGCTACAAGGTGGAGGTGGTCTCCTACAGGCTGGTGATCAACAGTGGGCCTCTGCCTGCCTCCTTGGCCTCTACCCTGGGGCCATGCCTCCTGCTTGCCTCAGCCACCCTCTGGCTCCTGTAACCATTGCAAATGCTAAAGCTAACCCCTTAGCCTCTAAGGCCCTCTCTCTGACAGACAAGAGAGGAGGGGCCACCATACCCAGGTTAGGTTCGCAGAGCATTGATATTAATGGTCGGGTAATGCGATCAGTGTTGCCCACAGAGACTGTTTTCAGAAAAAAGTGTTTTTTTATTTAATTTACATTGTTCAGGAAATGCCTGAAAATAAACAAAGCCATTTATTTTTTAATTATATATGGGCTTACCATACTAACCAATACTGTACTGTTTAAACAAAAAAATACCTAAAACAAACTTAATAATACATAACATTTAAACTTAATACATTAACATCAATATGGGTTTTATGGAAAGACAAACTATATTATCATGTCTTATTCTGAATTTTAAATACAGATTCAAACCACAAGATGTGCTTTGCGAACCTTGCCTGTTCCACCCAAGAGATGACGTCTCATGAGTTGGGTTAAATACAATACCAGGCCAATTTCTCTTTATGGTTTCTCAACTTATTTTGAAACTTGATTGTGCTACTTTGTGAATATTTGAAGCTTGAATACTGCTCTAACATCCAAACATCCTGTTGAATGTCATAAGTATAGGCTAGTATTTAGAAAATGTCTGGTATTGAGTAAAAAAAAATGCCTTAACAATTCTGGGACATACCCCCTAAGCACAATTTGCAGTGGAAGCAAAACTGATCAATTATGTTGACTTGAAACTGTGAATGAGGTGGCCAAGCCTTACTTTGATGCTGGGAGGAAGTGTCATCTTTTTGACAGGAAGTAGGTAGAAGAGCATGAGCTCATCCTCGAACATCACTGTGTCTCGGCAAGTCCTCTGCAGTAAAGGCAGTTTTTGCATCATTTTATTGGATAGTATCAGACATTCATATTATGCTACTTCATTTTCAACAAACATAAGTACAGTAAACATCATTCAGTGGCAGGTGAGGCCAAATTAGAATTGAGTAGATGACATGTAGTGTTAGTTGCATTTTGTAGTTTGCTATATGAGGAAAAGATTGGGATTATATGAGTACTGTGTGTTAAGTATTTTATTGCTCCACAATTGCTGATTTCCACCATTTCTGCCTATGTATATGAAAGTTATTCTTGATGGTTCAAGGTTTTTTACTGTACGGAAGTCCAAAGAGGACAATAAAAAAATCCTTGTCATGTCGAGATAACAACTTATTTATCTCATGATCACGACATAACAAGAGTTGTTTTGTCGACATCACGAGATGAACTCTATAAATAGGAGTAGACGCATTGATGATAGATTGACAGGATGGCTGAGGCGGTAGAGCCCATGGTGGATCAGCACATATGTTTTTATTGATTGCTACACTAAGGGATGGTACATTTCATGCTAACATGTCGCTCATTGTCAGTTTATAAAGTAGAATGTTAGCAAGCTAAATGTCCTTTACCTTGAGCTAAAAGTGGCAGGTAGGCTAGTGGTTAGAGTGTTGGGCCAGTAACCGAAAGGTTGCTAGATTGAATCCCAGAGCTGACAAAATAAAAATCTGTTGTTCTGCCCCTGAACAAGGCAGTTAACCCTCTGTCATTGTAATAAGAATGTGTTCTTAACTGACTTGCCTAGTTAAATAAAGGTTAAAAATAAAAGACCTAAGGGCTTCCCGGGTGGCACAGAGGTCTAAGGCACTGCATCGCTGGCACCAGACACTCTGGGTTTGAGCCCAGGCTCTGTTGCAGCCGACCGGGAGGTCCATGGGGCGACGCACAATCGGGCTTCTGTAATACTGTGGTTATACAATGATGTTACTCTTTGACTGCTAGCGTCGTCTGGGTTAGGGAGGGTTTGGCCGGTAGGGATATCCTTGTCTCATTGCACACTAGTGACTCCTGTGGTGGGCTGGGCGCAGTGCACGCTGACCAGGTCGCTAGGTGTACGGTGTTTCCTGCGACACATTGGTGCGGCTGGCTTCCGGGTTGTGTTAAGAAGCAGTGCGGCTTGGTTGGGTTGTGTCTTGACCTTTGTCTCTCCCAAGCCTGTACGGGAGTTGTAGTGATGAGACAAGACAGTAACTACTAACAATTGGATACCAATAAGGGGGTTAAAAAAAGAATAAAAAAGATCTCTTGGGGCATCTAAGAGGGGCAAATGGGGCATTTGAGCCCTGAACGATGCCTGAAAGGCTGGCTTGTCTCCCAGGCTGTATGCCAATTGCATGCAAGCAACAATGCAGCTAACTTGGCTAGTCTTGTGAGTGTGTTAGCTAGGTAGTCTTATTAGCTAGCTAGCTAGCTTATTAGCTAGCTATATCTCAGATTCCACCTTGTAGGGTGTTTCATAGGTAATAATCTTGCAGGCAGATTAGCAGCATTATGTATATGATCAAGACTGGGTGTGCTCGATTCCTGGCAGGCTGATTTGATTCAATAACAGCGACAGATGCTGCCTGCAGATGGCTGTCTGCAAGGATCCTTACATATGAAACAGCCTACAAGGCTGATTTATCAGCCTCTGAGGCTTCTATTGAATTGGATCAACTTGCCAGAAATAGAGCTCACCCACTTTGGATTGTATATACAGCGCTGACAGCTAATCTGCCTGCAAGGAGCCTTACCTATGAAACAGCCTACAAGGCAGCATCCTGATTTATCAGCCTCTGAAACTGAAATGTAATCTGATCAGCCTGTCAGGAATGCAGCTCACCCATTGTAAATGTGTCAGGCATCGTTCAGGGCTTAAATGCCTCTGAAGCTGAAATGTAATCTGATCAGCCTGTCAGGAATGCAGCTCACCCACTGTAAATGTGTCAGGCATCGTTCAGGGGTTAAATGCCTCATTTTGCGATCAACTCAGCCACGGGGTCTTTGATGAAGTGGTTATCGTGCATCTGAAGAAATGAATGGATGATGCGTGGTACTTTTGATTATCTTGTGATCTCGACAAAACAACTTTTGTTATGAGATAAATATGTCTTGATCTCGACATAACGAGGGAACTTTTTTTAAATTCAAATGTCCTCTCTTGGCTTCCGTAATACTGTGGTTATAGAATGATGTTACTCTTTGACTGCTTTAACTAACCTATTCTCAATGGGAAAATCCAATGCATAATTCTCAAAGGGGTTATTTTCATACTTGTATCTGTATGCTGTGACAAACGCTTTACATAATTTGATAGGCTCCTTTTGTGAAGTAGAACACTTTGAGCAGCCACCATACTCTGGGGAGAAAGACTGAAATGAATGATTTACATATTTGGAAGATATGGAACAAAATTCCTCTTTAAACAATAGATGTTTTTTATTTAAGCACCTGACCTCAAATAACAATAGTATGTTGGAGGCAGAGAATGTTTGCTGGGAGGGAGTGGTTTACTCAGAGCAAATGTTGAATGTAACATAGTAATATGAATGTAGTTGCAACAAAATGCAAGTCTATTGTTCCCATTTATTGACTGTAGTATCTCAGTGCTGAAGCACCGTCTTACAGCCACTACTGTGTTTTGAACTGTGCCACTGAGCTTTGTGGCAAATTTTGAAATGGCAAAAAAACCACTGTCGCCTGAAAATATTGGTAGAAAACAGGCTACATAATGCTGTTCTTAGAACAGTTTTAGCCATAGTTCTGCAGGTTCCATCTTTCTCTCTGGGGGTGGCTGTACGTTTGTTGTCTCGAGGTCTCAGGAGGATATGCTTGCTGCATTGCACTGATGCGGGATATTGACTGTGCCAAACATAAGCTGTGTTGAGCCGCCTCATCCGCCGCCTGCCGCTTTTCACTCACTTAGCACTTTGAGTAATTGGTTTCCCAAATTGCTTTCTCAAACTCACACACATTCTTATATATGTCACAAATACACACAGGCATATTGGTGCACGCACACACACACACACACACACACACACACACCTCTTGTTTACCAATCACCCACTTCAATCTCATTCCCTTTACTCTAGTATTTACTGTTGCTTATCTGTTTCATTGTGTTTTGAGCATGAAGCTGGTGTGTCTCTGGAAACAGTGAACAGAAGCCTCTCATACACTAGCCAACACTAATTAGGCAACTGAACCTGTATCGCTCACTGCAGAGAAATACAAGCTATTTTACCAAGACAGATGGCCTAGTGTCACTGGGTATTGTTAAAAACGGTCAACGAATCATGCCTGTGCAGAGTTGATTGTATTTGGCCTTTCATGGATTTCAAAAGGGCAGCAGTGATATGGGAGTTTCGTTTCTCTGGAGCACTTTATTTAATGACCACCTTCATAGCCAGGAGTCCCTGCTATGACGTGGACATAAACAGTGGACATATCGCATGCGGGTGATTATCGTTATCCTAGAAAGATTTAAACCGGTTTGTTGTGTTCAATTTACCCGTTCGATAAATAATGCCAGCAGAGAAATAGAGTGAAGTGAATCGTATTGTCTTTAAATCCTTTCTCTGGTGCTTTGGACAGTGTTGATTGCATTCTGTGTCTTAGTACATTTTATTACCATAACCATAATTTTTTTCAAGGACAGATGTCTATCTATATGAAGTGTTAATACATATCCATGTAACGAATCTGTAACTCCATATGTTTCCCTTTACTGAAAATGTACAGTGAAAATCAATAAAGTAATCAACTACAGTATTTCCTTTTTTATTAACTTTTATTTATTCAGGGTAGCCCTTTTATGTATATTTTCACAAAATGTATATTCATACTTAATGGTATAATACATGAGCAATGAGCATGGCACGGTTTGAGGCACAGTGGAAAGTTGGGTTACTTTAAATTGTATCAGATTGTATATTCATGCTGGAGAACCACAAAATGGTTGAATTCTACATTGAGTAAATTATGTTAAATGTTGCACCATCTACTGGTGTAGAATTGTATGACAGTTCAGTGTCAATGCTCCACATGTGATCTTCATATTAGTAAAATAAAATAAAAATATCACTTAAACCATGAAACAGACAGGTGAACCATATTTATACTGGTGTTGAACCCTATTTATACTGGTGAATGCCTATTCTAGGACATACTCCCTTGTCAGGGAAGTGATATTGCTAAACACAAAGGAAACTATTTATTTTTGCCAACTCACCGTAAACTAATTTTCTATCCATCACTTCCTGCTTCCCCCCCAAAGGATACTTGGCTTGACATGGTGATGGATCACTTATGATTAATAACAAGATCTTACAAGACAGCTTGCATTTGTTATGGGCTGTCATTCACTTTTCAACACCCACCTACAAACTGAGGCAACCATAATGAAGAACATATTTATTTCTCCCAAAATACAACCCACGACAAACCCCCATCCCCCTCTCGTTTTCTATTAAGATCGTTTCTATCCTTTTCCCATGAAGTTAGTTTCCTATCTGGAATGAAGAAGAGAAACAACTCATCTTATTCAATAACAGACAGGCTTACTTATCGACTGCCAGAGATAGCCACACGAAACAAAATCAAAACACCTGCTACATACAAACATAACAGTGTATTAATCATCCATTTTATAAGGTTCAAGCTTTCCTCTGTGCAAAGACAACCACAATACAAGTATATCTAATGACACGTCTCACTAAATCAATTTAATTGCCAGAGAGGTTTTAACTATGAACTTTGAAGGATCTGACTTAGCATTTTCTCCAATGTGTTAGAATACCCAGGGTGGAATAATAACAGAGACAAAACTATTTCAATGTACTATTGCACAAGATGGCCCCATATCTTATTTTCCCCACAGTCACCCCAAAAGACAATGAATGCAATTAAAGGTTGCAAACCCTGGCAGTAGTGCTTGACTTGGACGGAAATAGGTGCCGGTACTCATTTTGGGTGCAGGTTCCTCTTATATTTAGGTGCAGGCGCTCTGCAATTCTTTTGAGCTAATATTCTATGAGGTGCGGTAGAACATTTGAGGTGCCGGTACTCAGCTCCAGTAGGCTCCTGAACAAGTCAAGCACTGCCTGCAGGAAAGGGAATGGCTTTATCCCCCACATTCCACATTCCTGAGTGCTTACAAACAGAGCAATGTGGAAAATAAGACTTAAAGGGCTAGTCTTCTTCCTTCATGACCAGTCACTGACAACACATGTTAATGTGTTGTTGAAAACTAGTAACTGAAGGGCTGAATTGGTTCACTAATATTTCATCTTAAGGTGAGTTCTGAGAGTTTGTCTGACTACTTTATGTAAAATGTTGATCATTTTAACAGTATGAAGATATTCACAGTAGGGAGATGGTGATAGCACCAGCCATTTTCACAAATTTAGATATTTTGGAGATTCACATTACCTCAAATATTTTAGCAGTAACTATTTTTGCGCTAAGGGATGTTTTCACAAATACCAAACAGTTTGGCATCAAGGGAAAAAAATCTAGATATGCAAATTTGAACTGTTTAAGTGACTGAGAAATCAAACAAGTTAAAGTAAGCATGTCTAGACAGGCTGTATAAGACAATTATAGAACCACACTGCGATTATAGAAGGAGTCACCATCATGAGCTTTGCTCTGTCAAATGTTTCCCTCAAGTTCAGGAACAGTGATCTGCCAGGTGGATGAGGGTGCGTTTGACTCCATTAACATTGTGCTAACTAACTGAAGGACTCACGTGAGTGCCATGGTTTCGTGCAGTCTGTGCAATTGAGACATTTTATCACATATGTATTTAATGTTAA
The DNA here is from genome assembly GCF_029448725.1 of Salvelinus fontinalis. Lineage (NCBI taxonomy): Eukaryota > Metazoa > Chordata > Actinopteri > Salmoniformes > Salmonidae > Salvelinus > Salvelinus fontinalis. The sequence goes on along the minus strand of NC_074670.1, from coordinate 27,611,405 downwards.
TGTGTCAGGGTACAACTTTATATTGAAGACCTTTGACCAGTTCTCTTGAAAAACAGATTCTGTCAATGAGACTAACCTGTATGAAAAAATATGAAATATAATTGTAAAAACTATAGCTCAAGTCAAAGTCATAACTTAACAGTATGCGTGTCAGGCAATCAGACTACAGACAGTACCATGACAGAACAGTTTGGGGCAAGTCATTACCTGGGAGCAATGTGCAAAGCTGTCATCAACACAAAGGGTGGCTACTTTGAAGAATCTCAAATATTAAATATATTTTGATTTGTTTTAACACTTTGTTGGTAACTACATGATTCCATATGTGTTATTTCATAGTTTTGATGTCTTCACTATTATTCTACATTGTAGAAAATTGTAAAAAAAAAAATTGAAAACCCCTGGAATGAGTAGGTGTGTCCAAACTTTTGACTGGTACTGTATGTCACTCATTTGTAGATAATAATTAGCCTATCAAAAGTTAAGTTTTGTATTTGTAGTGTAAATCACACATATTTGGGCAGGCAAGTCATCTGATCCCAGTATTAGACATTCAGAAGCACACAACCAGTGAGTTAATGGCTAACCAGGCTAACTAACAGAGTTCGTGTAGCCTATTAATATTCTAAACATGTAGGTTAGAGGCACATAGCTCAGGGTTGACTGCTCTGACCTGGTGGTAAGTAGTAACATTAAGTAAATAGAGACCGGCTTTAGAAGGAAACTCCTCCTACTTTCCAGTAAAAAATCCTCCCCTTCTCATCAGCCACTCTTTGTGCCAAATTTATGAGTTACCATGCGGTCTGACATTGGTCCCTGGGACATTAATCAATCACTCAGTTATAGTTGGCTTGTATTGATTTAATCACTCTGCAAGGTCTAGTGTTAATCTAAGCAGTTTTTAAAGGAGGAAGACCTTTCCTGAGTTCCTGGTACAATAACAATAAGATTAGTAAATACTTACATTGAACCATTTCATGATTGGCCTATGCTTTATTTTGGTCATTATACTGGGTTATTATTTTGTGATGGGGTTATATTCATGTAAGGCATTTTACTGAATCAATATTAATGACATGGTTTATCTTTTTTTCATAAATTTGTAGGAATAGCTATCAGTGTTGGCTAGAGAACTGATATATGATATATATATGATATATGTAGGTATCATTGTGAAATAAAGCTATGATTTTTTTTTTTTACACCCATAGAAACATAGAAGGGCATATTTCCTCTATGTTAAATTACAAAACAACCCCACATAGTAAGGAAATATTTACGAGTCAAGGAACCCTGCCAGATATGAATGTCAGTGATGGCGATGCACCTCAGAAAAAGAGGCCAAGATAAAGATGAAGACAGTCTAACAGACTGCCCAATGAATTATAAACATCATAAATTGACCCCTCCAGCAGAAAGAAGGCATTCATTACCTAAATATTTACCTCTATATTGAGAGCAGAACTCTGACCTGATGTTTGAAAGGGTTAGTCGCAATTGCTGGTCTCCAGGAAGTATTCCATAGCCTAAGTATATGCTATCCAATGTATACAGTAAACAAAGTGGAGGCTAATTGAATACCTTAGACATTTTGTTATCAGAAAATACAATATGCCACAGATAAAATAAAATAAAAATCCAGAATCTTTATTGAGAAAAGCAACGGCTTCTGAAAATAAAATGTTTTTGTTTTATGTTTCATCAGTTGGAATTATTCAAAATATAATTAAACATTGATAGAATACCAAACTTACTGTAGGCCATAGCAGGGGTTCCCAAACTTTTTCACTCGGGGCCCCTCTTCCAGCATTGGGGAACATCCCACGCCACGTCTATTTCTATGGGCACAAGCACTGTTCATGACACAAACTGTTCACAGCCCTCTTGTTGATGAATAGAATTTTGCAGGTTTAAAGCTCATTGCCTGCAATTCTACACATTTTGTCATGGGGTGCAAATAACATTTTGCAGTTTTAAAGCTAATTTACTTGCAATTCTATACATTTTGCCATGTCTAATGTGTATTCATCTGATATTTGAGTGACAAATAATTACAACAATATTTATGGGCTAATAAAACGACATAAAAAACATTAGCTGACATGAGCTAGCTGATCTGGACATTTCTGACAAGTTATAAATAGCTCTCTAAGGTATGCTATGACTAATATGAAAAGCGGAAGTGATGATGCACTACCCAATTTTGAAATTGCACCTTGTGCATTCTACTATTACAACTTTCAATAGTAAGTTTAAAGCCGGACTTAGTTTGCCCTAGGGGGCGCGCCCCACAGTTTGGGAACCATTGGCCTATAGAACAACAGCCAAAGGGTTCACTGGTTCACTTTGATGAGATGTCAGAATATGTCATCCACGACAATCAGTTATTTTCTTAAATATTGGTGAAGAAAGTGTTGGCCGATAAGTCAGGTGTAAATATAACGAAGCAATAATTCTGAAGCCAGTCAATATTTATTCATTACATAAATGTTTACTCCCTCACTGGATACAAACTTGATATATTGCCCACGTGAAGGTAATGCCAAAACAGTGAGTTACCGTTGGTTTGTAGTATAAATAAAGGAAAGGATTATGAGAACTTGGGGGATTGTACCTAACAGCCATGAGCAGAGTACTGTGTCTTATGAGGGTTAGTAGAAACATTCAGTCATGAGAATTAGTCTGCAAGAGGATTTTAATCTCAGTCAAGGAGGATGATGCAGTTCACACCCTTGTGTAAGGCATACCAACACATCAGCTGGTCTTGAACAGATAACAGCATCACCTCCACTAACAGGCACAGTTAAATGTTTTTAAAAGATGTATCTTTAAATATACTTTAAAGGTTCTCCATTGAGCATGCATTTTTAGCCCATCAATAGGTTTAAATCTGGGTCTTGGAAATAGCCCCCTAGAATTGCATATATCCTTTTTTAGTTTTGCTATGGAAATTTGAGCATTTCACGTCCCAACACCACAACAGTAGTCTGAACTAAGTCAATAGATCAGGTGGTGTGCATGCCAGAACTAACATACAGTCCGTGTTGAGAAATCTCACGTTCAATTGGCATTTCCTAATTTTATTGCCCACAAAGCAAGAACTATACATAATGGGCAGGAAATGATTGGTTGTTGGTATTCTTCATCTGGTTGCTTTTTGCCTATATTATCAATACTTTGCTGACTTCTACACTAAAGCCTAACTGTTGGACCATTCTTCACTGCAAGCATGTTACTATTCAACCTGTAATAATCAAGATAGTGATGGTAAACATGGATGTAAACATCAAATCAAATCACATTTTATTTGTCACATGCACCGAATACAACAGGTGGTAGACCTTACAGTGAAATGCTTACTTACGAGAATAGTCTGGGTAGCCATTCGACTAGATGTTCAGGAGTCTTAGGTAGAAGCTGTTTAGAAGCCTCTTGGACCTAGACTTGGCGCTCCGGTACCACTTGCTGTGCGGTAGCAGAGAAAACAGTCTATGATTAGGGTGGCTGGAGTCTTTGACAATTTTTAGGGCCTTCCTCTGACACCGCTTGGTATAGAGGTCCTGGATAGCAGGAAGCTTGGCCCCAGTGATGTACTGGGCCGTGTGCACTACCCTCTGTAGTACCTTGCTGTCGGAGGCCGGGCAGTTGCCATACCAGGCAGTGATGCAACCAGTCAGGATGCTCACGATGGTGCAGCTGTAGAACCAAACATGTATCCATAGATAAGAGTGTCATGGCGATATTTCACAAATCCCTTCTCTTGGCTTTGAAACAGAAATGTGTGGGTAAAGATGGGCACAGACACATAAATACTGGGTAACATCAGAGTGAAATCTATTTTTTCCCTCCCTATTTCCTCTAGTTGCAATTGAGGATTGAAGGACGTAAAGAGGAGACTATAGTCAAACTTCAAATGATAAAGACCTAGAGAATGCAATAGATGTTTGCTAACAATCTTGTCAATCTTGTAATTTGCTCATCTTGACAGATTTTTACATTCCTTTACAGATCCAAAATGTACACGCACACAATGATTCTACTGGGTTTTGTGTGGTTTAGTCCGACACTTCTTGTGATCCTTGCCTCACCAACCCCTGCTTCGAATGATAAGAGAGGCCCCTGTCAAGTCTACAACTCTGGCCGCTCCGCAAACTGCCTTGGTCAGCAACTGGATCATGTTCCATGGAAGCACCTCCCTTCCACGCTTGAAAGGATAGATCTCTCCTACAATGAACTTCATGCCATTCGTGTTAATTACTTTTCTCGCCTACCTCATCTTCGTGTCCTCGAGCTGCAGTTCAACAACATCTCTGTGATTGAGGACCGTGCCTTCCACAACAACCCCCTCCTGGAGCATCTTAACATCTTTAACAACTCCCTAGAGGAAATCCCTGCCAATGCCTTGCGGGACCTCTTTAATCTAAGGGAACTCCTTATGTCGAATAACCTTTACACCCAGGCCACATTGTCAGCTGACGTTTTCTCCAGATTGACCCACCTCAAGGCCCTGTCCATGGGCGGCCCCTTGGTCAAGGGTCTAAGGAAAGGGGACTTCCAGGCATTGAGGAACATTCAGCTGCAGGACTTTGCTATTAAAACTTCATCAAATATCAGTTACTATGAACCGGGTAGTCTGAAAGTGATCCAGACAGGTAGAATGGGTTTTGACATGGCCATAGATCAGAAACCAAATTTCCTACCTTTGATTCTACGAGACTTGGCCAACAAGACTTTCAGTCTCATCCAATTCAGGAACCTCTTTGAGTTCATGTATTACTTGGGAGATGAGGATATTTTCAGAGGCTTGCAAGACATCAAAGTAGATTCGCTCATCTTTCACCGTGGAAAATTCAATGAGAACCTTATGAGGATGGCTCTGTTTAATCTACAGGTCACCCCCCTTAAACGTCTGACACTTCAATACATTGACTTTGCTCGCTCACCCAACTTTGTGGATAATGGCTTGGGCTCCAGTATCAAAGACCTTGCTCTGAGTAGACTAAATCTGTGGTAAGCATATCTTATTCTACTATTATATTACAAAAGCACTATGCAGACATTTCTACCCAGAAGATGCAAAAACAAATACCGGTTCATAGTCACAAGTGTATTTTTTCATCAATTGAAATCTGTCTCCATATCTATGTAGTGTGAAAGTACCAATTATGTTATCATCTTGACCACACGTTTTTTTCATGCTTACATGTTTTTTCTCCATTACTCCTCAGGCACATCAGCAATCCAGATATTTTGCGTTTCGACTGGCGCTTCACATGGTTCAACAAAGTCCGACTGCTGTCCATTCAGAATGTCAACTTCAAATCTGTGCCTTGCGATGCCTGGCTTAATATGGAAGACATGGAGGTTTTGGACATCTCAAACAACCGCCTGCAGGACAACATCCTCTTCAACCAGAGATGTGACTACAGGGGCAACATGCCGGCTCTTCGTTCCTTCAATGTCAGCACCAACCAACTGACCAGCCTTCAGGACTTAGCCTCCCTGACCAGGGAGTTCAAACAGTTGAAGGTCCTGGATGTCAGCCACAACATGCTGGGCTCTGCTGAGAAGAGTCACAACTGTAACTGGATGCAGAACATCACCCAGGTGATCGCTCACCACAACCGATTCAAAAGTGGTGCCCTCCAGTGTCTGCCCACCACAGTACAATTCCTGGACCTCTCGTACTGTGACCTGGACCAGCTGGACATGGCCTACTTCCAACAAACCATCAGCCTCAAGGAGCTCCTGCTCAATGGGAACAAGATCAAGTTCATCCCCTCTGGGTGGAGAAGTCGCTCCTTGCAGTCACTGGATCTGGATGGGAACTCCTTTGGGCTCATCGGCATGGGCTCCTTCCAGGACATGCCCCAGCTTTCTCGACTGACAGCAGGGAACAACCCATTCCACTGCACCTGCGACCTCCACGCCTTCATCCAGGACACAATTTCCAAGGGGAAGGTCAACATCACTGACTGGCCAGAGAACTACAAGTGTTACCATCCAGAGGCCCTGCTCAATACCGCTGTGGCAAATTTCTTCCCAGGTCATGTGGCCTGCGATATCAGACTGGTCATCATCATCTGTGTGGCTACTACTGCTGCTGTGGTTTTAGTGTTGATGCTTATATGCTACATATTCAATGTTCCCTGGTACACCAAAGCCACATATCAGATCCTCAGAGCCAAATACAGGGCTCATCAGGAAGGAACATCTGGAAAATCACAGATCTATGCTTACCATGCATTCATCTCCTACAGCCACCCAGATGCAGACTGGGTCAGGGACCAGTTGTTGCCCTGCTTGGAGAACAGCAAGCCCCCCTACCGACTCTGTATCCATGAGAGAGACTTCATGCCAGGAAAATGGATCATCGACAACATCATTGAAAATATGGAGAGCAGCGAAAAGGTAAGGTTGAGGACCCACCAGACAAGTTAGAGGTGTTTTAACAAATAAATAGTAACAGACTTTTGAATATAAAAGGTCAATTGAACAACACAAAATGCCAGATGTATGTTTTGTTTAGGTTTGTATCCTGATTCCTGCACATTTGCCTAAATGAATACATCCTATCCTCTGAATTTTTTGTTTCCAAATCCAGGTCATATTTGTGTTGTCACACCACTTTGTGAACAGCGATTGGTGCAACTACGAGCTCTACTTTGCTCAGCAAAGAGCCATCGGCAAGACCTTCAGCGATGTTATTCTGGTGGTTAAAGAGCCCATCGACCCTGAATCTCTGCCCAGCAAGTATTGTAAGCTCAAGAAGATGCTGAACACCAAAACGTACCTAGAGTGGCCCCAGCAAGCCAAGCAGCAGACCTTCTTCTGGGCTCAACTTAGGAGCTGCCTGGGCAAGCCCACAGTGACTAGAGAGCAGGCTCTTAGTGGTAGGAGCAGCAGTGTATCCTCAGTGGGTGCTGTGCCTGTGATAGAACTTCCTCTAGAGGATGGGAAGCCAGCGATAGCTATGCCAAATTTAGACAGAGAAGCAGAGCTCCACAAAGTAGTTCCTCAGGAGATCAAAAATCTTTCAGCGAGAAGTGCAGAGTTTTATGGGCAAAGACCGATCCCTGTAGCCGTGGCATGAGACAAAATAAGCCAAGCATGTAGCTTGTAATGTGTAAAGTGTCGCAAGACCAATCTCTCTCTGAAGTGCTGAGCTTGAATGACTTCTTGGCCATGCTGTGGCAGATAATGTGTTTTCCAAGCTGCTGGTAGCATTAGCAAGTGTTTCATAATGATGACAGTGAATAACATGATTCGTCTGCCACCCACCCTTCTGACATGTACAGTACTTACTCCCACTTGAACTCTTTACATTTTGTTGCGATACAAAGTGGTATTGAAATATATTTAATTGTAATTTTATTGTCATTGATCTACACAAAATACTCCATAATGTCAACGTGAAAAAAAAGTTCTACAAATGTTTACAAATGAACACAAATTAAATAACTAAAATATGGTCATTGCATTTAGTTCAGAAGTAAAAATTGGCTTAACAAATCTCATAATAAGTTATATGGACTCATTCTGTGTGAAATAATAGGGGTTGATGTAATTTCTGAATGACTACCCTTTTCTCTGTCTCCCATACATACATGCATACACACACACACACACACACACACACATTTGTAAGGTCCCTCAGTCAAGTATTGAATTTCAAGCACAGATTCAACTACAAAGACCAAGGATCTTTTTGAAAGAAGGGCAGTGATTGGTAGATGGGTAACAATAACAAATCAGACATTGAATATATCTTTAAGCATGGCCAAGTTAATAAGTATGCTGTGGAGGATGTATCAAACAACCCAGACACATCAAAGAAACAGTCGTCCTTCTGAACTGAGCTGCAGGATAACAAGGAAACTGCTTAGGGATGTCAACATGCGGACATTGCTCATTTTAAAACAGCTACAGAGTTCAATGGCTGTGATGGGAGAAAACGGAGGATGGATCAACAACATTGTAGTGACTTCACAATAATGACCTAAATGAAGGAGATAAAGAATAATACAAATACACAGAATATCATTTTTTCAAAACATGCATATGTATGCAACAAGGCACTAAAGTAATACTGAAAGAAAAAGTAACACGGCAAAGGAATACAGTTTTTGGACTAAATGCAAAGCCTTATCTTTGGGGAAAGTCCAACACAACAAATCACTGAGTAACTGCCTCCTTATTTGCAAGCACGGTGGTGTCTGTATCATGGTATGGGTATGCTTGACATCGGCAAATACTGGTGAATTGTTCAGGATAAAAAGAAATCGGATGGAGCTAAGCACAGGCAAAATCGTAGAGGAAAACCTGCTTTAGTCTGCTTTACACCAGACACTGGGAAAGGAGTTCACCTTGAAGCAGTACAATAACTTCAAACACAAGGCCAAATCTACACTGGAGTTGTTTACCAAGAAGACAGTGAATGTTCCTGAGTGGCCAAGTTACAGATTACTTAAATCTGCTTGAAAATCTAGGGCAAGACTTGAAAATGACTTTCTAGCCATGATCCCCAACACCTTCCCAGAACTTGAAGAATTTTGAAAAGAATAATGGGGAAATATTGCACAATACAGGTGTGCAAAGCTCGTATAAGACTTACCCAAGAAGACTCACAGCTGTAATCACTGCCAAAGGTGTTTCTAACATGTATTGACTCAGGGGGGTGAAAACGTATCTAATCAAGGTGTATGAATGTTACATTTTTCAATGATATTAAAAAAAACTTTGACTGAATATTTTGTGTAGATCATTGACAAAAAAAAGACCATTAAATCATTTTTAATTCCACTTTGTAACACAATAAAAAGTGAAGAAATCCAAGGGGGGTGTAGACATTTTCTATAGGCACTGTAAGCTCTCTGTCCCATGTGCTCTCTAAGCGACCCAGGCCAATGGCCCTGCTGACAGGTGTTGAAAGACCACAAACTCAACAGCTCAAATGGGATCTCCCGTGTCACACTTGAGATAACAAGCAAGGTGCCAGGGAGATGTGGTGACAGGTGTCATGCAGCGTGGTTACACTCCCAACACCACTCGGCCACTGATCACAATTACTGTAACACAAAATGGATGCCATTTAGCAGACACTTTAATCCAAAGCAAATGACATTTTATGTGCATGTGCACATACACATGCCATGTAGAATCTGCTCTGCCATTTCAAAGGGTATGCAAGCCACAAATCTCACATGAAAGAGGGAACCAGTGGGGACTGCATGTTAAATGACAGTTGTTTAGAAGGAAAAATGTAGCTTATGGAATGTGTTCATGTCCAGTATTATTGAGAAACAATGTGATCCAAATATTTAAAACAATATAAATACATTATAATAATGAAATATAGTTTCCTAAATATGTTTTACTTTTCTATACTCTTTACATGCTTTAATGTACATGTGAATGTTATTGTTAATGTGAATGGTATTTACTAATTAAGTAAATAACAAATGAGTTAATTGCTTATCATAACATATTGCCTAATGCAAATTAATTTAAGCCAATAACTCTAATAAAACAATGGTGTGTTTTATACTTGACTGTTGAGTGGGTATTTAGAAATAGGGATGTGTTAAAATGCAGTGTAATTCTGTTTTACAATATCAGTGTGAAGGGCTGCTTTGTGAAACCTGGCAATATTTACAAGTGACCAATAGATGACACCTTTTTACATTTTCTGGAAGTCACATTTAGTTGGTGTGTGTGTGTCTGTGTGTTTTGAGGAAGAGATCCGACTTAAATCACAGAAACTGGCAGATGTCAGACATGATATAACAAACAGCATCTGCCTGTAGTTATATGCCCAGCAAGACAACAAACATGACATAATGCCACAGGGGTCACATGAAGTTCAGATTGATTTTAATAACGATTCTGGTAAGAATATGCTGAGATCCTTTCGCATGGGATATTACTATCTGGGTATATATTTTTATTTTATACGATTTTGATATCTTGCAATGCTTCCAGATTCAATATCTAAATATTTGAAAGTTGATTTGATGTACAGTATTAAATATGGCTGTTACTATTCTACTACGTCTCCTTTTGTGTTTTTCCAATTGTTAAATGAGAAAATTACTACCCAGACTAAATCAAAATGTATTATGTGCTGGCTATTTACAGAAATTGCCACCTGAGCACAGAACATAAGAAGAAAACATGGTATCACTCTATGCATTTTTCAATCCCATGTGCATGATCATTGCTACCTGTATTTTCAGTATTCTGGAATAATACGTGTGAACTGTGTTGATCAACAAGATAATTGAAGGTACGATTAAGTTGAAGATGGCACAGGCTGTAAGAGATTCTAACAGTTGGTTCTGCTTCTCTGCACAGTGATGAGAGATGGTGGCTTTAGTTTCCCACACAAAAGGGAAAGGTGAGTGCTCCTTTTCCGGGTCACTCAGGTTGACATCTACTTAAGTGAGATCACCTCGGAAACGCACTCCGCACAGCCCGCTTTTGTGGCCTTGATATGGCCAAGCCTCGATGAATGACTTCCACCAGACTTACAGTATTTGTCCTGGAGCTGTCTAATCTTGGAAGGTTAAGCAAAGTATAGCCTACAAAGTAGTACGCAAAGTATATGACATGTGAATAATTATGACAGAGGTCTGTATTCTGACCACATGGACAGTTACCACATATCAGGCCTAACACCTTTGCCAAGATATCCTATAAACCACGGCTTCTCAGGCATTATCACTTAATTGACCCCTTGGTTTTGTATTCTGCAAATATACTTTAGAAGTAGTGTTTGTTTTATTGCGTGTGTTTATCTAATCTACCATAGTCATAGCATAAGAGCGTGTAATCTTGAAAAAGGACAGAAGGACAGACACTGTATGTCAATGTGAACATTAGCATATGAATGAATTACAATCTCATAGAATATAGCATGTGTGATGAAAGATGGCTCATTCATCGGCTACAGCTGATTTGAATTTGGTAGTTGGCGTCTGATATGAGCGCAGAAGCATACAGAGGGAGATTATTTCCATGTGATGTCATTTGAGGTGATAAATGCTGGCAAACCATTTTGGGTGCCCAGCAAGGGACAATGGTGAGAGAGAGAGAGTGAATGTATGGAACATACTGTAGTAGGCCTATACGTATCTGACCTGTTGCTGTCATATCCCATGGCTAATGTACGCCTATCCCCTAAATTAGGATTCAATTTACACTGACAAAAAATATAAACACAACATGCAACAATTTCAAAGATTTTACTAAGTTACAGTTCATCTATGGAAATCAGTCAATTTAAATAAATGAATTATGTTCCAATCTATGGATTTCACATGACTGTGAATACAGGTATGCATCTGTTGATCATAGATATTTTTTTTAAAAAGGTAGGGGTGTGGAAAACCAGTCAATATCTGGTGTGACCACCATTTACCTCATGAAGTGCGGCACATCTCCTTCGCATAGAGTTGGTCAGGCTGTTGATTGTGACCTGTGGAATGTTGTCCCACTCCTCTTCAATGGCTGTGCGAAGATGCTGTGCGGTAATTGGCAGGAACTGGAAAACGCTGTCGTACACGTCTATCCAGAGCATCCAAAGCATGCTCAATGGGTGACATGTCTGGTGAGAATTCAGGCCATGGAAGAACTGGGACATTTCCAGCTTCCAGGAATTGCGTACAGATCATTGCGACATGATGCTGTGCATGATCATGCTGAAACTTGAGCTGATGGCGGCGGATGAATGGCACGACAATGAGCCTCAGGATCTCGTCACAATATCTCTGTGCATTCAAATTTCCATCGATAAAATGCAATTGTGTTAGTTGTCCAAAGCTTATGCCTGCCTATACCATAACCCAACCGCCACCATGGGGCACTGTTCACAACGTTGACGTCAGCGAACCGCTCGCCCACACAATGTCTGCCATCTGCCCCGTACAGTTGAGACTGGGATTCTTCCTTGTAGAACACACTTCTCCAGTGTGCTAGTGGCCATCGAAGGTGAGCATTTCCCCACTGAAGTCGGTTACAACGCTCAACTGCAGTCAGGTCAATACCCAGGTGAGGACGACAAGCACGCAGATGAACTTCCCTGAGACGGTTTCTGTAAGTTTGTGCATAAATTCAGGGGCTTATTTTTCGTGGACAGATTTTGGGCAGAGTAAAACCTCTTGCTTCGCCTCTTCCTCTCTGCTTACAGCCGGTCCCTGTCTTGGGTTCTCAGCAGATGGTATGGAAGACAGCTGGCCCCATGTGAATTACAATCCTGACGCTCTGTTTTAACATTTAGAAACGTTAACAATCCTCCCTTGCGATACACTTTTGGAAACATAAAGCCTTTCACTTTCACATCAAAATAATTTCACAAATGCTAAATAAACACTTACTGTACACAGTTTTAACCGCTTTTAACACAGTTGCAGCCAACAGTATTAGGAGTGTTAGGAGATGCTTCGATAGCTAATTAGAAGAGGTGATCACATCTTCTTCTCTTCTTCTTCAAATTTGTATTGGAGGACCACAATAAACTGAAAGGTACATACACCGCCACCTAGTGTACTGGAGTGTGAGGCCGGTCACAGCCTCCCTATTTATCTATTTCTCTTATCTAGGCCTGTGTTTCCGCCTACTATTCTGGAGTGTGAATTCATTACACTTTGTGACACAAAAAGGGAAGGGGACGGGGAAAAGGGACCAACTAACCTTACACCCATTAAAAACTTCACCACTTTTCCTCTACTTGGCTCTATCTGATCCGACACCAGGCCAACAATCCTGGGAGGACGAGACACTATCATTAAACACACCTTGTAAATCTTCTGCAGTACAATCTTGTACACCCAAGTACTTCTCTGCAGCTGCCACCACAACATATATTTTATGTGATTTACATTCCATTTCTGTGGTACAGTTGATAACCATGGCTATGCCCCACTCTCTGTTGGCCTCAGCCTCCTCACAGGGATCCTCTCAGGATCTCTAGCCCTTTACCTATCTTGCTCTCCTACTCTCTTCACTCTCAGCATACCACACCTTCTGTACTACTCTGATCGTGGCAACTTCAGCCTGCCTTGCTCTCACTGGAAACTTCTGACCCTCATCATCATGGGTACCCCCACAGTTAACACACAACTGTTTCCACCAATACTACATATTCCTTTGTTTCATGCCCTCCTGCACACTTCTCACGGTCGCCTGTCTTCCGTGGGCCTAAACAAGCGCTATAACATGGAAATATGGCCGCACGGCATGGGAACTCTAATCCTGCCGCCCGGCATGGGAACTCTAATCCTTAAAAGGTGTGTAGTCATTTAACCTTTAGTTTTTTTTATAAATACTTTCTCACAGACGTGAAAGTTATTCCAAATATTTCCAAAACGGTATCTCTTCGTGCAACGCATAAGCCTATTTGCGTTTAGACCGAGCATTTGGGAAGCGTCATGTCATTTCCCTCAGAAGACTAAAGAGAAAGTCCAATGGCTCATGTAATGCAATAGAATAAGGGTTACATGGGGTATATTCATTCACTACGTTAATTATGTTGCAAAATGTTTCGTCTGTTGCCTGTTTAGCCTACTTCAAACGGAAAACGTTTTGCAAGAGTTTCTATTGGACAAATTCAGTTAGGTCCCATTCCCGTTTCCTTTGTTTCCATCAGTTTGGTTCTTTAAACGTAAACGGTTTCCGTTGCAACTTCAAGACGTAATGAATACAACCCTGCTAAAACTCGGAATGGAAGTCCGTCATTTTAGTTGCTTTAAACCAATAGGTCCCATCATTTGAAGACGTCGTTGTTAAATACAGCCTATACGATAGTATACTGATACTCTATTGTTTATGCGGTAGGCTAATACATTCTGTATAGTAATTGTAATTAGTAGTTGCACCGCCAAATGTAACCTTACATGGTCAAATGAATTAGGTCCACCTGTGCCATTTGTATCCGTGATGTTGCAGGTTTCACCGGTGGGAGGCGCCTGATTTTACATTTCTCACAGGTGAGATGCATAAAACAGGTACGATGAGGATCGACGCCACTTCTGCTTCGTTTGTCATCGGCGTTGAGGTGAGTAGCGAACTTGTTTGTGGTAAATAGATTTTTAACATAACCTGCAATCCTATTTCTTGTTGAGCATATGTACATTTCTGTGCGAGATACATCTTATTTATTTTTTTTGTGGGTGGGGGGTAGCATTGAGTTTATTTTATAGTGATTCTCTTATTATTGCGCATTTTGCAATCTTTTTTTATAATTGGCTTAATTAGGTTTATGTTAACTATACAGTGTACAAAACTTTAGGTACACTTTTTACCCTAAGAATAGCCTCAATTTGTTGGGGCAATTTGTTGGGGCATGGACTCTGCAAGGTGTCAAGTGTTCCACAGGGATGCTTGCCCATGTTGACGCCAATGCTTCCCACAATTGTGTAAAGTTGGCTTGATGCCCTTTGGGTGGTGGACCATTCTTGACACAAACGGGAAACTGTTGTGAGTGAAAAAACCCAGCAGCGTTGCAGTTGACACACTCAAACTGGTGCCCCTGGCACATACTACAATACCCTGTTCAAAGGCACAAATCTTTTGTCTGCCCATTCACCCTCTGAATGGCAGGTAGTAGTTAGTGTTGGGTCAGTAACTGTAAGGTTAATCTGTCGTTCTGCCCCTGAACAAGGCAGTTAACCCACTGTTCCTAGGCCGTCATTGACAATAAGAATTTGTTCTTAACTGACTTGCCTAGTTAAGTAAAGGTAAAATCAAATTAGGCCTACCCCCCGCCCCCCTTCAGAGCTTGAATTACTAGGATAGCTGCACTCATCACTCCCCCACCACACACAAGACTGGGCTACATTATTTATGCATCTCTGGGGATAACAATCAATAGCTTGGGAAACCATCTATAAAGTTACTGAGATACCTGATCGTTTTGCGGTTTATACTGGACCCCTGAGAACAAGGTCTGACGGTTTCCTCTGTGTAGGCCCACCAGGGCTGTATTGGTGACATGTGCTCACCTGGGCAACCAATAGCAATGTCTCATTCTCCTTTGGATCAATATTTTTCAATTCTAGTTGCTGCTGGAGTCAATATTATTTAAATATTTCAATTCGTGGGTTGCTAGTTATCGGCTGCCTGTATCTAGATCACAGGTGTCAAACTCATTCCACGGGGGGCCGAGTGTCTGCGGGTTTTCGCTCCTCCCTTGTACTTGATTGATGAATTAACATCACTAATTAGTTAGGAACTCCCCACACCTGGTTGTCTAGGGCTTTATTGAAAGGAAAAACCAAAAACCTGCAGACACTAGGCCCTCCGTGGAATGAGTTTGACACCCCTGATCTAGATCATAATTTAGCGTGTACTTTGTTTTTCAAAGAGCAAATTTGAAAGGCGGCTAGATTTTAGCCCACATGATCATTTGGAACTGAATGAAATGCAAAGAAAAAAACTTGCCCCAGTAGGTTTTGCATACAGTTTACAATAGTCTACACAGACAAATGTGTTAAAATAAACAGGAACCAGTAAGGGGTTCACTTCATGCAAATTGACTTCTAATGTAAAATATAATTGTCCATACAGCTTATACACTGTCATGGATTGACCTATCCCTTTTTTTTAAGGTATTCACAGCGCTGTAAAATGGGTTCCAAACTCGAGAGTGCAATGGAGGGGCTAATTCGAGTGTTCCACTCATACTCCTCAAAAGAAGGGGACAAGTACAAGCTGAGTAAAGTTGAGCTGAAGAATCTGTTGCAGGGCGAACTGAGTGACTTCCTGGCGGTGAGTTTGATTCCTAATGCTGTCAAGGGGAGGGATATGTGTGGTTTCAGTATGACATTCTGATCAATTACATTTTTATGGACATTAACAAAATGAACTGTCCCAAAACAAGTCATACAAACAAGTATTGGAGAAGTCTTGATTTATTGAACAGTTGTGGGACCCATCACCTTCAAGACATATTCTACTAGAATAATTTAATTAATACTATGGCATTGCCTAGAAACAACGCTTATCACCTAGACATTTCTCAAATCTGAAATTATTTGATGGGTATAACAATATGGCATCAGAGCTCTTTCCATCTGATTGGCTTTGTGCAATTTCCTGAATATTGCCTATTCCAATTGTTTCCTATCTACAACTGTTCCAAGAGTCATGCGGCTGCTTCTGATCTGGACCTACTTTTCATTAACCTTTCCTACTCTCCCTCAGGCAAGTAAGGACCCTATGGTAGTAGAGAAGATCATGAGTGATCTGGATGAAAACAAAGATGGCGAAGTGGACTTTCAGGAGTTTGTCATCTTGGTTGCTGCGCTGACCGTTGCCTGTAACGAGTTCTTTGTAGAGAGCCTGAATGAATGAGTTTGGAAACAGTCTGTGACCTTGGCGTTCTACTCATTATTCCTTGTTAATAAAACAAACATGTATGCTATAATTTTTGTATACTTTTTGACAAACCGGCAAAGGTTTCAATGTTGTCACATAATGGTTATTTCTAACAAATGCTCTTGACTGTTGTAAAATGATTGCCGCTGTAGAGAATCCTGCAATGGACTGACCAGTTTCGGTGTACGATCACTCTCATTGCACTAGTAGTTAACATTCTGTCAGATCAATAAAGGTGATTGCTGTCTAAATATGTTACTCAGATCATTGTGGACTTGAATGCACATTACCGGTACATGTCTTTTGCATGTGAAATCTGGGGCCGTATGAATCAATTCTCAGGAGTGCTGATTTAGGATCCGTTTTGCTTTTTAGACCACATTAAGATTACATGGACAGTAGGGACTTGATCCTAGAAAAGCACTTGTACTGAGACTCTTCATATGGGGCCTGTTGCACAAAAGTAGAATTAAGACATCCGGGATAAATGAGTCAGCTGAGCTCAATGAAGCCAAAACATGTGCGTCCAGGCTTAATTGGTTGCACAAAGACCACGCCAGGATGAGCAGACACGGATTCATTAAGCCAGGTGAAACCAATCCTGGATAGGTGCGCGCTCACGGCTCACTCAAATAGACCCTGCCACAGATCACAGATTAACTGATTTACCATGGCAACTAGAGCCGCGTACTTTTCCCCGTCGGAAGCACAAATCCTCATGGAGGCATACGAGGAGGTAAAAGATATAATTAAGAAGAAAGGCAACACCGCCACAGTGATAAAGCAAAGAGAAAAAGCGTGGCAAAGTATTGCAGACCGCCTGAATGCGTAAGTAGTGCACAATTACACAGTCACCGCTCCGCTGAAACATCACAATTACAATTCAAATATTTAATTCACATCTCCAAAAATGCAGTTGTACTGTAATTATGAAACGGTTAAATTTTTAATTGAAATGCACTGCAGATATGAGTGAAATTGTGTAAAGTAACTCCATCACACTGTATAAAGCTATGATACATTTTTTGATATTTTTACTGAAAACAAGACAAAAATACCAAGTAATTTTTTGCAGTGTGACTCCATTAAATGTGTGTGTGTGTGTGTGTGTGTGTGTAGATTAAACATGAACGGGCCAAAACGGACATGGCAGCAGGTCAAAATCAAATACAAGAACATTCTGCAGAATGGTATGGTCCCTGACTAATATTTAACAAAGCACAAGCATATATTGTACCCAGAAGGTGCCTGCTCACACATTGTCTGTACTGTTTTAGCAGTGAAAAAGAATACCCACAGACAAGGCACGGGTGGTGGGTCACCAAAGGCTGACCTTACCCCAGCAGAGGACATGGCCTTGGAGCTAAATAAAGGCAGGCCCGTCTTAGAGGGGATCCCTGGGGAGAAAGAGACGAGCATAGGTTCCTCCCAAGATGCCACCCGCTTCATTCAAGGTATGTCCTTCCATCTCTACATGGGATACAACCACATTCATATTGAATCAATTTGGACTGTCTGACTTTGGTTTACCTATTGCCTTGCAGTGTCTGGCAGCACTGTGTTCCTGTTAGAGCCACCAGCACAAGCACCAGACGATGCTGATCCAGTGAGTACTCCATCAAAGGCATACTGTAGGCCTGGCATGTCTTGTCTACTAGCTTCAATATGAATCCGATTAAATGTGATAGGGTGAAGGCCCCAGTGCAGCAGCAACAGCACATGATGGAGACGATGATGAGGAGGAGACCATCTCTCTGGGTTCCAGAAGGCATGAGGTATCATGTTAAGACTGTGAAAGTACTATATACTCTACAATGGTGAGGAGTCCTCATCAAAATAAAAAAATCTAATTTCTTTTACAGGACCCAGATGCTATACAGTGGGAAAACCAGCCTGGCAACATAGTGCGTATTAATAAAAGGACACCACATCCAGCCAAATTCCAGCTGCGCTAATTGTATTGTGTTCACAGAGCTCACAAGCTATCAGAAAGTTGTATGGCAACCACCTCCGGCGCCAAATAGAACTGGCAGACATAGACATTCAGTACAAGAAGAAAAAGATGGAAAATCTTGCACTGGAGTCCGAAATAAAAAAGAGGACAATTAGGAAACTGGACCTTGAAATAAAAAAACTTGAGAGGGAGGTGAGATATGCCTTCAATGTACACTGTATGCTAACTGTAACACAAATGTATTAATCATTATTTTTCTTTCCTCCCCCAGCTCCAAGAAGATGACACAGCTCAAAATAAAAATTAGGTATATTCTCGTAAAGTCAAGTGAGCCATGACATATGAGCTCTTATTGTGAGCACACAGGACGGTGGCATCTTTCTAAGTTTTTTTAAATTTTCCCAGCAATCAGTACAACCAAGTCATCGTTATAAGGCATCGCCCTCTTTTGCCCACCCCCCCAGCACCAGGTGTGGCCACTAGCCTATATGAAGGCCCAAAATTGTGTGTTCCTTTCTGCTCTGACAATGGCATGCCCATTCGTGCGAGATGTGGTGGATGAAGAAGCACTTGTGCTGAGGAGAGCCTTCAGGCGAGAAAGGGTCTTCAGGGACCGGTTGGACCCACTGGCCTTCCCTGATGACCATCTATATGAAAGATACAGGTTTTCTGCAGATGGCATCAGGTATCTATGCAGACTACTGGGTCCCAGGATTAAGCACCGCACTGCACGGAGCCATGCACTGAGTGTGGAGCAAATGGTTTGTGTGGCCTTGCGCTTTTTTGCTAGTGGAGCCTTCCTGTACTCAGTGGGGGATGCAGAACCGCTGAACAAGGCCACAATTTGCCGCACAATAAGGAGTGTGTGTCTGGCTATCAAAGCATTAGCAGATGTCTTCATCTCCTTCCCTGGCCACAGAAGACTCTGTGACATCAAAGAGGAGTTCTATAGGATTGCAGGTAAGAGGATCTACAAATTACAGGACAACTGTTAACACATAGTAGGATACTCATTACTTTGTGTGACAGGTTTCCCCAATGTCATTGGTGCAGTGGACTGCACACACATAAGGATAAAAGCCCCCTCAGGTGCCCATGAGGCCGATTTTGTGAATAGGAAATCCTTTCACAGCATTAATGTTCAGGTGAACATAACTTTTTGATATTGTCCATTGACGAACACTCTGCATTGCCAGTGATGTGCATTGATTGGTGTAATATTCCTCATCTTATGATTTCAGATGGTCTGCAATGCTGACTGTGTGATCAGCAATGTTGTGGCAAAATGGCCTGGCTCAGTCCATGACTCCAGAATCTTTCGGGCCTCTGAAATCTATCAGTGCCTATCACAAGGTAAGCCACACAACCCCTATTTATAACCATCATGGCTGTGTCAAGAATATCACTGTGTTTATGAGGTAGTAATGATGAGATTTTGTGTTGACAGGTGAATTCTCTGGTGTGTTGCTGGGAGACAGGGGGTATGGCTGCCAGCCTTTTCTCCTGACACCTTTCACAGACCCCCAGGAAGCACAGCAGGCCTACAACCATGCCCATGCCAGGACCAGGGCCAGAGTTGAAATGACCTTTGGCCTCCTGAAGGCACGCTTTCACTGCCTTCACAAATTAAGGGTCAGCCCTGTTAGGGCATGTGATATTACTGTGGCTTGTGCTGTCCTCCACAATGTGGCCTGCCTGAGGAAGGAGAGGGCCCCCAGAGTGCCACCAGCCATGGACTGGGACAATCCGGCAATCTTCCCTGATGACGACAGTGGTCGGCTGCTGAGGGACCAATATGTGTTGAATTATTTTAGTTAGTATGTGTGCTTTCAATTTTGGTTAAATATGTCCTGCGGTGGCAGAGGAATTTGGTTTTTTTTGGGTTCGTTTTTTTACGAATTTGGCCTCTTATGATGTTTGTGCGGTATACTGTGTGTAATACAAGGCTGCAGGGAGGCTACTGCATCCATTCATTTGTCTGTTCAGTTGATGTGTATGGATTTGTCCTGCATTTATTTTAGTGTGCAGACATGCAGGGTGTGTTATATACAGACCTTTGAATGTGTATGTATCATTTTGTATAATATGCTTGGATTCTGTGCTTTCCATCTTGTAGAGTCACTGTGACTTCAGTTTCGAAAGGAGCTGATGGTTTACCTGCTTTGTTTTGTCCTTATTCAATAAAGGAACATAATGTTACACATTGTGTTTTTATATTCATATGGAATGTGTATTTGTTTATATGACAGAGTACTAGGGCCACACTGAAGAAAAAGGATAAAGTCATAAATTTATGAGGCTGGTTCTTTCTGCAGAAAAGCTACATATTGTTTTTACAGTTTTGATACTTATGACAATGTGATACTTAATATTCTGGCACATCAGCATGTCTTTGTTTATGAAACCATACTGAAGTACAATTTCACGAAATGCCCCACATCTGTCATTTTAACAACTGTCCTCCTTTAAAACAACTGGTTACAATATTATTACTTGTGTTTTTTTCCCCTCTGTGGCCCTAATATTCTATCATTTTATATATAGCCTTATAGTCTATGGGAAACTGTAAATTATCTAATGATAGCAACATCATCTAAAAATTACTTTTTATCCAAAATCATTGAAATTAATGATCACAAACGTTTAAATAATGAAAGTGGGTCTAGTTATATGTGATAACAATGTATAGTGAGCAGTGAAATAACTATTGTTTTCCATTTGTGGTGACTGCTGACTGACATTAGGGATGAGATTAAATAGATCCTGGAATTTAGCCTGGTCTGGAGCAGGCTAGCTCCACAGAATAAATCTCCATGGTAATTTATACCATAACATATCCTCCTGCCCCCTATCCATCTTTAGTGCAACCGGATTACGGATCAATTGAGCCAGGATCACCAAGATATCCTGGCTTAATCCCTTATCCTAGTTTTGTGCAACAGGCCCCTGGTCTGCTACCTATGCAAAAACATGGTAAACTGCACCCAACATTATAGTGAAGGATTTGCACTGAACTATCCCTTTCTGTTTGGCTAAAAACAAACAGTTCTGAACCAAGTTCCAAGTTCCCACGATGCAGACTGGTGACACTGATTAGAATGCAGCCAGACAATCTTAATGACATGCGAGGCTTGCTATAAATCAAACTTGCAAAAGAGAAACTGCTTTAGATTCTGTGTGACGATGCGTTGGCAGCAACAGAACACTGCAGTCTGACAACTTAACTGGCATCTGTGACCTAAGTCAGGATGCTTCAGTCATGTGTTAAACACGCCCTGTAACAAACTGATGTAGCTTCTTTCCATGAACAATGGCAACAATTTAATGACTACTGCAGACTGTAAAATGCAAACTATTTGTGGTTCAATAGTTAGAGGTACATCAAGATAATGTCTATGGCACATTTGTGGTCATGAGTCATGGACACAAGTAGGATATGACCAATGGTATGTGGTTGATCAAGATGTACTGATGCAGAGTAGTTGGTGCAACTAGCTGGTTGAATAAATCGAATAGCACCAACAAACTAGGTCCGTGGATAAGGTTGGATAAGGTTGAGATGTCTAGAGCTTGCCGGGCTTAAAATGAGCAACAGGTCAGGGGTTTCATGGATGACTGCTGCTGTGTAAAATACATTGGCTACGTTGGACTAATCCTTCAAAACTACAGGTCGATATGAGTATCAGCGACGAATGTGTCAATCCCTGAATATTAATGAGCAATGGCAACAATGACTACTGGAAACAGGCTTTGGAAAATAACTAAGGATTTCTCTGGTGAAGTCTAAATACTAGTCTTTATTCATTTACACAATTTGACAAAAGGGGCACATTCTCTCCCTTAAAGCAATTTTGTCCAGACATGAATATGAAAAAGCAGTTGCATTGTGTAGGGTTGCACCTTGACTCAAGTTGGTTGAGTGCCCTTCACTTCTTTCCACATTGTGATGAAATATTAGTCATTTGTCTCTGGCCATGTCCGAATACCCATACTTGCATCCTAAATATTTTGAGTATGCAAAAATAAGTTTTATAGTATGCAACATTTTGAAAATCAAGTATTCTTTAAATACCCAGATGTCATCCTTATTTCAGCTTTGACAACCAGATATGGGGATGTGCTACCAAAATTACCAAATAACATGAAACAATGCAATTGTGCATGACGCATTCTCAGTATGGGAAAACAAAGTTTTATAGTATGCAATTTTTTAAAATCAAGTATGGTTTGAATGTTACTTATTTCAGCTCATCTAGTAGAATCGATGCACATTTTTCCACAATGCATTGGAAGAGGTGGGCTGTGAGTGAGTGGCTACTTAGACCTAGGGCCAAACAAAATTAGGCAACTTAATTAGGAAGATGCCAAATAGCAACACTTCTGCAGTGGTGTTCAAATGTAATGTAGGCCAAGTAGTTTTTGTTCTCTTTAAAGTGATCATGAGTGTTGCATCGTAGGTTACATCTTTTGAAAACTTTTTTTTTTACACAAAGTTAATCTGTTCTCATTAAAGTGTTGTTCTGATGTCGTTCCCAATTATCAGTGCTTTAGTTTTATGTTGCTGTCCAGCAGTTTTGAATTTGCAATGCACCTGACTAAGTTTTTTTGTTGTCGATTTGAACATTTGAAAAGTTTTGGTGTGTGTACTAGGGTATTTGATTTCATTTCTATATGCACTTGGCGTTCACTAAATATGTTAATGAAACCAAAACCAGATTTACGTGCCTTCGAACAGGGTATGGTAGTAGGTGCCAAGTGCACTGGTTTGTGTCAAGAACTGCAACGCTGCTGGGTTTTTCACACGTTTCCCATGTGTATGGTTCACAACCCAAAGGACATCAAGACAACTATAACTCCATTACTATTCTATTCAGACGGTATGTGCAAAATAGTTTGCGACAATGAGTACATAGTATGCAGTTGAAGTATGTACTACGTTAGTATGGATATTCAGACACAGCTACTCACTTCTAAACTTACACTCCAAAGTCCTTGAGCACCAATGAGTAAGGGTGTAAACTCTGAACACAACACACAGTTTTAGAGGTGTCCTTGGTTATGGAAGGGTGCACTCAGTCTCCTTGTCGCTTGTCGGCTGCTTCAAAGCCATCAGTACCAGGTTTCGGGGAGAGAACGCAGGGTCAAAGAGTGGCACCAGCTGACTCTTTATACCTACACCAACAATCAAGCAATTACAAATAACACCTTTACTGTTAGCACTGGACCCACAAAAAATGATGTATGGAATCCAGATACAATATCAGTATACATTAAGATCTGATAATACACAGTCTCTGTACATTTCCTCACCTTTCTCCTGCAGGTATAGCATCCTATCCAGCAGCACCAGTGTCTCCACCACCGGTGCCAGTAGCAGAGCCAGGCTGAAGTAGACCACCACACGACCCTCCTGCCTCAGCATGGCCTCCACTCTGCAGGTGTCCAGGGGCAAGTCAGGGGGCAGGCCAACGCGGGGCAGACCCAGACGGGCATACCTGTGGGTACATGGTGAGAGGGGGTCAGGGGTACATATAAGATATATGATCATGTTTGACCTAAAGGCGATATAGAGGGAACGCAGATATTGAATTCCTAAATGTGATCATCAAAATGATCATTATACACAAGGATAATACCAAATAGTTTCTGAGACATATGCAAGGATATATTTCTTAAGTTTGCATCCTAACATACACTGAAAGCTGCTGCCTAATGATAAAGACTGAAGAGGTATGGATACAAACTTGGGTAAACACTCACTCTGTAAAGGGTAGTAGATGTGCTTTCTTTATTGCCTGGACTCCCGGCCTGCGCAGCTCTGGCTTCGCCTCCCTGATAACTGTCTCTAGGGTTGCCCGATAACAGTGCATCCTTAGCAACCCACTCTCCTCCCGCAGCCTGTGCATGTAGTCCTCTATGGCGTGACACGCCCCCTCCCGCGCCTTATAGGACAGCTGGTGTCCCGGCAACCCCTGCACCCAGGAGCTCATTGGGTAGCCAAACTCTGAGTGAGATGCCTCACTGGTGGGCAAAGGGGATAGGGGAGGGGCTATGAGGCCAGGGGGGTTGGGGTTCTCACTGGTGGTGATCTTCATGTAGCAGCACGCCACTGAGGTGATCCCGCGAACGTGAGGGCAGCTGGCAAAGTGGCGAAGGAGGGTGGCACTGAGGTCCCCGCAGGCATGGAGGCCTGTTAGGATAAAATCTGGACATCCCTGCACCTCTTCTACAGGGCAGACAACATCTTCTGTGGATGAACTCTCTTGGCAGAAAGAGTGGACATATGGGCCTTGCCCGGCTTCAGTCTTGCAGAGACGTTTTGGAAACGAGAGTGAGCTAGACCGGGGTTCATGTTTTACACTAGTAAAAGAGTTTGTACATGTATTGTCATTATTCTTGAGTGGGGATGCAGCCTGGCCATTGTCTGAACAACCCAGGAATTCTGATTCTGCAGTCAACACAGGCTGGTCTCCGTGCCCATGTTGCTGATCAGCTTCTGACATGAACTCCCGCTGTCTCTTCTTACTGGGTCCAGCCGGAGCGGTCTGATCCTCACAGACACATTTACCATTTCCTACCTGCTTGACGAAGTCTTTCCATGATGCTTTGGGGTTGACCCAGCCAGCCACATGGCAGGGTGAGGGGCCAGATCTAGAGAGCGGAGGTCCATTCTGAAAGAGTAAGAGCAGTATAAATACACTGCTCAAAAAAATAAAGGGAACACTAAAATAACACATCCTAGATCTGAATGAATTAAATATTCTTATTAAATACTTTTTTCTTTACATAGTTGAATGTGCTGACAACAAAATCACACAAAAATGATCAATGGAAATCAAATTTATCAACCCATGGAGGTCTGGATTTGGAGTCACACTCAAAATTAAAGTGGAAAACCACACTACAGGCTGATCCAACTTTGATGTAATCTCCTTAAAACAAGTCAAAATGAGGCTCAGTAGTGTGTGTGGCCTCCACGTGCCTGTATGACCTCTCTACAACGCCTGGGCATGCTCCTGATGAGGTGGCGGATGGTCTCCTGGGGGATCTCCTCCCAGACCTGGACTAAAGCATCCGCCAACTCCTGGACAGTCTGTGGTGCAATGTGACGTTGGTGGATGGAGCGAGACATGATGTCCCAGATGTGCACAATTGGATTCAGGTCTGGGGAACGGGCGGGCCAGTCCATAGCATCAATGCCTTCCTCTTGCAGGAACTGCTGACACACTCCAGCCACATGAGGTCTAGCATTGTCTTGCATTAGGAGGAACCCAGGGCCAACCGCACCAGCATATGGTCTCACAAGGGGTCTGAGGATCTCATCTCGGTACCTAATGGCAGTCAGGCTACCTCTGGCGAGCACATGGAGGGCTGTGCGGCCCCCCAAAGAAATGCCACCCCACACCATGACTGACCCACCGCCAAACCGGTCATGCTGGAGGATGTTGCAGGCAGCCGAACGTTCTCCACGGCGTATCCAGACTCTGTCACGTCTGTCACATGTGCGTGTGAACCTGCTTTCATCTGTGAAGAGCACAGGGCGCCAGTGGCGAATTTACCAATCTTGGTGTTCTCTGGCAAATGCCAAACGTCCTGCACGGTGTTGGGCTGTAAGCACAACCCCCACCTGTGGACGTCGGGCAATCATACCACCCTCATGGAGTCTGTTTCTGACCGTTTGAGCAGACACATGCACATTTGTGACCTGCTGGAGGTCATTTTGCAGGGCTCTGGCAGTGCTCCTCCTTGCACAAAGGCGGAGGTAGCGGTCCTGCTGCTGGGTTGTTGCCCTCCTACGGCCTCCTCCACGTCTCCTGATGTACTGGCCTGTCTCCTGGTAGCGCCTCCGTGCTCTGGACACTACGCTGACAGACACAGCAAACCTTCTTGCCACAGCTCGCATTGATGAGCCATCCTGGATGAGCTGCACTACCTGAGCCACTTGTGTGGGTTGTAGACTCCGTCTCATGCTACCACTAGAGTGAAAGCACCGCCAGCATTCAAAAGTGACCAAAACATCAGCCAGGAAGCATAGGAACTGAGAAGTGGTCTGTGGTCACAACCTGCAGAACCACTCCTTTATTGGGGGTGTCTTGCTAATTGCCTATAATTTCCACCTTTTGTCAATTCCATTTGCACAGCATGTGAAATGTATTGTCAATCAGTGTTGCTTCCTAAGTGGACAGTTTGATTTCACAGAAGTGTGATTGACTTGGAGTTACATTGTGTTGTTTAAGTGTTCCCTTTATTTTTTTGAGCAGTGTATTTAATTCTTCATTACATTGCATATTAGCAATATTCACCTAATTGCTTAATAACTCTGGTTTTACAAAAAATGCCTAGTCTGAGCCAATCAACTGTGCCTTTCTTGCACTTTACTGAGCATTCTGGTGCATTACCTTCCTCTGCCTCTCCTTCTCTAGCGTCCACAGAAGCTGTCCATCATATTTGGATGCCATGGAAACTAAAGTGGAATCAGCCTCAATTCCAGTCACAGACAGACCAAGCCCAAACGACAAGAAACGAGTCAAATGGCCCTAGGGAGACCAGTAGGGATACACAATCATATACCGTGACAAATCTCATTGTTAGGCAGATTACAAAAAGTAATATTGTGTGACACCTAGGTCTGATAACAAGACTGAATATTAGGTTACCTGTCCAGAACCTACATCCACCACACTATTGCAGTCTGTCAGGTCACACAGCTGCTTCACCAACTGTGGAGAGAGATTAACAGATTAGTGTCAACAACAACTGAAATGCTTATTTGAATCAGCAGCATATATAAAAAAGTAGTATGCACATCCATATATATGCAAATGAGTATGCACATCTTTACCGTGCCCAGACTCCGGATCTCATGCTGCTTCTTGGGTTTCACATGTTTCCTAAATATGTGTCCCAGCAGTGAGCTCTGACTCTTGTTCTCCAAGAACTCCTCTGGCTTCAGCATGCCCACTTCATGTCCCCGCTTGCCCTGGGGTGTCCTGGGGAACGTCAGGGCATGCGCGGTGGCCCGAAAAGCCAATAGTGAAAGAGGCCATACACAAGAGTAGCTGAAATTTAAAAAAAGTACAATTGTATAAGTTATTTCAAACTGTTTTATGATATAGAATCCAATTCAAATTGAACGAATACACTGGTATGACTGAATACCTTCGATTCACATTCAATCTGTCCAATAGGAGGTCAGCTATTTGTGGGGGTGACAGGTCACAGAGGATCTGTTGCCATCTGGTAGGCAATGTAGCCCATAGATCCTCACTGAAGAATTCCTATGGCAGGAGAAAACATGATCAATAACACATTAATTGAAGAGTAGCTAGAGAAATCGATTCAGGGGCCCTTTGATCCAGGGATCAAGCTTAATGGGAGGTGTAGGGTGAAGTTGCCTCTAGACGCTGACCTTTGGTCAGTTTAGCATTTTTCCAAATAATGGTTTGGGTCAGAATTGAGGGAGGGGAAATTAAACCTAGATCTGTAGGGGAAACTTCAACCTGGAGCGGAGGACTCGAGACTTGATAGCAGTATATCACGTGATCATCTTATAATCAAATAGCCTTATAAAAACCTGCAGCAGCGTAACGTAAAAAACATAGAAATATAATGAGTTGCTTGCTACGTACAATTATGAAGGAATCGGAGATGTGTTTGTATGTCGACAGAAAATATGTAAGATTTCTTGCCAACTCTCTTTGCTGCTCTGCTGAAAGTGTCGGTGAGCACATCATTCGACCGTCGCACCGGCAACTGACCGGTTATAATGTGTATAATTAAACATTTCAACAATACACTATTACAACCGAGTGAAAGAGTTTTATATAACGACGATAAGAAGCTCTTCCTCACAACACGACCTCTGAACCGGAAGTAATCGACTGTTTAGCTGCTAAGGATGTCGTAGCATGGTGCTATGTTTATAGGTCGGTGTATATGTGTCATTTGTTGTATAACGCTGATTTCGGCACCATATTTTCAGGACACAATATGAGTTTAGACATAGTTAAATTAGTCTGTCTGGAGAATAAAGTTTAATTCCTAGCTAGCTAATGTTCGAGTCGCTGTTTCGAATAGCTTAGCATCAGAGCTAGCTAGTATTACTGTAGCTAGATAGTAAGCTAGCCAAGGACCCAATGCTAGCTCGCCTAAGCCGTATTTTCTACTGTAATATCACCCTAACAGCTATCTATCAAGCTAACATTTACACTACACGGATTACACATACTTTTCGAAAATACCTCATACTTTTCAAAATACCTCATTACCTTAATTGTGGCTAGTTAGTTACGTCGCCTCAATGTGTTTCATGCTAAGCTAGTAACGTTACCAAACTAGCTAGATTATATAAACAGCGAACTAGCTGGCAAGTTAACTTCTTTGTTTGTCATGACTAGAATGTTTTCCCAAAATTTCAGACATGATAACTGATTTTTTAACGTAAATCAATTTTCTTTTTGTCCAGGTATCACAATACCGCTTCAATTGATGTCATGACAATTGGGTCAGAATGGCATTTGATTAAAACAAATATTTGAACCTAATTTTGCACAGCAGTGAAGGCCTTTATGTCCAGTTGGAGGGAGTGGGACGTCAACAGTTTTAATCCAAGAGCAAACCTAGTCACAGTTGAGGAAGATTCCCCTCCAAGATGTCGGACATGATGTTAAACCTGGACTGTTCTGGCAGCAGTGGACCCTGTAAGGACTCATCGGGAAGCAACAAACACAAGGCATTTATCGACAGGCGGCGACTCTTGGAGAAAAAGAGTTACCTCAACAAGAAGCAGAACCAGCACTATCAAAGACAAGGGAATAAACATCAGGGCCCGCTTCCCAGGGCCAATCGGCCGTCTCAACCCAATGCTGCACACAACAAAAGCTCTGCTCACACTCAGAATACTCACAGTAAAAGTTCATATCACATAGCCAGTTCAGAGCATGCCAGAGGTGTTGCTTCCAAGCCTGCATCATCCACAAGCAGCTCAACATCCTTGACCATTACTGTGAAGAATTCCACCAATCCTGAGCAATCCACTTCGACTATCACCCCGGGGCACCAACCCCCACCCACCAGGGCTGTTGCCCACTGCGCCCCTGTCCCAAGAGGGTCAGCCCTCTTTTGTAACCCCCTGAAGTACCTTGCCATGGACTGTGAGATGGTTGGCACGGGCCCCAAGGGTCGCAACAGTGAGCTGGCACGATGCAGTATTGTCTCCTATGATGGAGACGTGGTGTATGACAGGTACATCAAGCCCACCAACGCAGTCACTGACTACCGGACTCGTTGGAGTGGCATCTCCTGGCATCAACTGGTCAAAGCCATGCCATTTCAACATGCCAGGAAGGAGGTAAGAAGCCTCCCAGAGGAGAATGTTCGAAGGAGGATAAAAAATGTTTTTTTCCACCGAAAAGGACCTATGAGCATATCACATTTGGTGTCAAATGAAAGCAAGAGTATATTTGGGGGAAATGAAGGCATAGATACATTTTTCAACCATTTCCCATCTTGAAAATGTGATATTAGCAATGGCTTTGATTTCTGGATAAACAGATGGAATAGGGGCCTTAGAAAACATATACCAAAAAAAGTATTTAAAAGGTATCAGAAATAAATCAAAACATAGTAATGTAAAGACCCCTGCCAATTATTATCAACACTTTTTTTACCTCCTGTAAGTTTAATAAATATTGCCTTCCAATACCAAAAGCCTGCATGTTTAAAATGTTTTCAAACTTCTCTCTCTCATGAGGAAGGAGGATAATGAAAGTTCACAGAAGTAACAAGTAAAGGTAGACCTACCAATAAGTTATAGACAGACATGCTCCTGACCCACATCGGCAGGCTGAGCATTACTGTAAATGGCAAGAGTAGTCATCTGACGCCCACCCAGAGGGTGGCCTTCATTGGCATGGTACTGGACTGAGTCCTCATGAGAGCACGCCTGCCTACGAGAAGGGTTCAGGTGATCCATCTTGCCTTGACCACTTTCTGCAGAGGCTGGTGGTATCCGCCCTGACCTGCCAACGCCTGATGGACTTGCTGACGGCGGCCTCGTTGCTGATTCCCCTGGGCCTGCTCCATCTCCGGTCTTAGTCAATAGTGGTTCAACTTCCACCGGCTGCACCCAAAGCACCACCGTCACTGCCAGCTGCGGGCCTCAGGGCATTGTTGAGGTTGTGGTGTCGCTCTTTTCTCTCAGGTGGGGTGGAGATGCTGAGGATGTGCCGCCGGGAGCTGGTCAACACTGACGCCTCCCAGATTGGCTGGGGGGGTGTGACCAAGGGCAGGTCGGCCAGCGGCTGTTGGCTACCCCCTTGGAGCAGCATGCACATCAATACACTAGAGCTCTGAGCTGTACTGCTGGCCCTGCGGTCTTTTCTTCCACATCTGAAAGGAAGACGTCCTGGTGAGAACGGACAACACCACAGTGGTGGCTTACATCAACCATCAGGGTGGACTGAGGTCCCACCGCCTCAATCTTATAGCACGGGAGCTCCTTCTCAGGGCTGTCTAGCGTCTCTACGCGCAGCACACGTACCTGACATCCTGAGTGTGGCAGCGGATATGCTCTCGAGGGAGGCTCCGCCACCTTGGGACTGGAGTCTACATCCCCAGGTGGTGCAGCACCTGTGGGGGAAGTTCGGGAGGGCTCAGGTGGACCTGTTTGCCTCCCTGGAGAGAATGCACACTTCCCCCTGTGGTACTCCATGTCGGAGCCACCAGGGCCTCTGGGCTTGGATGCTCTGGCTCACGATTGACCAGGGCTGGAGCTTTATGTATTCCCCCCTTTTCCCCTGATCCAGGCTGTGCTGGACAGGACCAGGATGACAGAGCATCGTCTGCTTCTGGTGGCCCCATACTGGCCCAGACAACCCTGGTTCAGCCTTCTCCCGTCCCTGTTGTCTGGGACATCTTGGCAACTTACCCTGAGACTGGATTTGCTGTCTCAGGCTGGGGGATCTCTGTGGCATCCAAGGCTGCACCGCCTCAGTCTGTGGGCTTGGCCACTGAACGGCACCAATGATCCATGTTAGGACTACAGGAGGGTGTAATGAACACCAGAGCGCAACCGCAGCATACCAGTTGCGTTGGCGGTTCTTCTCTTAGTGCACTGGTATTGAGGTTGTGCCCGAGTCATGCGGGGTGCAGTATGTCCTCCAATACCTGCAGTCTCGCTTGGATGAGGGCTTGACAGCCTCTACACTGAGCGGGTATTTGGCTGCTATATCTGCCTGCCGTGGGGTGGATGGACAGTCCAGTGGGGCGCCATCCCTTGGTTTCCAGGTTTATGAAGGGGGTTCGTCACCTGCGTCCAGCTAGGATCCGCTCAATGGCGATCTGGATGTGGTCTTGGCAGCTTTGGTAAAGCCGCCTTTCGAACCGTTGGAGCTTGCCTCCTTGAAACACCTCTCCATGCTCTTTCGGTAAGTTCTGAGTGCTACCGGATTGACCCCGGGGGAGGAGTATATTGCTCCGCCCCAACCCTTCATTCCTCCCGAAGGCTCTGTCAGACAGGCATGTGAACATCCCTTTTATCCTGTCTGCTTACGACCCCCCCCCCCCCCCCCCCCCCCCCCCCAGCAGTTGCACAGTCAGTGAAAACAACAGATCAGCTCTTTGTCTGCTATGGTGAGAGAGTCCTGGGGGCTGGATCGTGACCCCGATTACTGCCAGTGCTGGGATCTGTGGTGGCACATTCAACACGAGGTGTGACTGCGTCCTTGGCTCTACTGAGAGGAGTGCCCCTCGCTGAGATCTGTGCTGCGGCCACCTGGGCTTCCTCTTGCACCTTTACTAGATACTCTCGGGTAAATGTGGCACCTCCCTTTGCGGTTGGTTCAGCGGTCCTGGGTGTCGCCTCCCCTTCCGGGGACTGTGCCGGGACCTCCTTCCACATTGACGGCCCCTGCGTCTCAGTCCCCGCGCTGTGACTTTGCCGCTGGCTGGCCAGGTCCCTCTAGCACTGACTAATCTGGTACGTGTATGCCAATATATTTGATTCAGTGCACCGGAAGTTGCACTGCATTTTCACAACGTGCAAGTTTGCACTCAGCAGACATGAAATTTGCTCAGTGATTTAAACAATTGAGGGAACATTGGTTGTATGGTTTGTTAAACTTTGAAATAAATGGTTTTTGTTTGGCATACATTTTCAAGTGAAAAACTGAGTCAAAGCGTAAATCCGTTACTGTGGAATTGCCCCTTAATCTATTCTATTTGGACCTTTACTTTACTAAACATGACCATGATATCATTTGATCTCTTATTTGTATCCCCCTCCTATAGATTCTGAAGATCCTTGCAGGAAAGGTGGTGATAGGGCATGCTGTCCACAATGACTTCAAATCCCTAAGTTACAATCACCCTGCTGTCTTAACGCGGGACACCTCCCGCATTCCTCTCCTCAACCAGAAGGCTGGCTTTCCAGAGAAAGATGTTGCCTCACTGAAAAGACTCACCAAGGCCCTGTTCAACCGCAACATCCAGGTGAGAAGAGACTTCTGATTGAAACAGGATTGATTTTAATATAATCTACAGTGATTCAGTCTGGGTTGTTCTAGTCTCAACAAAAGTAGTAAGCTAATAAACCTCTTATTGTGTAGCTTATGTTATTTTGAAGTAAGAAGAAATTCCCCTTGTGTTCTCAGACTGGGAAGAAGGGGCACTCGTCTGTGGAGGACGCCAAAGCCACCATGGAACTGTACAAAGTTGTGGAGGTGGAGTGGGAGAGGACCTTAGCCTCCAAATAAAAAAAAGCCAGTTAAAGCCTGTATGGACTAAACTGGTGAACGGGTTGAGAGATGGTATGGACGTATCATTTTTAACATTTAGAAATCACTATCAGGTCTTCCACTTCTCACCTCAGCCACTTTTGTCTATTTTTCTACTTCTGTAAAAAAAAAAAATGCCTTCAGGGTTGCAGTTTATTTTGTGGTGGATAACCTATGCCACAAGATGGCAGTCCTCTGCCACAGGTGCAGTCTATTTTCTCGGTTTAATTAATGAATTTCTAATACAGTACTGTGATATATTTTTTTTGCTTTGAATTGTCTAGAGTTATTTGTTCAGACACTTCTAATTTTATATATTCAATTGTTAACATACAGTATCTCAGTACATGTTCATTTTGACGGGTGAAAGTAAAATCGATTTTAATGCAACTGCAGTATAATGATGAAATTGGTTTTAAACAAGCATTGTAATGGCAAACATGGGGGGGAAATAAATAAATGACCATTGCAAACTTTTAAGCCTACATTACTTATTGATAATAACTATTAGAGGCAATTGTATGTCTGTCCAGGGACTTGAGATTGAACAGGGGTTTCTAGAATCTTTCTTGAAGGGTTCTTGTGAAAGTAGACTGTGGTCCTATTGACTCACAACTGTTACCAAGACACCATTCAACACAACAGTGTGCCAGAATGATGTGATTAGACTACAGCCCCAGTAGTCATTAAACAAACATCATGCATTGTCGTCCAGTTTCATTTCAGTGGATAATTTAGCGACGCATTAGCTTAATGGCAATACTCAATTAAAAGCATTTGTGTCAAAACTAAAAAAGATTTCACCTGGAAATCCCATTGATTCATGTTGCTGTTGACATCTGTTGGAGCTGACTGTGGACTTATACTGCAGTGCCCCGGTCAGGGTGTGAACTCTGCTACTGCCTTTGGCTGTTCTGTTTTCCCCCTCCTTCTGTGAAGACCTATGCTAGCTATTCAAAGAGAACCGTTCTGTTATTCTCATGTCAGCCTTGGCCTAACCTCTATTGACCGAGCAGGCAACTGAAAACCACGGTATCGCCACCGCTTGTGCCAGAGCTCCTGATGGCTAAATCCAGGACATTACACCTTCTCTCCAGAATGTATCAGTGATTCTGAGAGGGCACACCACTCTATGCCAGTCTTCCCGGCTGCCACCCATTCACTGGTTATGTGGACCCTTGTTTTATCTTGACTCTTCACAACTATCCACTGAGGTTAAAAGACAATTCATTTCACAAAAAAATCTTTGACTTGTTGGAGCTTTTCATCGTTTCCTCTTGTCAGAAAGGTTTTTACCATTTCATGTCAAGGAATAAATTGTGTCTCATGCATATTCACTGTTAACTCCTCTCCCACTTGTGTAGGCACCACAAAGTGGACCTTTACAAATGGCAGAGAAGCCTGAGCTCTAAATTCTGCCACAAAATGCCTGTAGGTGCCGTGCAGAGAAGTCATTGCGTAAGGTTGAGAATTGACCTTCTACCAACGCATTCATCAGTGACACAGCTGAAGTATGCAGCTTGTGAGATGAGCCAAACATGTTCTCATTAATGTTGTTAATTTGAAAAGGCAGTAAAGTATTACAGCAGTGGAACAATCGGGTCAGTGATCAGATTTAATCGCAGGTGGAATGCATGTCTTTGTGCCATGAAGGGATATAGCTGAATGAATTGGGGAACGTTGCCTGGAATGAAAGTATGTCCAGAGCAAGTTAAAGTTGTAACCTACATGTGTTTTCTACAATGATGTTTTGGCCCTCACATCATTATCAATTTATAACATTGACATGGATGGTCGCAATAACCAATAATGAACTAGACTGGGGGTGGGAAATGCATGGCGAAAATATCGGGCGACTCTCTGAGCCAGCCTACAATCATATCCATGCCTCTGGGCCTGCAGTCCAACAGCGTCGTCCGTTCCACTGGCTTCCCAGCACCCATGTTGACCGTCCCGCACCATGCCTATATGTTAAATTCCTTCACAGCCTGCCACTCGGCCGCAACTGTCAGCTGAGCAAGGCTATGAACAAAGCAGTATTCACCCTCCCCTCTTACCAGCACTACTACTATGCTACACCCACTTTTCTAATTTCTGTCTGTTTATACCGTTGGACCATTAAAACCTCTGTGGGTGGCCAGCATCCACCCTCTGTCCACAAGTGGTGAGCATAGCAGACATGAATCACGACTCTGACTCTGCAGCCTGTCCACGAGAAAGCAAGGTCCTGCTTTGTGTCTAGTTGGAAATCTGTACATAATCGTTTCCCACGTAATTTCAACCTGTATCATGTGTTTGACTTATATGAAACTGGGTTAACTCTGATAGCTGTGAAAGGACAAATAGTTCCTCCACACACTAATATTGTTGTGCAAGTAATCCAATACAGGTCTTGATGAATCCCAGAGAGATTTGTTAAATTGGGAACTGAAATTGCATAAACATCCAAATGGAATTTAAAGCAATGTGATTGTGACACTTTGTTTGGCCTTTCATGTTGTCGACAGGTTGAGCAAAAACATCTGCTATCATCCACGTTAGTCAAGATTATCCCAGATTACTAACCCTTAATTAATCCCTTTGTGCAGGGGCACATAATGAGGATAATGTTAGATTGTTCACCATTAGCTGTTAACCCTCAGTCTTGCATGAATTGCTAATTTCTTGAATTGCTAAGACTTGCAATATTTCAGGGGAGCTTGTAGGAGGAGTATTTTAATGAAGATTCCCTCTCCTTTTTATCAGTGATCAGCGATGGCCATATTCTTCATGACAGGCAATGAATAGGCCTAATCAAATCACCATATGTTCTCTTCTCACTGAATTGGCAGCATGGAAACAAATCATTTGTTTGGTTGATCAATTTAAACATTTACGCATGATTGCTCTAAATAAAACTGAAAGATTGAAAAACCAGCAGACTGAAGTGCTGTTATCTTTTAATTGTAGTATAGGTAACTGGAGTATGTGAATGGGCGCTGCTGGTAGCCTATAGGGCTCTATTGTAGTCCCACTTCAGCATTCTCAGTGGTGCCCTCTGCTGCAAGATGGTGTGGGATCATGCGCTTCACATGTGTTGCTTATCTGACCGCAAAGCATCCTGAGTCCTGCTTTGACACACTGACTTGCAACTTTGAATTCAGGCTATTGACTTCTGATATTATTTCCCCGTAAAGTGATTCCTTCAAACTGCAACTTTGTGAGTGATTGATTTGTCTTTTCGTTATCCCCTCCACATCCCCCTTTCTCCATTATCCCGCAAATGGGAAAGTGTTCTTGGTCGGAGGAAGAAAGTGGGCTGTTCAAGATTTTGGTGTGCATAATTCTCTGCCCCCCCAATCCCTCTTTACTTTGCTTCCTTCGCTGGCGGACGGAGCTCAAGTCGTTCTTTAGCTTTTTCAATTCAACATGGGGAATCTTAGTACCTGACAACTCATTGTCTAATTTCATTCAAATTTGGTTGGAAAATATTTATTAGAAGTTGCACCTGTCGAGTCTGCTTCAAAATACGAAGGTACACAGAAAGGATCATTTGAGTGCGTCGTTTAAATGAGGTAGGTGATGGATTTGTAAATCATATATTTTTGGCATGTCCTTGATAAATATAAGAATAGATTTCTGTCGCAAAATAACACGTTTTGTTCATCAATTAGCCAACAAATGTTTTTCGTTGTATAAGTCAAACATAAAATCCTCAATACATTTTGCCATAATTAGAGCAAATTAGAGACATTTTCGAAAAACGCTTTAAACAATACAGCCTATTTTTCGTCAAATATATAATTAAAATATTTTCTATTACCTCTTTTATCCTACTGTTATTGCTATTCTGTAGGTCAAAATGAAAATGTTATTAAAGTTTTTTGATATAAAGTTATTATAACTTACCCTTGAACCCACAATCTTAATTATTCAATGTAAAATAACATTTTCCTCATGCATTGTTTGCTGAGCACAGTTAAGCAGGATCCAGACAGATTGTACCTGCTACAGTGCTGTGTAAGGATTCCCTCCAAACTGATTTCATGATCAAACTGATTTTATTAAGTAAATCATATGGAGCATGGGGCAATGCACACTGTTGTTGCAGGTCTACTTGTACCTATAGAAATATATGTTGTACTGTACTCCAAACTGGCTACATATGGACATTCTGTGACAGGGAATAAAGCTTATTTTCCCTAACCAACTACTGTATTGACATTAATACCAGTGGCTTTGTTTAAAAAATATTGATTAAGACATACAGATCTCTGATCTGGAAAGGGAAAATGGGAAACCTAGTCAGTTGTACAACTGAATGCATTCAACTGAAATGTGTCTTCTGAATCAGAGAGGTGCAGGGGGCTGCCTTAATCGACATCCACGTCATCGGCGCCCGGGGAACAACTGGGTGTCAAAAGCTTGGACCTTTTGATGCCAGTTGCTATTTGAGTGGGCTGACACAGATGCTTTGTGGAATGGCAATGTTTAGGCTATTTCAAGTGATTGGGTTCCACGCATGACATCTCTGTTGATTTATCAACTCTTCTGTTTCTAAGTTGATGTTGTCGTTTTGAAAGAACTAACATCGACCCATACAGTACGTTAACCTAGTTTAGTACTATGCCCCAATCAGGACCTGTCTGATATGTCAACAAGCAACAACATGTATGTCAACAAACCTTGTACGTTTACATGGAAAAGTGGAACTGTAAACATTTACGTTTGCGTGTGAGAGAGCACCCCAAGCCCAGTCTGGCCCCTGGATGTACTCATCACTCAGGCCCCAGGTAGGGACAGCCATGAGGAGCTCCCTGAAATATGAAGAGAGGTGTGAGGTGAGCAGAGAGGAAGTGACACGCATGGCCTACCCAAGTGGACTCTACTGTATGGAGTGGAGGGAGAGAGGGGGCACGGTGAGTGCATGACAGCGCTCTGCTGTTCAAGAAAGAGAGAATAATTAACTTATTTTTGTCAGTTTGAAACTTTTTCATTTGAATATTCAGCCAACCAGTCACCAGAGAAACGATAAGCAGGTCTGTATCATAATATATGCCGTTTAGCAGATACTTTTATCCAAGCGACTTACAGTCATGCAAGCATATACTGTATTTTCGTATGTGTGGCCCTTGAACCCACAAACCTTGGCTTAGCAAGCACCATGCTCTACCAACTGAGCCTCACAGGACCATTATTATTATCTCTTCCATAAAGAAAGTAGAGGCATATCAGAATAAAGGTGCACTTTGATGACACTTAGCTGAGTTTTAACAGGGCCAGATAATGCCCTTAATTGTCAGCCTGACGTTACTGGTCTCCTAATCATGTCCCTATGTACAATCAAGTAGCTAAATCCTCCTTGCAGCCAGACTGTCAAGACGGACGCTTTGATGCTGTGGTATCTGGGTTATTCTTCTCAGTTTGACTAACCTTGCAAATATGACTGTCCATTGCAAATGTGATATCACTGGTTTCTAAATAGGTCATAGCACCATCTTTGTGTTGTTGACTGACGAGAGTGGACTGATTTGGTGTACTGCTGTGAGAGTTGCCACAGTTTGCCTTGACAGTCTCCCATAAGCCCTTAAAGCGCTCAGAAGCCCTACATTTCTGCCTAATCAGCCCGTGGCACAGGCTACAAATGGGCCAAGGCCCCTGGCCCCCCATCCACCTCCATGAGTCAGTTCCTTTGGCTGGAGTGGCTAACTGCTAAAGCTAATAACAATATGGCTAATATCACTCCTCAGCTGGACCTTCTGTTGTGTCCTGCCCTGCTGGAGGGGCACTGCTGAATCACATCAAAGCTTCCTTCCTGCTGACTTCCTCTCTCTATTTCTCTCCTCTCTTAGTGCACTCTGTACAGTTTTGTCCTCCTATCTCTCTGTCATAGCCCCTTTCTTTCTCACCCCCCCCCCCCCCCCCCCCCCCTTGCTTCCTGCCAGCCCGGGCCTGTGAGGGGGTATGGGTTGCCCCTAGAGATGGGCAGATGGAGTCATACGAGGTAACGTGAGAAAGGATTGGAGGGTGGGCGTGGTGGTGGGGTGGAACGAGGCCGGGTAATGGAGGGTGGCAGACTGGCAGAGGTGGTGGTGGGTGTCGAAAATGACTAGGACAGCTGGTGTTTGATAAGCTACAGAGGAGAGAGGCTGTGTGGGTCAGGTGTGTGCGTTCATGTTCACAGTATTTCATTCTATTTGACCATAAAGAGTTACATAAGCCAAAATATAAATACTCTGTTACTAACCCTCATTGATTCAGTTCAAGAAAGCATAAGTCCACTTACAGAGGTACTTCCACACTCACACACTTCCCACCACCATCATCCCCATCACCAACACTGTATACTGCAGTCCATCAGCCTGAAATTACCTTTCTTGGTCAGACCAAGGTGAAGTCATTGGTTATTCCAGCCACTTGTGATGCAGGTCTAAGCACTTCTGAGGTTGCCTGGGATGCTTCCTCCCCTCTCTCCCTCCCAAGAGGAAGCCCTCTCCCTCTCTCCTTGGAGTATGGAAATGTGGTTGTGGCTAAGGGCCATGTGCCCAACACAGCAGGGAAGAAAACGTGTGTGTGTGTGTGTGTGTGTGTGTGTGTGTGTGTGTGTGTGTGTGTGTGTGTGTGTGTGTGTGTGTGTGTGTGTGTGTGTGTGTGTGTGTGTGTGTGTGTGTGTGTGTGTGTGTGTGTGTGTGTGTGTGTGTGTGAGAGAGAGTTTGGCGGTATGAACAAAAATCCATATCATGATACATTTACTGAATTATCATGATAAGTTGAACGGCAAGTTTACAACATTAATGTGCACTAGTTACTTTTTTAAATGTTACACTTAAAACTACTTCTACCTCTTTGAATGTTGTGGTTACCATTGTCCCGTTTCATTTCAAACTTCACATTTCTCTAGTAAAGGCTACTTATCATTATTATCGATAGCAGTAAAATGCCCTCAAGAAACGGTTGGTTCGGTCTGTATCGATAATTTTGGGGTTTATTGTCCCAGCTCTAGTGTGTGTGTGTGTGTGTGTGTGTGTGTGTGTGTGTGTGTGTGTGTGTGTGTGTGTGTGTGTGTGTGTGTGTGTGTGTGTGTGTGTGTGTGTGTGTGTGTGTGTGTGTGTGTGTGTGTGTGTGTGTGTGTGTGTGTGTGTGTGTGTGTGTGTGTGTGTGTGTGTGGATATTGGGGGTGGGGATGTTTTGGGGGTTGGGGGAAATGAATACATTTCAATGCTGTCTGCTTATATACTTCATTAACAGTCATAGGATTGAGGAAGATTGAATGGAGGGTAATTGAGGAACCGGACAAAAAATAATTAATTTTCCTAGAAACCGGATCTGAAACAAGTAGGAGAGGGAAGACTGCCAGGATGACGGTTAATTTGCTTGTCCACATTCTCACAATCTAATGTTATGGATACTGCCACAGATCCATCAGCTCCCCAATTTCATTTCAACCGACAGTTATGATGTGGATGATTTGCCCAATGATTTTCTTCACAGGTTCGAGACAGTTTCGTTCATGTGCAATTTACCCACTTCTATCATCACCACTCCTCTCTACTGTATTAGTAGAGATCACACTCTAACAACCCCCATGTTTACTAATGGATTTACAGTTTATGTTATGCAATAGGTCACTGAACTTCAAACTTAGAAAACATAGTTTTACATGGGAACTTTGGGTAATTGATCATTAAGCGCAGTCGGATTACTACAAAACCAACAATAATTTCTGCCTTGATTTCGAGTTAATTTAGTTCTTCTTGACTTAACTCCAGTTCCTGATGTGATTTTCCACAATATCAGGATTCTATATAAAAGCGAAGCAACAATCCAGACAGGCAGTGTAGTGTATAGGTTGAGATTCTCTTCCTCTAACCTCATCACTGGTTGCTTGTAAAACCTCTTGTAAAAAAGAATAAAGGGTCTGGATGTGACTTTTACAGTTATTCGGCCATCTACTGTGGGCTGTCAGTAGACATTTCCAATTTAGCAGAATCATCACTTCCTCCTTAGACAAACTTTAGGACATCAAGACATTTGAATTACAGGGCTATATCTGCAGATAGAATAGTCATTATAAAGATAATTGGCCTGATGATACATGAATGCCACCTACAGTACTACATAGTTTAGGTTGAATAAATAATTCACATTGACTATATAGCCGAAGTTAGACTTGCATTTGAATAAAGGCAATGTATTGTACACTGAGTGTACAAAACATTAAGAACTCCTGTTCTGGCCATGACATAGACTGACCAGGTGAATCCAGGTGAAAGCTATGATCCCATATTGACGTGTAGACAATCAGTGTAGATGAAGGGGAGGAGATAAGTTAATTAAAGAAGGATTTTTAAGCCTTGAGAAAATGAAGACATGGATTGTGTATGTTTGCCATACAAATCGTGAATGGGCAAGACAAAAGACTTAAGCGCCTTTGAACGGGGTACGGTAGTAGGTGCCAGGCGCAGCGGTTTTTGTCAAGAACGGCAACACTGCTGGGTTATTCACACTCAACAGTTTCCCATGTGTATGAAGAATGTTCCACCACCCAAAGGACATCCAGCCAATTTGGAGCACTTTTGACACCTTGTA
This sequence comes from Salvelinus fontinalis, assembly GCF_029448725.1. Lineage (NCBI taxonomy): Eukaryota > Metazoa > Chordata > Actinopteri > Salmoniformes > Salmonidae > Salvelinus > Salvelinus fontinalis. The sequence continues at coordinate 27,569,735 of NC_074670.1, read as the reverse complement.
GAGTCCATGCCCCGGCGAATTGAGGCTGCTCTGAGGGCAAAAGGGATCTGATCAATAATAGGAATCTGTTCCCTGATTGTGAGTGATCACTAAAGCACCCAGTGCACTGGGTTTGCAGCATGACTGCACAGTTCATTCACCAACACATCCAGTGGGTGGGGGGACTCTATTCACGTTACATTTTTACACCCTTTAAGAAACGCACTGCTTATTTGAATACACCGGCCTGCTCAGAATGGGTAATGTGGCAGTCCTATCGAGTTAGTGGGGGAAATGTGTAGCTGTGTCTGTGTGTCTTTGGTGCGTGGGTAATGTTAATGGGGTGGGGGTGGTTGGGGTTTATCATTTATGTTGCTAAAAGGGATATAACGATGATAAAGCAGTGGAGTTGGAATTAAGGGCTTTGTGCCATGCCATCCTGGGGGAATTCGGGGGACATCAGAATTCTGCTCACACTCGAGAGCTCCCAAAGTCTGACTCATGCCAGCTGGATAACACCAAGGCCACACAGACAGTTACTGACTAACACACTCTAGTTGACTGATGCAAAAAGGCACATGCAGTACACAGCTACTTTACACACACACACACACGCACACGCACACGCACACACACACACACACCACACACACACACACACACACACACACACACACACACACACACACAATCTGACTAATGACACTCCCTGACTTAAAGAGATTTATATACACATGCAAAACACAAAACCCCACAAAGACATATCCATAGACTCATCAATTTACTTATTGGAAGCTCAACAAAATTCTGCAGAATTAAAGAACAATCCCTCACACTTGTCATACAAATCAATTTGTCAAAATGAAGAATGAATATTTGTTATTTCAAAAGAACTTCAGCTTGATCAGGACTGACGTTGCATTGATGGATTAACACACCATCCTATCCGTTCTCAGGGTCTCTGCTAAATGACAGCGCTGATGTCTTAGCCACGGCTTTTACTTTACGGTCGCAGAGGCTGAGGTGGTTGGTCAAAGCTGGCCACTTGCCACTGTCTAGTAATATACTCTGAGGTTGATGAATGACTGTAAGCTTGAGTCAATATTTGTATATGTCTTATCTTGTCTCCAGGTATCCAAAGAGGCCACAGGACCCTCTGAGAGTTATTAAGGGAGTCATCCCTACCTCTTTTCCTCTTTCTCACTTTCTCTACAGTACTTCTCCATTTGTCTATTAAGCTTTCACGATAATGATGTCTTTCTCTCTTTGTGTCTCTCTCCCCCCCCACCTCTCTATTTCTCTCTATTGCAGATTGGAGATGCTCCTGTCTTTGCTGCTGTGTGTCATCTGTCTGCTCGTCCTACCGTCCTCCTCTACCCCCAGCCAAGCCTCAGGTGCGTGACTAGCCTCCGTCAGTCCCGGCTATACTGACATCCATTCAATGATATATGACCTTTGACTTCTAAGGGTATAGGGGCACTTTCTAATCACTCCCCGATCATTCATCGTTTTTGCTGACACACACACTTTGGAAACGATTTGAGAAGGTGTGACTTTAACAGCAAAAATCAAGGTTAACTGATGTGCCCAGGCGTGAAGAGGAAGTGTCTCATCCGGTATTTGTTTCAACAACACCATGACGGCAAATGGCAACTGGCAAGACTTTTAAATGGGTTCCAGACTTTAAAAAATAACATCAACTGCAGCCTGAGACACCCCCCCCCCCCCCCCCCCAATTGTTTTTAAAGGGTGAACTTTTTGACTGTTTAAAGTCAGCAATTTAACCCATTTATTCTGCACTTACCAGATGACTCCAGAATCCTACAGGTGACCATCCCTACGACAACTCCCTTATCTGCCGTCTTGGGGGGCTCTCTTACCCTACCTTGCCTGGTGTCTCTGTTCCACCCGCCCCCCAACACGAATGGCCGCCACGCCGTCCTCTCCCTACCCAGGGTCAAGTGGAGCGTGCTGTCCCAGGGGCACGAGACTGAGATCCTGGTGGCCCGAGGGGACAGGGTGAAGGTCAGCGAGGCCTACAAGGACCGAGCCTCCCTGCTCCATTACGCTTCCTCCCCAGCCGACCTCACCCTGAGGCTGGATGGCCTGCAGTACAACGACTCTGGCTTCTACCGCTGTGAGGTGCAGCAGGGCCTGGAGGATGCCGATGGTGTGGCTCAAGTCAAGGTCAAAGGTGAGGCCGGGGGTTGATGTCATAGATGTCGGGGATAAGCCAGAGTTCCTGACCTATGACAGTAACAACTCAGGAGTGTGTGTGTCAATGCTTGTATCTCAGCAGGCAGTGAGCCAATCAGAATTGTCAGTCACAGGATGGCTCTAGGAGAGACAGAGAATGGCCTACAAAACACAGCATAGACACTGACTGTACATTACCACTTACACTGAGTGTACAAATCATTAAGAACAGCTGCTCTTTCCATGATATTGACTGACCATGTGAATCCAGGTGAAAGCTATGATCCCTTAATGATGTCTATCGACTTCAATCCGTGTAGATGAAAGGGAAGAGACAGATTAAAGAAGGATTTTTAAGCCTTGATACAATTGAGACATGGATTGTGTATGTGTGCCATTCGGAGGGTGAATGGGCAAGACTAAAGATTTAAGTGTCTTTGAAAGGGGTATGGTAGTAGGTGCCAGGCGCACCGGTTTGTGTCAAGAACGGCAACGCTGCTGGGTTTTTCACGCTCAACAGTGTGTATGTGGACCAGAACCCTTGTGGAGAGCTTTCAACACCTTGTAGAGTCCATGGCCCGACGAATTGAGGCTGTTCTGGTGCAACTCGGTATTAGGAACGTGTTCTTAATGTTCTGTACACTTATTGTACACTTCTGTCCCTTTATAATGTCATACAAATTCTGCTGAGATGAATTGGTTGTCCCACCCTATGCACCCAGCAGGTAATAGATGATGGATTGCCTGACCAGAGCAGTTTATAACCTCATGAATCAGATATAGCCTATGCTTGTGAATGTAGCTGTAGTTCACACAAAATACTGAATCCGAAATAACGGCAAGACTGTGGACCTTCAACAGGGGTGGTGTTCCACTACCGGGATGCTTCCAGTCGCTATGCCTTTACCTTTGCGCAGGCCCGGGACGCCTGTGAAGAGATCGGGGCTCACATCGCCACCCCAGAGCAGCTCTTGGCAGCCTACCACAGTGGCTATGAGCAGTGTGATGCGGGCTGGCTCTCAGACCACTCAGTGAGGTAAAGGCCAGGCAGATAAAAGACCACTGTAAATGTTCTCTCATATCAAGCGAGCGGACACAGATAGAGAGATGCTTTCATCCACTTCAATAGACTTTCCCCTTTGTTATAACAGTTGTAGAACACTATGTAGTATCGACACTCTTCTCCACAGATATCCCATCCAGATGCCACGAGAGGGATGTTTTGGAGACATGGACGGGCATCCTGGAGTGAGGAACTATGGGCTGCTGGAACCTGATGAGCTGTACGATGTATACTGTTATGTGGAGAACATAGAGGGTAGGAAAATATGTTATTTATGTTTCGTGAATTTGATCAAGTGCAGATTATTACAAACGGACTTCTCCCTCCATACATGTATCTACAGGGGAAGTGTTCCATGGATCTGCCCCCCGAAGTTTCACCCTGTGGGAAGCTAAGGCCTATTGTCTGGCTCAGGGAGCGGAGCTGGCTACCACAGGTCAGCTGTATGCAGCCTGGAATGACGGACTGAACGCCTGCAGCCCGGGGTGGTTGGCTGATGGGAGTGTACGCTACCCCATTGTCACTCCCAGGGAGCGTTGTGGTGGAGGGGAGGCTGGGGTCAGGACTGTCTATCGCCATTTGAACCAGACAGGCTTTCCAGAGGCACACACTCGCCATGACACTTACTGCTTCCGAGGTAAGAGGTTTTGAAAGTTATGCTGGGCTTCAGTAGTGGCATCCCAATGCAGTTCCTACTGTATTCTAACTCATCCTCTGGCCTAACTTTGATTCATTGCCCTTGCATCTGACAGGCAACAGCAACACTCACACCGAATCTCCCCATGATTACCTGGCAACAGAGCCAGAGGACATCGGCCAGGACATTGTGACGCTGTTTGAGCCTCTGGAGGAATTCAGTCAGGTGACGGAGCAGGTGGTGAGCGAAGAAGCTCAGGGCTCCCTGACTACCCTCCCTATTCCAGAGGAGCAGCACCCATCAGAGCATATAGAGGAGCAGGGGGCTTTCCCTGGAGAGCAGTACCCAGAGCAGGGGGCTGTCCCTGGAGAGCAGTACCCAGAGCAGGGGGCTGTCCCTGGGGAGCAGTACCCAGAGCAGGGGGCTGTCCCTGGAGAGCAGTACCCAGAGCAGGGGGCTGTCCCTGGGGAGCAGTACCCAGAGCAGGGGGCTGTCCCTGGGGAGCAGTACCCAGAGCAGAGGGCTGTCCCTGGGGAGCAGTACCCAGAGCAGGGGGCTGTCCCTGGAGAGCAGTACCCAGAGCAGGGGGCTGTCCCTGGGGAGCACGGAGAAGAACAGGGGGTTGTCCCTGGAGAACACGGAGAGGAGCAGGGGGCTGTTACTGAGGAGGCACACATCAAGGAGGACGGAGAGGAACAGGAGGCTGTGCCTGGGCAGCACGGAGAGGACCAGGGGGTTGATCATGGGGAGCAGTACCCAGACCAGCCTGGAGAGGAGCAGGGGGCTGTGCCTGGGCAGCACGGAGAGGACCAGGGGGTTGATCATGGGGAGCAGTACCCAGACCAGCCTGGAGAGGAGCAGGGGGCTGTCGATGGCCCGGGCCCTACTGTTGTCTATCACGAGGAGCTACCCTTTCTGGTTAAACCCCAAGACCCATTCACCCCCACATCCTTCCCCCAAGACCTGGAGCCCACAGAGGACACCTGGCAGCCGGTGAAAGAGGTCAGCAACCCAGAATCATATCAGCCTGCCCCTGAGGAGGAAAACTTAGATTCTAACTACCCAGTCACACCCTATGATGAGCTGAATGCAAACCCAACACTGTATCCACCTTCTCCCGAGACAAATTATGAATCAGGTGATCTTACAACTGCTCATAAAGACAACATTGGTAGCCCCGATCCCTACCAGCCCTCGTTAGAGTCAAATATGGAATCAGGAGAGCCCTCTATAGAGGGTGTACCAGGGACTGCTCTGGAGGCCCCCGTGCCCACCACAGCATATGAGGAGGTGGACGGGTCCAATGATCCACATCCCATGCCTGGCACAACCCCTGAGAGTGGTAAGCCAACAGAGTCTCAGTATGGTATTTCAGAGGAAAGCCATATGCAAACAGAGATCACCCAGGAGACCGAACACTACACTTTTACCTCTGAGACCGCAGGCTCTAATATATCAGGAGTTGAAGCCACTACTAGGTATGACAGCTCTCCAGAGGAGCAACTGGAAAGTGGGCTGCCCACGCCTCCTGAGGAGGACCACTCCGGAGATGAGCATGCCATCCAGGTGGAGCATGTCATGGACACGGTATACCCAAGCACCTCTTACGACCTCTCAGGAGGGTCTATGAGGCCTGAGGGAGCCATCGCTGGGGATGTCGAGGATACATCTGTATCTTCCACTTCACCTCACGAGGAAACGGAGCTCTTCCCTGACCAGTCCACCACTCAGCCTCCATACTGGGAGAACACACCTGAATACCGCCGAACCAACTCTGTGGACCACAGTGCCAGTGTCCTTCTCCCTGAGGAGCATACCACATCACTGGACTCATTGGTCATCCAGACAGGGGAGAACAGTGGCTCTGCTACTGCTGAGTCAGGAGACCTGGCTCCCCTAAGCCCAGTGGAGATGGACCCCTATGAACTGATCCCTACCTCTGAATATGGTGAGTCCATAGAGAATCCTTTTTGTGTGTAAGTTTTTTGATTTTTTTTTTACACTTTTCTTTATGTAATGTACTGAAGATTTAGTGCAGTAAATATGTAATGGTATTGAATGACATAAAAAGCATGAGCTGCCGCACCCCCAAAAAAGGTGGTGGAGGTGCTGACTAACGGCGAGTAAATCGTATTTATTTAATTTGATCTAACCCTTATTTTAAGTTGACTGAGAACACATTCTCAATTACAGAAACGACCTGGGGTATAGTTACAGGGGAGAGGAGAGGGATGAACGAGCCAATTGGAAGCTTGGCATAATTAGGTGGCTATGATGGTATGAGAGCCAGATTGGGAATTTAGCCACCGGGGTTAACACCCCTACTCTTACGATAAGTGACATGGGATCTTTAGTGACCACAGAGAGTCAGGACACCCGTTTAACGTCCCATCTGAAAGACAGCACTCTACACAGGGCACTATCCGCAATCACTGTCATTGGGATACTTTTTTAGACCAGAGGAAAGCATGCCTCCTACCAAGCCCTCCAACACCACTTCCAGCAGCATCTGGTCTCCCATCCAGGAACCGACCAGGACCAACCTTGCTTAGCTTCAGAGCCAAGACAGCAGTGGGATGGAGGGTGGTACGCCATAAAAGGCTATAAAATTATAGGCTATAAATGTTTTTTAAATTTTTTTAAAGAGAGTCGCACAGTCTATATACCAGCTCCAAGTAATTTATTGGATAAACAACCAACATTTCAGCATCACTATGCCTTCTTCGGGGTAATATCATGAATGCTTGAACGTGAATGTCTACATAACCTGTTTCAAGCATTCATGACATTACCTTGAAGAAGGCACAGTGATGACGAAACGTTGGTGGTTTACCCAATAAATTACTGGAAGCTTGTACAGTATATAGACTGTGCGACTATCAAATCAAATGTTATTGGTCACATACACATGGTTAGCAGATGTTAATGCGAGTGTAGTGAAATGCTTGTGCTTCTAGTTCCGACCATGCAGTAATATCTAACAAGTAATCTAACAATTTCACAACAACTACCTTATACACACAAGTGTAAAGGAATTAATAAGAATATGTACATATAAATATATGGATGAGCGATGGCCCGAACGGCATAGGCAAGATGCAGTAGATGGTATAGAGTACAGTATATACATATGAGTTGAGTAATGTAGGGTATGTAAACATTATATAAAGTGGCATTGTTTAAAGTGACTAGTGATACATTTATTACATCCAATTTTTTATTATTAAGTGGCTAGAGATTTGAGTCAGTATGTTGGCAGCAGCCACTCAATGTTAGTGATGGCTGTTTAACAGTCTGATGGCCTTGAGATAGAAGCTGTTTTTCAGTCTCTCGGTCCCAGCTTTGATGCACCTGTACTGACCTTGCCTTCTGGATGATAGCGGGGTGAACAGGCAGTGGCTCGGGTGGTTGTTGTCCTTGATGATCTTTTTGGCCTTCCTTTGACATCGGGTGCTGTAGGTGTCCTGGAGGGCAGGTAGTTTGTCCCTGGTGATGCGTTGTGCAGACCTCACTACCCTCTGGAGAGCCCTATGGTTGTGGGTGGAGCAGTTGCCGTACCAGGCGGTGATACAGCCCGACAGGATGCTCTCGATTGTGCATCTGTAAAAGTTTGTGAGTGTTTTAGGCAACATGCCACATTTCTTCAGCCTCCTGAGGTTGAAGAGGCGCTGTTGCGCCTTCTTCACCACGCTGTCTGTGTGGGTGGACCATTTCAGTTTGTCCGTGATGTGTACGCCGAGGAACTTAAATCTTTCCACATTCTCCACTACTGTCCCATCGACGTGGATAGGGGGGTGCTCCCTCTGCTGTTTCCTGAAGTCCACGATCATCTCCTTTTTTTGTTGACGTTGAGTGTGAGGTTATTTTCCTGACACGACACTCCGAGGCCCCTCACCTCCTCCCTGTAGGCCGTCTCGTCGTTGTTGGTAATCAAGCCTACCACTGTAGTGTCGTCTGCAAACTTAATAATTGAGTTGGAGGCGTGCATGGCCACGCAGTCATGGGTAAACAGAGAGTACAGGAGAGGGCTGAGAACGCACCCTTGTGGTGCCCCGGTGTTGAGGATCAGAGGGGTGGAGATGTTGTTTCCTATCCTCACCACCTGGGGGCGTCCCGTCAGAAAGTCCAGGACCCAGTTGCACAGGGCGGGGTCGAGACCCAGGGTCTCGAGCTTAATGACGAGTTTGGAGGGTACTATGGTATTAAAGGCTGAGCTGTAGTCGATGAACAGCATTCTTACATAGGTATTCCTCTTGTCCAGATAGGTTAGGGCAGTGTGCAGTGTGATTGCAATTGCGTCGTCTGTGCGGTAAGCAAATTGGAGTGGGTCTAGGGTGTCAGGCAGGGTGAAGGTGATATGATCCTTGACTATTCTCTCAAAGCACTTCATGATGACGGAAGTGAGTGCTACGGGGTGATAGTCATTTAGCTCAGTTACCTTAGATTTCTTGGGAACAGGAACAATGGTGGCACTCTTGAAGCATGTGGGAACAGCAGACTGGGATAGGGATTGATTGAATATGTCCGTAAACACACCATCCAGCTGGTCTGCGCATGCTCTGAGGACTCGGCTAGGGATGCCGTCTGGGCCGGCAGCCTTGCGAGGGTTAACACGTTTAAATGTTATACTCACATTGGCTGCAGTGAAGGAGAGCACACAGGTTTTGGTAGCGGGCCGTGTCGGTGGCACTGTATTGTCCTCAAAGCGAGCAAAGAAGCTGTTTAGTTTGTCTGGGAGCAAGACATCGGGGTCCGCGATGGGGCTGGTTTTCTTTTTGTAGTCCGTGATTGACTGTAGACCCTGCAACATACCTCTTGTGTCTGAGCCGTTGAATTGCGACTCTACTTTGTCTCTATACTGACGCTTAGCTTGTTTGATTGCCTTGCGGAGGGAATAGCTACACTGTTTGTATTCGGTCATGTTTCCGGTCGCTTTGCCCTGATTAAAAGCACTGGTTCGCGCTTTCAGTTTTGCGCGAATGCTGCCATCAATCCACGGTTTCTGGTTGGGGAAGGTTTTAATAGTTGCCGTGGGTACAACATCACCGATGCACTTGCTAATAAACTCGCTCACCGAATTAGCGTATACATCAATGTTGTTGTTCGACGCTATCCGGAACATATCCCAGTCCACGTGATCAAAGCAATCTTGAAGCGTGGAATCAGACTGGTCGGACCAGCGTTGAACAGGCCTGAGCTCGGGCGTTTCCTGTTTTAGTTCCTGTCTATAGGCTGGGAGCCACAAAATGGAGTCGTGGTCAGATTTGCCGAAAGGAGGGCGAGGGAGGGCTTTGTATGCGTCGCGGAAGTTAGAGTAACAATGATCCAGAATTTTGCCAGCCCGGGTTGCGCATTCGATATTGTGATAAAATTTAGGGAGCCTTATTCTCAGATTAGCCTTGTTAAAATCCCCAGCTACAATAAATGCAGCCTCGGGATATGTGGTTTCCAGTTTACATAGAGTCCAATGAAGTTCTTTCAGGGCCGCCGAGGTGTCTGCTTGGGGGGGATATAGATGACTGTGATTATAATCAAAGAGCATTATCTTGGTAGATAATGCAGTCGGCATTTGATTGTAAGGAATTCTAGGTCAGGTGAACAAAAGGACTTGAGTTCCTGTATGTTGTTATGATCACACCACGACTCGTTAATCATAAGGCATACACCCCCGCCCTTCTTCTTACCAGAGAGATGTTTGTTTCTGTCGGCGCGATGCGTGAAGAAACCAGGTGGCTATACCAACTCTGATAAAGTATCCCAAGTGAGCCATGTTTCAGTGAAGCAGAGAATGTTGCAATCTCTGATGTCTCTCTGGAAGGCAACCCTTGCTCGGATTTCGTCTACCTTGCTGTCAAGAGACTGGACATTGGCAAGTAGTATACTCGGGAGCGGTGGGCGATGTGCCCGTCTACGGAGCCTTACCAGAAGACTTTATTAAATTACATAAAACATTTGTGCATATGTAATGTGTGCTACATTTTTTTTTAATTAAGAGCTGAACACTCAAGTGTGGACAGGATTACACTAACTGTAGGCTTGAATAATGTTTGTGATCTGTTTCCTGGCAGCTTATGACCCCACTCAGGAGCAGTCTGATGTCACGTCACCCGACTCCTCTACCCTAGATGACCATGTGGAGCAAGAAGCAGGAGGCACAGTGGACTCATTACCAGAAGTTTCCATGGGTTCCACTGACCAGGATGAGCACACTGACCTGGGTTCAGTTCCAACTGACAAAGTCCTTAGAGTTATTTATGACACTGACTCTAGTGAAGCCTCTGGGGTCCATGAGGGAATGCTTGACGTTACCCTTTTGACATCCCCCATACCTATAACCTATCCCCCCCCGACCCAGCGTTCCGTGGAAGCAGAGGCCAGCTCCCCAGGTGACTTCATAACCTTCATCCCAGAATCCAGCATTCCATCTGGGTTTGATCCCCTGGAGGAAGGGCTGGAGAAGGTGGAGCGAGAGGGGTTGGGTGAAATCCCAGAAGTAGTCGAAACTACTACCCCAGAGACAGCTTCTGGTGTGGAGGGGAGTAGAGATGAGGAGAATGGTCAGGAGGTGAGTGGAGAAGAGGAGAGTGGTCAGGAGGCGAGGGGATACAAGGAGAGTGGTCAGGAGGTGAATGGAGATGAGAAGAGTGGTCAGGAGGCGAGTGGAGACGAGAAGAGTGGTCAGGAGGCGAGTGGAGACGAGAAGAGTGGTCAGGAGGCGAGTGGAGACGAGGAGAGTGGTCAGGAGGCGAGTGGAGACGAGGAGAGTGGTCAGGAGGCGAGTGGAGGCAAGGAGAGTGGTCTGAAGGTGAGTGGAGATGAGGACAGTGACCAAGAGGTGAGTGGCCAAGAGGGAGTGGAGTCCGGCTTAGGATCAGGATCAGACGAGGAGCACTCTGAATCTGATGAATCTGGAGAAGTCTCAGGGATCCTTGAACCAGAAGTCCCATACATGAATGAAACTGTCACTCCCATCAATGACACAACTGTCAATAGCACAGATGAAAGCGAGCCTGAGTCGAGCACAGATGCGCCCTCTACTGATATGGAGATCACGCTGCTCTCTGACTTGTCCCAGACCCCCCTGTCCTCCCCCACCGTACCCCAGGAGTCCCGGGCCGATGCAAATCTGGAGTACAGTGGGGAGACCTCAGTCACTGAGGACCCTGACTCCATCACTCCACTCACTGAGGAGCCTGAGGATTACTACTACGATGACCAGACTACGACGGCAGCACCCCTATATCCAGAGGATGTTGATGAGGAGAAACTGATTACCACTCCTACTACTCCAAGATTTGGGAACATTTCAGGTAACGTTCAATGTAACTCAAACCATGACAATTATTTGAATGCGTGTGTTAATGCAAATCATAATTGCATACTTTCTACAATATACCTCACCTTAAATTACTCACTTGACTCTTGTATTTATTTTATGGTCTCATACCTCCCCCACTCTGCTTAGTCATTAGAACGTTTTTTAAAAATGCATTCACATGGCAGTCAGAGTAAACAACTGACTCAGCAAAGGAAGGGGATTATCATTGTTTCTGTTGGAGGTAAACACACAGCATGAGGAGCTGTCTCTGTTCATAACAGCAAAGGATTGGGAACATAATATACAGTGAGCTCCAAAGGTATTCGGACAGTGACATGTTTTTGTTTTGGCTCTACTCAGACATAGATAACATACCCCCCCCCCAAAAAAAGTGACTCCAAAATGACACAATCTGTTATTTACCATTCATTTGTATTGGGCACAAAATGATCTGAAACTCAACCAAAACAAATGCATCCAACGAGTTTGTAGGGTCACAAGCTTGATGTATTGTATTTAGTCATTGCGTGCTAGGAATATGGGACCAAATACTAGACTTTCAACTACTTTAATACACAAGTGAATTTGTCCAAATACTTTTGGTTGCCTAAAATGGGGGGACAATCTACAGAAAGTGCTGTAAGTTCATCCTATATTGATGAAAATACCCTTACATTAAAGCTGAAAGTCTGCACTTTAAGCTCATATTCATTGTAGAAATTAAAAGTGCTGGAGTGCAGAGCCAAAACAAAAATAAATAAAGGGGCAGTGCAGTCAAAACATGATTTCCTGTTTTTTGTAATGATATTTCCACACTATGAGGTCGAAATAACACTCTGAAATTGTAAAAATTATGATCATTCCCTTTTCGTGGAAGAGCTTTTTGAAGAAGAAAAAAAAAACTAGAATTTCAGCCTGTTCATGTGGGAGGGAGTTTTTGGCCCACAGCATAACATCACAATCTGATCTGATTATTCTGACCAATGACCAGTCATCTTGTATTTGCATATGTATCCTCTTACTTTGAAGGGTCTCTAGAGTCTAGACCAGGGGTGGGCAATTCCAGTCCTCAAGGGCCTGATTGGTGTCACAGTTTTGCCCCAGCCCCAGCTAACACACCTGACCCCAATAATCACCCAATCATGATCTTCTGTTTAGAATGCAATTTGATTAATCAGCTGTGTTTGCTAAGGATTGAGAAAAGGTGTGACACCAATCAGGCCCTTGAGGACTGGAGTTTCCCACCCCTGGTCTAGACAATCCTATCCGCCAAGCAGGGCTGTATATGTAAATATATTTCAATTTGTATCAACACGCTCACACGATCATACTGAGCATTTCAATGGCAAAAGGAGACTCAGGGACTTATTTTCATGAAATAAACACTGTGATTTATTAGACATACAGTGATGATTTAAAAATAAAATGTAAAAGGCTGCATGTGGGCATTAACAAAATGGCATGGTAAAAAAGAGCATGGAAGCGTATGTGCTGAAAACATTTGAAAAGGTCACCTATGTCTAAAATTTCCTCAGCACAGGGGCTTGAATAGGTCAAATTCAATTTTCTGTAAACTGAACACTCAGGCCACTGTAGGCCTATAGTCAGTCAGTCTGGTGATGAGTACTGTTGGTATAATGGCTCCCTCCAGTGGCAGTCAAATAAATTCACATGTAAATCAACAATAAAGTGATCCCATCGTATCTGTCCTTTACAGTGACACTCTAGAGGGGATTCAAAAATGGAACACACACACCAAAAATATTTTAGATGTGTTGTTACTGCATTTACATTGGTGCCAATGCTTGTCCTCTCCTACCTTTGTCTCAGATGCCTGCCTAGAGAATCCTTGTTCCAACGGGGGAACATGTGTCGACAGTGGGTCTTCAACCAAGTGCCTTTGCTTGCCCACCTATGGAGGAGACATGTGCCAGACAGGTACAGTAACAGATTTCATGTTTTTTCTTCTTCTCAAAGATAATGTTAAAACAATTAACATATCGCTCCCCCTTATGTATATTTTTGTCTCCTCTGTGTGCATCTAACCTCTTCTTCGTCATGTTGGTCAGACCTGGAGGTGTGTGAGCCGGGTTGGGAAAAGTTCATGGGCTTCTGTTACCGACATTTCACCAAGCGTCAGGGCTGGGAGGTGGCAGAGCAGCACTGTCGTATGTGTGGCGGTCACCTGATCTCGGTCATGACCCCTGAGGAACAGGACTACATTAATGGTACAGCAGGCCTGAAAACATGTCCTTTGATCTTGTAACAGACAGCTCCAAGTGCTCTGCATAACTTGACCTGTGTAACCCTCATCCGTGGATTGTTAAAAAGGTGTAATTCAATCATTTAAATGGGAAAATGTGTTAATTTAACTCTTTGTCATAGCTTTATTCAGTGTGAACAGAATTTACAGTCCCAAAATGCATAAACTGAATGCGTAATGACCCCTCTGTAACCCCAGTACCATCTGTGAGGAATGTTTTGTAAACTAAAAACAATTGTTTAAACAGATGGCTTTGACTGTTTAAGGTTGTATGGTCCAGGGAACACGCAACATTGTCTTCTTTCATGTCTTACCTGCCATTCACTCATTTTACCATGAAACATGGGAGGGCTTGGATGCCAGTGTTAATACTATGTCTGGAAATATGGAGGAGATTATCTAGCATTCCTTAGTTGTTTCCCATGGCCTGTAGACTGACACCGGCCCCTACCTGCTAGTGAGCGAGTGTTTGCAGGCCCAAAGTTACAGTGCGCTCTCTCTTTCCCTTTAGAAAAGTACAGAGAGTACCAGTGGACGGGACTGAATGACAGAACCATAGAGGGAGACTTCCGCTGGTCTGACGGGAATCCTCTGGTAAATCTCACATAGTCTGTGTTCCCATGAAATATGTCTAGGTTCTCCATAAACATAATGTTATTTGCATGAACGTGCATCTGGGATTGTATCCTATTGGCATACAGAACATCCTCACAAAACTCCCCTACTTCTTCATCCTACTTCCCATCTTTCTCTGCCAGTTGTATGAGAACTGGTACCGGAGCCAGCCTGACAGTTACTTCCTGTCTGGAGAGGACTGTGTGGTGATGGTATGGCATGACGGGGGGCGCTGGAGCGATGTGCCCTGTAACTACCACCTCTCCTACACCTGCAAGAAGGGCACCTGTGAGTACACAACCAAAACCACCACGGGAGTGTAGCATAGAAGTTGTCCTCAATATCTCAGTAGAGTTTTAATGTATTTGCACTCCTAACCACATTATTTCTGTTCAGCTTTCTGTGGCCAGCCCCCCGTCATTGCCAACGCCAAGGTGTTTGGTAAGTCGCGTCTGCGCTACGAGACCAACTCCAAGGTGCGCTACTACTGTGAAGAAGGATTCCTCCAGACACAGAACCCCGTCATTAAGTGCCTATCCAACGGCCAATGGGAGGAGGCTCTGATCACCTGTCACCCTGGTGAGGACAGACATTAATTCTATTGACTGACATACAACGAAATAAATATATGATGTGTGGGATAGGTCTCTAATGTTATCATTGTATGACTCGCTTAAGTTATTTCGTGCTCACTGTGATAATGACATGATGTACCTGCTATGTTTTTCCAGCGCTGACCAACTTAGCAGAGGGAGAGCAGAAGGTCACGACACCACCCTATCAGAACGAGGGGGTGGAGGTGGTGGACACAGCCACGGAGAAAGCCACTTCAGAGTTCTGGGACATCAAGTGGAACTAATAAGCTCATCAAACTCAATATGCCCCTTCCCTCTGCCCCCTTCCCTGGTATCTTATGTTCCACTCAAAGACTGTCCAACCTTGTCCCTCCAACAAGGTGGAGCCTTGTAAAATAAATGTTCTCCCTGAGAACGAGTCATCACATTCCTGTCACCAGCTCTTTCCAGAATAAACCCATTTAGAACATCAACAGACTTGATCGATCGCACTTACAATAAGAGTGCATCCCAACATAAGGCCACTATTAGAAGAAATGGATCAAATTTGCACAGTACAGTTTGTCATTGGAATGAGATTTAACGAAGATCTCCCTTCCATCATTGGGCTTGTTTGTTGCATGTGATTGTTGACTAGTGAAATAATTCGATATCCACCTGTGCTACGACACTGTTGGATTACTGTATTAGACTGCTAGTAACATATATTATGACATGTTTATGATGGTATACAGTATGATTTTGATGGAGAGTTTTAGTAAAGTGCAACCTAAATCTCAACCTCAGCTGGTCTGACATTAAGCCACTTTCCCACTCTCTGCCACAAAGACAGAATTAAGAATTCCACTTTTGTATGCTTTTGTATAAGAAAATCTCCTTATCAATCCATATCTTCTCAATTCCCACAACCCCAAATGTTTTCTCAACATGTCCTCTTATCTGGTGCTTTGTTTTTCAGGTCTTACAAACTTTAGACCCAATATTAGAAGCCAATATCCACTTTAAAGTACTTGGTTTGAAAATAGCCAGAATCCAAAGTTTGTTATTTTAAAACGTAATCACTAAGATACTAGGAAGAACATGTGAAAATGTCCACAATGGTATTTCAGTTTTCATTCATCAATGATGTCATTGTCTTAGTTCCAGTGGAAGTACTACTTTACGTTGGTAGTGTTTAACAGTAATCAAATAATGCTAATTGTTAATCCCATTTGTGACTGCACAATTACATAATGAACTCGTTATGAAAGAAAAAAGGTCATTGTAAAACTAATTAAAACTTAATTTTGTAATGTAGTCTGAGTTTTTGGAGAATAGAGGGAAAAGAATCTCATAAAATGAATTGATTACAATGTATTTATCCATGTGAATATAGTTGCATTTGAATTATATTTTAATGCCATTGATCAAATACACTTTCAAGGTCTTTTATTGTATTACAGTTATGCTCAATGCATATACTCTCTCCCATTCTGCTATTCACGCACTCTCTTACATCAGATAAGAAGCTAACAACAGCATTTTAGGAATTTGTCATTGTGTAATAACTATCCTGTTACATTAGAATAGTGCTTCTTGGATAACAAAGATCACAAAACGCATGTTACACAAACGCAGGAAAACATGAACAGCAGTTGTTACCTGTAGCAGTAAAGCTCATAAAAGTGGCAGGCTTTTATTGATGTGTCCCATGGAAAAAGGCGTTAAACCTTTGAGGTTTCCTGTAATAACATATTGTAGTATTGCGGAAAAGCGTAATGAAACCTGTAGGGGTCACTGGTAGTCTTCACAATGGCTGCGTCTTGGATCTATGAAGTCATTGGAAGTAGGCTCCACACGCTTTAGGTCTCATGAAAGCTACCTGTAGCAGTAGGCTCCATAGAGACGCAGGGTCTTGTTGGGGTACCCAAAGTTGCGCACCCCAGCCTCGGGAATACCGCCACAGCGCGCTCTAGGGGTGGTGATAGGGAAACGCACACTGCCGTCCTTCAACCAACCTCCATTACAGTGGTCATAGCTCAGGAAATGCCAGGCTGAATAGAGCTGTCCAACCAGAGCTAACTCTCCTCCCTCACCCCTACATGCCTGCACTGCCTCCCCAAACGTGAGTGGCCCTCCAACGAAGAACACAAAGCCTGGAAGAGAGGAAGGGGAATACAAGTTCTTTAACCTGCTAAAGCAGTGTTTGCCAACTGGCAGCCCGTGGTTTGAATTTGGCCTGCGGGTGATTTTATTCCCCCCCCCCCCCCAAGTATGAGCCTTTTTTTTTTAGTGTTGGACATAAAAGACTGTAAAAACATCAGCAAATCAGCTCCAAGTGATTTAAATTTGGAAAATCTGTTCCAAAGTACAGTATATATGTGATCATATACAAATGTAAGCAAGGTTTAAAATGATTATGTTTTAGTCAAATGTTATATCTGTTTGGGCTTCTTGCTGTCAATTGTTGCAGTCCACAAATTATTTGTAAGTATGTCCCTGCACCCTGACCATCCGCTCAAGAACAAAATCATCCCTCTGCTGAATCTAGTTGATAACCCCTGTGCTAAAGCATTAGAAGTAATTTGTTGTCTCAGTCATTCTGGATCTGAAGTGTTGACATGCACTCACAACAATATCATTACTGTTATTTAAGTTAAGTATGGTGCTGTATCCATCCCTATATGGCAGCGATCATCAACTAGATTCAGCGCAAATTTTTAAAATAATTATAATAATTACAAATAGTTTGTAGACTGCAAATTAACTGCAAGAAGTCCAACCAGATATAACATTTGACTGAAACATAATAATTTCAAACCTTGCTTACATTTGTATAGATCACATACCTGTATATCGCTCTATTATGTGTGGGGATACTTTCAAACATATTTCCTAAATTAAAATGTAGTCTTTTATGTCCAACAATAAAAAATGTAAACTTATTAGGGAACTGTGCTATATGGTAAAACCACCCACTGTCTTTATAATTCAACATTTCCACTAAGGTTTTTATTTTCCGATTACAGTGTATGTTCTAATGTCACTAAAGGGCAACTAGTTTCCCACAGATGGACTTGTTTACAAGTGGGTCTGAACAACAGCTTTTATTGTCCATCCTCATCCACTCAGGACCATTAACGAGCCCACTCCTATGTATCGCCAAAGGTCACCTTGTTGCTATGGAAAGTTTACAGTCAGAATAACGTAAGACTGTTCTGAACACAGTCTTTTGCCAATACTATAACATAATTGCATCCTTATTAATGTTTGATTAAAATGTTGGTTCCAGACTATTTTTAAATGTACCACATCGCCCAAATCCAATTGAACTCCTTTTATTCATTTTCAATAAGCAGCATCCCGAATTAAAAGGGGTGGAACTAATTTGGCACATAAAGACTGTACTGACATTGCTATTTGACAGCTTCGCAAAGCACCAAAACCCATTCAGCTGACCTGTTGTTCTAGAGGTGAAACAGAAGGCATCAAAGTG
The DNA here is from genome assembly GCF_029448725.1 of Salvelinus fontinalis. NCBI lineage: Eukaryota > Metazoa > Chordata > Actinopteri > Salmoniformes > Salmonidae > Salvelinus > Salvelinus fontinalis. Next base: position 27,551,614 of record NC_074670.1, on the reverse strand, counting down.
GTCCCGGATCCTGTCCCGGGGGCCATAGCTGCGAATGCCAGGCGGCAGCTCCCCACCGCATTCTGCTCGTGGGTGCAGGATGGGGTAGCGGACTCTCCCATCGATGAGCCATCCCGCGTTGCACCAATCCAGACCCTCTGTCCAGGCTACACAATGAGAATGTGTTACTGTTTACTTAGTGAAAGTTAGCCTTACATAAACCTCTATGGCATCAGCAAAGTTACAGAGTAAACTGTCAATGTTTTACTGATTGAATATTGAATACCTCTGTATAGCTGCTTGAATGTGGCCAATGTGCCATCCTGTTCAACACAGGCCTCCTTAGCTTCCTGGTAGGTGAATTTGTAGCGGCCGTTTTTGCTCTGATATGGAAACACCATCCCTAAAAGTAAATAGAAGTTGTCTCTTTTTATGTTGATGTTAAGTCCCACAACATATCAAAAACTTTGTCTGATTTGCCTTTTTTTTCTCCAAATATATTTTTGTCTGAATAGCAAGTGATACGGTTTCTTTACAACATTTGAAATGTTTAGAAAGGTTACAAGAATCATCAAAATGTACCTTCTATCCCCAATGTAATGATGACACTCTCATCCTCGATACCGTTGATCACCTCACAGCGATATCTACCATCGTCTTCTAGTTCCAGGTTGCTGAGTCGTAGTGAGGCATCCATGGCATGAGCCTTACGGAGCGAGGCCCGTGGCCCAAGCAGGCCATAGGGTTTGTGGTCTGAACCGTTTGTGATCATGACAATGTTCTTGCTTCCATGACGAAGTGGTTCCAGTTTTGTCCATTTCACCTTGTAATGGCTTGGTTTGAATCGCAGTACACATGGCAAAGTGGCATTTCCTCCCCGAGGGCTGGTTACCTCGGCATAAACAGGTGGCTCAAGCAGATACTTCAATTTCTTTGTTGCTGAGGGAATTAAAACAGCTTCCTTGTAGATTATTCCTCCATTATTCAACAATGAAAGTCTCATACATTACATTGGGTTAGAATTATTCTATGGTCATCATTAAGCAATGTTACTGACCTATAGCTAGTGGCCTTCATGAACTAAATTGAACAGATTCAATAGATGGATACAATTCTGCATACTCTCCTGTCATAAGCTAAAATACCTTTTATACTCAGAAAATGATAAAACATACCTTGTCTATTTGGGAGATAAATAGCAGACGTCCAACTGAAACAACTTGTGGTTAGTATCAAAATAGCAGCACAGTTCATAATGAAGCAAGTCACCCTCCCTGTCCCTGCAATAGAATAACAACATTATCTGATTTATAATGGTTACATAGTGTGGTAGAGCATTTTTGAATGTACTAAGAAGAACAGTTTTATACATAGAACATTTGCCCCTAAGGAGGACCAAAACAGATCATCAGACACCAAAAGAAAATCCCAAAGCTCTAACCTGCAGCAGTTGATGAGATGAGGATTTATTTTTCTCTTCAAAACAGTGGTGACTGATCACCTTTGAGGGTTATTCAGCCAAACATGACCGTGGGACAGTTTGGAAGCAAAAATATCTTCTTTCTTTTTCTCTGAGCCCCTTTCTGCCACTGCAATCTCTCCCTCCTCTCTCCTCCCTTTGACCTCCAAGGTCTCTCTCTCCCTTCTTTGGTCGCCCTCCTCTCTCCCTCCCTCTCCCTCTCCCTCTCTCTCTCTCTCTCTCTCTCTCTCCTTCCCTCACCCTCCTCTCCCTTCTTCCCTTGCCCTCCTCTCTCTCTCTCTCCCTTCTTCCATCGCCCTCCTCTCCCTTCTTCCCCTCTCTCCCTTTTTCCCTTTTTTCCCTTGCCCTCCTCTCCCTTCTTCCCTCTCCCTTCTTCCCTCTCCCTCACCCTCTCCCTTCTTCTCTCTCCCTTTCTCTCTCCCTTCTTCACTTGCCCTCCTCTCCCTTCTTCCCTCGCCCTCCTCTCCCTTCTTCCCTCGTCTTCCTCTCCCTTCTTCCGTGTCCCTTCTTCCCTCTCCCTTTCTCTTTCTCTTCTTCCTTTGCCCTCCTCTCCCTTATTCCCTCGCCCTACTCTCCCTTCTTCCCTCGCCCTCCTCTCTCTTCTTCCCTCGCCCTCCTCTCCCTTCTTCCCTCACCCTCCTCTCCCTTCTTCAAGCGCCCTCTCCATCTCCCTTCTTCCCTCGCCCCCCCTCTCTCTTTCTCAGACCATATGTCTCAGGCCATGGTGGACAGTGTAAACAGGGTTGTTCTCCTTTCTGCTCCAGATGTTAATGAGGATGTGATCTGACAGGCTGCCATTGTGTCTCTCTCTGCCTCTATCCTCTACTTGTCAATAAGGGACACGTGAGAGGAAGTGAGGAAGGGTTGCCCGTTTTCAAAGGGTTTGAAACTAGAATGTGTCTGTTTACTGTATTTATGTAATAGAGAGACAGTTAGAGAAAGGGATATTTATACATATTTAGTTTTGAGCCTGGTATGGTCTATGGGTAAAACAGCGGCATATCCCCATGGAAGTAACCATGTTGCTAGTCCATGCTGTGACTTTCAGTAGCAAGGTTGTAACCTACTGCTAGCTCAACCACTGGCGTAGCGCAGTTTCTTTGGACCCCAGAAAAGTTGGAGTCTTCTGGACCTCAGAAAATCTTATGCGTCAGCCACTCACGAAGTTTAGACTACTTACTGATCGCTGTCCATGGTTCTTAAATTGCGACGTTTACACGGCTGCCTATCAGATTATGTGGTGCTAATGCTTGTAGTAGCCTATAGCTTTGCTTTAATGGATTCGTGTTTACTTTTATTTGGTCTGTATTTTCTCATGTTAAGCCTAACGTTTATGTTTCACGAAGCTATGGGCCTACGGTGTCACAATGCTGCTATTTAGAATGATGGCTGGCGACAATATTGTATGTACTTGTTCAGCAATTAAAGTTGGAAATTCAAACATTGCAGATTGTAAAATGAATTTTCCATGTAACAGCCCAATGTAGATTGACAACACAAACACTTTGCTTGCTACATGTTGACATTAAAAAGGAGGGTTACTGTCAAAATTATTTATCAAAAAATATAATAAAATTTAGACATACTGTAGGTGTGAGATGATGGGCGCATGGGCACCCAGAGCTCGTGGGACCCCCACCTTGCGGGGGCTACTGGGGTTTCCCCTACGCCAGTGAGCTCAATTTATCATCTCAAAACCCTATTGATCGCAAGCCTGCCTGTACGCTGAGGACCTTTCCATCTTGCAGGGAGGGAGGAAGCTGTGTGAGCCCTGGCTTACTCTGGCCCTGTGGCCCCAGACACAAGGGCTGCATTGTGAGAGCCACAGTCTCCTTTCCCCTCAAAGACAACAGGCGGCGGGTTGGCATACAAACACAAGGAGAAGGGGAAAATGAAATAATATAATTCCTCTGCTTCCCCTGTCCCTTCTCCATTGTGCTCAGCCATCAATGGAACTCTTTCTGGCTCTTTAGTTCACAGCAATTAGTATTCATCAGGACACGCTTAAGTGACAACTGTCCCGTCTCTGTCCCTCCCTCTTTCCATCCAACTCCATCTATTTTTCTCACTTTCTCTCACTACACATATCTCACTGTACTTCGACCCCAGCTCTCCATCTATTTTCTATCATACTGTATGTGTTGATCTTATTCATATATTTGAGTTAAGTTCAGGGGTTAGATCAGGGGCGTCAAACTCACTCCATGGAGGGCAGAGTGTTTGCTGGTTTTTGTTATTTCCGTTCAAATCAAATCAAAGTCAAATCAAAATGTATTTGTCACATGCGCCGAATACAACAACTGTAGACCTTATTGTGAAATGCTTACTTACAAGCTCTTAATCAACAGTGCAGTTCAATAAATAGTTAAGTAAATATTTACCAAATAAACTAAAGTAAAAAATAATAAAAAGTAACATAATAAAACAACAATAACGAAGCTATATACAGGGAGTACCGGTACCGAGGTACCTGTCACGTTCCTGACCTATTTCTGTTAGTTTGTTATATGTGTTAGTTGGTCAGGACGTGAGTTTGGGTGGGCATTCTATGTTTTCTGTTTCTATGTTGGTTTATGGGTTGCCTGGTATGGCTCTTAATTAGAGGCAGGTGTTTGGCGTTCCTCTAATTAAGAGTCATATTTAGGTAGGTGTTTTCACAGTGTTCGTTGTGGGTGATTGTCTCCTGTGTTTGTGTATGTCGTTATGCCACACGGGACTGGTTTCGGTTTGTTTGTTCAGTGTTTTTTATGTGTAGGCTTTTTTCCCTGTTCATGCGTTCTCGTGTGTTATGTGAGTCCGTAGTTCAGATCTGTCTACACCTTTTATTTGTTTTGTTAGTTGATTAGTCAAGTTCGTGTTTTCGTGTTTTTCCTTTAATAAATCATGTCTACAAACTCAGCTGCATTTTGGTTCGATCCCTGCTCCTCCTCTTCTGATGAAGAGGAGGAGGAAAGCCGTTACAGAATCACCCACCAATCCAGAACCAAGCGGCGTGAAGTCAAGCAGGATTATACACAGGAATCATGGACTTGGGAGGAAATATTGGATGGGAGAGGTCCATGGGCACAGCCGGGAGAATATCGCCGTCCCAAAGCTGAGCTGGAGGCAGCGAAAGCAGAGAGGCGGTGGTATGAGGAGGCAGCAAGGAGACGTGGCTGGAAGCCCGAGAGGAGACCCCAAACATTTCTTGGGGGGGGGCTAAGAGGTAGTGGGCCTAAGAGGTAGTGGGCCAAGGGCAGGTAGGAGACCTGCGCCCACTTCCCAGGCTTACCGTGGAGAGCGGGAGTAGGGGCAGGCGCCGTGTTACGCAGTAGAGCGCAAGGTGTCTCCTGTACGAGTGCATAGCCCAGTGCGGGTTATTCCACCTCCCAGCACTGGTAGGGCTAGATTGGGCATTGAGCCAGGTGTCATGAGGCCGGCTCAATGCGTCTGGTCTCCAGTGCGTCTCCTCGGGCCGGCTTACATGGCACCAGCCTTACGCATGGTGTCCCCGGTTCGCCTACATAGCCCGGTGCGGGTTATTCCACCTCCCCACACTGGGGGCGACGGGGAGCATTCAACCAGGTAAGGTTAGGCAGGCTCGGTGCTCAAGGGAGCCAGTACGCCTTCACTGTCCGGTATTTCCGGCACTACCTCCCCGCCCCAGCCCAGTACCACCAGTGCCTACACCACGCACCAGGCTTCCAGTGCGTTTTCAGAGCCCTGTGCCTCCTCCACGCACTCTCCCTATGGTGCGTGTCTCCAGCCTAGTGCCTCCAGTTCCGGCACCGCGCACTAAGCCACATGTGCGTCTCCTAAGTCCTGTGCACACTGTTGTTTCTCCCCGTACTCGTCCTGATGTGCGTGCACTCAGCCCGGTGCCACCAGTGCCGGCACCACGCACCAGGATTATAGCACGCTTTGAGAGTTCAGTGTGTCCTGTCCCTGCTCCCCGCACTAGGCTTGAAGTGCGTGTCCTCAGTCAGGTGCCTCCAGTTACGGCACCACGCACCAAGCCTACAGTGCGTCTCAGCCGGCCAGAGTCTGCCGTCTGCCCAACGGCGCATGAACTGCCTGTCTGCCATGAGCCTGCAAAGCTGCCCGTCTGCCATGAGCCTACAGAGCCTTCCGCCAGACAGGAGCAGCCAGAGCCTTCCGCCAGACAGGTGCAGTCTGAGCCATCCGTCTCCGCAGCGCCATCTGAGCCATCCGTCTCCCCAGCGCCATCTGAGCCATCCGTCTGTCCTGAGCCATTAGAGCCGCCCGTCTGTCCCGAGCCGTCAGAGCCGATAGTCAGTCAGGAGCCGCTAGAGCCAGTTATCAGTCAGGATCTGCCAGAGCCGCCAACCAGACAGGATCTGCCAGAGCCGCCAACCAGACAGGATCTGCCAGAGCCGCCAACCAGACAGGATCTGCCAGAGCCGCCAACCAGACAGGATCTGCCAGAGCCGCCAATCAGACAGGATCTGCCAGAGCCGCCAACCAGATAGGATCTGCCAGAGCCGTCAGTGAGCCATGAGCGTCCAGAGCCTTCAGCCAGCCATGAGCGTCCAGAGCCGTCAGCGAGCCATGAGCGTCCAGAGACGTCAGCGAGCCATGAGCGTCGAGAGCCGTCAGCCAGCCATGAGCGTCGAGAGCCGTCAGCCAGCCATGAGCGTCGAGAGCCGTCAGCCAGCCATGAGCGTCCAGAGCCGTTAGCCAGTCATGAGCTGTCCCTTAGCCCGGAGCGGCTATTTACCCAGAACTGCCCCTCAGTCCAGAGCTGTCTCTCTGTCCGGAGCTGCCTTTCAGTCCGGAGTTGCCCCTCTATCCTGATCTCCCTCTCTATCCTGAGCTACCTCTATATCCTGATCTATCCCTCTGTCTTGAGCTATCCCTCTGTCTTGATCTATCCCTCTGTCCCGGTGCTGCCCCTGTTGTTGAGGTTACCAAGAGGATTTTGTGGGGGTAAGATGAGGGTGGACATTCATAGGGGGAGATGGAAGCTGGGATTGACCATGGTGGGGTGGGGACCTCGCCCGGAGCCTGAGCCACCACCGTGGTCAGATGCCCACCCAGACCCTCCCCTAGACTTTGTGCTGGTGCGCCCGGAGTTCGCACCTTATGGGGGGGGTTATGTCACGTTCCTGACCTATTTCTGTTAGTTTGTTATATGTGTTAGTTGGTCAGGACGTGAGTTTGGGTGGGCATTCTATGTTTTCTGTTTCTATGTTGGTTTATGGGTTGCCTGGTATGGCTCTTAATTAGAGGCAGGTGTTTGGCGTTCCTCTAATTAAGAGTCATATTTAGGTAGGTGTTTTCACAGTGTTCGTTGTGGGTGATTGTCTCCTGTGTTTGTGTATGTCGTTACGCCACACGGGACTGGTTTCGGTTTGTTTGTTCAGTGTTTTTTATGTGTAGGCTTTTTTCCCTGTTCGTGCGTTCTCGTGTGTTATGTGAGTCCGTCGTTCAGATCTGTCTACACCGTTTATTTGTTTTGTTAGTTGATTAGTCAAGTTCGTGTTTTTGTGTTTTTCCTTTAATAAATCATGTCTACAAACTCAGCTGCATTTTGGTTCGATCCCTGCTCCTCCTCTTCTGATGAAGAGGAGGAGGAAAGCCGTTACAGTACCATTCAGTGGTGGCTTGTGGGTAAAATCACTGACGAAGCCAAGCCAGTAAAAAATCCATATAACAACCTATGTTGTGATTATTGTGTTGTTTGCTCTATAACTCAATCGTTCATACGCCACCGTCATATACAATAAGGCCGTGACAACAAAAACACAACAGTCAAACAGTGGCGGAATAAATTCAACTACACATATGTTTGTTTCTTCACAAAACCGGAGAGCAAAATCTGTCTGGTGAAGTCCACAAAGCAAATATTGCATGTAACAAACCGTTCTATCACGTGCAGAATGGTCAAGCAAGTTAATGTCTGACAGTTTACTAAACAACTAATGATTTAGAACCACAGAGTTATCGCAAGTCTGCACAAAGGCAACAGGAGCACTGCCTCAGCAATTTCAGCACTATTTCAACATAAACATTTAAACATCGTCAAATCAACAGAACTATACATGCTTTGTGTCATACACTGAAAACAAACTTAAAGATACAAAAACAATTTAGTCCAATCAATGTTGTGTGTGTGTATGTGTGTGAGTACGTGTGCGAGCAAGCAAAATATTTTTTGGACTCACCCTACTTGTAGACTAGTTGAACGCCAATGTCATCCTCCTCTCTTTTATGTTGGCAAAACGGTACATAGCTCTGTCATACAGTAAGTAAGCTTTTACTTTTCGTTGTCCTAGGCTACCTAGCTAACATGCTTGCTAGCCTAACTACCCCGCATGGGCAGAAATTGACCAGCTAAGTTAGCTAGCTAGTTAATTTTGAGCCTAAAAGGGCTAGGCTACATCGAGGCTACATATTGAACTTCAATCTTCTCAGGCAAGTTGCACAGCATATTCATTTATGGTTACATCAGAATCGCATCATAATCATTGGCCTGTACAGAGAATTAAGTCAAAACCACAAGTCCAAATCCCCATCTCCATCCATGGATTAGGAACGGGCCGAAAGCTACTGCAGGACATCAACACAAGAAGACCAGAAACTAAAATTACGTTTAGCTTAGGGTGAGATTTGACTGGGGTGAAGCTAAATCCAAACTGGCCTCCATTGGGGGGCGTTTTGATGCACCAGGACAACCCACAGTTGAGCTCAGCTCAGCACCAATTGGCAAATGATCTTAAATTTGTTTTATTAAAGGAGGCCAAATGATTGCTGTCATCAACCAATCTAATGCTACGGCGTCAACATGTCATACTCTTTTTGTCCAGACAGCATCAGATATATGGGCTACACACACTGAGACAGTGTACATGGGCTACACACAATGCCATCCTCCTCTTTCATGTTGCAGAAACAATCTATGACTCTGGCATACAGTACACGATTTTAGTTTTTGTTGTCCTAGGCTACCTGGCTAAAATGCTTCATCGCTAGCCTAACTTTCTTTCATGGGCAATGATGTGCCAGGCTAGCTAATTAATAACATTAGCCTACTACATCTACCTACTTGTTGAACTTCCATCCTCTCATTGTATGAATTTAGGGTTGGATCAGAATCGCCGTTATAATCATTGGCCGGTACGGATAATTTAATAAAACCACAAGTCCAAATCCCTATCTCCATCCATGGCTAATTTGGGAAAGGGCTAACTTTAGCTAGCTAGATGCAAATGCAACAATTCAAGTTATTTCTGTCAATGACGTTTGGCTTCTGATGTGATTGGTTTGAAGCCAAATCCAAACTGGCTTCTCTTGCATTCAATGCTGCGGGCGGAAAAACGTCATACTCTTTCTGTCCAGACAGCATCAGATAGATGGGCTACACATACTGAGACAGAACTGCATTACTTATTTAGTGTACGCTAACTACCCATGAATGAATGGATGTACAGTAAAAAGGTAACTTGTTTTCTATACCTAACTAGACATTTTAGTGTAATTTAGCGCATCACTTCTAGAAGTGTGAAGAGATGTAGTATTACACTATAGATTTAAAATATAGTCAGTAAACCTATTGTCCACAACGTTAACATGACATTTCATATTTTGGGGTGTCAGTTGAGCTAGAGCTTTTGAATGACCTTTTCTTTGCCTATATCATAGATAAGAAAGAATGATAAAGAGCAGGTTTGGTCTACCAGCCCTGAAGCCCTTATGTAGTATCAGTTTACTGGGATCACCAGTGCATGACTGTGTTGACGAAAGCTTGACACACACATCGTGGTCATGAAGCTGAAGCATGAAGCATGAAGATTTGTAAGTCATTGAACAACCTCCCGCTTTGGGCTGGATGTGTCAATGTGCAGTTCATACATGCATAATCTATGAGCAGAATTACTGTCTTACTTAAATTAGCCACAGAATCCTTTGTTTGAAAGCGACTGTTTACGGAAAGCTGTGTGGCGACATTTTCCAAAATGTTCACCTACTTGGGCCAGCCACCTACCAATTTGAGATCAAGACAATGAGCTTCAGCTAGTGGAGACTCCTAGGAGGAGGAAGGGGAGGACCATCATCCTCAGTGAAAAAAAAAAAAAAAATGTAAATAGGGAAACATTAAAAAAGTTTTAATTTTTAGATACAACTTTACTAAATACACTGCTCAAAAAAATAAAGGGAACACTTAAACAACACAATGTAACTCCAAGTCAATCACACTTCTGTGAAATCAAACTGTCCACTTAGGAAGCAACACTGATTGACAATACTTTTCACATGCTGTTGTGCAAATGGAATAGACAACAGGTGGAAATTATAGGTAATTAGCAAGACATACCCCAATAAAGGAGTGGTTCTGCAGGTGGTGACCACAGACCACTTCTCAGTTCCTATGCTTCCTGGCTGATGTTTTGGTCACTTTTGAATGCTGGCGGTGCTTTCACTCTAGTGGTAGCATGAGACGGAGTCTACAACCCACACAAGTGGCTCAGGTAGTGCAGCTCATCCAGGATGGCACATCAATGCGAGCTGTGGCAAGAAGGTTTGCTGTGTCTGTCAGCGTAGTGTCCAGAGCATGGAGGCGCTACCAGGAGACAGGCCAGTACATCAGGAGACATGGAGGAGGCCGTAGGAGGGCAACAACCCAGCAGCAGGACCGCTACCTCCGCCTTTGTGCAAGGAGGAACACTCCCACAGCCCTGCAAAATGACCTCCAGCAGGCCACAAATGTGCATGTGTCTGCTCAAACGGTCAGAAACAGACTCCATGAGGGTGGTATGAGGGCCCGACGTCCACAGGTGGGGCTTGTGCTTACAGCCCAACACCGTGCAGGACGTTTGGCATTTGCCAGAGAACACCAAGATTGGCAAATTCACCACTGGCGCCCTGTGCTCTTCACAGATGAAAGCAGGTTCACACTGAGCACATGAGCACATGTGACAGACGTGACAGAGTCTGGAGACGCCGTGGAGAACATTCTGCTGCCTGCAACATCCTCCAGCATGACCGGTTTGGCGGTGGGTCAGTCATGGTGTGGGGTGGCATTTCTTTGGGGGTCCGCACAGCCCTCCATGTGCTTGCCAGATGTAGCCTGACTGCCATTAGGTACCGAGATGAGATCCTCAGACCCCTTGTGAGACCATATGTTGGTGCGGTTGGCCCTGGGTTCCTCCTAATGCAAGACAATGCTAGACCTCATGTGGCTGGAGTGTGTCAGCAGTTCCTGCAAGAGGAAGGCATTGATGCTATGGACTGGCCCACCCGTTCCCCAGACCTGAATCCAATTGAGCACATCGGGGACATCATGTCTCGCTCCATCCACCAACGCCACATTGCACCACAGACTGTCCAGGAGTTGGAGGATGCTTTAGTCCAGGTCTGGGAGGAGATCCCTCAGGAGACCATCCGCCACCTCATCAGGAGCATGCCCAGGCGTTGTAGCGAGGTCGTACAGGCACGTGGAGGCCACACACACTCTGAGCCTCATTTTGACTTGTTTTAAGGACATTACATCAAAGTTGGATCAGCCTGTAGTGTGGTTTTCCACTTTAATTTTGAGTGTGACTCCAAATCCAGACCTCCATGGGTTGATAAATTTGATTTCCATTGATCATTTTTCTGTGATTTTGTTGTCAGCACATTCAACTATGTAAAGAAAAAAGTATTTAATAAGAATATTTCATTCATTCAGATCTAGGATGTGTTATTTTAGTGTTCCCTTTATTTTTTTGAGCAGTGTATATTCACATCACCAACTAATTGATTAAAACATTGTTTTGCAATGAAGCTCCACAGTAGCTGCAACAGCACTCTGTAGGGTAGCACCATGGTGTAGCCAGAGGACACTTAATTTCCGTCCTCCTTTGGGTACGACAATACAAAACCTAGGAGGCTCATGGTTCTCACCCCCTTGCATAGACTTACAGAGTAATTATGACAACTTCCGGAGGACGTCTTCCAACCTATCAGAGCTCTTGCAGCAGGAACTGACATGTTATCCACCTGATCAAAGGATCAGGGAATGAATCTAGTACTGAAAGCATAAGCTACAGCTAGCTAGCACTGTAGTGCATACAATGTGGTGAGTAGTTGACTCAAAGAGAGAGAAAGGCAATAGCTGAACAGTTTTGAATAAATTAATTTCTTTAAAAATGAAGGAGAAGCAAGAGAGACAGAGAGCTAACTATATAATCTGTTGTATTTCTCACTTTCACTTTCACTTAGCTAGCGAATCTACAGTAGCTAACTAGTTTAGCCTACTCAAACACCCACCTCATAAAGAGAGGAATGCTATGTTAGCTAGCTGGCTATGGCTATCACACTGGAACTGCCACACCCTGATCTGTTTCACCTGTCTTTGTGCTTGTCTCCACCCCCCACCAGGTGTCTCCCATCTCCCCTCATTATCCCCTGTGTATTTATACCTGTGTTCTCTGTTTGTCTGTTGCCTGTTCGTTTGTTAGTCAAGCCTTCTCCTTGCACCTGTCTTTTCTAAAGTTTCTGTTTTCTAGTTTTCACGGTTTTGGCCATTCTGCCTGCCCTGACCCTGACCCTGACCCTGAGCCTGCCGTCCTGTACTTTGTCCCACCACACTGGATTATTGACCTCTGCCTGCCCTGACCCTGAGACTTCCTGCCGTTCTGTACCTTTGGACTCTGATCTGGATTACTGACCTTTGCCTGCGCTTGACCTGTCGTTTTGCACATCCATAATCTCCCAGTCTACCCCAGTGTCCTGAGAACCCCGCTTACCTTCTCTGGAGCGCTTCACTGGAGATTCCGGAACCTGCCGGGCTTTTCTCTCCCAGTGCTCCTTCATTTTCGAGCTGTAGCCTCTTCGTTCCCCTCGGACCGCTCGAGGATAGCGTACATCATAATGCTGATGTCCGGGATGTCACTAGCATAGGCTACGGCGGTGTGGGAGCAACAGTCCATCGTCTGCCTCAGTCTCAGTCTAGAGGAGTTTGTGGCTGAAGTTCGGAAGGTATTTAATTCTCCGTTGTCCAGGAGAGAGGCTGCTGGTAAACTGCTCCAGCTACATCAAAACTCCCGTAGTATGGCAGACTATGCAACGGATTTTCGCTCGCTGCCGGCTGAGAGTTCCTGGAACCTGGAAGCATTGTTCGACATGTTCCTTCACGGATTATCGGAGGTGGTCAAAGATGAGCTGCTCATGGACCTTGACTTCCTCATAGACTTGACCAACCCGGATCGATGGGCGGCTTCGAGAACATAGAAGGGAAAGGGAATCTGTGCTCTGTCATCCTCGTTCACCCTCGATTCCCACCCCGCCTCCGAAGAATTCTGGAGACCCCAGAAGTCTACATGTCCGAGTGAACCCGATGTCATCCGAGTTCTCTTGGGAATCACTGAGGGCTGCCGAGTCACCTCCTTCGGAGTCCAGGCACCTGGGCAGGGCTAGATTGACTCCGGCTGAGCGCTTATGCCGACTCCACACCTAGAGCTGTCTATATTGTGGACCTACGGGATATTTCGTAGCTACCTGCCCATTAAAAAACAAGGCTCATCAAGAAGGGGCGAGTACTCTGGTGGGCCTTATGGAGAACTTTTCCTCTCCCTTTACTCGCACCCCTTTCCATGCCATCTGCCGCACCGACCCTATGACTGCGGGATTGACCTTCTCCCAGCCATCACTCTGCTCCGGGGATGACTGTACTCTTTGTCAGGTCTGGAGACCAAGGCTATGAAGACCTACATTGAGGACTCTCTAGCTGCAGGGTTCATCCCTCCTTCTGCCTCCCTTGTCAGCGCAGGGTTCTTCGTGGAGAAAAAGGACAAAACACTGCGCCCATGCAGCGACTACCGGGGTCTCAACGACATCACGGTGAAGAACTGCTACCCGCTACCTCTCATCTCCTCTGCCTTCGAGCCGCTCCAGGGAGCCACCGTGTTCTCTAAGCTGGCCCTACTGAACGCCTACCACCTGGTGCAGATACGGGAACTATGAGTATCTGGTCATGCCATTTGGCTTTACCAACACCCCTGCTGTGTTCCAGGCTCTGGTTAATGATGTTCTCCGCGACATATTGAACCGGTGCGTATTCGTCTACCTCGATGACATCCTCTTCTTCTCCCGCTCCGCCCAAGAACACGTACTCCACGTCCGACAGGTTCTCCAACGCCTCCCGCTTTTTGTAAAAGAAAGTGTGAATTCCTGCGCTCCACCATCCCCTTTCTGGGTTACATCATTACTGCAGGGAGTGTACAGATGGATGCCGGAGAGTGGTGGTGGATTAGTCCCAGCCTACGTCCAGGGTGCAGCTGCAATGTTTCCTGGGATTCGTCAACTTTTATCGCCGCTTTATCAAGGGGTTAAACCCCCCTGGCACCCCCCCTGTCTGCACTCACCTCTCTCAAGGTTTCGTTCACGTGGTCCCCAACTGCTGACCGGGTGTTCTGGGATCTCAAACATCGCTTCACCACAGCTCCCATCTTGGTTCATCCTGACCGGTCCCGCCAGTTTGTGGTGAAGGCTGATGCTTCGGATGTCGGAGTGGGGGCTGTCCTGTCCCAGCGTTCTGCCCTGGACCTCAAGTTACATCCCTGCGCCATCTTCTCCCACCACCTCAATGCCACGAAGAGGAACTACGATGTGGGGAATCGTGAGCTCCTCACTGTGAAGATGGAATTTGAGGAGTGGAGGCACTGGCTGGAGGGAGCGGAACATTCGTTCATTGTGTGGACAGACCACAAGAACCTGGAATATCTCCGCACCGTCAAGCGCCTCAATTCCAGGCAAGCTAGGTGGGCCCTGCTGTTCAGCCAGTTCAACCTGTCCCTCTCATACCAACCTCTCCCTCCAAGAATGTCAAGCCAGATGCGCTGCCACTTCGCTATAGCCCCACGGCTTGAACCCCGAAACCCGAGACCATCCTCCCCACCTCATGCCTGGCAATGGCACTCAGATGGGGAAGCTGAAGCAGGTTCGTGAGGCACAGCTTTCCCAGCCCCGGGGTGGGGGGGAGCAGTTAACCGGATGTTCGTTCCTGATGTGGTCCTCTGCTCAGTCCTGGAATGGGCCCACTCCTCCAGAATTGCCTGCCACCCAGGCTCATGGCCTTTGTGCGACAACGCTTTTGGTGGCCTACCATGGTTCCTGACGTCTCCGCATTCGTTGCCGCATGCACGATCTGTGCTAAGAACAAGACTCCTCTGCAAGCTCCGGCTGGTCTCCTTCAACCTCTGCCTGTACCTCACCGTCCCTGGTCTCACGTATCCCTGGACATTGTCACGGGTCTCCCCCCGTCTGATGACAACACCAACATCCTGACCGTAGTGGATCGGTTTTCCAAAGCCGCCCACTTCATTCCTCTTACCAAGCTACCCTCTGCTAAAGAAACGGCTCAGCCCATGGTGCAGCATGCCTTCCGGATCCTAGGACTGCCAGTGGACCTGGTTTCCGACCAGGGTCCTCAGTTTTCGTCCCGTTTCTGAAAGGCTTTCTGCACACTCATTGGGTCGTCGGCCAGCCTGTCCTCCGGGTACCACACCCAGTTCAACGGCCAGTCAGAGCGAGCCAACCAAGACCTGGAGACGACTCTGCGCTGCCTGGTCTCCGCCAACCCCACCACCTGGAGCCAGCAACTAGTGTGGGTCGAATAAGTCCGCAACACCCTTCCTTGATCTGCCACGGGTCTATCACCCTGAGTGTTCCCTGGTGTATCAGTCCCCGCTCTTCCCTGAGCAGGAGCAAGAGGTCAGCATACCTTCGGCCCAGATGTTTGTCTGACGCTTTCATCGTACCTGGAAGAGAGCCTGGTCGGCCCTTCTGAAGATCACCTCCAGGTATTGATGACAAGAGGATCACCACAGGGCCACAGCTTCCCGGTATTGTCTCGGGTAGAAGGTATGGCTGTCCACCCGGGATCTGCCATTCCGGGTGGAATCCAGCAAGCTCTCCCCCTGGTTTATCGGCCCTTTCCCCATCTCCAAGGTCATTAGCCCTTCTGCTGTTCGTCTTCTGTTGCCCCGTACCCTCCGTATACATCCCACTTTTCATGTTTCCAGAATTAAACCCATGTCTCACAGCCCCCATGTCTCACAGCCCTTTGTCTGTTGCTGGTTTGTTTTGTTTCACGAAACCTACCAGCATTTTTCCCTTGCTCCTGTTTGTTCTAGTCCCTGTTTTCTAGTTTTGACCATTCTGCCTTCCCTGACCCTGAGACTGCCTGCCGTGCTGGACCTTTTGCACCCTATCTGGATTACTGACCCCTGCCTGCCCTTGACCTGTCGCTTTGCCTGCCCCTATACTAGTAATAAACTTTTGTTATTTCGACACTGTCTGCATCTTGGTCTTACCTGAAATGTGACAGTCATCCAATATGCTTTAATAGAAATAAGGCCATGCTCATAAAAAAGTTTTATCGTCCTTCCTCCTCTTATTTTTTGTCATTCAGATGAAATGTTACAGATCAAATTCGTACAATATGCAACAAATTTGTTGTGCTTAAGTTCCCGGACTGCATCTTTAAAGACTTCACATTTCTGTTTGTTTTTCACATTTCTGCTTGTTTTTCACATTGTTAAAGATGCCCTTTCGTCCCTTTAAATACATTACTGACACATTTTGAAAATCGTGAAAGGTGTCCCCTACTGTTACGTGCCTCCTTGAAGGAGGGAGGTGCAGGAATCAGGAGCAGGAGAGCAAGGAAGTCCCAGTGGCACAATAGTTTATTCCGAAGTCCCAACTCAACAACAACATGGGGGGGAATACGCCCAAACGAGGTCGTCACACACAGGGAAATAAATGCTACACACGGGGGAGAAACCTCTACTCCTAAACACATACCAAACCGGTACAACTGCCGTGTGAAAGAAAACCCCGTGGTGCAGACACGCACCCCTACTAACGTAACCACAGCAAAACAATCCCGCACAAAGACTAGCAGGCAGCGGAGGTAAATAAACCCACCGAAATCAACTAATAGAACACAGGTGTAAACAATACAGACAGACACAAACGAAAAGGAAAAATGGATCGGTGGCAGCTAGTAGGCCGGCGCCGACGACCGCCGAGCACTGCCCGAACAGGGAGAGGAGCCACCCTCGGTGGAAGTCGTGACACCTACACTAAAAAGTGCATGTTTCTGACAGGTTGTTACTGTTCACAATAGAGAATGCAGGAAGATGTTTTGCACGCCTTAAACATACAACCTGGATCTATTGAATGGACTTGAATTTGCCCTTTAACCCCAAACAGTGCAAACAACCACCCTCCCAAACTCTGTAAACAACTTGTATGTCAGAAAAACAGTTTTTTTTAGGTTGAGGTTTGCACATTGTGCAGCATTTTATTTTCATCTTTCATGCTATCTAAAGTGCAATATGTTCCTTAGGCTATGATATAAATATGACTTGGCACTGACACTAATAGCGTAACAGATGAATGGTTAAGTAATTAAAGCATGTCAAACCTAATTGAACTGTTGGTTCACTTCCAACTGAGAACACACTGGTTGAATTAACGTCGTTTCCACATCATATGAATGAAAATACATTGAACCAACGTAGAACAGTTGTTGAATTGACGTCTGTGCCCAGTGGGTTGGTTGTTGTTGGAGTAAGTCTTTACATTGTTGTTGTGTAATTGAAGAAATGCCACAGATGTTTGTATCGAATTGCCCCAAATTTGACTTGTAATGTATTTTTTCTTAAAGGAACCTTTACAGTAGATCACAAGATACATTTTGCTTTCCTTCGTGAGTCTTTCATATGAATGTTAGTCAGGTGAACCTAGAAGGCATGCTGACCTGACAAAAACGCTCTACATATGTAAAACGGTACGTTTGTTCGTTTTTACTGTCTGCCTCTGCTCTTTCAGTTGGCCATTTGACAGCATTATGTCTTCACAAACGGCCATTGTACAGGGAGAACTGATAAAGGGTCTACACACATACCTGAGTGAATGGTTGCGTTTTTAATTTCAGTTTTGGGGTCTACTGATGGATGTCTAAAATATGTCATGTGATGTTCTGGTATACAGATTGCCTAGAGGACAACCAGATGCTCCTCCCATTCACACATAGCTTGTATGGATTGGCTCATTCAAAACTCTGCTGAACCAGTTCTATTGAGACTTATCTCTGTGCTCCCTTGTAAAAGCTGATATGTTCATCATTGTCATGAGCCTTCTCCCTCAATGAGTTACCCGTGCCATTACATTGTTTCTCCAAAGAGTTTACATGCTAACTGTACTCATCACAAGCTTCTATATGTGGTCTGTAGATATGCCTAGGCCTACTGTTCCATGTGTAGTGCACAGCAAGGCATCTCTTACTTAGACATTATTATCAGGGTAGCTTATAGTGATAACACTGATTCACTCACTATAGTGAACCTAAGCTCTGGGAGGTTAGGTGAGACGCTATCTCTTCATCTCTGTTATTTCTGACCTGTCGCCCAGGGGTCACTGTCCCCATATGTCACTCTTTCCCCCCCTTGGTGACAACAACATACTGGATAACCCCATAGATTATCAGTCTAGTTGGTTTAGGGGCATGTGTGCTCCTCATTTGATGGGCGGTCACATAGGCAAAGATCAGAGATAGGGCTCAGGTATAGGACTGTTTACGTATCTCTTTCTCGCTGCAGCTACTCCACACCTCTCTCTGCTCTAGCAACACACTGCATGCCATGAGTGCTGACGGACAGCACATGAGGAAATAGATGTGTGTGTGTGTGTGAGAGAGAGAAGAACTGTCTTTTGGTTAGGAATGTAATAACAAAAATGTCTTCCTAAACACACATACTTGACTTGCACACAAGCGCAATCACTTATTCTCAGATCACCTGTGGAAGAGGAGTTAATAGGCGTACTCACACATCTACAGTCTTCAATGGAGTCCGCCACTTCAGAATTTCTCTCCTAGCCTCATTACTAAGCATGCAAGCACAGTAGTACTATAACGTTCCGTAACACACACAACTCCACACACACAGGTTTGCAGGCTGTGTGTGAAGTACCTGTATGGTGTACTACTGTATGTTATCGCAGATTGTATAACGGACAGGTCCTTTCTTGTGCTTATCGCATCGGATCAGGTGCCAAGGCTCCAGTAGCCGGTTCTGTTACAGCGCACGTCCCTTATTTAACCCCTCCTACACAAGCAACTCCCCCGTCGCCACATGTCCCATCAGCCATGCCTGATGGCCAGATTGTCTTATCTGAGAGGTCCAGGAGCCAGCCTGTAGATGGAGTGACAATAGAACACTTCATAGCACAAATCTTGCACGCATATTTGTGGTAGTTCAGCTGCTGGAATTCTACAGTTGATGCCTGTGGGGACAGGGGTGTTTGACACACTGAGGGGTGTGTGTGTGTGTGTGTGTGTGTGTGTGTGTGTGTGTGTGTGTGTGTGTGTGTGTGTGTGTGTGTGTGTGTGTGTGTGTGTGTATATATTATGTAATTTATTTCTTTGGATTGTGTGTCTATGCTAATGAAAAGTAATTATTCAAATGTAGATGTACTTTTATTGGAGGTGGAATCTGTGGTAAAACTTGAACAGTCTTGAGATGTTTCAATATATGGCATATCACAATGTCTAGTGTTCATGTTTAATAGATGAAATATGTTACAGAGTTTGAGACTCTTAGCAGAACAAAGGAAATGACAACAGAGATAGTGTTTGTACCAGCACGGGACAGGCTTGCATCTGGTTTACAAAAACTGTTGGGACACCATGTGTGTCGCCCCACTACGCCTGAGTGTGTGTGCTGGAATGACAGGGATTCCTGGCATCTCACAGGCATCTGGCATAGCCAACCTAATCCTGTATCGCATTTAGTTCCATATCGCACATCTCTAGCCCTGGTTACACCTTGCATTACCATGTGGTTGTCGTAATCTGATCAAGATGATCCGATCGAGATTTGTTTTGTCTACACATATATAAAATGTCTCGAGCTGCCCACTGTGTCCATATTGTGACCAGATTCCCTGGTTCCTCCCTTTATGCAAATTAATCTAACCTGCCTTGAACCTCCCCTTATGACACAAGCTGTAGAAATTGACAGAAAACAGCAGACTTTTATAGTCAATCGTTTATACTCTCATCATTACAGCCTACCTTTGTTATCCAACAATTTAAGACTGGGTGTACAGTCGTGGCCAAAAGTTTTGAGAATGACACAAATATACATTTTCACAAAGTCTTCTGCCTCAGTTTGTATGATGGCAATTTGCATATACTCCAGAATGGTATGAAGAGTGATCAGATGAATTGCAATTAATTGCAAAGGCCCTCTTTGCCATGTAAGTGAACTGAATCCCCCAAAAACATTTCCACTGCATTTCAGCCCTGCCACAAAAAGACCAGCTGACATCATGTCAGTGATTCTCTCGTTAACACAGGTGTGAGTGTTGACGAGGACAAGGCTGGAGATCACTCTGTAATGCTGATTGAGTTCGAATAACAGACTGGAAGCTTCAAAAGGAGGGCGGTGCTTGAAATCATTGTTCTTCCTCTGTCAATCATGGTTACCTGCAAGGAAACACGTGCCCTCATCATTGCTTTGCTGCCACTAAGATTGCACCTAAATCAACCATTTACCAGATCATCAAGAACTTCAAGGAGAGCGGTTTAATTGTTGTGAGGAAGGCTTCAGGGCGCCCAAGAAAGTCCAGCAAGCGCCAGGACCGTCTCCTAAAGTTGATTCAGCTGCGGGATCGGGGCACCACCAGTACAGAGCTTGCTCAGGAATGGCAGCAGGCAGGTGTGAGTGCATCTGCACGCACAGTGAGGCGAAGACTTTTGGAGGATGGCCTGGTGTCAAGAAGGGCAGCAAAGAAGCCACTTATCTCCAGGAAAAACATCAGGGACAGACTGATATTCTGCAAAAGGTACAGGGATTGGACTGCTGAGGACTGGGGTAAAGTCATTTTCTCTGATGAATCCCCTTTCCGATTGTTTGGACATCCGGAAAAAAGCTTGTCCGGAGAAGACAAGGTGAGCGCTACCATCAGTCCTGTGTCATGCCAACAGTAAAGCATGCTGCGACCATTCATGTGTGGGGTTGCTTCTCAGCCAAGGGAGTGGGCTCACTCACATTTTTGCCTAAGAACACAGCCATGAATAAAGAATGGTACCAACACATCCCGCGAGAGCAACTTCACCCAACCATCCAGGAACAGTTTGGTGACGAACAATGCATTTTCCAGCATGATGGAGCACCTTGCCATAAGGCAAAAGTAAAAACTAAGGGGCTCTGGGAACAAAACATCGATATTTAGGGTCCATGGCCAGGAAACACCCAAGACCTTAATCCCATTGAGAACTTGTGGTCAATCCTCAAGAGGCGGGTGGACAAACAAAAACCCACAAATTCTGACAAACTCCAAGCATTGGCTGCCATCAGTCAGGATGTGGCCCAGAAGTTAATTGACAACATGCCAGGGCGGATTGCAGAGGTCTTGAAAAAGAAGGGTCAACACTGCAAATATTGACTCTTTGCATCAACTTCATGTAATTGTCAATAAAAGCCTTTGACACTTATGAAATGCTTGTAATTATACTTCAGTATTCCATGGTAACATCTACCAAAAATATCTAAAGACACTGAAACAGCAAACTTTGTGGAAATTAATATTTGTGTCATTCTCAACTTTTGGCCACGACTGTACAGGATTGCTGTGTATACCAGAGGTCAGATTCTTATTCAGCATATGCCTAAACAGTAGCCTACCAAAGGGGGAAAATGTGACATGCTGGGAGAAGAACGACCGTAGTTTGGTTTCCTCCAAATCATTGATCAGTGATAATTCACTAACAGTCTCTTTCACTCATCGAGAGTTGATCGACTGATATAGCATTACAGAATTTAAATTGAACTACAAATGTTTTGGAGATGCACTACAAACATATTACTAATAAGCATGCACCCATTAAGAAAATGACTGTAAAAATGGTTAAATACCTTGGATTGATGAGGAATTAAAAAATTGTATGGTTGAGAGGACGAGGCAAAAGGAATGGCAAACGTACTGTAAATAAAGAAATCATGTGACTAAACTAAACAAAAAGAAGAAACTGTACTATGAAACAAAGATAAATTATATAACGGATGATAGTAAAATGTTTTGGACCACCTTAAATGAAATTGTGGGCAAAATGCCAAACTCAGCTCCATCATTCATTGAATCAGATGTCTCATTTATCACAAAACCCACTGATCCTACTTTAATACTTTTTTTCATTTGAAAGATTAGAAAACTTAGGCATAACACGCCAACAACAAACTCTGAACCTACACATCCGTGCATAACTGACCAAATTATGAAAGACGAGCATTGTAATTTTCAATTCCGTAAAGTGAGTGTGGAAGAGGTGAATTTTGTTGTTGTTGCCAATGACAAACCACCTGGGACTGACAACTTGGATGGAAAATGACTGAGGATGATAGCGGACTACGTATATTGCCACTCCTATTTGCCATCTCTTAAATCTTACAGGAAACTGTGTGCCCTCAGGCTTGGAGGGAAGCAAAAGTCATTCTGCTACCCAAGAATAGCAAACCACCCTTTACTGTTTCAAATAACCAATCAGCCTGCTACGAACCCTTAGTAAACTTTTGAAAATAATTGTGTTTGATCAGATACAATGCTATATCACAGTAAACAAGTTAACAACTGATTTTCAGAACACTTTTAGCGAAGGGCCCTCAACATGTACGGTACTCACACAGATGATTGATGATTTGCTGAAAGAAATTGATAATAAGAAGATTGTAGGAGCTGTTTTGTTAGACTTTAGTGCAGCTTTTGACATTATCGATCATAATCTTCAGGCCTAAGGGCTGAACTAGCAACTCTGCATTAACATGGCGAGAGCACTAGTTGTGCCATTAAATGTTCAGACCTCTTGAGACTTGACAGCGAACACACTAGGCTACACTCATAAACAGGGATGCTAGAAAATTAGGACTTGGGAATGGGATGTAAGATGGAGTGGAATTAGTCTATACAATTAGCCAAGGCTCGACTAATTATTCTCACTCTTGCACCACATACAGAAATCCTCATTTGAACAGTGGAACCACATCGGTAAACCCACTGCTACTACCAATGTATTGATTTAGGGGGATCACCAGGAGTGGGATTTATCAGCGTTACGGGCACCTTGCATCTACCTTTGGGTAGATGCAAGGTACACTCACATACTGAAGTGGGTTGGCACCTTTTATTCAGTCCATATCCTTGCCACCTCATTTGACAAAAAGTGTTTTCATATTTTTATTTCAGTTGCAATTATTGAAGACATAATCAATAGGAGGAAAATCCAACTCCAAATTTGTAGCAAGAAACTGTTTGGATTATTTGGAGAGAAAAAAAGTGGGCTGCCATATCAGTTTAGCCATGTAACCTAACCTAATTAAAATGTATTTAAAAAAACAGCTTTCCACAAATAGAACTAGAGTTGCTTTAATTAACTTGTCTACAGTTGTCTGCAGTTGTCTGCAGCTGGCTCTGATCGTAGTGTAATGAAACAAGCAAGGAGAGTGAGCTCGTCTGTGGTGTTCGGTGAACCCTTAACCTTCTTGACCATAGCCCTGCGTGGCATCGACTGGGCCACAAAAGCATGCTGAAGTGGCAAAGTCGATATCCACGTTTATAAACACATGGTTGCTACTACAGTAATTGTTATTTGTGATCGTAAGCATTATTTTCAGTTAATTCTATGAGTAGGAAGGGTATTCAATTTATTTTACAGTACAAGGGAAGGGTCATGTGAAGAAAAAAAAAATACTTTGGGGAGGGGGGTGCATTTTTTGAATGAAACCTTGAGTTGAATATATGTAATTACACTGTAAAAAGTGTTGTAATTAATTGTAATATTCATAGTTACACTGTAATAACAACATGTAACTGGCGGTAATTGCAGTCTGTAATTACAGAGGTGTAACAACGAATGCTTATTACCATGCTTGTTATGAACGTTTTCTAGAGCCCCAATACACCATATTGGCCAGTGCTATCCTTGGGACGTCTGTACCCTGAAGCCTAACCCTAACTTTAATCCATACCCTTAACCATAACCCTTACCTAACCCTGACCTTAACCCCTACCTTAACCATTTTAAATGGGACGACCAAAAGAGAAACCAAGTCAATGAGAAAGCAAGTCTGAATTTGGTCAGGTTGCCCAAAAAATTACATATTACAGCATTAAGCTTGGTCGAATAATGGTTTATCATAAAACAAATTCTTATTCCATCATGTAACCTTGAAAGGGGTTTCACTGTTGATGAACATTCTCTCTTTTAAATGGGATGCATTGGTGCAATTATTTATTTATCCCAATAATTAAGACATTGTCTTGTTTTGCATGCTTTGTACAAAATAATAAAATGCAGTACTACAGGATATTTCTTAACGTAGCTCTTAATTAGCTAGCTATAACTGGCATGTTCGCGTATCGCCAACCAGGGTCAAACTGCCCATCACCTAACCATTTGGGTGGTCTTAACCAATCATAGCACAGTATGATATGGCGGTAAAATGCATCCAATTATAATTCAGTATGTTTACACATATGAATATTACATCCCCCCCTTCTTTTAAAACAAAATATATATTTTTTAACATATTTTAAGCGTTTCTTTTGAAAACATGCTCTGCAGTTTGAACTCAAGGTAAGTAACCATTTATATTGCATACTACACCAACTGAATTAACATAGACTCTGAAACAATAATCCAACATACTGTTACTTTTCAAACAAGGGATTCTCAGCAACTCAGCTTTCACTGTAGAAATAACATCTTAACATTTCAAACCAATACAATACCAAAGCATTTCAAGTGAACTTTCAATAACAAGTTTACAGTCTGGAACTCTTTTTAGGGCAGCGATCCGCCTACACCCTTTGACATTTCACAGGTCTAGGACAGCTCTGGGCTTGACCTCTCTTCCTGACCTTGTGTGATATGATGCTGAGTATGCTTCTGTGTCAGTCAACAGTTCTTGTGGTGTTGCAGGTAAGTATGGTGTATGTTGTGCTGTGTGTGTGTTTAGTCCATCACATTCTCTTTCAGGGGAACAGTTCATCTCATCAGTGTGTTGTTCTTTTGTGTTCATTAGGTGGCGACGATTGCGGCGGTACACCGCTCCTTCTGCGGTGCGCACGTGATATGAACGTTCAGTGTCAGCTGGCTGGATGACGACTGCTGGCTTCCAGAGGCCATGCTCTTGGATTCTAACTGACTCTCCGTCGATCAGTGGTGGCAGTGGTCTAGCTGACCTGTCGTAGTATCGCTTTGATGTTGTTGTCTCTGTGCACGTTTTCCATGCATTTCCTTGTAGCTGACGACCTCAGGTTGCAGCTGCTGGTTGGTTCTGGGAAGGATTGAGCGACGTCTGCGGCTCATCAACAGCTGGGCTGGTGATTTGAAGTTGTCAACTGGAGTGTTGCGGTATTCAAGGAGACTGAGGTAGGGGTCTCTCGTCTGCTTTTGCTTTATCCATGAGTGATTTAGCAATCTGCACAGATTTTTCAGCAAGGCCATTACTTTGAGGGTAATGCGGGCTTGTGGTGACATGTGTAAACTCCCATGCTTTTGTGAAGGATTCAAACTCATTTGATTTGTAACAGGGCCCATTGTCAGATATTAAAGTCTCTACAATGCCATGCCTGGCAAAGGCTGCTTTCAGCTTGTGTATCACAGCTGCAGATGTGGTGCTGTGAACCTTGTCGAGTTCGAAGTATTTGCTGTAGTAGTCCACTGTTACGATGTAGTCCTCGTTGTTCCAGGTGAACAGATCGGTTGCCACGACCTGCCAGGGTTGGTCTGGGATACAGTGAGGTAGTATTGGCTCTTTGGTGTTTGAGGGGTGTCGTTCAAGACATATGGCGCATTTACCAACAATGTCCACTATTTGTTTGTACATTCCGGGCCAAAACAAAATGTCCCGTGCTCTCTGTTTGCACTTTTCCATGCCCATGTGTCCAGCATGGATCTTTGTCAAAATCTCTTCTCTGAGACTGGTAGGAATAATGATTTTCTCTCCTTTGAAAATTATTCCGTTGATCTGTGATAGTTCATCACGATGGTTCCAGAATTCTGAGATGCTCTGAGGGCATTTTCTCCTCTCCTCAGGCCATCCATCCTGTATGACTTTCCTCAGCTGTGCGAGTTGTGAGTCCTTTTCTGTTTCTGCTTGGATCTCCTTCAGTTTTGTGTCACTAACTGGTAAGTTGCTGTACACAGTGTGCACTTGCATGTCCATGCCTTCACTGAGGCTGCTGTCCTTATAGGTAAGAAACTTCCTGGAGAGTGTGTCTGCGACAGGGATGTCTTTGCCTGGACGGTGAGTGATTGTGAAGTCGTATTTTTGTAGTTGAAGGATCATTCTCTGTAGCCTCGGCGGGGCTGCGGCTACTGGTTTCCTCATAATTGACTCAAGGGGCTTGTGGTCGGATTCCACAATGACTTGTCGTCCATATATGTACTGATGGAAACGTTTACATCCGAACAGAATGGCATAGAGCTCCTTTTCAATTTGAGCGTAGTTGATTTCAAAGTCTGTGAGAGATTTGGAAGTGTAGCCGATGGGCTTTCCTTCTTGCAGTAGCACTGTACCTAGTCCATACTTCGACGCGTCCACTTGGAGTCTGAGCTCTTTGTCGGGGTTGTAGTAGGTAAGGATTGGTCCTGGTTCTCTCGTGATCAAGTCTTTCACATTCTGGAAAGCAATGTCGTGTTGCTTGTCCCAGAGAAACTCACTGGACTGCTTTAGCAGTTGACGCAGGGGTGCATTAGCATTGGAGAGGCTGGGTGCGAACTTGGCTAAGTAGTTGACCATGCCAAGCACTGTTTCCAGCTCTGCACGGTTCTTTGGTGGCTCCATTTCTTTTATGGCTAAGATCTTCTGTGGATCTGGCCTGATTCCAGTCGCTGTAAGAAGATGTCCGAAGTAGCTGACCTCTGTAGCGCCGACTGTGCTCTTCTCGGGGTTGAGCCGGACTCCTCTCTCGCGGGACCTTTGCAGCATCGCACGGAGGTTTCGGTCGTGCGCCTCTTTGGTTCGACCATAGACAAGGATGTTGTCCACAATTGCCACAACTCCGTCGAGGCCTTTGTACACTTCGTCGATCTTTCGCTGAAACTCGTCTTGGGCTGAGATAATCCCAAAAGGCAGGCGACGGAACCTGTAGCGTCCAAACGGTGTGTTGAATGTTGTGAGCTTAGATGACTCTTCTGTGAGCTTGATAGTCCAGTAGCCTGATCTAGCGTCCATGACACTGAAGTAGTGTGCTCCCGCTAGCTTGTGTGTGATGCCATCTAGCGTCGGTAAAGGATAATGGGGGCGTTTGATAGCCTTGTTCAAGTCTCTTGGGTCGAGACATACTCTGAGCTTGCCTGTGCGTGGTTTTTCCACCACCACTAAGGCGTTTACCCAGTCAGTCGGTTCTGTAACCTTGGTGACTATGTCAGATTGCTCCATGCTCTCCAACTCTTTCTTCAGACGGACACGGAGAGCAAGCGGAATCTTTCTCGGTGGGTAGACCACAGGGATTGCGTCTGAGTCAAGGTGAATGGTACATTCTCCTGGGAATAATCCTATTCCTGTAAAAACATCAGAAAACTCCTCCAGTACATTGTGTCTCTACTGGTGCTGTCACTGATAAAACTAGCTTGATGAGGTCCATGTCTAAACATGCTTTAAGACCTAGCACTGCAGGTGCTCTAGTGTCAACAACATAAAAGTCCAACATCATGTCACTTTCCTTGTCTTTGCATTTGAAAGTACATGTACCTTTTACTGGGAGCTGTTCACCACCATAACCAGTCAGTCTGCGCGTGGTGGGCTGTAGCTTGCACTCAGATGTCAAGCTGCGATACTTATTCAGAGGAATAATGTTTACTTGTGCACCAGTGTCTAGTTTGAACTTTAGCTCTGTGCCTTGTGTTCCTATCTCAATGTCAGCAAAGGCTCGCTCTGTCTCTGATATTTGACTTTTCTGTGTCACTGAATCAATAAACAGTTCATCAGCGTTTGACCCTTTGATTGACATTTCATCTTCACTCACTGTGTGTACTGTTTTTCCACGGTAAGCTCTGCACACTTTTGCAAAGTGATTCCATTTTCCACATTTATTACATTCTTTGCCTTTAGCTGGGCAATTTCCTTGTTCGCCATGCACTTTGTATCCACAATATCCACATGTTTTGGGGCGTTTTGAGTCTGCGTTGCTCTGTTTTTGAGTTATTTCTCTCTCTCTGTTCTAAAACGCACTCTCCGTGCTCCGGAGGTGTGCTTTGATGTCTGCCTGACTGCGTGCACTGCTTGTTCACGTGATGCGCTCGTGCTGACGCGCGAAATGGTTTTCATCTGAGCCTGTGCTAGCTCGTGAGATCTGGCTATGTCGATAGCTTTGTCCAGCATTACCTCAGACCCAACATTCAAAAGTTTCTCTCTCACTCGCGGTGAGTGTATTCCAAATACAATACGGTCCCTGACCATCTCATCCTTGTTTGCATAATCACAGTCTTTCACAAGCAGACGCAGTTCTGTCACAAACTGTTCAAAAGACTCGCTAGCTCCCTGTACTTTCTCATGGAATTTGTACCTAGCGAATATCGTATTGGTCTTCGGCACAACATATGCTTCAAAACGATCTTAGTATGTTTTCAGTACCTTTGATTAAGCCTCGGTAAGTGTCCATGTGTTGTAAATATCTCTCCCTTTTTCACCGATCCAGAGGAGTAGGTAGCTACTCCTACGATTTTCCCATGATGTCAAGCAAAGAGGCACTGAGTTTGAAGGTAGGCCTTGAAATACATCCACAGGTACACCTCCAATTGACTCAGATGATGTCAATTAGCCTATCAGAAGCATCTAAAGCCATTATATAATTTTCTGGAATTTTCCAAGCTGTTTAAAAGCACAGTCAACTTAGTGTATGTAAACTTCTGACCCACTGGAATTGTGATACATTGAATTATAAGTTAAAAAACCTGTCTGTAAACTGTCACGCCCTGACCATAGTAAGCTGCTTTTCTCTGTGTTGGTTGGGGTGTGATAGTGACTAGGGTTGATAATAGGTGTTTGTATGTCTATGTTGGCCTGATATGGTTCCCAATCAGAGACAGCTGTTTATCGTTGCCTCTGATTGGGGATTATATTTAGGTAGCCATTTTCCCCATTGTTAGTTGTGGGATCTTGTCTACAGTAAGTGTAAAGGCAGTCAATGTTGTTCTCCTCCTCAAACGAGGAGGAGCATGGATAGGACCAAGATGCGGATTGAGGGAAATAAGCCATCTTTTAATGAAAACAATACACTACAAAACAACAAATGAGACTAACCTTCAACTGTCCTGTGAGGACACAGGAACAAACACCCACAAAACCCCAGTGAAACCCTGGCTGCCTTAGTATGACTCTCAATTAGAGACAAACGATACACACCTGACTCTAATTGAGAATCATACCAGGCCGAACACAAAAACCAACCTAGAAATACAAAACATAGACTGCCCACCCAAAACACACGCCCTGACCATAAACACATACCAAAACAACATAAAACAGGTCAGGACCGTTACAGTAAGTTGCCTTTGTGTACTCCAGTAGCGTCACGTTTCGTTTGTGCTTTTGTTGTTTTGTTTAGTGAGTTTCTCTTTATTAAAATTATGTGGAACTCTATGCACGCTGCGCCTTGGTCTCATCATTACAACGAGCGTGACAGTAAACAATTGTTGGAAAAATGACGTGTGTCATGTACAAAGTAGATGTCCTAACCGACTTGCCAAAACTATAGTTTGATAACAAGAAATTTGTGGCGTGGTTGAAAAATGATTTTTAATGACTCCAACCTAAGTGTATGTAAACTTCCGACTTCAACTGTACTTATAGCTCTGCCTACTCCAGACGACTTGTTTTTCAAATTGTGACTAACATATATTTCACTTTACTTGCAATGGTAAGCCATACCAAATTAAATGTGCTTGTTTATATAATGTATACGAGTTTGGGGGGCTGAAATTATTAAACATTAAAGCATTAAACCTCTCATGTAGCCCTTTCCTGCAGTCAAATGACCTAGTGGTCTCATGGGTGGAATGTTAATATTAAACTTTTTAATAATAATATTAAACTTTTTTTTTTTTTTTTTTTTTTTTTATCTGCCAAAAACCTGGTGTTTCTATGTCAAACGGTTTTGTTATATTTCGGGTCTTCTGTGATGTATATAAAGTGTAATATTGGTATGCAAACTCAAAATGAATACATTTCAACTCTATATCTGACATAGTACATGTGTCTTATTTTCTCTCTGCCCATAAAGATGTTTGTGAGGTGTATACTTTTGTTTAAAAGTAGATTTGTTTTAAGATTACCAAGAAACACTTCGTGTGACCCTGATTTAGCCCACCGCAGTTAAAGGTTATTAAAGCGTCAGTCATACAGGTATACTTAAACCAAACTGGTTCTCCAGTAGAGTAGTAAGAATGGCTTTTTATTGCCTTTTTTTCTTTATCCACATAACAACCTCTCTGTTTCGGTTAATTGAACATGTACATCAGCAGTTTTCCTCTTGTTATAGGTCCCTGACTGACAGTCACTCAATATCATATCAGTAAAACATTTCATTGGTAAATTTGTTAGTCTAGCCAGCTATCTAAACTTGTAGTAATCACATTCGAATTTCCGACATGCACGCAGGGCACATGCCCAGAAGGGCTCAATTCGAAACGAAGACAGTCAATTCAGGAAATACACTTCAATACCCCCCCAAACCCCCCTCCTGTCAGGCCCTGGCCATAGAGAGGTTTTTATTCTCTATTTTGGTTAGGTCAGGGTGTGACTAGGGTGGGCATTCTAGTTTCCTTATTTCTATGTTATTGTGGTTCCCAATCCGAGGCAGCTGTCTATTGTTGTCTCTGATTGGGGATCATATATAAGTTGTCATTTTCCGTTTGGGTTTTGTGGGATGTTGTTTTCTGTTTAGTGTGTCTGCCTGACAGAACAGGTATGTGAAAAAAATATATACACATTTAAGTAACTTTTGTCCTCTGAAGTGGTGGATGGGGCAATACAATCCATAGTTACTGTAAGTTCTACTTGGATTTTGCTGTGCCTTAGCTACAGTAGGCCTATAGTATGCCATCAGTCATCATCATTAGTGGAATTCTTAAATTCTTGAATTTTAATTGACCTTCATTGACTGAATTAAATGTGAAATGACCCCAACTCTTCAGACAGTCATACAGGCACGTAGGTAGGAAGCTTGACAGACGTTCAGGATTCAACTTCATAGATTGGCTTTGTGCCTGTGGTAGTTTTTTAGTTGAGATTCTCTAAGCCATAACAGCATTCCTGCTAGGTGCTCTTCTCTAAAGGAGAAAGATAGCGTACATAGTGAGTGATCGCTGCTCCTTACAGGAGAAAGATGTGCACAGACCTGCCTCCATCCCCACTCACATCATACTCCCCCAAAACCTGTCTCAACACCCCCATCCATCCATCCCAAACCCAATGCCCCACAACCTTTCCAGTTGCGCCAGTCCAAACATCTCAACTACAGGCTCTTCTAGCTTTTTAACATTGTGACAGTAAGTAAGGGGAATGTGTGTGCGTGTGTCTTGGCACATTATCACACATGGTTGCGGAGTCAATAGCATTACGGAGAGACACAGAAATATATTAGATCCTATGCATGTGTAACAGTTTAACTTTATGGCGTCCCCTCTCCCCGACGCGAACCAGGGACGCTCTGCACACATCAACAACAGTCACCCACGAAGCGTCGTTACCCATCGCTCCACAAAGGCCGCGGCCCTTGCAGAGCAAGGGGAACCACTACTTCAAGGTCTCAGAGCAAGTGACGTAACCGATTGAAAGGCTATTAGCACGCACCACCGCTAACTAGCTAGCCATTTCACATCCGTTACACATGTGCATGCCTGACTGTCTGCATGCATCTGTTTGTGTTTTTTAATTCACCGTGGGCCTTGAACCATCAACCTAATGTTTTACCGTAGATAATGTATGAAAAAACATTTTTTAAATGATTTCAATATAAAGGGTAACCCTATGAAAATAGTTTTAATTGGGTCATTTTCCTTCTCTATGAATCTAGAGGAGTAACTGATCATTTTAAGGAGTCCTGCCTCATTCCAGACCACCTTAACAGCAGCAATAGTGA
Organism: Salvelinus fontinalis; assembly: GCF_029448725.1. Taxonomy (NCBI): domain Eukaryota; kingdom Metazoa; phylum Chordata; class Actinopteri; order Salmoniformes; family Salmonidae; genus Salvelinus; species Salvelinus fontinalis. The sequence goes on along the minus strand of NC_074670.1, from coordinate 27,520,020 downwards.
AGGGGAGGAGCTGAGGTTTTCTTGCAGCCTATGATTGGAGGCATACAGAAAGGTGGTGGGCATGAACATTTGCAACCAAAACGCACTAAATAAGTCAGACCAACTCATGTGTCAGCTTGAGTCCTCACTCCCTGCACTCCCACTCTCCCATCGCATCACTGCAGCCACCAGTGCTTGTGAGTGTTAGTGTATGTTGCTGTGTTCCCGCTCTGGAGCTGAGTTGAACTTTTAACCATTCACCCCTAAGGCCATAGTGCAGAGCCAGGAGAACACCCAGGTAACCCCACAGCCATGACGGATTCGGCGACTAACTTGCGGCTGAAGCTACCCATGGCCTGCATCATCCTGGAGGTGATCATCATCATCCTCTTCGGCACTCTGGTGCAGTACGACGATGAAACAGACGCCAAGCTCTGGCACAAGGAAATCGCCAATGGCTCTTCCAACTATGACAACGACTTTTACTACCGCTACCCCAGTGAGTGACCGCAGCGAGAGGGGTAGGGTTGGGGTAACGTGACAGGTGGGGTAGTAGACATCCCTAACCACTGATGCAGGGTCAGATACGTTTTCATACTTTTAATGGTTATGGTTATGATTAGGTAGTATGGTGATCTGACCCCAAATCTGTGGATAAAGGTAACTATTACCTTGTGAGGGTGGAGAGGATGGGGGATGTGGGAGTCCATCTATAGGAATGAAAGGATTGTTCTTTTCCTTCTTTGTTATGGTTTGTCTATGTGTCTGAGACTTGCATGGTAGCAGAAGCAGATGTTTGTTGTTTAGGCAAGTGTCTTGTGTCATTCATGCCATACATGTATGTCAAGACAATGAACATGGCAGAAAAGTGGTCTGAAGCTCAAATGAATCTGACGACTAAATCGGAAATAATTTATTTTCCTTCTGTGTTATGCCACAAGTCTTGCTCCAGTGCTGTGTTTGGATATTGCCTTCCCACCTAGGGAGTCTTCCCCATCTGGCTTTCTTTGGGATGTTACAGACTTACAATATGGTTGTGTGGAAGAGATGGGGAGGTGGGTGGGGATGCTCATGGGAAATTGACGTAAGCTGTTTGTAAGGGTTTGTAGAGGGGCAAAGCAACTCTGTTTTATGTTTGATCTGTGCTCAATGCTGTAGATTAGCATTCCCACCCCGAGACCCTTTGATATATAGGGCAGAGTGGGGTAAGATGAGCCAAAGGGGTAAGTTGAGCCAAGCTTGTTTCTAGGAAACCATAAAATGAATAATATCACAAAATATTTAGGAATGAGGTCACCGATTATGTGAAGGAATAAACCACATGGAAGTTAATAAACCACATAAGCAAGTTAATGAACACAATTCATTTATTGTGTTAGAGGTTTCATGATGCTTGTATCTAAACTAAAGAAGATACTTTTAATATTATACATCAGTTGGAGGGGGTCTATAAGCTTCAATATGAGGTCCTAAACCTAGCATGAAAGTGCATCCTTGTAGCTGTGTAGGCTAATATAGTCAAAATGTTTGTCCTTTGGTAAGTTGAGGCAATGGCCATGGGGTAAGTTGGGCCAACGGTTGAGCCTATTGAAAGTTGAGCAAACAGAGCCTGGCCTATGTTAAAAGTGTTTGTTAGGCGTTAAGCCTCTGTTAAAAGATCCTTAAAATTATTAAAATACAAAAAAAGCAATTGTGATTGTGTTTAAATTTGTTTAGGAAATAAAGATAGACATGGTCTTAAAAAGGTTGTGGTAATATTTAATTCAGTACAGAAATTTGTAGGTGGCTTAACTTACCCTGTCCCGGGGTAAGTTGTGCAAAGAGACCACATAGACCAAGCTATGTTTTCAAAACTGTAACGTTTACATGAATTCAGATTATTTGTACAACATCCTGAAATATATGTTAATAGCTTTGTTAGAAAGAATACTATATTTCCCTTGATGGAGTAATGCTGAATGTAAAAAGTGTATCAACTTACCCCACTCTCCCCTACGACCCCTGAGCTCCTCAGTGTTCAATGTGAGTTTTCCCTCCTTTGCTTTGACATTCGGCTGCAAGCAGCAAAGCAACAAATGGTTAATTTGTTTCCTAATTAGAGGAGGGTTTGGTTGCCAAATGTTTTTGGGTGAACTTGTTTTACTTTCTGTGACAGTGCACTCCAGTTCACTGATGTACCAAATAGATCATTCTCATTGTCGGTTTTATACTTGATATGCTCCGTTTTGCTTTGTGTTGTGGTGTACAATATACATCAACAGTCAACCCAGTACATATTGGAGACATACGGATACCTGAAAACAGACAATGTGCTTAAGTGATTGCATACCGACTGTCTGCGGTCCACTGAAAATAACTGGAAACTAGAAGCTCTTTGTCAAGTGGGAGGAGAGGGAGAGTTAAGTTCTCCAATGTCAATATGGAAACAAATCCGGCATGGCGAGAGATTTCCGTCCTTTGATTTAACCGTTTAGTTTCTCAGATCTTTCTGTCAATGTTTTTTTGATTAGCATCAAAACCCTCTAACTCATAGGCTACTTTGAACAGCAAGAGGGAAGGAAATTTGGTCTCTGAATAGGTTATAGCATGTCTGTTGTAGTGGGTGTCCAATCAGTCACCAAGGGCAAAGGTATACTTTTCCTCCTCTGAACGTTGCTGTTCCACCTTAACAGATAGTAATGAAATGCAAAGGAAGACTGTTGGGAGGAGGTGGTGGAGGTATTGGGTGTGTCCAATTCTTAGCCTTGTTGAAAGTTCCTGTGTGCAACTAGTCCTACCTGTCACCACACCTTGAGGCTTTCCCAATACTGTCCCTATCCTGTGTCATGCAGGTGGAGGGTGCAGGTAAGCCCCAGGGTAGAAAGAGTATGAACATGTCTGATATACAGACATGGGAATGAGTAGGAGGAATGTTTAATTTTGACATTCATCCCATCTCTGTCTAATTAGTGAACGGCCAGGGGGATAGGGGCTTCTGCGTGAGAAAGGGGCACCGGGGGGAGGAGCGTGAGGGGAAAAAGTTGAGTGAAAGATGGGGAACAGAAGGTGGGAGAGTGAAAAGGAGAGAAAGGGTTAGGCGGGAGAGAGCGATTGTTTTCAGAGAGAAGGAAAAGTTTGCTTTGGCAGTCTGATTTGTGTTTATTGTCATGCCAGCAAGGCTTGTCATATGGATGACTGATATACACAGAAAGAGAGTTAGGGAGAGCGAGAAAGCAAGAGAAAAAAACTGTGTGGCACAAAAAGGTAATTAAGGAACCAAGTTGAGCTATGAGCCACTTTGGCTGGTAGCATGGTTTCCAGTTTTCCCTTGTTAAGGCTGGGGAGTCATAGCCTGGTCAACAAATCTACGGAAGTCATGGGAAACTTTGGGAGTTTAATGACATGAATCTCTGAGAGTTGGATCATGTCCGTTTGACTTTGAATTCAATTAATCTTTGAGTTTGAAGTCTGTGACTCTTTTGAGTTTTCAATCAATTGAGCACATGCAGATTGGACCTTCCCTTAAGCAGGTGAAGCTGCTGATGCATGGTATGCCAGGCTCACTATTTATACTCTTGCCTCAAGCTATTGAGTGATTGAGTACACTCATTTTGACAAAGTAGAAACCTGTTCAAGGTTGGGTAAATTTAAAAGAGGAAGCACTAAAGGTCCATTAGAAGTAATTGTTTCAGATCTTTAACCCGTCAGCTTCACTGCTGAATGGAAGATCACCTTCAAGAATGAAACTCACAGACACGTGCACATCTTGACTACTCTCATTGATTATGTCCTGTTTGGAACTTAAAACGTTTCAGGTGTAGTAAAACATATTACGAGGGGGGGTCAGCCCCCGATTGAGACATGAGCTCCCCTAAATGCAACAAAAGTCAAACTGGGGGGACTCTAATTTAACCATCCTCCTATTTGTTTAAAATACAATTTTGTACTGCTAAAATATTTAACATTTGTACATATTAAAATAAAAGCTTATTCCAAATGAAAGGAACACCCCCCGCGGACTTGCAACATTGTTTCAACTGGGCCCTCAATTTCCCCTGTGGATGAGCTCAGGACAGACACAACTGTATTTGTGTCCCCATTTGTCAGCAATACGCATCAATTAATTCAGGCTACAAGAGTGTAGGCTTAATGACAATCACCAAATATCATTAGACTTTTCGGCGTTTCGTAACAGATGTATCTATCCCTTCATCAAATGGCGGGTGCACAGGGCAGTGTTTGGATGATGGAATTCTTTTGGAGTGGATGAACGTGTGCAGGTAGCCTACTTTTTAAGGTGATTTGTTTGATAAGTGAAAACATTATCACAGGATGTGTTCATTCCACATTAAAAGGTAATACATGTTTACTGTTAAAATACATGTCTTTACTATTAGCCCCATGAAAAGGTTTGTGCACCAATAGGAGGTCCCGTGAATAAAATTGAGACCACCAAATGTCACGATATAATTCTCCCTCTGCTGCTCTATATTGTCTGGGTGTGTAGGTTGGCCTCATTGCTATGAGATAAGAGATTTGCTTTGTTATGTCAACATGTAGTAGAAGCAAACCATCTCCATTAGAATTATGGCTGCTCCACTTGACACGTCTAGAAAGCAAATGATCTCTTGATTGAAAGATGCAGTCAGAATTAAGAGAACTGTAAGGTAGTCATTAGGTTAAAGCTGGTCTGTATGTTGGCTCATGAGCGCAGGTAATAGATTACCTTTAGGTCTTTTACAATAAATGTCAATGTGTGCAATTTTTTTATAATTTATTTACCTACTCACTGGTGTTGCCTGTGTGTGCGCGCGCATGTTACATTTTCTCACTGCTCTGTAGGTGTCCTTCTAGGGGGTGGCACAGGGTATTTAGGCCAACCTGCCAATGGGGAGTTGGGCAGTGGAAATATCCTCCATGCCAATGATCAGTTGCCAGGCAACGACCAAGAGATATTGTCCCTACTCCCCAGTGCCATGTGGATGAATACATCCAGTGGGCAGAGGGAGGTGTAGTAGGCTGGGTTAACAAGGCCAGATAGCAGGCTGAATGGAGCTATAAGGCACAGGGTAACTTCTCTGTGTCCTTCTATGTAGGCCAACTGAGGTTCCCAAAGCCCCCTGTCCCGCTCAATTTAAATGACAAAATGTTGACTAAAAGGGATTGTTGGTGTTTCGTGGAGAAGTCCCCAGAAGTCACCAACTTTGAAAGATACTGCTATACTACTGTCATAAGACAGATAGTCTTTCTCACCAAACCATAAGAAGGGGATTGTTAATGTGTTTACGAGACTGACCACACAGGCAGTTGAATAGTGAAAATGTACATCCAACGCAATAAATAATAATCTGTAATGTGTTCTCTTCCTTTGTTCAGGCTTTCAGGATGTGCACGTGATGATCTTCATTGGCTTTGGTTTCCTCATGACGTTCCTGCAACGTTACGGATTTAGCAGTGTGGGCTTCAACTTCCTCATTGCGGCCTTCGCTCTGCAGTGGGCCACTCTCATGCAGGGCTTCGTCCACGGTATGCACGGGGGCAAGATCCACGTCGGAATAGAGAGGTAGGGCTTATGCACACACTAACCTACATTTCATTACTACAATAAACACAACACACCAGCAGATACATGTGATGTGTATACATGGCATATCATACGGGTGTAAGTGTATACTGTAGTGCATCCCATAATAAACTCTATCATTAAGAGTTGTTTGTCCCTCCTGCAGTATGATCAACGCTGACTTCTGCACAGGCTCAGTGCTCATCTCGTTTGGGGCGGTCCTGGGGAAGACCAGTCCAGTCCAGCTGCTGGTCATGTCTGTGATTGAAGTCACCCTGTTTGCAGTCAATGAGTTCATTGTGCTTACTGTTCTGGGGGTGAGTGAGTGTGTGTGTGTGTGTGTGTTTAGGTGTACCATTAAATGTACAATTCATGTCTTCCTGTATATGTCTGTTTACAAACCTACAGTAAAACTGCTTTTTTACGTACTATTATGCCTACTCTCCTGTTAGGCTTTCTCATCACTCTTGAATAATGTACTTTAAGACTAAGCTTTTTACACCCCTTAAATTAGATAATTTCCACCTTTAGGCCAAGGATGCTGGTGGCTCCATGACCATTCACACCTTTGGAGCTTACTTTGGCCTGATGGTGGCTCGTGTTCTCTACCGCCCCAACCTGGACAAGAGCAAACACAAGAACTGCTCTGTTTACCACTCTGACCTCTTCGCCATGATTGGTAAGAATAACTCCTGCTCATCGTAAGCAGGAAGCCTGTACATTAGATACAAATAGCCACCATCAACAAGTCGGACAACTTAACCTTCATTTTCTGAAGACGCCAGTTAAGTTTTGACTGTACATACAATGCATGCCAATGTATGGGAATCTGTGTCATAGTTACGAGTACATCCACCTCCCCAGGAAAAAAACCTTACCTGTAAGCTTGCTAAACTAAAGGACTATATTACATACCGGTATGCTAATACTTATTTTTCCCTGACTGCTCAGGCACCATCTACCTGTGGATGTTCTGGCCAAGCTTCAACTCTGCTGTGACGGCCCACGGAGATGACCAACACCGCACGGCTATGAACACCTACTATTCCCTGGCTGCCTGCACCCTGGCCACCTACGGCCTGTCTGCCGTTGTGGCTCATGATGGGAAGCTCGATATGGTGAGGGGGCTAGTACAGTGTGGGGACTTAAGGAAAAGCTAGTCCCTAAAAGTAGTATAGGGCTAGACAGGTGATGCAGACTTGGGGAGACATAGTAGGGAGAAGTAGGATTCTACAGGGACTATGCAGTGGAAATGAGGGGCTTAAAGTGGTCTTCCCAGATCATTTCAAGTGGGAGTTAGGGACTAGACATGGTAGGGGAAGGAAGATTTCTCCCTGTGTTTGTTGTCAATACAATCTGGTTCAACTGTATTTTGCATCATAGGCCTACTAGATATATTGTAACCCTATTAGATGTTATACATGTAAGTAAATATTTGGAATGAATCATGACTCCTTTGGGATTAAATCCATTTTGGCAAACTCTGAATCATCATGCAGTATGTTTGCATTTCCAGAGAGGTTTTTCAACTCTTGTCAACAGATGTAGTCAGGTGTGCTTGCTGAAAGCAAAACACAACTCTAGATTTCTTACGTACTTACATTATTATCATTATTATATTTATTCCCCTCGCTCTAGCTCTGAAATTATTTAAGTTATTAACATGAAACCAGCTTCCAAATGTGAAGACTGCACCAACTTAGATTGAAAAACGTTTTGATAGCATTTAACTCACCAACAGTAACTCTTGAATTGTTCAAGCTAGACACCAAACCAACTTTCACATGTTCAGGCTATCCTACCAATCAATCAATCTTTTCATCTACCCACTTTTTCAGCTATAACCAGTCACTACCATCACTACCACTTCTGTAACTTATTTAAAAAACATAAATACTTGAAAACAAGCACACACATTTTCTTCAGTACATATACTTTTCTAGTTTAGATTTGATTGATCTATTCTAAACTATCAAACTATGAATCCTCAAACTTTCTCACAAGATACGATTTAAGAATTGGAAACCATCCCCCAAAAATGCATGCTGTAGCATCACACCATAGTTGCTATCTGCCTTTCGAGTATACAGTCATGTGAGCCAGACAATATATCTCGTTGCTATGTCCCTTGAGGACATGGCTGTCATCTGCATCTCGTTCTGAAATCAAGACAGTACATTCCTGTCTAGATGGCAATCAATCTGAAGTTGTCTTTTCTATTCAATGGAGGGAGTCAGTGAACAAACCACATGACCTGGTGATAGTAGTATCGTTCTAATCAGCTCAGATTATCTCATAGTTGGTGAAAGGGTAGTGTGTCCGCAGCATATCATCAAACCTGTCTGCAATCTAACAAGCGTGTCGCTACACCCGCAATAACATCTGATAAATAAGTGTATGTGACCAATAAAATTTGATTTGAACTCTACACACCCCCACTTTGCATGATGGCGATACCAAATTGTCACACAATGTTCCATTGGTTGGAATTTTTTATTATTCAAATATTACATCATTCATCCTACCTTCTCGTTCCTTGACGTTGGTACCGTGCAAAATTTGAGAACAGTGAAAATTAAAATAAACGTATGACTGGACTCTGACAATCAACCATTTTGAACAGCATTTAAAAAATGTTGTCTCTCTCTTCTCTTTAGGTGCACATCCAGAACGCTGCCCTTGCCGGTGGGGTTGCCGTGGGAACTGCTGGTGAAATGATGCTCACTCCTTTTGGCTCCATGATTGTGGGCTTCCTGGCTGGAACCATCTCTGTGCTGGGCTTCAAGTTCCTCTCGGTAAGGCCAAGTGAAAATGTATTATCCTCCCGAGACCCAGCAATAAAACATATCTGTAATTAAAAATAAATGATATTACATAAGAAGTGTTTGGGGTGAAAAAAACGTTTTACAGAAAAAGAAAACAATTAACATTACAGTAAATGAGTACAGTAGGTAAAAAAAAAACTACAGGGGACACAATGCTGCACTGCTGAAGTATTATGTCCAACTTCCTTTCAGTGCACTGCTCTGAACTCACCAAACTATTCCTGAGATATTTACTTACTAAAAGCAATTGAATATCAAACTCACAAAAAATGATAATTACACACACATAAAATGTGATAATTGTGTTGGCAGCCATTTTGACAAACCTGGAAGAAAAAGTTATCCAGGTCACACTCCCACATGAGATATCATTGAAAAGCCCAGAATGTCCTCTCAAGGGGTATCAGTAGGATATGACTGTTAATGATGCCAACAGAACAAGCGTATCTATTTACAACATAAACAGTCATGTTGAGAAACACATCCACTTATGTGTATATGGCACCTTTTGAAGGACATAAGGGTGCTAGGGTACATAGACATCAGACACAAACACCCGCACTCATGGCACTGGCAACTTTCCACCCCTGTCCTCTCAGCCTATCCTGGAAGAAAAGCTGAAGATTCAGGACACGTGTGGTGTCCACAACCTGCACGGCATGCCTGGAGTCCTGGGAGCCATCGTTGGAGCAGTTACTGCTGCTCTGGCAACCAAAGACGTCTATGGAGATGGGTTAGTCTGCCTTTTTTTGACAAGTTGGGAAAGTGTGCCCTCTCCTGGTTTTATGGTGAAGCTCCCACTATTGCGCAACAGACAGACACCGTCAAAGCGTGCATTCACACAATAGTTTCATTCAACACTCCCTGCTCTCTGTGATGCAGGATGGCTGATGTGTTCCCTGACATCCACTCTGGTGATGTGGAGGCCTCGTTCCAGGGCGTACGACAGGCCATCTCCCTGGCCGTGACCCTGGGCATTGCCCTCCTGGGTGGTCTCATCACCGGTACGTAGAGGGACTAGCTAGAGGATAGGGGGGATTTAAATATTACCAGCGTGTTGTAAGCACACATAGTCATTGTCTTGACTTGTTTGTTTCACAAATGCATGGTGATATTATAACTGTGCTCTTTTGTCCCTGTATATAGGCCTATGCCTTGTGTCTGTGTGTAATTGTATCATGTCCTTGTCTTGTAGGTTTTATTCTGAAGCTGCCAATCTATGGTGCTCCTCCTGACACCATCTGCTTTGAGGATGGCATCTACTGGGAGGTAAGTTTAGCTACTACACCCAGTATGGATGAATGAACACACAGGACTCACAGATTTGTACATAGTGTTTGTGTGAGAGCGCAGGGCCATTCAGGCCTATGAAGGGTTAAAGATTGGGCCCAATGTTGTGCAATATGATATGTGGCCACAAGGTGTCATGCTTGCATTTGGTTACTGAACTCAAATAACTGCTTTTCATCATAAGCAAAGCAGTCACCCTCAGAACACCAGGTGGTGCCATTTCACATGGTCAATGCATGTATAATCAGTAATTGACGATTCTCTTGATTAAAAAAAGGTTCCGATTTGGGAATGTATTGAAATTATCTAGGAAATAGGTATACTTGCATTTTTATGACTCGATAAGGTGAAAACGACATCTAAATAAATCATCCACTACATCTTTTTCTCTTTCCATTTTTCTCTCTCTCAGCTGCCTGGTGAGGAGGGCTCACATGAGGAGTTGACCACTGTCAGGACACTGGACGAGGCAGAAAAGCTCAACGCATAAACACACACACACACACACACACACACACACACACACACACACACACACACACACACACACACACACACACACACACACACACACACACACACACACACACACACACACACACACACACACACACACACTTGAGATCCACACGTAGTAGATTGTACAACCAGGATGTGGCAGCACATGGTGCTTGTGTATGTCTGCCATTTTTCAATGTGCCAATGACCATATCTGATTCACTAGTATGGTGGTAGTGTGTGTTCAAACACTCCAGACCATCAGCAGAAGTGCCTTTCACTCTCAGAAGAAAACAATCTCAAGGTAACCCATAATGTGTTTACACCAGACAGAAGCATGCTATCCTCCAAGCAGTATGGGCCATGCAGTCCATTGCACAGTCCATTGCAATATACCTCCTACCAGCTGCCTTATGTTATGGTCCTAGATTATGCTATGAAGCTACAGTATATGACAGAGCTGTAGACTTGAATCATGGTCTGAGAATTTGGATAAGACTAGTGAAACCTGTTTGATGATGCAAAAACAATAGATTAAGCTCATTTTAATTGAGTGTTTTTACAATTTTGGGGGGCTTCTCCGTTCTTCTAAGAGATGTTACATGCACTAATGTTAAGGGAATTACACTTTTAACCATTTTTAATCTACTGATTGACTAAGGGAAAGACAAATTCGCAGTAAGCCTATGTGTTGTAAATTCTATATTAAAACCAAAGAAAATTGTACCTCGCATGTGATTAATGTAGATCGCTGAGGTTTTCATGAATAGACAATCACTTTTATAGATGCAAGTCCATCATTAAAAATGTAAAGTATTCCAGACTAAAACTATGCGTAGATAGTTAAAGGAGAGTTTTGACGATTGAATATTCATTCTGGGTCGGGATTTTCCTTTTCTTCTATTTCTATTCTATGCAATGTATTGGGTAGATTAGAGTTGCTATTGTACAATTATGTACAGTTGTGTATTGTACATGTTTAGACAACATAAAATGTGATATAATTTAAACGACTAGCTTCACCACTACAGACAAACCACTGAATCAAACGGGTTATTTGCTACAGGGGGGCGAAATGGTGCCCAGACTTTGTTACACTGGAGAAAATGTAATTGCTGTGAATTGAAATGATAATTGAATAGTACCTGTAACACATTTTGGCAGAAATAAATCTTTCAAATGTGTTTTTTTTTTTTTTTACATGTTATTATTTTATCTTGTTCATTGGAAATTTTGAGTAGTTTTGTTCCTTTAATCCGTTCCTGAATATTTAATTGAGCCCGTAAATACCTCAGAGTTAATGCCCGAAATCAAAATGTTTTTTTTTCATATACCACATGATTAACACTTTCTGGGATCAAACAGCTTAGGGAAGCAGCTGTCTTCTGCTGCATTTAGATAGGCAGCCATATTCCATTTTAATCAATCAGATCAGCTGAAAAAGAGCTGTTGTGAAAATATCTAATTCGTCAAAAGACCAACTAGTGGAAAGAAGATCCGAATTGGGCTGCCTCTGTAAACGCTGCCTTTAACATGTGTCTTACATGCCTCGTTAGAAGTGCCCGGAGCCAGTTCATGTTGGGTATGCCAAATAAAAACGTGACTCACATTCACTTTTTTTTCTTCACATTTTCAAACAGTACATTTATATTTTCCAAATGGGCTATACGTTTGGGTGAGTTTTTTTCTCGCCTGATTAGCCTCCTTTCACTGCCAAAAATAAAATTAAACCATCTATCGTTCAGCGAACGAACAACACAATGTCAAATACAGGTAGCCTAGTAAAATAATTAACATCCAATCACATTAACCGTTACTCTCGCGGGATATCCACCAACGGTCTGTATGTAGCCAAATGTAGCTGTTGCTCATGTTGGTACCTGTACTGGTTGCGCAAAGGCCATGACAGGGAGACATAGTGGAGTGGTAACGCGCGTCCAAGCAGTTGCTCCCGACACTTGGGTACACTGCAGCATCCACCGATAGGCTCTTGCTGCCAAGGGAACGTTTTGGACATTACAGTGAAAATGGTTAACTTTGTTAAAGCAAGGCCCCTGAACTATCGTGTATTTTCTGCACTATGCAATGATATGGGCAGCGACCATGTAACGCTTTTACAACATACAGAAAAGTGCGCTGGTTATCAAGGGGCAGAGTATTGACACATTTTTTTAAATTGAGAGACGAGCTGAAAGTTTTCTTTACTGACCATCATTTTCACTTGTCTGACAGCTTGCACGATGATGAGTTTCTCACACGACTGGCCTATCTGGGTGATGTTATTTCTCGCCTGAATGATCTGAATCTAGGATTACAGGGACTCTCTGCAACTGTATTAAAACCAAAGCACCTGCAAGTTCCCGGACATTTCTGGGGGGAATGGCCTTAGCCCTCACCCTCTGATCCAACAGGTCCCAGACATGGGATTGAGATCCGGGCTCTTCGCAGGCCATGGCAGAACACTGACATTCCTGTCTTGAAGGAAATGATGCACAGAACGAGCAGTATGGCTGGTGGCATTGTCATGCTGGAGGGTCATGTCAGGATGAGCCTGCAGGAAGGGTACCACATGAGGGATACGAATTTCTTCCCTGTAAGGCACAGCGTTGAGATTGCCTGCAATGACGACAAGCTCAGTCCGATGATGCTGTGACACACCACCCCGGACCATGATGGACCCTCCACCTCGAAATCGATCCCGCTCCAGAGTACAGGCCTCGGTGTAATGCTCATTCCTTCGACGATAAACGCAAATCCGACCATCACCCCTGGTGAGACAAAACCGTGAATCGTCAGTGAAGAGCACTTTTTTGCCAGTGCTGTCTGGTCCATCGACGGTGGGTTTGTGCCCATAGGCAATGTTGTTGCCGGTGATGTCTGGTGAGGACCTGCCTTACAACAGGCCTACAAGCCCTCAGTCCATCCTCTCTCAGCCTATTGCGGAGAGTCTGAGCACTGATGGAGGGATTGTGCATTCCTGGTGTAACTCGGGCAGTTGTTGTTACCATCCTGTACCTGTCCCGCAGGTGTGATATTCGGATGTACCAATCCTGTGCAGGTGTTGTTACACGTGGTCTGCCACTGCAAGGACGATCAGCTGTCCATCTTGTCTCCCTGTACCGCTGTCTTAGGCATCTCACAGTACGGACATTGCAATTTATTGCCGTGGCCACATCTGCAGTCCTCATGCCTCCTTGTAGCATGCCCAAGACACGTTCACGCAGATGAGCAGGGTCCCTGGGCATCTTTCTTTTGGTGTTTTTCAGAGTCAGTAGAAAGGCCTCTTTAGTGTCCTATGTTTTCATAACTGTGACCTTAATTGCCTACTGTCTGTAAGCTGTTAGTGTCTTAACGACCGTTCCACAGGTGCATGTTCATTAATTGTTTATGATTCATTGAACAAGCATGGGAAACAGTGTTTAAACCCTTTACAACGAATATCTGTGAAGTTATTCAGATTTTTACGAATTATCTTTGAAAGACAGGGTCCTGAAAAAGGGACATTTCTTTTTTGCTGAATTTAGATGACAGATGACACTAAAGCAAAAAAGCAAGTTGTAAATAAATAATTATGGGACCTGGGACCTGATAAACTACATCCAACGAGTCAAAGAACAGAGGCCGAGGGATACACTAGCTAGAACCAAAGATCTTTATAACTAACCCAAGATAGACCACAGGCTGTCATTTCCAATGGGAACAAATGAGTCACAGTGGGCAGAACAAGCAAGGAGGGGGGCAGAGTCAAGCACGAGCTAGCAAGATTCTATTGGCGTGTTTTAGCATGAATTTGCATATTTCCATTAGGAAAATGCCTCCTCTGTGAAGTGTGCGTGTGCAATAACTCAATTTGCCCTTGTACTTCTTCTAAACAATGCAATTTTTGGAAACTTGGAAAAGGGTAAAGTCTACAAAAGGTAGTCCACTCTGTTCATAACAGATTCTAGCTTTGGGAACAGAAAACTGTATTGAGATCAAATCTTTCATCGATGAGAACATTTGGAGAATGTTGGCCAAAATCCATCTTGTTCCATCTTCTCCCACTGCCAGCCACTGGGCTTCCTCTCACCAGCATATGTGGTAGTGAGTGGAAACGCCAAGCAGATGCTACACATTTATACATTCGGTGAAATGTCCGTCTCATTGTTTTATCTGTGCTAGAACCTTTCCATTGCAAATCTAGTAGGACAAAAGAGCATGGCCAATTTTGTTTCGCCCATGTTGTACATCAGGTTCTACTGTAGGTGACAGGGTGACATGTTGTGTGGACTAAAACAGCATAAAATCGGGTGCATCACAAAGCATAATCAAATTCATTAGTCAGTTACAGTCATTTTGAAACATTGAGAAATAGTTTGGTAAAACCTTTTTTTGTCAAATTAACCAGTTATCTACCTTTGATAAGCAGCTGGCTAGCTACCTATAGCTAATTGGTACCTTGTTAGCCAATTAGCTCCCATCCCAATTTCAAGTCTTTCTTAGCTAATATCTGACTAACTCTATTATTATTATTTCCGAATGAAAGTTTACTGACTAGCGCATCATGTTTTGTGACATTCTGTTAGCTAGCTATACCCAATAAGATAATGTTTTCACTTTGCATCTGCGTGCTTGTTGCGTTCTCCCTGGTTTCCACAAGTTATCACAGCCACAAAGTCAACATTGGCTATATCATTCATGAAAACAAAAATGCATTTAAGGTTGGGCATAAGGTTGGCTGTGTGGTTAATTTTAGGGTGAAGGTAAGGTTCAAAATCAAATTTTAAGAAGATAAATTGTAGAAATAGGCAGATTTGATGCATTTCTAGCTGTGGTAACTAGTGATGACCATTCACCCAATGCTGCTTGTTCTAAATAGTATAATCTGTTCAATAATCTGTGTGCAGCAGTGGTCACTCAGTTTCTGACATGCAAAAGCGAAGTAGGTGTATTTAAGCTGTTGTTCAAATGCAGAGATCATTTTCCTTTACTGACATGCTACAGGGGGGAAATGACAACACGTAATTAGAACTCACTAGAATTATGAACAACACTAAACACTCCCACAAATAATAAGCAGGGGGAATTCCCAAAGGAGAATGTAAAACTCTGAGGACTTTATTAACTTATTATGTTCTACTTTAGATTGGGGTCGAGGTGATCTGACATCAGTTGAGCGCCATAGGAGGCCATAGCTGGCTAGGACCCCTAACCTCCAAAGGGCCCTGAGGGTCTCAATATCGTTCCAACAGCCTGGTAGCCAATGGGCAGAGGCCATGATAATTTTCCCCCAATACTCTCACTCTGTCCAAATGCCTGCAATTAACATGTTGGCCTATTATTGTATTTTATTGTAATATTATTGTTAAAACTTCCAAGTTTATTTCTCTTAGCTGTATTTTTCCTCTAAATGTGTATTAATTATCCTATTTTAATTCAGCTCTCCATAATCCATCAGTTTAAATGATATTGATCCAGATTTTGAGTGGAATATTTTGGTGATAAAAATAAAAAATCATTACAAATCATATCTGCATAGGCAAATGACTGTGAACCTTTGAATGTGGCCTTTGATGCAATGTCATCAAACTTGATTTGTATGTGCATATGCAATTATTTTTTCCAAAGGTATTACTAGCGATGTTTCTAGAAATGGTGGAAAATGAAATAGTTAGGCTACCATTATCATAATCATCATAATTACTTTCTATATTTGAATCGGCACAATAAAGCTCAATTAAGAACTTCAGCATTAGCGCCTATTCAGTAAACAGCTGTCCACCTGTCCCCTCCTTTCTGGGACAAGACCATGGTGCCTGTTTATGTCGAGGCACCCTCACCAAATATGGGGCTACATGGGAAGAATTAAGGACAGTGCTGCTGAACCACAGCCCAAATGGGCTGTATGTCACTGTCAGGGTGTGTAATTCCCTGCAGACAAATAAATCATGCAGTTGTTGGGGTGTCCAATCAAAACGCATCTTTTGACCAATGACTAAAATAATATATTAATTGTGTATATAAACCTCAAAGAAAACCAATAGTCCAAACCTCGTGTTTCCATCATAATCAGTTCAGAAGTTATTGGAGTTCTTACTAGGGCTGGGAAGATACCAGTATCGCGATACTCATTAGTATCGTGACAAGGAAACAAAACAGGAAGCGGATTTAACTTCTTTAGGAAAACAGCCTTGATGTTGGAAACAAACATTATGTTGTCATCCAGAATCACATGTATTTATTTGCGAGCTATAGCACACAATATTTTACATACAGCAGGTTTTTAAAGGACCAAAGAGTCTGCTTCATGTTTTCATTTTTGCCATGGGAAAAATATTGTGATACTGGTATTGTCACAGCCATAGTTTTTACCCTTGTAGGATGACCAGAATTTAAGTGACTAAATCAATTGAGGCAAGAGAATTGATTTAGTGGTCACAAATCAGGAAAATGACATCTCGTCAGCTAGGCTGGATGCTGTGTAATAATTAAAGCTACTGGCTACCTGACAAACTCGCTACAGTTGAACTGGTCATCTTATTGAATCCGCCGGACATAAAACAATATAGAGGTAAGATTGATATTGATTTTGAGACATGACATGTAGTATTTTTATATTTGATTTATTTTCATATTATTTGAAATTCCTCACAAATTCCATTGTGAAATGACAACGGCGCACTGAGCGTATAGGCAGTGGTGTAAAGTACTTAAGTAAAAATACTTATTAATTAATTAATTAAGTATTACTTAAGTAGTTTTTTGGGGTATCTGTACTTTACTATACTTTTACTCAAGTATGACAATTGGGTACTTTTTCCCCTACTGCTTATAGGCCTACCAAGCTTTTTATTTTCAAAGCCTTTTACATTTAGTCAGCTTGTGTCATATTAATTTAGCATTTTGAGATCCGCGTAAACAACTTTGAAGACAACGACCACAAAATGTAAAATCCTCAAAAGTTGTTATGAAAACCTGCACCGCTATGTCAATATACTGTAGCTCAGTCTTATTATTGAATGTATTAGGTTACGAAATCTGACTTTTTGGATATAATGCTAATGCAAGGTGATCGGAAACATGACCAAATACAAACAGTGTAGCTATTCCCTCCGCAAGGAAATCAAACAAGCTAAGCGTCAGTATAAAGACAAAGTAGAGTCGCAATTCAACGACTCAGACACGAGAGGTATGTAGCAGGGTCTACAGTCAATCACGGACTATAAAAGGAAAACCAGTCCCGTTGCAGACCGGGATGTCTTGCTCCCAGACAGACTAAACAACTTCTTTGCTCGCTTTGAGGACAATACAGTGCCACTGACACGGCCCGCTACCAAAACCTGCGGGCTCTCCTTCACTGTAGCCAACGTGAGTAAAACATTTAAACGTGTCAACCCTCGCAAGGCTGCCGGCCCAGACGGCATCCCCAGCCGCGTCCTCAGGGCATGCACAGACATATAAAATTTATCCTTGTCCCAGTCTGCTGTTCCCACATGCTTCAAGAGGGCCACCATTGTTCCTGTTCCCAAGAAAGCTAAGGTAACTGATCTAAATGACTACCGCCCTGTAGCACTCACTTCCGTCATCATGAAGTGCTTTGAGAGACTAGTCAAGGACCATATCACCTCCACCCTACCTGACACCATAGACCCACTCCAATTTGCTTACCGCCCCAATAGGTCCACAGACGACGCAATCGCAATCACACTGCACACTGCCCTAACCCATCTGGACAAGAGGAATACCTATATGAGAATGCTGTTCATCGACTACAGCTCAGTATTTAACACCATAGTACCCTCCAAACTCGTCATTAAGCTCGAGACCCTGGGCCCTGGACTTCCTGACGGGCCGCCCCCCAGGTGGTGAGGGTAAGTAACAACATCTCCACCCCGCTGATCCTCAACACTGGAGCCCCACAAGGGTGCGTTCTCAGCCCTCTCCTGTACTGCCTGTTCACCCACAACAGCGTGGCTATGCACGCCTCCAACTCAATCATCAAGTTTGCAGACGACACTACAGTGGTAACTTGATTACCAACAACGACGAGACGGCCCACAGGGAGGAGGTGAGGGCCCTCGGAGTGTGGTGTCAGGAAAATAACCTCACACGCAACATCAACAAAACAAAGGAGATGATCGTGGACTTCAGGAAACAGCAGAGGGAGCGCCCCCCTATCCACATCGACGGGACAGTAGTGGAGAGGGTAGAAAGTTTTAAGTACCTCGGCGTACACATCATGGAAAAACTGAAATGGTCCACCCACACAGACAGCGTGGTGAAGAAGGTGCAGCAGCGCCTCTTCAAACTCAGGAGGCTGAATGAATTTGGCTTGTCACCGAAAACACTGACAAACTTTTACAGATGCACAATCGAGAGCATCCTGTCGGGTTGTATCACCGCCTGGTATGGCAACTGCTCCGCCCATAACCGTAAGGCTCTCCAGAGGGTAGTGAGGTCTGCACAACGCATCACCGGGGGCAAACTACCTGCCCTCCAGGACACCTACACCACCCGATGTCACAGGAAGGCCAAAAAGATCATCAAGGACAACAACCACCCGAGCCACTGCCTGTTCACCCCGCTATCATCCAGAAGGTGAGGTCAGTACAGGTGCATCAAAGCAGGGACCGAGAGACTGAAAAACAGCTTCTATCTCAAGGCCATCAGACTGTTAAACAGCCATCACTAACATTGAGTGGCTGCTGCCAACATACTGACTCAACTCCAGCCACTTTAATAATGGAAAAATTATGTAATAAATGTGTCACTAGCCACTTTAAACAATGCCACTTCATATAATGTTTACATACCCTACATTACTCATCTCATATGTACATACTGTACTCTATACCATCTACTGGATCTTGCCGTTCTATACCATCACTCGTTCATATATTTTTTTATGTACATATTCTTATTCATTCCTTTACACTTGTGTGTATAAGGTAGTTGTTGTGAAATTGTTAGGTTAGATTACTCGTTGGATATTACTGCATTGTCGGAACTAGAAGCACAAGCATTTCGCTAGACTCGCATTAACATCTGCATTAACGTCAACCATGTGTATGTGACAAATAACATTTGATTTGATTTGATTTAATGATATGGTAAAGACCCCACTGAACAATTCATAATGTAAATAATCCTATTTGGCCTTGTAAAATGTATTTTATAACATAAGGAAGTTCAATTTCCATCGCCAAAGCGCCTTTTCACCCAGTCTGGGCAGAGTAGATGGACACCCTAAAGTAAATGCAAAGGAAGTTGTGATACTGTGTAAGGTGTGCTCAGTTCATAACTTACTGTTTTAAATATTGCTTGAATAATCTTAATATTTTTCTCTCTTTAAAAAAAAACGACTTCTTACAGTGTGTGTAGTTCACTTCACCTACAATGAGAATCGAGGTGAATCCCTTTGCCGATGAGAGACACATCCAGCTCTTCCTGGATGGAGAGGAGCTACTAACTGATGAGCTGAAGGGCATCTCCATGGAATTTTTTCAAGATTGATCATTAGCAAGATTTCAGTCATTCAAGCTTCATCAGAACCAGCTGGACGGTAGTGCCGAAGACAGTAGTAAGTCTAGTGCTGGACTTGGGCAGGAACTCACCGGAGCTGAGTACTGGCACCTCCATTTTTTTTTTACAGCTTTAGTTCCTGCACCTCTTATAGAATTCTCCAAAGTATTGTGGAGTTCTTGCACCTAAATATAAACATTACCTGCACACAAAATTATTACCGGCACCTATTTCAGTCCAAGTCAAGCACTGAGTAAGTCTTCATAAGCCTGGTGGCCTATAGAAGGAGTGAGCTGCTGTGTGTTTGGTGCTGATACTGTATAGGTTTAGATGGGGGATGGAGAGGTTTGGACACTTGAATGAATGGGAAACTACCTTGGTGCTCTAGGAGTACTTATAGTAATTTACTTGAATTTCCTCCTGGAAAAGGGCTAGCAGTGTAAATGGGAAATCAACAAAAGTACATTGTTTTAATTTCTGTCCCACCACGTAACTCAGTGTTTAATTCAGAGAATCAGAGTGTTTCGTTCAGATATTCAGAGTGTTTCATTCAGAGATTCAGAGTGTTTCATTCAGAGATTCAGAGTGTTTCATTCAGAGATTCAGAATGTTACATTTAGAGATTCAGAGTGTTTAATAGTCACATGTACAGGGTTGCAGGTGTGATTGCAGGGCACAGTGGAAATCTTACATGCTGACTACACTGCTCGCGTTACGTGCGCAGCTTTGTGAAATACATTTACACATACGTGTTATTCAATCATTTCATCCAAACTTTCTTCCATTTTTGACGCTTGACGCGGTGGAAGTCCCGCCTCTCCAATCTCCTCATTGGTTTTTAGGAGAACATATCCACAGGGGTGATTGAAAGATGAAATGAGGTCCACACTCCAGTCCAGTTGGTGGTGGTAATACACCTTACAGTTGGTTGCCAACCACCATATAACGTCCACATAAGAAGAAAAAGAATGAATTACTAGAAACTAACTAGGTTTCCCCTTTTATCTGTGGAATAATTGACGGAGTAGAGAACACACGATTTTGTGTGACTCAAAATGGATAAAAATTCTACAACGATCCAGAATAAAGGACCTTGTGGATTTCAGGTAAAATAACAACCCAATGTTTATATCCCAGGACATATTACAGTAGCTAGCAACAGCAAGGTAGCCAGCTAAATGGCCACGAATGTGTCATGTGTTTCCACCTGTCCCCAAATAAATATAGTCAGAGTTCTTAAAAAAAAAAAAAAAATCAACCTGCGTATTCTGATCGCGTCTGGTGGGATGGACAAAATCAACAAGCATGCGGACGCACGCCCATGCAGTCAGCATCTTAGACTTGAAGCTCCAACATGCAGGACTGAGTGAAGTAAAATAATGAAAGGGACAGGACACATTTGTTCAGCGTCCTGAGGTTGAAGAGTCGCTGTCGTGCCTTCACTACAGTGTCCGTGTGGTTAGACCATTTCAGCTTCTCTGAGATGTGTACGCTGAGGAATTTGAAGTTATTGACTGTCTCCACGGCGGCCTTGTTGATGAGGATGGGGGCGTGTCCAGCCTCGTTCCCCCTGAAATCCACAATCAGCTACACTGTTTTGCTAACATTGAGGGAGAGGTTGTTTACCTGGCACCATGCTGTCAGTGCCTACCTCCTCCCTGTAGGCTGTCTCGTCGTTGTTGGTAATCATGCCTACTACTGTCGTGTTGTCAGCAAACTTAATGATGGAGTTGGAACTGTGTGGGGCGATGCATTTGTGGGTATACAGGGAGTACAGGAGAGGACTGAGGATGCACCCTTGTTGGGCCCCTGTGTTGAGAATCAGTGTCGAGGAGGTAATGTTGCCTAACTTCACCATCTGGGGGCGGCCCCTCAGGAAGTCCAGGACCCAGTTGCAAAGGGAGGAGTTCAGACGCAGGGCCGTGAGCTTTGTAACAAGCTTATAGGGCACTATGGTATTGAAGGCTGAGCTGTTGTCGATGAACAGCATCCTCACATATGCATTCTTTTTGTCCAGGTGGGTAAGTGCAGTGTGCAGTGCAATGGCGACTGGGTAGTCCGTGGATCTGTTAGGGCAAGTACATTTTAGCAATTACATTTACTTTTGATACTTAAGCCTATTTAAAACCAAATACTTTTAGACTTTTTTACTCAAGTAGTATTTTACTGGGTGACTTTCACTTTTACTTGAGTCATTTTCTATTAAGGTATCTTTACTTTTACTCAAGTATGACAATTGGGTACTTTTTCCACCACTGCGTATAGGCCTACCAAGCTTTTTATTTTCAAATCCTTTTACAGTTATTCCGCTTGCGTCATGATCGTTTTGTATATTGCGATCCGCGGAAACAACTTTGAAGACAACGACCACAAAATGTAAAATCCTCAAAAGTTATGAGAAACATATCTTGCTGTTCATCTGCTGTTGCTAAAGAATGTGGATGTGTGAATGCCAAGAGGTCTGTCAACACCTGCCCTTTCATTGATGCTAGTTTAGTATGAAGATGGTATTTATTATACTGAAATGATAGATATAGAAGAAAAACAGGAACGCGCTCACTTGGCACAGATGTCAATTCAACGTCTACTCCACATTGGTTCAACGTAATTTCTTTAAAATTACATCAAATCAACGTTGATCCAACCAGTGTGTGCCCAATGGGACACTGATGCAATAACTTGGCTATAGATAATTACCTTAGTAGTAAAGAAAGAGACATTTTTGAGCTTAACAAAATAAGTTTAACTATATGAATAAATAAAACGGAAATTGAAATGTCTTCAAACATAATTCAGTATTCGCTTATGAATATGAATATTAGATATCACATTTTGGACAAATATCCTATTCTCCAAGGTCTTGATAGGTCACCTGAGGATGCACAGTTTATCACCCTGTGTACTAACATGCCTCCCACTGAAACCAGCACAACTGAAACCAGCACAACTGAAAACCAACAAAACAATTTATTACACACTCCCCGTGAAAGACAGGGGCAAGCATGGACATAAGGGGAACAAAACCACTGACCACCCCTCCCTTTGCTCCGCCGCATCCTCATGCACGCCTATAGCGACACAGCGACATTGTGGAGGTGCGTGACCTTGGGGTCACCGGAGGTTAAGAGAGGTTAGCATTCATGGCCAGTTAATTGAATGGGTCCATTCAGGGAGCATGTGGCTCTGCAGGGGCCTCGCTGAGTCTCCATGGGGCTAAGTTGGCTCTGCTAATAGAGAAGGTCATAAGAAAGTCATGCCATGAGTCTCTCCGTCCGATCTCAATTCCACCACACACATGCAGGCATACACACGCACACACAGACACACATGCACACACACATGCACATGGACCCATCAACCACTCTTGCTATGTTTTACACTTTTTTGGAGGCACTGCTGAAATTGAGAGCTGGCTGGAATTATGAGAACCGTGGAATTCCATTGAATTATGACAGTACAATTAATTACATTTTTTCCCCCTCATTTAAAGCTTAGGCGGCAGCCAGTTGGGTTAACAACCTATTAAAAGTCACAACAGGAGAGCCCTAAACGGAATGGAGGTCACTAGAGCATTGTATAAGCCCACTGCACTGTAGTGCATTAAAATCAGATGACTCTTACATGTACACTCAACTTGGCTATTGATTAATGGAATCCACCTCCCCTTAACTGAGGTGGCTGGAATTACATAGACGTTTGTGAGGCATAATCAATGAAGGGCTATGGAGTTCTATAGTTGGAGGGAATCTGAATTCTGGGAGATGTAAATGAATGAATGGTACTGTGAAAAGTGAAGAATTCTGTGGATATCTCAAAATGTGAACATTCTGTGAAATGATTGAGTGTGTGCATCATCAGCAAAGCAAATGATGGTGGTGTAGTAAACTATGTAGAATATAAGGGAAAGCAGTGGTGCGTTGGTTCCTACTAATTCCATAGCTAACTTTTAAACATGAAATGTTCACTATCTGCCCTGGTCCTGTGAGCTAACTGAGACAGAATGTGACACCACTCCCTATCCTCCTACCCCCATGCCAACACTAGTTCAGTCTCATCAGTAGAAGGAGAAAAGAAAAGCGATAATGAATGAAAAAGACGATACAACCGAGAGATGAGAATGAGAATAAAGATGGGGGGCGTGCCTTAATTAACCAGTGACTAATCTCAACCAAATGAATAACCGGGTCATGGCTGTGAGGAAAAGGGTGGAAGAAAACAAGGGAGAGAGAATAAAAAAGGAGAGAGAGGAATGCAACGTAATGGCACCCAAGTCCCTCCGATGGGAATTTAGTCCCTTTCCTTTCCCCATAACCCCTCCCAACCTCTTCTATTCTCCTCTGTGCTCCGATCACAAACAGTCTTTGTGGCTCCCAAACCTTTATCGGATGCCAATTTGCATGAAGGCAACAAGCAGCCACACTGTTTTGTGTGATAGGACAGCAGCTGCACCTCCCCTCACAGAACACACTGCATGTCCTCTTGTTTTAAGACCCCTCGAATGCATTCACACACACACACACACACACACCAAATACACACACTTGAACTAGCGCACATGCACACATGATTCTCCTTGTTTTACAATTCTCTGAACATACGCATGTACACGCATACAAACACACATAGACACACACATACACATCCGGTCATTGCTCGTGACCCTTCAAAAACGTTCACATACACAGCTTACACACACAAATGTGATCGTGGCGCACATACACCCGGCTCCCTTTTGAGTGTAATTAAAACAGGAGGTGCCTACACAATACTCTTTTGTCTTAGGGGAGAGCAGAGGGAGGTGGGGCCAGGGCCGCTGCATATTAATTAGGAGACTGTAGTGTAAGAGGGAACCAGGCGTATTAAACAGATGACATACTGGGACAAATATGGCACTACTTTCTCTCTGTTCTCCCACGGTGGCGCAGGGATACAGCATGCACAGAGTGACTTCCAGCCATGGCATGCAGCCAGCAGTTGGAAATTAGCAGCAGGCACTGTGAGAATTAATTAGCAGCACGAACAATGAATGCATGGAGCTGTGCTCAAGCCCCTGTGCTGGAAGTAGAGAGGTGTGAGTCGATTCAATATTTGAGCACTAGGTGGAATCATTGAGGCGTGGGAGGTGGGAATCTGATTCACTTTGGTGGTCTGACTGGCATCATCCTCGCTGTATTATTGTAATTGAATGCATAAATTGATGTAGAATAATTCGAAAGATATATTTGTGATAATGAAAAACTTTAAATGATTCCAAGTTGGCAGCCATTCAATATTTAGTGTGTGTTTGCTTCTCATTAGCAGAGCATTGAGAATTCTTAGACAAAATTAATCTAACAAAAATGACACATTGAATTGATTATAAACCTGTGTTAGCAAATTACCCCCTTGAAATATATAAATCTCTTTGATGACGAAAAACATTATTTCAGATGTTCATTCCAGTCTCACCACATCTGTCTGGCCATTTGCAACACAGAGAGTGTTCTGACTGGGGTCCCCCCCCCCCCCCCGATTCAGGACTTTTAAATGAAAGCAATTCAGGTTTAATAAATCACTAGGGGCAGTGAACAGTTGACAGGCCATACAGTGGTGCATACCCCAAGTTCCTGGACTTTTATTCCTAAGGGCCACCCAGCATCAACCAGCTCTTCGTGGGCGATCTGATCCTCAACGGCTTTCTCTTTGGACTCTATTTCTTTCTCTGTATCTTTCTCCCTCCATTTCTCTGTATTGCCCCTCGCTATCTCTGTGTCTCTCTATTTTCTTGTTCAATCTGGTTTTATTTAGTCCAACCCTGTCAATCTCTCTCTTTCTCTCCCCGTCTCCTATTCTATCCATCTCACTCACTATCACTGTCTCCCTCCATCTTTCTCATTTTCTTTGTCCGTCTGCATATTTATCGCTCTCATGCTCACCCTCTCTTCCTCCCTCCCTCTACCCATCTTTCTCTCTTTCCCACTCTCTCTGTCTTCCCACTGGCCGTCCTTCTCTGCCACTTCCTCTGTGGGGCATTTAAAGCCCTGTGTTTGAATCTCCGCTCCTGGCACCTAGTTCTAAGCGGCCGGCTCTGCATGGGAGGAGGAGACTGTGTGTGAGCAAACGGGTGCCCACTCCTGCCCCTGCCGCCACAATGGGCCCTTTATTCCCCCTCAATGGGCTCCATTAACGCCAGGCCCTTTGCCTCTGGAGGGGATGTCAGGCTTCCCGACATGGCACACAGAGATGGCCATTAGAGGCAGGAAGCCGGGGGCAGGGGCATGGGAGAGGTGCCAGGGCTAGGGGGCAAGCGGGTAGAGGCAACGTTTGTGTAGAACTCACACAGAAAAGGACACATTCACCCAGTCACACAAATACTTGTGCACACGCATGCACGCACACATACACACACACATATTCGCTCACAAAAATGTGGGAACACACACCAATCCGAAGAGGACTGGCAAGCCCGAGCCTTTGTGCCACTCTCCTTTTTCCCATGCTTGCCACCAATGAACATTGCTGTGTCGATCCTCCATGGACAACCTCTCAATTTCTACTGTCTTTACGAAAGTTAAAACTCAAGACACCATAATCAGAAAAAGTTTAAGAGAAGTGTATATGTTATTTAACAAAGATATTGTAGAATGAACATCAGAGACCAAGATATGGATATGGGGTAGCAGTGGTACACTACTCTGAGGCAGATTACAACTGACACTGGTATGGTGGTGACGCCTGCCTGGGTGTGAAAGGAGTCAGGTCGGCTTCTCAAGACCTGAGAAGGCTCCACAGGACAGAAAGGGGAGGGTCTACACTACAGGGGTGCATCGTGAGAGCAGGTGGGGTGGTGGTTTGTGAGGGTGTATGTGTTCGTACGTGTATGTAAGGGAGTGAGTGTGTGTGTGTGTGGGGGGGGGGGGGGGGGTCGTGGGGATGGACAACATTCAGTGATCTAATGACGGCCCAACTTCTGAGCGTTGTCGAACAGAGCGGCTCCCTTTGCACAGGACCAATTAACTCCCAGGGTGGGGACAGTTGATGGACAAGTCTATTATTAGCATCCGAGGAGCGCTGCCATGACTCAAAGAAATCAAAGAAGAAAAGTCCTGAAGGAAATGGCAAATGCAAAGTGAATGAGCGTGATATGGTTCATTGGCTCAATTGTGCCCACGTCGCTTTCTTCTCCTGTCCCCCTATGTGCAAAAATACACCACAACTCTGCAAATGATGTCATTTGTGGCTATGTGGAGCAGTATGATCCTCTGGAATATTCAATTATGTCTCTGTGCAAAAAAAATGGTCTTCATTCAAATAAATAAATCAAAGCTGTTAGTCCTACCTATCTTTGTCTTCAAGACCAGATTGCTTACACATTGATTGGGCTCTATTTCAAACGTATTTGCATATTTCAAAGAATCTAAAGCACATCATTATGGAAGCCAGGCATATGCTATCTAGTTGATGTTCCTGAATGCAACAATAAATTATATTTTTCTTTTTTAAACAGTTGTGCATGTTTCAGGAAAGTCTCAAATTGGTTTATAAACGTAAACGAAAACGGAGTTAAAATAACTAGCTCCAGAGAAAGAAAACATTAATAGGTATACTATACAGAAAACCATAAAGCAATGTTTAAAAAAGGATCAAATACTAACACAAAACTATCATGACATAGTGGATTATGCAGTGACAGAGTAAATCTTACATGAACAATGGTCTTAACATTCAAGCCTACATCAAATGGTGTAATTCTGGAATCTAACTTTATGTTGTATTCATATTCACCAGTAAATGGCCTTAGCAACTTCTAAATAATCAATTATTTTCTTTGTTTTTAATCGCAACTTATTCTTAATGTCAGAACAGTGGATGCATACATATGCAACGATTAAAAAGTTTGACACCAAATGTACATTTGTAGCCTACTAACCAAATAGTCTACTGAAATATTATGGTATTATATTTAAACCATTCAATTCAGAATCTCCCAACAATAAACATCAGAAACCTACCAGACACAAATACTTCTTAAAACAATAGTCAATGTGTCAGTTAATACCGCACGGCAAGCGCCAAGTCTAGGTCCAAGAGGTTTCTAAACAGCTTCTACCCCAGAGCCAAAAGACTCCTGAACATCTAGTCAAATGGCTACCCAGACTATTTGCATTGCCCCCCCTCTCCCCCTCTTTACACCACTGCTACTCTCTGTTGTCATCTATGCATAGTCACTTTAATAACTCTACCTACATGTACATACCGCACATTGACTCTGTATCAGTACCCCCCCCCCCCCCCCCCCCCCCCCCCTCGCTATTGTTATTTTACTGCTGCTCTTTAATTACTTGTTACTTTTATCTCTTATTCTTATCCGTATTTTTAAAAAAAACTCCATTGTTGGTTCCGGGCTCGTAAGTAAACATTTCACTGTAGGGTCTACACCTGTTGTATTCGGCGCATGTGACTAATACAATTTTATTTGATTAATAGCCTAACCCTTAACATGCACCTTGATCCCAATAATGAGTAAGCCAACACTGCTAATACGTTGTGATTGATTAACACTCATTAATTCGTTCAGTCATTCCTTCACTTACTTATTCATACACAAAATGTATTGGATGCTTCAACCTTTGACTGTGAAAGACTACATTGATTTAAAACCCCAAGGTGATGTCTCCAATAAACTAGTCTTTAAATAACGTATAAAATCGAAAATAATTTTGAAAACGTCAATCGCCCGAGCAACACTATAAAAAAAATACTGATTGGAGTTTTGAGCTCAGAGTTAAACGAGGAATAGTCTAACGCATCCTACAAGCTAAATGGAATGATTTGAGACCATCTCGGAAATACGACAGTAAGGCCTACTTGCTAAGGAGAAAAGAGATGTATGGTTTTCTGTCATTTACGGGAATGGAGGAGGCATAAAATAGGCTAATCTTTCGGCGTGTTGCAATTCAAGACTCCAATCCACTTCCCCCGCTCCCAGCTGCCAGTTTGCTCTTCCACTTATGCAGCTATTCATGAGAAAGGGATGTGAAACAACAAAATGCCAATGGCAGCTGTTTGTTTACGCTTTCCCACGACTCCATGCCAATTAGCCATCGTCATTCCGTCAGCCGCTTGTCTTCCCTCATTAGACACCCCTCAACAGACAAGTGAGGCCCTGGAAAGGCGGGCCCACGCAGGGATAGGAAGCATGCGGACGCCTTTACTCGTCCGTTTCACTCTCAGGAATCCACAGCCTCGATGTCTAGGTGTACTTGGTACAAAGAACCAGACTGCATCACCGATAATTCCAAATGTGCATGCATAATGACGCACGTTCGCTATTTCTGGATACCTTTCATTGTGAAGCACTTATCCTATATCAGGTGTAGGCCTAATTTATAAAGATCTTGAGATAAATAGGGTTTGAAACATTTTCTCCTTTTGTCACCCAAGGTGTTGGATTACAGGTTTCATAAATAACAGCAGAGCACCTCTAGGCCCACTAGTTAAATTCACAAGATGAATGAATACTACTGATTGGTGTTTGTCTGCAGCACTGGCATGCATTCACAACACTGTTCAGTGGCTTGGGGAAAAGGGAAAGTTCAAAAAGTTTGATTATACTTATGCTACATATTTTGACCAATGAACTTTAGTCCTATGAACTCCCTGAAATAAATACATTATTCAAATGCATTTAAATGCTATTAGTAGTATTTTTATTGTTATTATTATTATTACTACTACTACTATTCTGTCAAATAAAATATTGTAACAGCAATAAAATATTGCAACATCAATTACAGAACAACAATGTATAATTCATCAGCATGGAGTTGGGATTCAAAATATGAAACTTGTGTTTGGAAATGTGTTTGGTTTGGTTTAGAATATTGTGTGGTGACTGTGGTCATAGCTTCTGCGGTTGGGTTTGCTCATTACTGAATGGAAATGTTCCCTTTTACACGCAGCGGTGCAGATGAATTGATTCCACTACAGTAACGATGCCAGTCTAGGCCTGTGAAAGGTTGGCATGGCCATGAATTAGCGCGCGGGCGGCACATGACACAGTGTTCTTTTACGTTTCTCATTTTAATTGAGTCCAAATACGAAGAATTGAACGGCGGGGACCCAAAATGCGCAGGCATAAAGAGACACTTCACTTTGTTCAGCAGAAATATGTGAGGATGAATTCATCAGCTCAGGACCTGGGGTGACGTCATGTATATTTCAGTGTGCAGAAAATACCAAAGAAAGATGTGAATCAGAAGAGTGTTCAGATAATGGGACCATAGTCAAGTGTCGGATAATAAAGTGTGGAATCTGGGTTCTGTTTGTTACGTTTAAAAATATATTGGATAGACTACAGTACACATTTATTTATATATTTAAGTAGGCTACAACTTTTAAGAGGGAAACACTTTTAAACAGATCTTTCCTTGAAGGGAACACCAAAAACCTATTCTGCAAGAGTTCTCCAGTCCAGTTCCAATTGGTATAATGCCTGTGCCAATAATTGACCATGCATGATCCCTAAGGCATAACTGTCATTATGAGTTTTTGGTGAATTTATAATGGTGGTTGAAAGAAGCCATATGTACATACCTTAATGTGATTGTAGCAATGGTGTCATAATAACACATTTATTACATTTATTAGACTAATAACATAAATGTATGTAATGTACAGTATAGGCCTATCTGGGACTTGTATTATGGCATTGTCATTGAGAATTTATGTTACAGACTTTTATTCACATGCCTTGGGTGAGGAGGGATTCACGTGATAGATGAGTGAGTGACAGAGAAAGAGATGGCGATGTAACCTGTTATGCTACTAAATGTTGTGCTGCCACTTCGATTAGGAATCAACTATAGAAAGGAACTTTATTGTAACCTGACTCTTTATCTTCAAACCCAGGCCCGTCACAGAATTTGATCGATACAAAATTAGGGATTAAGGATAACTAGAAATTACACATACACGAGTCCCCGTCCTCCCGAAAAAGCAACACATGATGAACAAAGCTGCCTGGCTGATAACTGAGAAAGGCCTATTGGTGCCTTCAAGACAACTCGGAAATGTGGAACCTCCGAGTTGAAATTTGCGTAGAGCTTCTATTGGTTGAATTTGAAACTTTCCCAGTGGTAAAATCAGGGCTCATTTTTCTACAAGGAGTTTTTCATAATCACACACCTGTAGAGAAGGTAAATTATTTTCAGTGTGGCTACCTTTGACACATGCTAGCAACATAATTCAGCCCTGGCTGAACCCACCAGGTACAACCCCAAATCCGTAAACACGGACACCCTCATAGATATCATCCTAACCAACTTGCCCTCCAAATACACCTCTGCTGTTTTCAACCAGGATCTCAGCGATCACTGCATCATTGCCTCCATCCGTAATGGGTTTACGGCCAAACGTCCACCCCTCATCACTGTCAAACGCTCCCTAAAACACTTAATCAGGACTACCGGGCATGCTGACACCTTGCTGTCCCCAGTCCGCCCGGCCTTGCTGCTATTCCAGTTTCAACTGTTCTGCCTGCGGTTACGAAACCCCTACCTGTCCCAGACCTGCTGTTTTCAACTCTTAATGATCGGCTATGAAAAGCCAACTGAGATTTATTCCTGATTATTATTTGACCATGCTTGTCATTTATGAACATTTTGAAAATATTGGCTCTCTCTAATTTTCTCCTTCTCTCTTTCTCTCAGAGGACCTGAGCCCTAGGACCATACGTCGGGACTACCGGCTGTGGTGACTCCTTGCTGCCCCCAGTCCGCCTGGCCTTGCTGCTATTCCAGTTTCAACTCTTCTGCCTGCGGTTATGGAACCCCTACCTGTCCCAGACCTGCTGTTTTCAACTCTTAATGATCGGCTATGAAAAGCCAACTGAGATTTATTTCTGATTATTATTTGACCATGCTTGTCATTTATGAACATTTTGAAAATCTTGGCTCTCTCTAATTTTCTCCTTCTCTCTTTCTTTCTCTCGGAGGACCTGGGCCCTAGGACCATGAGTCGGGACTGCCGCCCGTGGTGACTCCTTGCTGTCCCCAGTCCGCCTGGCCTTGCTGCTATTCCAGTTTCAGCTGTTCTGCCTGCGGTTATGGAACCGCCCCCTGTCCCAGACCTGTTGTTTTTCAACTCTTAATGATCAGCTATGAAAAGCCAACTGAAAATTATTCATGATTATTATTTGACCATGCTTGTCACTTATGAACATTTTTGAACATCTTGGCATAGTTCTGTTATAATCTCCACCCGGCACGGCCAGAAGAGGACTGGCCACCCCTCATAGCCTGGTTCCTCTCTAGGTTTCTTCCTAGGTTTTGGCCTTTCTAGGGAGTTTTTCCTAGCCACCGTGCTTCTACACCTGCATTACTAGCTGTTTGGGGTTTTAGGCTGGGTTTCTGTACAGCACTTCGAGATATTAGCTGATGTACGAAGGGCTATATAAAATAAAATTGATTGATTGATTGATTAATCGAGCAGGCCTTTCTAATCGACCTGGTATCCTGGAAGGATATTGACCTCATCCCGTCAGTAGAGGATGCCTGGTTATTCTTTAAAAGGGCCTTCCTCACCATCTTAAATAAGCATGCCCATTTACCAAAAATGTAGGACCAGGAACAGATATAGCCCTTGGTTTTCTCCAGACCTGACTGCCCTTGACCAGCACAAAAACATCCTGTGGCATTCTGCATTAGCATCGAATAGTGATGTGCAACTTTTCAGGGAAGTTAGGAAACAATATACACAGGCAGTTAGGAAAGCTATGGCTAGCTTTTTCAAGCAGAAATTTGCATCCTGTAGCACAAACTCAAAAAAGTTCTGGGACACTGTAAAGGCCATGGAGAATAAGGGCACCTCCTCCCAGTTGCTCACTGCACTGAGGCTAGGAAACACTGTCACCACCGATAAATCCACTATAATTGAGAATTTCAATAAGCATTTTTCTAAGGCTGGCCATGCTTTCCACCTGGCCACCCCTACCCCGATCAACAGCCCTGCACCCCCCACAGCAACTCGCCCAAGCCTCCCCTTTTCTCCTTCACCCAAATCCAGATAGCTGATGTTCTGAAAGAGCTGCAAAATCTGGACCCCTACAAATCAGCCGGGCTAGACAATCTGTACCCTCTCTTTCTAAAATCATCTGCCAAAACTGTTGCAACCTCTATTACTATCTTGTTCAAACTCTATTTCGTATCGTTTGAGATTCCCAAAGATTGGAAAGCTGCCGCGGTCATCCCCCTCTTCAAAGGGGAGACACTCTAGACCAGGGGTGTCAAACATACGGCCCGCGGGCCGGAACCGGCCCCCAAGGAGGTTCGATCAGGCCCGCAGGATAATTTGAAAGTGGAAAAAATGCATGAAAGACATGGAATTAATATTTTAAATTCGCTGCAATTCATGGATTATCCGCTAAGGGGCGCACTCTTTCCATCAGAGTAGAAGACAAGCCGCATCACTGAGACAGACTGAAAACAGCAGACGGTTTCAATGCGCCATCTGCTGCTTGTTACGACGTTGTTAATACCTTGGTCTCTACCTCTCCGCTACACCCTCATTAGCCAAAATGTCGTTATCCAAACGGAGAAAAGTAGATAAGGAGTGTAGAATTTTCAAAGAAAAATGGACCACGTCCTATTTATTTACAGAGATGCACGGAAAACCTTTGTGCTTGGTGTGTTTGCAACAAGTTTCGGTATTGAAGGAATATAATATTCGACGCCACTACGAGACTCATCACAGCGAAAAATATGACGGCTTGCAAGGACAACTGAGAAGAGATAAGATTAACGAATTGCTGGCGGGTCTGAGGAAACAGCAGTCAACTTTCATCCAGAGCCGAGAAGTCAGTGAAGCAGCGGTAAAAGCCAGCTACCTAATTGCTAGCGAAATAGCATTAGCATCGAAGCCGTATTCCGACGGTGACTTTGTTAAACGATGCATGATGAAGGCGGCTGAACTTGTATGTCCCGAGAAGCGACAAGCTTTTGCCAATATTAGCCTGACGAGGAATACTATAGCAGAGAGGATTTCGGAACTATCGGCAGATTTAGACAGTCAATTGAAACAGAGAGTCAAGTCATTTATTGCATTTTCCGTGGCAATTGACGAGAGCACTGACATCACAGACGTGGCCCAACTGGCCATATTTATTCGAGGAGTTGATGAGACATTGACTGTTACTGAAGAGTTTCTTGAGTTGGTGCCAATGATGGACACCACAACAGCCGAGGACATTTTCGGCTCTGTCGTTGCTGCATTGGACAGAGTTGGAGTGGACTGGTCCCGCGCTGTCAGCCTGGCTACAGACGGCGCGCCATCCATGGTCGGAAAGAAAGCAGGTGTCGCGACAAAGTTCAAAGACAAAGTACAAGCCCTTAATGGAGGAGATCGTTTCTGGACATTTCACTGTATTTTGCACCAGGAGGCATTGTGTTGCAAGTCGCTGAAAATGGACCACGTCATGGAGGTGGTTGTTCGCACTGTAAATTTCATCCGGTCCAGAGGTCTGAACCATCGTCAGTTTGACAAACTTCTCAGCGACAGCAACATTACCCACAGCCTGCCATACCACACTGAAGTGGGATGGTTAAGCCGAGGCGCTGTGCTGAGGCATTTCTTTGATCTACGAGAGGAAATCGGACAGTTCATGGAGAAAAAAGGAAAACCGGTGTTGGAATTACAATCTCAGGAATGGCTACGGGACCTTGCATTCTTGGTTGATATTACTGAACACTTGAACAATCTGAACAAAATGTTGCAAGGCCGCAAAAAAGTTGTCACACAGTTTTCTGACAACATACATGCATTTAAGTTGAAGCTGACTTTGTGGGAGATGCAACTGGCAAATGGCAACCCTGCTCATTTCCCCTGTCTGAGAGATGTGTGTGTGACCAGACCTGATGCGGACATGAAACGGTACAAAGACAAAATTGCAGGACTACTGCGGGAGTTTGAGAAACGTTTTCAGGTATTTGGTGAACTTGAGACAGAATTTTCAGTTTTTCGCTCACCTTTCACAGTTAAAGCTTCTGATCTGCCGGTCGAAATTCAGCTAGAGATAATTGATTTGCAGTGTGATGCAGATTTGAAGGGCAAATTTGCCTCTGTAGGTCTGGACAGATTTTATCAGTATCTACTACCAGGGTACCCCAAATTAACAGCCCTGGCTGCTAAAATTTTGTGCATGTTTGGGACAACCTACCTTTGTGAACAAATTTTCTCAGTGATGAATATCAATAAAACAAAAATGCGTTCAAGGCTCACAAACAAGCACTTAAATGACATTCTGAAAGTGACAGCTAGTCAGGACATGACACCTGGTGTTGATGCACTTGTACAGGCCAAAAGATGCCAAGTTTCAGGAACAAATACAAGTCCAGACTAGACTAACACCTTTAAAATGCTGCCTTAGATACTGTTTGCATTGAAAGAATACAGCTCTGTGAAGATGAATCCTTACTGTGGTGATTTAAAAAATGTGCACTTTAATGTTAGTCAGCAGCTTCAAAACAAAAGTTGTGTGATGGAATTCTACTGTTCATACAACTCCATAAATTTTCAGTATGTATTGTATGTGTATGTATGTTTCATGTATGAAGTTTACAGATTTACAGGACAGGCGAACACTTTCTTCATTACACATTTAAAATCACTCTCCTTAGTTTGTAAGGTGTACGCAGGGATTACATTTAGATTTTATATGCGTATGTGTAAGTGGTTTAAAAATTCCTTTCTTTAAAAGTCTCATTTAATCTTAAAGTGCATTACTATATTTTTCAGTACCAATTAAAGTTTTGTGCCTTTGTACAATCAGTGGGATCAGTTGCAATGCATATTTGTGAATGATAAAAGTAAATTGCACATTTGTCTAAGGAAATATGAGGTGTTTCATGAAATGTTTTGTAAAAGGATAGTTCATTAAATTTCAATATTTTCCTAATGTTCTTGTGCTTCTTTACACCAAAACAAAGGAAAGACATGATATTTTGGTTATTTATAGCAGAGTATGGTATAATTTTAATGGTCCGGCCCACTTGACATCTCCCTAGGCCGTATGTGGCCCACGATGCGAAATGAGTTTGACACCCCTGCTCTAGACCTAAACTGCTACAGTCCTATATCTGTCCTACCCTGCCTTTCTTTTTTATTATTATTATTATTTATTTTTTTACATTTTATCCCCTTTTCTCCCCAATTTTCGTGGAATCCAATCGCTAGTAATTACTATCTTGTCTCATCGCTACAACTCCCGTACGGGCTCGGGAGAGACGAAGGTCGAAAGCCATGCGTCCTCCGAAGCACAACCCAACCAAGCCGCACTGCTTCTTTAACACAGCGCGCCTCCAACCCGGAAGCCAGCCGCACCAACGTGCACCTGGACCCCTTGGTTAGCGCGCACTGCGCCCAGCCCGCCACAGGAGTAGCTGGAGCGCGATGAGACAAGGAAATCCCTACCGGCCAAACCCTCCCTAACCCGGACGACGCTAGCCCAATTGTGCGTCGCCCCACGGACCTCCCGGTCGCGGCCGGCTGCGACAGAGCCTGGGGGCGAACCCAGAGACTCTGGTGGCACAGTTAGCACTGCGATGCAGTGCCCTAGACCACTGCGCCACCCGGGGGAACTCTACCCTGCCTTTCTAAGGTCTTCGAAAGCCAAGTTAACAAACAGATTACCGACCATTTCGAATCTCACCGTACCTTCTCCGCTATGCAATCTGGTTTCAGAGCTGGTCATCGATGCACCTCAGCCACGCTCAAGGTCCTAAACGATATTATAACCGTCATCGATAAGAGACATTACTGTGCAGCCGTATTCATCGACCTGGCCAAGGCTTTCGACTCTGTCAATCACCACATTCTTATCGTCAGACTCAACAGCCTTAGTTTCTCAAATGATTGCCTCGCCTGGTTCACCAACTACTTCTCTGATGGAGTTCAGTGTGTCAAATCGGAGGGCCTGTTGTCCGGACCTCTGGCAGTCTCTATGGGGGTGCCACAGGGTTCAATTCCGACTCTCTCCAACTCTCTGCTCTGTATACATCAATGATGTCGCTCTTGCTGCTGGTGATTCTCTGATCCAACTCTACGCAGATGAACCCATTCTGTATACCTCTGGTCCTTCTTTGGACACTGTGTTAACTAACCTCCAGATGAGCTTCAATGCCATACAACTCTCCTTCCATGGCCTCCAACTGCTCTTAAATGCAAATAAAACTAAATGCATGCTCTTCAACCGATCTCTGCCCGCACCTGCACGCCCGTCCAGCATCCCTACTCTGGATGGTTCTGACTTAAAATATGTGGACAACTACAAATAGTTTGTGTCTTAAAATCTGACTTAAAATATGTGGACAACTACTAGGTGTCTGGTTAGACTGTAAACTCTCCTTCCAGACTCACATTAAGCATCTCCAATCCAAAATTAAATCTAGAATCGGCTTCCTATTTCGCAACAAAGCATCCTTCACTCATGCTGCCATGCATACCCTCGTAAAACTGACCATCCTACCGATCCTCGACTTCGGCGATGTTATTTACAAAATAGCCTCCAACACTCTACTCAACAAATTGGATGCAGTCTATCACAGTGCCATCCATTTTGTCACCAAAGCCCCATATACTACCCACCACTGCGACCTGTACGCTCTCGTTGGCTGCCCCTCGCTTCATACTTATCGCCAAATCCCTGGCTCCAGGTCATCTACAAGTCTCTGCAAGTCTCTCCCTTATCTCACTGGTCACCATAGCAGCACCCACCCGTAGCACGCGCTCCAGCAGGTATATCTCACTGGTCACCCCCAAAGCCAATTCTTCCTTTGGCCGCCTTTCCTTCCAGTTCTCTGTTGCCAATGACTGGAACGAACTGCAAAAATCACTGAAGCTGGATACTCACATCTCCCTCACTAGCTTTAAGCACCAGCTGTCAGAGTAGCTCACAGATCACTGCACCTGTACATAGCCCATCTGTAAAAAGCCCATCCAACTACCTCATCCCTATACTGTATTTATTTATTTATCTTGCTCCTTTGCACCACAGTATCTCTACTTACACATTCATCTTCTGCACATCTACCATTCCAGTGTTTAATTGCTATATTGTAATTACTTCGCCACCATGGCCTATTTATCCTACCTCATTTGAACATACTGTATATAGACTTTTTCTACTGTATTATTGACTGTATGTTTGTTTATTCCATGTGTAACTCTGTGTTGTTGTATGTGTCGAACTGCTTTGCTTTATCTTGGCCAGGTCCCAGTTTTAAATGAGAACTTGTTCTCAACTAGCCTACCTGGTTAAATAAAGTTGAAATTAAAATATTTAAAAAATAATGCGCCCGCAAACTGAATCCTATACAGAAAGAATTACAGCTTTAAATGGTCACGCAAAATATTAGTAAGACTTATTTGTGATCAATTGTTGTAATGATTGTTCCCATGGGATGTCAGTCATTAAAACTTCTTAGGTATCAAATCCCATTAACGGGATCGATTTGACAAAATCCGGTGAAATGGCAGAGCCCCAAATTCAAATTAAATTACTATAAATATTAAACTTTCATGAAATCACACATGCAATAGACCAAATTAAAGGTACACTTGTTGTTAATCCAGCCAAGGTGTCAGATTTCAAAAAGGCTTTACGGCGAAAGCAAACCATGCGATTATCTGAGGATCGCACCCCACCAAACAAACACATGACATGCATATTTCAACCCGCCAGCCGCGACACGAAACTCAGAAATAACGATATAAATCATGCCTTACCTTTGAAGATATTCTTTTGTTGGCACTTCAATATGTCCCATAAACATCACAAATGGTCCTTTTGTTTGATTAATTCTGCCGTTATATATCCAAAATGTCCATTTATTTGGCGTGTTTGATCCAGAAAAACACCGGTTCCAACTCGCGCAACATGACTACAAAATATCTAATAAGTTTCATGTAATCGTTGTCCAAACATTTCAAACAACTTTCCTAATACAGGTATTTTTTAACGTAAATAATCAATCAAATTGAAGATGGGATAAACTGTGTTCAATAGCGGATAAAAACAATGTGGAGCAAGCTTTCAGGTCACGTGCCTCTAACAAACAGTACACTACACTCAACCCTCGTTCTGAACTGCCCTACTTCTTCATTTCTCAAAGGAAAAACATCAACCAATTTCTAAAGACTGTTGACATCCAGTGGAAGCGATAGGAACTGCAAGCAAGTGCCTTAGAAATCTAGATCCGCATAGAAAACCCATTGAAAAGAGAGTGACCTCAAAAAAGAAAATCCTGGATGGTTTGTCCTCGGGGTTTCGCCTGCCAAATAAGTTCTGTTATACTCACAGACATCATTCAAACAGTTTTAGAAACTTCAGAGTGTTTCCTATCGGAATCTACTAATACTATGCATATCCTAGCTTCTGGGCCTGAGTAGCAGGCAGTTTACTTTGGGCATGCTTTTCATCCGGATGTGAAAATACCGCCCCCTAGCCTAGAGAGGTTAAGCACTAGCTGACAGTATCATTTAAATCAAGTGCTTTTCTGAAAATATAATTGCAATTTCTCCATTGTTTACCTTTTTCTCATGGCCTACTCTTGGATGGTATATGGTCTTAGTTTTCGATGCATACATTTAAATTCAAATTCAATCTCCAGTGCAGTTTAGTTGCACCAAATTACCAAGACATCTCCTAGGAAATTGGTAATCACTTCAAAGAACAACCATGTTGCCATGAATTGTGACATGCACACATCCTCTCTCTCTCTCTCTCTCTCTCTCTCTCTCTCTCTCTCTCTCTCTCTCTCTCTCTCTCTCTCTCTCACTCACTCACACATCTCACTCACTCACACACACACACACACACACACACACACGCACGCACGCACGCACGCACGCACGCACGCACACACGCACACACACACACACACACACACTCTTAACATACACCCTCAGACCTCAGACTCCCTTAATGGGCATTCTATTGGTGAGGCATTAGCTGTAACCTCCCCACTGTCTGAAAAGGCCCTCCAGCCAAGCACAGGCCCACAGAACACATGCAGGCCTCAGTCAGGCCTCACCTGGCTAAACAATGCACCTCACCCAGCTCCTCATGTCTGTGTGTGGAGAGGGCCTCTCACATGGGCCACTTATTGAGAGAGAGAATGTGGAGGTCCTGGAAGCTAACTCCCAGACTGGCCCCATGGCCTGCTCCCACACTCCCCTCCTGGGATGAGGCAGACACACGCACACACTGCACACAGGAGGGGGGGGGGGGGGGGGGGGGGGGGAGAACATATGTGAGAGAGTGGGCAAGAAGGGGGGTGGCTGGGGGTTGGGGATAAGGCAGGTTGGTTTTGGTAGGCAGCTCACACACACAGTCACAAAAGCAGCTGACTAGACTAGTAGAGATTTTCATGTGTCTGCTACCTTTTTGGTCTGACTCTAATCTACAGCAGCTAGCCAGGCCTGGTTCAGTAGGACCATTCATAGAGAGTGTGGCTCTATTCAGGGTAGACTGGGGTTTGCATGAAGCTGAGTGTATGCAAAGGATATAAAGACTGTTTAAAGGTAGGCTGAATTATGGGGTTGTCATGGATCAACTTATAGATGTGAGTTTTTAGCAACTTCTAGCTTTAGACTGAAAACTGACCTAGTGTGTATCTTTCGTTATTGGAAGTTGCATTTAGAGGAAATCAGTGACTAGTTTCTCATTGCCAAAGGTGTTGGCGTTGAAACTGGCAGTGTGCCCACATGGCATCACCCACTGCACCCGCTACCTTCAGCACGAGGTCCTTGATGGTGTCCTAACACACCAGGGCCGAAGGGAGTTGTTGGCGATAGCATTAGCATAAGAAAGCAGCCCCATTTCAGTGCAGTTATTTGACCTCTGACCTCCCCTTTGTGTGTCCCAGATGGCAAATTGCTGCAGTGGTAATGGCCGCCGGTCTCATACAGCCCCCTCCCTACCACTACCTCTCCATCCTGTCATGACTCTCCCACCCTCCTCTCGCCACGGGAGGGAGGGACTCTCAATCAAGTCGTTTAATACCAAAGTCAATTCCCATACACCCCCCTTGTACACACAGACGTCCACGTACACACTCTCACACACATGCTCCCACACTCCTAACCAGACATGCTGGAGGACTCTCTCATCAGCTTTTCTTTCCCTGTACCCTCTGTCTACACCCCCTTTTCTTGTCTGTGTTTTAATCAAGTGGGGACCCCCTAAAAGTACTGTGGGTGGGGGACCTCGGACTTGATGTGCATGTTTGTGTGTGCGCATGTCTGGGTTTTTAGGGTTAATCCTGTGGAATTGCCATGGGTTGGGAAACATATGCATCATATTATCACTTACTAGTGTGCGTCTTATTCACCCAGCATCAACGGCATCTGTGTTTTACCACCGAAGTCTGGGCATGACTGTGTTGGCTGTTGTTGGGATATGTAAATGAATGTGTCTGCTCCCAAGACTAAGGCACTAAAGACATTATTGATTGCAACAATGTTGTTATCAGATTTGTAATGCTATAGATATGGCCTCTCAATGACTAACTTTAATGACCCAAATTACGTTGCACTGAGGTTAGGTTGTTTCGGAGCTAAAGTAGGATTGTCTCAGCCTCCAGTATTTATGCTGCAGTAGTTTGTGTCGGGGGGCTAGGGTCAGTTGGTTATACCTGGAGTACTTCTCCTGTCTTATCCAGTGTCCTGTGTGAATTTAAGTATGCTTTCTCTAATTCTCTCGTTCTCTCTTTCTTTCTCTCTCTGAGAACCTGAGCCCTAGGACCATACGTCAGGACTACCGGGCATGACGACTCCCTGCTGCCCCCAGTCCACCTGGCCTTGCTGCTATTCCAGTTTCAACGGTTCTGCCTGCGGTTACGGAACCCCTACCTGTCCTAGACCTGCTGTTTTCAACTCTTAATGATCGGCTATGAAAAGCCAACAGATTTATTCCTGATTATTATTTGACCATGCTTGTCATTTATGAACATTTTGAAAATCTTGGCTCTCTCTAATTTTCTCCTTCTCTCTTTCTTTCTCTCGGAGGACCTGAGCCCTGGGACCATACGTCGGGACTGCCGGGCGTGGTGGCTCCTTGCTGTCCCCAGTCCGCCTGGCCTTGCTGCTGTTCTGCCTGCGGTTATGGAACCGCCACCTGTCCCAGACCTGTTGTTTTTCAACTCTTAATGATCGGCTATGAAAAGCCAACTGAATATTATTCATGATTATTATTTGACCATGCTTGTCACTTATGAACATTTTTGAACATCTTGGCATAGTTCTGTTATAATCTCCACCCGGCACAGCCAGAAGAGGACTGGCCACCCCTCATAGCCTGGTTCCTCTCTAGGTTTCTTCCTAGGTTTTGGCCTTTCTAGGGAGTTTTTCCTAGCCACCGTGCTTCTACACCTGCATTCTAGCTGTTTGGGGATTTAGGCTGGGTCTCTGTACAGCACTTCGAGACATTAGCTGATGTACGAAGGGCTATATAAAATAAACTTGATTGATTGATTGATTGATTTCTGTGGCTTTTCAGGTTTAAACCAGAGATGACTCTGGTTCAAACATTAGTTGATGTTGAGGCTTTGAGTTCACAGCTTAGTACAATGAGTATCATACTTAATCATGAAACATTTAATCCCATTTGTAATATATATTGTGTATTTCGATTTTTTTGAAAATAATACACCCGTGTCTACCCATGTCATAGTATATGAAATTGTCCCGCTTTTACAAATATATCTCTCTGCCTAAGCATTGACTGCTGTTTAGATCTTCCCATTGACAAACAAACAGGTCTTTCATTTTAATTAATACATGCATTTGACTTATATATACATATATATATATATATATTTTAATTCACGCCATGGCATGTGTTGAAGACACGTTGTGCTTGGTGCCACTTATGTCACTGTAAACCAAATGTATTGAGACAGTCATACCTCCTTTAATAAGTATTTCATTGTGAAAAGGTTCTCTTCAACATGAAACAGAGACACCAGCCGATGGTACTTCGACTTCCCTGAAAGGCCTGTTTGTCTCCCTTCATGCACAAGCGTTTGAGGATGTTCAGTTGAGTCCCAGAGATGCTGTGAGTGTCCCAGAGATGCTGTGAGTGTCCTGTTAATGACCAACACTTCCTCTGATTACCCATTGTCCCTAGCAGGACTAGAGCTTGATGGAGGGGTCATTAAAACGGAGGTTAGAGGAGGTGCTGGTCTTTCCTCAGCTTCCCAGGGGATGAACACTCACACACGTAGAGGTCAAGTGACCTCTAGCCTCCACCCCCTATCTATCAGCAGGATGTAACCCCCCCTCCCCATTAGCCACTCCATCTCAGACTGAGTGGCCATGTGGTGCTTGTTTTAGCCTTGACCTCTTGTGTCACTTCAGCAAATGTTGGTGTGTTTAAGCAGTGGTTGGTTCCTCTCCTAGTTGTGTCTTCACTCGTAACTCAGGTGGACTGTTTTTTTGTTTTTTTTAGCAAAACAGTTCCCATGACTCTATTAAGTGACTATTACATTTCAGGAGTCTGAAGGTCTTGAAATAAATCTCTCTGAAGGTATTGAAATAAGTCTCTCATTGTATTTAGTGTAACCATGGTGCAGAAGCGATTTCGCTGCTGACATTTTATAGTGTGTTACCACAGTTTTCTGAGTACTTATTTTACATGCATTAATTTTGTTTTTAAACGGTAGCTAGTGATGAAATAGACTGGCTACCACTTTTGGTTAATTGGACTGTGAATATTCACACTAGAGGTGATGTCAATGCCTGAAGAGTGTCACATTGGGGCTGTCAATTCAAGACCTGAAGTGGCAAACATCTGCCATATAGCCAAATCCTCCTGTACTTTCTCTCTCTGTGTGTGTCTCTCTCTCTCTCTGTGTGTGTGTGTGTCTCTCTCTCTCTGTGTGTGTGTGTGTGTGTGTGTGTCTCTCTCTCTCTCTGTGTGTGTGTGTGTGTCTCTCTCTCTGTGTGTGTGTGTGTGTGTGTCTCTCTCTCTCTGTGTGTGTGTCTCTCTCTCTGTGTGTGTGTGTGTGTATCTCTCTGTGTGTGTGTGTGTGTGTGTCTCTCTCTCTCTCTCTCTCTCTCTCTCTCTCTCTCTCTCTCTCTCTCTCTCTCTCTCTCTCTCTTTCTGTCTCTCTGCAGTGGTTGGGTCTAGGCTGTGATGGGAACAGGAGCCCTAGCCGGGACCTGAATGACGGAGGGAGCGGGGGTATGTACAGTGCCTTGCAAATGTATTCATCGCCCTGGGTGTTTTTCCTATTTTGTGCATTACAACCTGTAATTTAAATAGATTTTTTTGAGATTTCATGTAATGGACATACACAAAATAGTCCAAATTGTTGAAGTGAAATTGAAAAAATAACATAAAATAAAAAACAGAAAAGTGGTGCGTTGCTATGAAGCCCCTAAATAAGATCTGGTGCAACCAATTACCTTCAGAAGTCACATAATTAATTCAATAAAATCCACCTATGTGCAATCTAACTATCACATGATCTGTCACATGATCTCAGTAGCTATACACCTGTTCTGAAAGGCCCCAGAGTCTGCAACACCACTAAGCAAGTGGCACCATGAAGACCAAGGAGGTTTCCAAACAGGTCAGGGACAAAGTTGTGGAGAAGTACAGATCAGGGTTGGGTTATAAAAAAATATCAGAAACTTTGAACATCCCACAGAGCACCATTAAATCCATTATTAAAAAATGTAAAGAGTATGGCACCACAACAAACCTGCCAAGAGAGGGCCGCCCACCAAAACTCACGGACCAGGCAAGGAGGGCATTAATCAGAGAGGCAACAAAGAGACCAAATATAACCCTGAAGGGGCTGCAAAGCTCCACAGCGGAGATTGGAGTATCTGTCCATAGGACCACTTTAAGCCGTACACTCCACAGAGCTG
Organism: Salvelinus fontinalis; assembly: GCF_029448725.1. Classification (NCBI taxonomy): domain Eukaryota; kingdom Metazoa; phylum Chordata; class Actinopteri; order Salmoniformes; family Salmonidae; genus Salvelinus; species Salvelinus fontinalis. The sequence continues at coordinate 27,475,476 of NC_074670.1, read as the reverse complement.
GGCTTTACGGAAGAGTGGCCAGAAAAAAAAGCCATTGCTTAAAGAAAAAAATAATCAAACACGTTTGGTGTTCGTCAAAAGGCATGTGGGAGACCCTCTAAACAAATGGAAGAAGGTACTCTGGTCAGATGAGACTAAAATGGAGCTTTTTGGCCATCAAGGAAAACGCTATGTCTGGCGCAAACCCAACACCTCTCATCACCCTGAGAACCCCATCCCCACAGTGAAGTACGATGGTGGCAGCATATCATGCTGTGGGGCTGTTTTTCATCAGCAGGGACTGGGAAACTGATCAGAATTGAAGGAATGAAGGATGGCGCTAAATACAGGGAAATTCTTGAGGGAAACCTGTTTCAGTCTTTCAGAGATTTGAGACTGGGACCATGGTTCACCTTCCAGCAGGACAATGACCCTAAGCATACTGCTAAAGCAACACTCAAGTGGTTTAAGGGGAAACATTTAAATGTCTTGGAATGGCCTAGTCAAAGCCCAGACCTCAATCCAATTGAGAATCTATGGTATGACTTAAAGATTGCTGTACACCAGCAGAACCCATCCAACTTGAAGGAGCTGGAGCAGTTTTGCCTTGAAGAATGGGCAAAAGTCCCAGTGGCTAGATGTGCCAAGCTTATAGAGATACCCCAAGAGACTTGCAGCTGTAATTGCTGCAAAAGGTGGCTCTACAAAATATTGACTTTGGGAGGGGTGAATAGTTATGCAGGCTCAAGTTTTCTGTTTTTTGGTCTTATTTCTTGTTTGTTTCACAAGAAAAAATATTTTGCATCTTCAAAGTGGTAGGCATGTTGTGTAAATCAAATGATACAAACCCCCCAAAAATCAATTTTAATTCCAAGTTGTAAGACAACAAAATAGGAAAAATGCCAAGGGGGTGAATACTTTCGCAAGCCACTGTATATGTGTGTGGATTAAAGGGGGATGACAAGTTACCTGAGGGGGATCAAACGCACCCCAACCTCCCAGACTACTAGAGACACAAGGCCAAAGAATAACCACAGTGACTCTGTGAATTGTGGCACACACACACTAGATTTAGTGTGACTCCAACAGTGTTTGTAACCCTAATGCTTCTAATTGTATTGTATCTCTACAAATCAATGCAGTTCATAATATGTATGCATAGCCACAGAGCCGTGGGAAGATGTTTAGGGGCGGGGGTGCTGCGATTTCTACGCTGCGCTACATTTGCCTGCGCTACAGACGGCTATATCGGTCTATTGGTCTGCTAATACAGGAATAGTTAATGATTCTTTTTTTTTAACAATTATTATTGATATTATACTTTAATTTTATTTTTAGGGGTGCTGCAGCACCCCAGCACCCCTACTTCTATGCATGCGCACATGTGTGTATTTGTGTGTATCTGCATTTTACAGTGTTGCAACCTCTTTCCATGTCCTGCCTGACTCAGTGCCATCACACACACATGCACAGAGCCAGTTGCCAAGGCAACCAGGAGCTAGCATGAAAGCTGTAGGGAGAGGTGGAGCAAGGCACCATTCCAACAAGCAACTGCCACTGTGTGTGTGTGTGTGTGTGTGTGTGTGTGTGTGTGTGTGTGTGTGTGTGTGTGTGTGTGTGTGCGTGCGTGCGTGCGTGCGTGCGTGCGTGCGTGCGTGCGTGCGTGTGTTTTATTGTGCCTTGTCAACTGCAGAGAATACTTGAAATCACAGTTAATGTAAATAACAAAGTATCCATGTCCATTAACACCACGCACCTTTCCATTAGAGCTTAGTGTCTTTATATTGAATAGTTAAAGGCTGCTATGTGCCATAGAAAATTATGCTCACCCTGCATGTACAGTGCCATTAGAAATATTAACACCCCTTGACTTTTTCCACACTTTGTTGTGTTACTGCCTGGATGGATTAAATTGAGATTTTGTGTCACTGGCCTACACACAATACCACACAATTGCAAAGTGGAAATGTTTTTAGAAATGTTTACAAATTAATACAAAATGAAAAGCTGAAATGTATTGAGTCAATAAGTATTCAACCCCTTTGTTATGGCGAGCCGAAATAAGTGCAGGTGTAAAAATGTGCTTAACAAGTCACAAAGTAAGTTGCATGGACTTCACTCTGTGCAATAATAGTGTTTAACACAATTTTTTAATCTCTGTACCCCACACATACAGTTATCTGTAAGGTCCCTCAGTCGAGCACTGAATTTCAAATACAGATACAACCACAAAGACCAGGGAGGTTTTCCAATGCCTCGCAAAGAAAGGTACATACTAAATAACAATTTAAGTATGGTAAAGTTATTAATTACACTTTGGATGGTGTATCAATACACCCTATCATTACAAAGATACAGGTATCCTTCTTACCTCAGTTGCCGGAGAGGAAGGAAATAGGTTTGAATATTTTACAAATGTTCCATCCTGAGAATATATCACTTTTCTCCCAGATAACCCGGTATTTACCGCCAAAACCGGAAGTGTCATTCAAAAGTATTATAATCATTTAAATATGTCCGGACTTGATTATAGCTTTGAGCAGCATGATAATTCAAACCTGATGCTACCTGAGCCTGATGAACAATATATTAAATACATTTTATGAGCCCTACATTCATGACATTTGAATAGCTCAAGCCCAAAAAATCCCAACTGATTGTGTAGTTATCCAATACATATATGATAAAGGCTACTGCATACTACACAAGACAGAAAGACATAAAAGCCCATAGATGAAGCTAGCTATATGCTCTCTTGGGTAAATAAATGACACTTGCTCCAGTAGGCTAATCTTTTTGAGTGTGAATTGTATTACTGTACTTTATTGTACTGTATTATATGTACTGGAATTATGTAGGCCTACGTCGTTCAAACCATGATAAACCAGAAGAGAACATGCGATTGTGGCTTCCAAAGTTACAAGTATAGCCTAGCTGTCACGACTCCAACCGAGGCAGGCTCTCCTTCCCGTTCGGGTGGCGCTCGGCGGTCGTCGTCACCGGCCTACTAGCTGCCACTGACTCTTTTTCCTCCCCCTCCTTAATTGTTTATTTGAATCACCTGTGTTCAGTTAGTTGTTAATTAGTGTGGCTTTATTAGTCAGCCAGCCCGTACGCTTCTTTGTGCGGGATTGTTATATTGTAGCTTTTGGGATTTCGGGAGTGTATATTGTTATTGTGGACTGGGTTTGTTTCTCGTGTCGTTGGACCGTTGTGTATGACACCCAGTACGTCCGTGTTGGACATTTTGTTTGCCAATTGGGCATTAAAGACTCAAAATATTGAAGCTCTGCTGTTCCTGCGTCTGACTTCGCACCCCCCGACACCCAGGGCGTTACACTAGCAAATTAGATTTTCATTTTAAAATATAATAGGGCCTATTTCCATAATTAGTAGGCTGACATGTATATATAACTTCATAATATTTCCCCTATTGTTATTAGCCAACCTCCTCTTTCTCTATTGTTGCTTCATTGCTTCCTCGCTTTCAACAGTTAAATGAAATACGTTTCGTTGTCCTTATCTTTATCATTCTAATTGTAACGGCTGTCGTAGTCGTTCTCCTCCTCAGACGAGGAGGAGCATGGATCGGACCAAGATGCGGATTGGTAAGTATTCATGTTTTAATGGGAAAACAACAAACACTACAAAATACAACAACCAACAACCGTGACTAACCTGAAACAGTCCTGTGTGGCCCAAACACTGACACAGGAACAAACACCCACAAAACACAAGTGAAACCCTGGCTGCCTTAGTATGACTCTCAATCAGGGACAATGATTCGCAGCTGTCTCTGATTGAGAATCATACCAGGCCGAACACAAAATCCCAACATAGAAAATCAAACCTAGACCAACCCACCCAACTCACGCCCTGACCAACTAAAACAAATACATAACAAAGGAAAACAGGTCAGGAACGTGACACTAATGACATCCTTGAGTAATATAGGACCTGAATGAGATGCAGAAGGCTTTCCCTTCTTTCACCAAGATTGAATGGTTATGGGTCTGAATAAATAACTGCTATAACCTACCACCATCGTGCTTTCGCCCTTCTTTCAAACTCCCCGTGAGTTCTTTTGGCTGCTGTTTAACATTCAGCAAAAAAGAGCTTGCGTCCCTCTTCGAATAGTTCACCTATGTAAAAGAAATGCAAAAAAAATAATGTCCAGCAAGCTATTCTAGTCTAGCTTTTCCTGCATGGGACTCCAAGAGCTAAGGAGCATTTTTTAAGGGGAGGCCTTCGGAACACAGGTGTTTGCGTATAGCGCAAGAGACATAGGCTATAAGTTAGAAGCTTATTATAAATAACCCATCACTAATTAGCTAAATATAAGGCAGGATTGAATGTATTACCTGAAAGAGGTAGGCTAGGACATGTGTATATATCGGGCCATATATCAATCTAGAACAGGATGATCTATTTTGGATGCAATTTGACTGGAGTTGATGGAGAGAGAGAAACACTGCGAGAGTGCTCGTGCGTGCACTGACTTAAAGAAACAATATTCGAGTGATAGGCTGTTTTAAAATTCTGCAGCTGCAATAAAAAAATAAAAAAATGTAGAATAAAAAAACAAAGTTACCTCTGAAAGCCAGATGGAGATGGGTAAATTAGAACACATTCAGTCTTTATATTACTGTAGCATAGGCTATGCTGCAGCAAATGTAAGCTTACCTGTCACAAGAAAAATAAGTTACCATGATGAGATGATAGTTCTCCATGGATGTTGAACTGCGCTCCACTCTGAGATGGGCTGCATGTCCTCACCCTGAGAGTTGATTCATCATGCAGATGTCACATCTGCTCCTGCAACGCCCTCTACTGCTCATCCTGTGTCTCTTTGACCTGCCGCCTCCCCCAGTGCTCTTTCCCTCTCTCTGTGTCTGTGTGTGTGTGTGTGTGTGTGTGTGTGTGTGTGTGTGTGTGTGTGTGTGTGTGTGTGTGTGTGTGTGTGTGTGTGTGTGTGTGTGTGTGTGTGTGTGTGTGTGTGTGTGTGTGTGTGTGTGATTGTGTGGGCGGAGACAGGTGTGCTTGAGTCAGAGCTGATCCCCACCAGCTGCAACCCGTTCCATAATCAAGACCTCTACAAATACTCAGTCCTGCCACTTCCACACTGCCAGATCGTAATCTCTGCTCAGTCAGTCTACGCTTCTAGCTATTTGTTACTATTCAGATCCTGTTTCCCTGCCTGATGCTGTTTTCCTCTCCGGTACAGTTCTTCCTGCTCTGACTCTGGTCCATGTCTCCTGTGCCACGTTTCATCATCCTGCTACTCTGTCCTGGATTCCCCACTCTACTACTCCCTTGGATTCCCATGCCTGCTTACCCTGTCTCAACCCCGCTCGCTCCAGCCTCAGCCTCCGCATCTAGTCTCCAGCAACCCGCCCAAGCTTCCCCTGACCTGCACCCCATCTTCCCTGTGTTCCAATAAATACCTTGGTTACTTCATCTCCTTGTCTGAGTCTGCTCTTGGGTTCACCCGTTCCGCTCCGCCTAACTGCAGAGGCCGTAGAGAAGCCAGATTTAGACATATAATTTAACAGTTCAATTTCACGCCATGCTGTTTATATAAATTATTTATTATAATGTACCTGTTTCTCTCAGTTATATATCCAGGGAAAATTGAGTTGTTTTGGGCGGTAAGGTAAATCTCGGTAACCGGGTTCCGCCGTTCAACCCTAGAAGAAAACTACTTGTGAATTTCACATTGAGGCCAATGTTGACGTTAAAACGTTTACTGAGTTTAAGCGCTGTGATAGGAGAACTGAGGATAGATCAAAACATTGTAGTTACTCCACAATACTCAAATGACAGAGTGAATAGAAGGAAGATTGTACAGAATACTGCACATTTAAGGCACTAAAGTAAAGCTCCCAAAACTGTGGCAAAAAATGTAACTTTATGTCCTGAATACAACATGTTATGTTTGGGGCAAATCACTGAGTATGGTGATGGCTGCATCATGTTATATATTTTTTAATTTTGTCCAGTGTAGGCCTCTACTTGAATGCATGTTCTACAGGCTACCTCTATCCTAAATGTAACCTTTATGTTCAATGTGAATGAATGACACGACTGCTATGCAGTTGTCATATCGGTGTTGTATAAGGGTTTTGACATGTAAAATAGCCACACTGTAGTCACAACTGTGATGGGCATTCTAGTGACAATGCTGGGGACTGCCAGTGACAGAGTTTTAAATGTGTTAATAGCTGGGCTGGAATAAACAATTTTCATGACTGCATTGGAGAAATATGTTAATTCAGTATACATCACATTATCCCACCGGTCACAATTGTGACCAACCATAAAACACACTTTTTCACCTACTTTTCCAGGAAAATGTAAATAAAATAATGATTGATTATTTCAAAGGGTTACTAATGACACAAGATTTTGGTATTTTCATGTCTGGGAAAAATTCGGGATTAAATGTGTTAAATTGGCTTGACAATCTATGGCAAGACTTAAATGCCAATAGGAAAGGAGAATCAAGGATGAGTCATCTTTATTTATCATCTTTACAGTTTGTATCCTAGACAAAACTGAGTACTATTCAACAAAAGAGAGATGTAGAGTATTTTCTCATATCTCAAATTTTGCTCCTGAGAAATAACCATGGATTGGTCTCACATTGATCAATGTATGAGTTTTCTAAATTCTCTTAAATGTGTTTCCTTTCAACTCCCTCAATTCTTGCAAGAAAAAAATCTCCATTTGACTCCAAATAATTAGAATCCATCTCAAACATGCTTAACTCATCACAGACAAGTATCACCATATTTAATCTAGGCTCTATCTCAGTATGATCAAAATATGAGTTCTCTCAATTGTCTTAGAGCAGGTAGCATAGCGGGTAGGAGCATTGGGCCAATAACTGAAAGGTTGCTGGATTGAATCCCGAGCCGACAAGGTACCTGTCGTTCCTCGCCTGAGCAAGGCAGTTAACCCTCTTACAACTCCCCCCCGGGTGTCGATGATGTCGGTAAATACAGACCCCCGCACCTCTCTGATTCAGAGGGGTTGGGTTAAAAGCAAGAAACACATTTCAGTTGAGTGCAGTTAAATGATTACTATGAACCTCAATGTTTTATCCTATTGCTTAGATTTAGCTCTTGAGTATATGATAAGATCTCCTTTAATTCGCTGTACATCTCAAATGCATATCAAATTTACACTCTCAATCTATCATATGTTTCAAATAATAGCTTCTCTTCTACATATTTTTATTCCTCCTTTAGGAGAAAGAAGTCACATGATTCAATATTGAGGAGATCCAATTCATCTCAGGAGATCAGAAAATTACCTTATTGAGCAACACATTTTTCCTAACGGTGGCTGTTTAGCAAAGATCAACAACCAACTTGACAGAGCTTGAAGAAATGTAAAATGAACAATGTGCAAATGTTGTACAATCTAGGTGTGCAAAGCCCTTAGAGACTTACCCAGAAAGATTCACAGCTGAAAATCACTGCCAAAGGTGATTCTAACATGTACAGTTGAAGTCGGAAGTTTACATACACTTAGGTTGGGGTCATTAAAACTTGTTTTTCAACCACTCTACAAATTTCTTGTTAACAAACTATAGTTTTGGCAAGTCATTTAGGACATCTACCTTGTGCATGACACAAGTCATTTTTCCATCAATTGTTTACAGATGGATTATTTCACTTATAATTCACTGTATCACAATTCCAGTGGGTCAGAAGTTTATATACACTAAGTTGATTGTGCCTTTAAACAGCTTGGAAAATTCCAGAAAATTATGTCATGGCTTTAGAAGTTTCTGATAAGCTAATTGACATAATTTGAGTCAATTGGAGGTGTACCTGTGGATGTATTTCAAGGCCTATCTTCAAACTCAGTGCCTCTTTGCTTGACATCATGGGAAAATCAAAAGAAATCAACCAAGACCTCAGAAATTTGTGGACCACCACAAGTCTGGTACATCATTGGGAGCAATTTCCAAATGCCTGAAGGTACCACGTTCATCTCTACAAACAATAGTACGCAAGTTTAAACACCATGGGACCACGCAGCCGTCATACCGCTCAGGAAGGAGACATGTTCTGTCTCCTAGAGTTGAACGTACTTTGGTGGGAAAAGTGCAAATCAATCCCAGAACAACAGCAAAGTACCTTGTGAAGATACTGGAGGAAACGGGTACAAAAGTATTTAAATCCACAGTAAAACGAGTCATATATCGACATAACCTGAAAGGCCGCTCAGCAAGAAAGAAGCCACTGCTCCAAAACCGCCATAAAAAAGACAGACTACGGTTTGCAACTGCACATGGGGACAAAGATCGTACTTTTCGGAGAAATGTCCTCTGGTCTGATGAAACAAAAAATAGAACTGTTTGGCCATAATGACCATCGTTGTGTTTGGAGGAAAAAGGGGGAGGCTTGCAAGTCGAAGAACATCATCCCAACCGTGAAGCACGGTGGTGGCAGCATCATGTTGTAAGGGAGCTTTGCTGCAGGAGGGACTGGTACACCTCACAAAAAGATGGTATCATGAGGGAGGAAAATTATGTGGATATATTGAAGCAACATCTCAAGACATGGACAAATGGACAATGACCCCAAACATACTTCCAAAGTTGTGGCAAAATGGCTTAAGGACAACAAAGTCAAGGTATTGGAGTGGCCATCACAAAGCCCTGACCTCAATCCTATAGAAAGTTGTGGGCAGAACTGAAAAAGCGTGTGCAAGCAAGGAGTCCTACAAACCTGACTCCGTTACACCAGCTCTGTCAGGAGGAATGGGCCAAAATTCACCCAAAATTCACTTATTGTGGGACACTTGTGGAAGGCTACCCGAAACATTTGACCCAAGTTAAACAATGTAAAGGCAATGCTACCAAATACTAATTGGGTGTATGTCAACTTCTGACCCACTGGGAATGTGATGAAAGAAATAAAACCTGAAATAAATCATTCTCTCCACTATTATTCTGACATTTCACATTCTTAAAATAAGTGGTGATCCTAACTGACCTAAGACTGGGAATCTTTACTCTGATTAAATGTCAGGAATTGTCAAAAACTGAGTTTAAATGTATTTGGCTAAGCTGTATGTAAAATTCCGACTTGGGTGTGAAAACGTACGTAAATTAGACATGTCTGTATTTCATTTTCAATAAATTTGCAAAATGTTCCAAAAACGTTTTCACATTGTCCTTATGTGGCATTGTGTGTAGATCGGTGATTTTTTTATTCATTTTGAAGTCAGGCCGTAAAACAACTAAATGTGGAATAAGTCGTGGAGTATGAATACTTTCTGAAGGCACTGTATATATAATACTTGTTTTATCCTTAGAAACACACTTCTCTCTCCTTGGGGACCATTCAGAGTTCTTAAACAGGGTTGGGTGGTGGGGCTACAGCCAGTCCTGATTGGTTAATGTGTGGCCAGTAAGCCATGGGGTTAGGGGGTCCGTTTGTGGACACCTTGCGGTCGAATGGGCATTTGAGACAAACACAAAGACTAGGGTATGCAAAGTTCCGCTCAATTGACCTTCCTTTGTAGCCCCGGGTTAAGAGGTGACAAGAGGGCAGTGATGATATTCTCTTTATGGGGTGGTGGTGGTCAGGGTGCCCCCAAACCCAAGTCTGGTCACAAGCAAACAAACATATGCTCTTTCTCAATGGAGGCGACGCCATCTGAAAGCACACGTGGGGTTCCAGTTCATTAAGTGGACTTGAACTTCTGCTCTGGTCAAGATTAGTCAGTATTGATGTAATTCCATAGTGGATTAACTGAGCCTAACGTAGAGTCCTAGAGAGACTATTGTCTGTCATTCAGTGTGGCAATGCCTCAATGGAAACATTGCGGAAACAGAATGGTAAAATTGACAATCTGTTATGGAAATATCAACAATTGAAAAATTAAATAGGCTATGTCACTATCCTATGGCATTATCTAACTGTTTGATTTACTGCTTTGTATATCTAGATTCCTTTTATTTTAAAAAAATGTGTCTGCTTCAAAATGGCCACTATTTCGCTGTGTATCTAACTGTGGTAAAGATCTGCCTGTGTTGCATAGGTTTACATAATTACTTAGCCTCTCAAAAGGAACAACCAAATCAGGATAAGAGCGCAGGTTACCACAACAACCATCAGCTCTATGAAGACCTTGTCCTTATAGAGTGTAATGGTACAACCTCTGACTCGTAAACACATATCATGCATAAGTCAATGAACATTTCCATCTCTTGCCAGTAAAATACCACCCACCTTACCGAAATGCACAATAAGTCCCTTCCCACTCTCCCACGGAAGCCACTAGAAGTTCAAAATCACACACATTACCATAAGAGTCACCCAGACGAATCCTGAGACGATGCATTGTTTTATTTCCACCTTTATTCTGGCGATAGGGCAGTGGTGAGACAAAAGGGAATTTGTGTTTAGCCTCAGATTTAATGTTGGGAAGAGGAGAGAATGGGGGAACCAATGGGAGTAGAAGAACTGGGTGGGTGTGGTACGGCGGTTAAAATGCAGACAGTGACAGTTGCCTTGAACTTGAACCCCCCTGAGTTCCCCTTAACCCCGGCTCTTTTCCCGTACTCCTCTCTGCCCCGATGGCGGGGATGCCTTTGTTGAACTGTCTGCATTAACTCTTCGCGCCTCTCTTCGCACCCCCCAGCCCCTCTCTTCTCCAGCCTCCTCCGCCTATTAGAGGGGCCTTCCTCAGACCTTCCACGGCTGCTTTCGGGACACCCTTCTGGTCCCATCCAACGCCACTGTGTGTGTATGCTAATTTGACCCAAGGGTTCTGTTCCCACACACTAGATCTCAGATTTCTTATTTTGTTTTTAAGTGATTAAGGGAGAAGCTCCACTAGCTTTCTGCCTTCCCATGACACTAGACACACGTTTCAGAATCTGTCGAAAGTGTCAGATTTGATCCATTCTCTAATGGGATTGATTGGTATTCAAACAACAATCAAATCCAATAAGCACTGTTTAATATAATTCTCCATAACTAACTTACTTTATGGTTTCAACATCTGACCCGAAAATGTTTTATGTTAAAGAGAAGCTGCGATTGGAGTGGATGCACAGTTGATGAAGGTCGAAACCAAAGACAAGATGATAGGATTTCTGTCAATCAAGGAGAGATCAAGACCGTCAAGACCCTTTCAACAACAGCAATGTTGATTTGTGATAGTTATTGAGTTAACCTAAACCCTCAGTGACATTTACACTTCCCCTCAACTACACCAATTGAAAGTTGAGTGCTTGAACTGAGCAAACATGGCCGAATGCAGTTTAATTTTACGAGATTGTATAACCAACCTTTTGAGTTTCCTTGATTGCATTTGGCCTTCCGCCAATTCACTTTACAAATGCTATTGTCATAACTAAGGACAGAAGTAAACTAGATCCCTCTTGTTAAATAGTTATAGTAGGCTATACTTAGTTAGTCTCAACGTTCCTATGTGTCCTGTTGAGAGCCTTGAGAGTGTTCATGTATACGATTGCTCAAGAACAAATGATACGTAATATTTTTAAGAGGATCCAAACAAGGTTTGTGCCAAAATAACTTGATAGTGAGGATGAGTAAGTGGAGGTGGGGGATGGTAGGAGGAGCGGGATTTAGGCCTACACAGTTTTCTCAGGTCTTTTGGTTAGTGACAGGCAAGTGTAATGGTCCTTCAAGTAATGGAATCGACCACTCGAGTAACATGTGCATGCACACACTCATTCATTCACTCACTCACTGAAAGCAAACCTCTTTTGCATATGAATGACATCACCATAAAGTTTGGAGGGACTTTTTGGCAGTTGAGGAGGATGCAGGGGGTTGAGAGGGCTGTGAAAGAGAAAACATTACTCACATTGCTTACTGCCTCCATTCGCCAGCTCTGGCCAAACTGGTTGACATTCCAGGACAGGATTCACTTGATGCACCCAAAACAAACAAAGACAGTGGCCACAATTGATCAGTGATCAATGCTTTTCACTTGATCCATTGATATTTCAGCACAATGTTTTGTTACTTTATTTCATTCTTCTGTTGATAACATTTTTATGTTGATTCCATATTTATCATAATTTTAGTATGCACCTCTGGCCACTGTCTTTTTGCTCACTGCATGGAATGGCCGTGCAACGAAAGATGGCAAAAGCAGCAAACTATGGACAAACAACCGCTTAAAGAGGTCAAAATTATTTGAACAGGGTGACTGCTTATACTTGGCACTGACCACAGTTGGATCCAAGGACACGCATCCTCGGTCCATAGTGATAGGTTGAGAACGCGTTTCCCTCTAAAACCACACAGAATGGACTCCTAGGGGCACATTCCTGCATGGTAATGATGATGCTGAGGAACCTATGAAAGGAGCAGCACCCGAATTCCTGCCCATTGGACAACTACCAAAACCCGCCATTTTCCCCTCTGTACTCCCTTGGCGCTGGCCCTGGTGCCACTGTGCATCAAACAGCTATGGTCAGAAATGTGAATCTTCCATTTTACGTATTAGGTTAAAGCTACTGTATGTTGACAGACCGTTGCCGCCATCTTGGAATGCCTAAGAGTCTGTATTCATACATCGCTCTCATGTTAGATGTAGCTAATGCATGCTTCTCCCGACAGAAGGCTACACCCTCTAAATGTTAACTAACTACAGCAACTCCTTATTTGCGCATGCTAATCCTTTGTTTGAAGCATTCACATTATCAGTCAATAAAATGGCAAGTGACCTCAAGTATTGCAAATCAACATTGTGCATCGTAAAATGAAGCTCACAGAGCCAATACGATTTGTAGCCCATATGATTATAGAACATTGAATTCTATTTTCCATGGCTCCCCCTTGTTGAAGTGATGCCAATGGGTGACGGGGCTACAAAAGAAGCCGGGTGGTATCTTGACGAGTAGCAGGAGCGTTCCACAGACAAGCTGGGTGACTTTACCCTGGACCTGACCCTGACCAACCTGTGAGTCCAAGCAGCAGCTAGCTCAGACCATAATCCACCATCAGTCTGACAACAGTTCCGCTGTGTAGTTAGCGTTGCTCAAATGTGCTTAACATCACCGCTCAGTTCATTAAAGCCTATAGCGCTCAGCAAATGCAACTTGTCTCTTGGCAGGTTGACAAAAACCAGTGAATTAGATTATGAGGACGATAACACCGCCAAGAAACATGGAGGGCGAGGGGAGATGTCACAAAAGACTGGATGTTAACGCCTGGAACATAATGTATTTGCAACCTGGCCCAGTTAATAAGGGCACTGTAATATTTGCATGGAGTGGATGTTTATTTGTACAGCCAATTGTTTTCTGCTGGCCATAGCCATACAAAACAGTAGAGATTCTTCTAGAACTCCAACACTATCCAATGTGGGAATCAAAATCCTGTATCGGCATGCTTGCAGCATTAAAATGTTTACATTAAATTGCACAAAGATTCCTGAAATGAAAACAACTGCTTGATAAGACTATGCTGTTAGGGTTGCATTTCATTTGTTTTACAGTATATTTACAGTCCTGTACACTAGGGTCAGCAGACTCTTTTACATGACAATGGTAGTGACTTGTGAGGGCCCATATGCCGGTGTTGGCACATTTGCCATATGTGGTGTCAGACGTCTCAGGGGGACGGTACACTGTGACATGCAGTACACAGAGGACTACACACCTGAGTGGGGTTGTGTGTGTGCGCGTGTGCATGTGCGTGTGCGTGTGCGTGTGTATTGAGGTTTTTTGGGGTGTGTCCTTGAGTTCTTTGTGTTGAGTAAAATAAAATAAATGAGAGAAATTGTGGATTTCATTTACAAAAAAAATCATCTCAATTATGTATTGAATTGGAATTTTACTTGTTAGGTTTGACTTTTTATCACAATTATTATGATGATTATTGTGATCTCAAGTATCTCAACACTAAACGTAAAAGATCCTTAGTCCTGTGGAATTTGGCAATAGAATATTACAGTCCTGGCTCTGAGTTAACAGTAAATCTGCTAACAGCTTCAAAGTAGGGCTAGTATGTCTTGTGATATACTGTCAGCGATTTTTTGGGGTCTTCCACCTTCTCTTCTTACATGCCAATAGATTCATGACGATGGACAGAAATAGAACAAAACTGTTGTTTTCTGTTTGTTTTCAATGTAAACTTTTATTACTAATCCATGACAAGACAGTTTGTTTTTCATACAAAGGCACACGTGGTTCATTCAGTGCATTCTAGCATTACATAATACATATTAGATTGCATAACACAAACAACATCGTTTGCTTAAAAATATCTGAATAGACATTTCATCTCGGTGCAAAACAAAACAAGACACATATAATTATTTAATAACTTCAGCGACCACAATTTGTTGAACGTATGCGAATAGACTGGGTTTAACCATCCCTGAAGTGACTTTTAGTTACGGATTAAAAATGTTTTTCAATTTCAAGCTTATCCAGGCAGATAAGTAATAATATAGCATTGTGATTATCAAAATAATACATTTACAAATTCAGACCAAGATAGTCTCCTTCAACTTAATTGTACAAGCACCGAATAGATTGTTAAAGAAAATACTTCAAAGATTTGCATAGATTATCAATTGGAATAAAAATGTGCCACTTTCTAAAAATGTATATAAAACAAACTAGTCTATGATAGTGCTTGCATTATTGCATTTGCTCGCATGTGTATTGTGTGTGTGTGTATTGTGTGTATGCGTGTATGCGATAATGTCAAGGACAGGAAATTAAGGAAGCCTTTGAAATCTCTGTATTTATCATGTCTTACTCTAAAGTACCTTGTATTACGCTGATGTGGTTTGCTAGGGAAAGCCAGGCTACTGCATTCAAAGCCTACTTGGAAAGCTTTAGTGGTTTAGTAAGTTCTGCCCGTGCAGCCTAGCTTACTCCCTATAAACCGCACTGCTGATCAAACAGAGCTCTGCCATCAAGAATATTAGATGTGTAATTCCTACACTGATTTGCGTTGGCAGAGGCTTAGGGCCAGCATATTCAATTCTGTTATTGAAAAATTAAAACTAAAATGTCTCTCCACAATTTGTTTTATAAATCAAATGTGTTATGTTCATCTGTAATGTCTAACTTTCTCTCTCTCTTGCTTTCACACACACACACACACACACACACACACACACACACACACACACACACACACACACACACACACACACACACACACACACACACACACACACACACACACACACAAAAAAAAAACTACACTGTGAGAGAAAACTGAATAAACAGTATAATATTTCATGAGATTGTTCGCCCAAAAATAATCCAGTTGACGGCTTGCCCAATATATTTGGTAGCAGACCAAAAACAGTTGCATAGAGTATAAAGACAACAGCTCTCCCATTCGCCTGTGTGTCATATGACACACGGAGCCGTCCAATCGCAGTGCAGTATTCTTCACTGCTGCCGTGGGTCTCACATTCATGTATCTGTCAGTCATAGCAACTAGTAAATAATAAAACATAAACATAAAAACGGGCTAAAATCCTAACCATTATGATCTAGGTAGGTCTATGTTATTTATACAGCTTGTTATACAACATTCCCATGCAACACCATGGACTCTATTCATACATTGTTATTTACTTTCAATTAAAGTAGTAGTAGTAGTAGTAGTAGTAAAGTGCTCTATGCTATTATATAAATGTTTGCACTTAAGAATCTGTATTGCAAGGAACATTTATATGTATGTAACATACACTGAGTGTACAAAACATTTAAGGACACCTTCCTACTATTGAGTTGCAGCCTCAATTCATCGGGGCATGGACTCTACAAGGTGTCGAAAAGTGTTCAACAGGGATACTGGCCTATTTTGACTCCAATACTTCTCACAGTTGTGTCAAGTTGGCTGGATGTCCTTTGGCTGGTGGACCATTCTTGATACACACGGGAAACTGTTAAGTGTGCAAAACCCAGCAGTGTTGCACTACCATACCCCGTTCAAAGGCACTTAAATATTTTTGTCTTGCCCACTCACGCTCTGAATGGCACACACACAATCCATGTCTCAATTGTCTCAAGGCTTAAACATCCTTCTTTAACCTGTCTCCTCCCCATCATCTACACTGATTGAAGTGGATTTAACAAGTGACATCAATAAGGGATCATAGCTTTCCCCTGGATTCACCAGGTCAGTCTGTCATGGAAAGAGCAGGTGTTCTTAATGTTTTGTGTAGATGTTATTGAGGCTGCAAGCAAATACTGTAGGTACACAGCACATGTAATGTATCTCATTCATAGCACAGTGTATCCAAGAATCACTGCTTCTCTGTTCATCTTGGATCCTGAGATTTGCTCTTGTTTTCCACGCCACCAACCCACTTTCTTATTGGCTTAAGAAAGGAAACAAAACCAATCCAGATTGGCCCTTGCTGGATAGCAAAACCCAGGCCGGAGGTCCAACCACACATCAGAGGCAGCTAAAGTGCTCTGATGCTCAAATGTTGGGGCACAAGTCGGAGTATAGTGGACAAACATTGTTGTAATGGGCCTGTTCCATTGCAAATACTAGGGATGGGTTGGTAGTTTGTGGGCAACTTTTCTTCTCCCAATGGATTACTGCTCGCTGTTTTTTCTGCCCTCTATCAGTGTTCTGGACCATTATTTGCCTGGAGGGGGGAAAAAAGAAGCAGGGGTTGGAACCAAAATGATTTTCCAATCGTTCCCGAACAGAACCCCTATATTATTTGTTCCGTTCCAGTGTTCCGGCCAGAATAATAAAGTTCTGAACCGGTTGAAGAAGAAAAAAGTAGTGGTTCATATAGTTAATTTAAAAAATATATATATATATTTGTGAAATCGACATCGTTTTTATATTTAGCTTATTACTTTACCTCACCAATTAGCACGGATAGAGCATCTTGCTATGGAACAGGTAGGCTAGTTGTTTGCATTTTTAATTGGTCAGAGATGATGCGACTGAAGTTTCACGGGTGGGGAGAGAGCGAGATTAAGCGGTGGACACGGATGAACATGGTTTGAAGCGCTGAGCATCATGACATGACTTGGGAGTGTGTATAGGCTATTACTAGCATCAGAACTGAATTGCAGAATTACATACTAGACATTAGGAATATTTTTGGAACAAAAAATAACATTATTAACCAGTTCTCAAGATTTGAAAATAACAGTTCTGTTCCGGAACACTAGAGATCCTTGACAGACGTTGTAATTTTCTGGTTTTCGGTTCTGTTCCCTGAACCGGTTCCAACCACTGGTTAAAACACCACCATATATAAAACAAACTCAAAATAAAGCCAGTACATTATGTGTTCAAATATTTCCTAGTGAACGGCCAGTCTCTTTCATATAGCAAAAACCATCCGGGAGTTTATGACAAGTGGCCTTAGGTGCGCCTGGTCTGGTTGTAGCTGAGGTAAGCCCGGCTCTGTGTGCCGGGCGCAGACTGCCAGCTAGCCAAGGGGATTGAGGGTGAAGTTGAAAGGCACTGCCGGGAGCCTGGTACGCTAAGGGGCCATAATGCAAAGAGGAAGCATGTGACACACCCTAAGCTGTAGGAGCTGAGACTGAGGGACTTCTGCCCTTTTATTTTAGAGCCACTCAGACAAGCAACTTAAAATCTTACCCAAGGGTTACGAGTACAGAGAGAGCCATGATGTTTGTGGTTGTCTGGTTTCAAAACTACAATGGGTAGAGCCAGCATGCTAACTAGCTAGCATCATGTTAGCCATATTAGCTATTAGCTAGAATCATGTTAGCCATGCCAGATAGCATTTCGATAGAAGTTTAATATGTACTGTATGTCAATGGGCTAACTACAAGTAAAGGAAGGACATTTCCAATGAAATGCAACATGAGACAGAAGGGGTGTCACAAAAGGGGTTTAGGGTATTGGTGTCGGTTTGAGTTATTGGGAAGCATGGTCTTGTTTTTGTTGAGTGGCCTATGGTGAATGAGCTAGTTAATGGTAAATTTACAACCCCAGCATGTGGGCCAATAAAACCAGGGGGACATACATGATGATGAGAATGATTGTGAGAGGGGGGGAAGAGAAAGAGGGAGAGAGAGTAGAGTGGAGGACGCTGGTAATTAAGAGTCTAAGGGAGTGTGAGAGGGGGCACACACTGCTCAGAGCAAACTTTGTGCACGGAATCCTCACTCTTATTTATGCACCCTGTCTATTCTCCCCTCCCTTCTACCCTTTATCTTCTTCCTGGCCTTTCCTCTCTCTCCATTCACTTGTCTCTCCCTCTGAATGAATAGTCACAGCTCTGTGGTGTCCCCCCCCCACCAACGCCCCCACCGTACACCCCTTAAACTCCCCCTCTTGCTCAGTCTTGAATAGGGAGTCGAATTGAGCAAACAGTCAGCCTGTCAGCTCAATAGGAGGTCTGGCCGTGAACTTCAAGTCCTTCCCAGGCCCCCATCGTCACATTGGGGAGAGAGGTAGGGAGTTGGGAGGGAGGTGTGGGCTTGGGGGGCTGTGGGGAGACAGGAGGGAGGGGGTGAGTGGGAGCCACAGACACAGACAGACTTTAGGGGGCCCCTACGTGCCAATATTGGGGGGACCTCTGCCTGCCACAGAAGTTCCCAAGACTGGAGCTTTCGCCGGAGCTATGGGGGAGGGTGCTCCATGTCCCAGCTGCCTCCCCCCACCCCCTAGTCTAGGCAGGGGGGGTGTGTGCAGACGGGACAGTGTCTGCCCCCTGCCCAAACTCCAGCCCTCCAGACCCGCACACTCAGACGCAAGCTGCTGACTGTGCCCACCCCCTCGACTCGCCTCGCTCCCAGCCCGCACAGGCCACACATCATCTCATTACCCAACGCCAGCCACTCTACTGTCTACTGTTTGTATTGTTTTGGGCTCTGCATAATTTACACAGTAAATTGAGAATGGCCCTGGCCCCTGCTCAATCTACCACCTGTTTACAGAGACTGCCCGTGATTAGTGGGTTTGCATTAGATTAGACACTGTTACTACTAAGATTCTCATGCGATGTTTTGTTAGACTGGCTCTCCAACATAGAAACTTTGAATGTTGTTGGTTTTGTCAGGATTTTTTTCTATCTCCACATTTGGCTTAATCAGCTGCTATAGTTTATTTGAATATCCTTAATGGATTCATTATGTCTAGTCCTAACAGCAATGTCTCTGTAGACTTCACGCAGCGGAACACCTTGGTGGGATTGGCGACGAGACAGACTTAATAGCACTCTAGTGTTTCACCGTCCATATGGATGGGTAGTAACTCAGTAGCCTATCCATTAGCAATGCTCTGGCACCGTACAGTATCTTAGCGATAGCACTGTCTCGACCTCCAGTATGCAGACACAAACAAAGGGAGTTCTCTCCGTGAGGCACGGACAATGGCACACATTGTTTACCGGCTGCCTTATTTAACCGGGCCCGGCCGACTCTAATTGGTGTTTTGGTTATTAAGCGTTTTTTAAACTTGCAGCTCCCTGCTCGGAATAAAGGAGTCGCTACAACAAGCTTGCTTAGGAGAACAATACACGACTTGTCTCAGCACCAGCTCCCCCAAAACCTCACCCACCAACACAAAGACAGCTTTCCTCTACTGAGACCTCGCTATCATACTCTCATTCGGCCTCTGCCTCTCTCGCTCCCTCGCTCCCTCTCTCAACCACACTCACTCTCTCCTGGTTCCTTTATCTCTGTGTTGGTGTTGTACTGCAGTCTCTGTCTGAGTAGCATACGCTGGCTCATGGGCGTCACAGTTTTCTCCTTTAAAGATATGCTTTGAACTGCTTTTAGCATTTTTAACTAAACAGTCATTTGCGTAAATGTTTACATGTCAGCAAATTTGGATCATTAATTACAAAAACGGAATGATAAGACTTGGTATATTGCAAAAAGCGTACTGTCTCTTTGATTACTATTGATAATAAGAATAGTGATGATGATATTATATAGCCCTAGCTAATATTTGTTAATAGTCTCTGGGTGTAACTATCTTGTGTAATATGCTAAATGTGGAACATTCATGTCTCAGATGTTCTGACCAGGGAATACGGCCCGCGTATTTCAACCAAAATGGCAGCCGTCGCCATGTCGGGCATGTGTGTGAAGAGGATGGCACAACAATTCCCAAACGGGAAGAAAACTAGGCTGTTCAGAGCACAGATGCCCACTGAATGCCTCCTGAGAGAGCGCGAGAGCAAGGAGTGATTTAATGCAAGCACACACACAAAAATCCCAGCCTGCCCCCCCACCCATCAACGCGTCCCGTGATTTCTGCAATTAGCAAACACATCTGAGGTGCTTAAACGCAAGGCCAGCCTGGCAGAGGGAGGGAGCGAGAGAGAAGGGAGGGTCCGGAGGAGAAGGAAAGGATGGGGTGATGGTGGTGGTGGTGGTGTTATGGAGGCATGATGCCGCATGGCGGGCTCAGGGCTGTTATTGTTACCTGCTCTCTCTGGTCCTCACTTCCATTTCATGCCAGCGAGCGTCGTCCTAAGATGGTGGCGTGGGCTACGTCTCGCGGTACAGGAGAATGGGGAAGGCAGCTGAGGATGAAGCGAGGGAGGGGAGAAGGGGAGAGGCGATACGGAGGAGGGCGAGAAGAGGGAGGCAAAGTCAACAGCAACCTCTCTTCCTCTCCTTGTTTTTCAGCCTCTTTTTGCCAGCATTCTGTCACAGTGGTTTTGGTAGTCTGCACACAAAAATAAGAATAGGGAAAGAGATGAGGCAAAAAGACAAAATGTGAGTATGTGGTTTAACCAGCCGAGATACACATACATGCATTTGTATGTATATACACGCACCCACACATGTCTTTTCTCATGGTACAGTCTGCCCCTGAGCATGCAAATGACTTTCATTATGCAAATGCATGCAAATCAGATCCAAGCATCTGAGAATCAAGCCTGGGAAGAAAAAAAATTGACACAGAGATTGAATGAAAGAATGAAAGAGAAAAAGAACAGGGGGAAAATCCTTTTGAGTGACAGGAGGCGGTAAGTCAGGTAAATGGTATGTGGAGGAACAACGGTGACCCAAATTGGACAAACAAGATTACCTATTCTATTATGAAGATGACTTATCTTTTTTCTGACTGCACTGTATTTTAACATCATACTTGATATCATACAAGTTTCACATGAAGTTAAGTTCAGACTCACATCATCTGCAATAGTAAGCAAGAAGATTGCTCCAGCTAACATAGTCTTTTCAGCAATTCCACAATGTCTTCACTTTCATTCAAGGACGCAACAAGGACTTGAGCTCCGTTATTGAAAAAACACATGAATTTCACATGTGATCACGTGATCTTATGTGAAGTTAATGTGATAACATAACCAACATGTAAAAGCAACATGTGATAACATGAAACTACACGTGAAAACATTTGAGCACACGTGAAAACATGGTCTTGTGAAAGAAATGTGACAACATGGGGATGCAAATTTTTTCAACGTTTTTCACATGTGAAACTGCAAATTTCACATGTTGCTTTTACTACAATTCACGTGAGGTGAAAACCTGTTATTCTCCACACGTGAAAAGGTGGTGTAAATGTAAACATGTGAACATATGGTTTCGCATGTGAACAACTAACCTCACTTGTCTCTTTTCATGTTTTTTTGTTGTAAAGGAAGTAACGATACTTGGAGATTTAAGGTAAGCGGTACGCTGTTTAGCTAAAATAGTGTAATACTGTATATTTAATCTGTCACGTTCCTGACCTATTTATGTTAGTTTTTGTGTGTTAGTTGGTCAGGACGTGAGGTTGGGTGGGCATTCTATGTTATCTGTTTCTATGTTGGTTTCGGTTTGCCTGGTATGGCTCTTGATTAGAGGCAGGTGGTTTGCGTTTGCCTCTAATTAAGAGTCATATTTAGGTAGGGCATTCTCACTGTTTGTTTGTGGGTGATTGTCTCCTGTGTCTGTATGTATGTTCGTACCACATAGGACTGTAGCGTTTGTTTGTTTCGTTTCGATGTCGTCTGTTTCCTGTACGTAAGTTTATGTTTAGTTATGTAAGTTTATGTTCAGGTTGCGTCAACGTCGTTTTGTTATTTTGTAGTTTTGCAAGTGTTTGTTTCGTTTCGTGTTGCCATCTTTATCGTTGTGTTAATAAAGATGGCTTATTTCCCAAAGCCTGCGTTTTGGTCTGAGGATCCTTCTCTCCTCACCTCATCTGAGGATGAGGAGAGCGTCACCCGTTACAGAATCACCCACCAACACGCTAAGACCAAGCGGCAAGGGAAAACGAAACGGAGTAAGGGACAGGAGAGAAAGGAGCAATGGACATGGGACGAGGTTTTGGATGGAAAGGGTTGCTACACTTGGGAGGAGATCCTAGCTGGTAGAGATCGCCTCCCATGGGAACAGCTGGAGGCACTGAGGAGAGCGGAGGCTACCGGAGAGAGGAACCGGAGCTATGAGGGAACGCGTCTGGCACGGAAGCCGAAAAAGCCCGTAAGTAATTCCCAAAAATTTCTTGGGGGGGGGCTAGGAGGTGGTGGGCCAAGGGCAGGTAGGAGACCTGCGCCCACTTCCCAGGCTTACCGTGGAGAGCGGGAGTACGGGCAGGCGCCGTGTTACGCAGTAGAGCGCACGGTGTCTCCTGTACGAGTGCATAGCCCAGTGCGGGTTATTCCACCTCCCCGCACTGGTAGGGCTAGATTGAGTATTGAGCCAGGTGTCATGAGGCCGGCTCAACGCGTCTGGTCTCCAGTGCGTCTCCTCGGGCCGGCATACATGGCACCTGCCTTACGCATGGTTTCCCCGGTTCGCCTACATAGCCCGGTGCGGGTTATTCCACCTCCCCGCACTGGTCGGGCAACCGGGAGTATTCAACCAGGTAAGGTTGGGCAAGCTCAATGCTCAAGAGTGCCAGTACGCCTCCACGGTCCGGTATTTCCGGCACCACCTCCCCGCCCCAGCCTAGTACCTACAGTGTATACACTACGCACTAGGCTACCAGTGCGTATCCTGAGCCCTGTTCCTCCTCCACGCACTCTCCCTGTAGTGCGTGTATCTAGCCCGGTGCCTCCAGTTCCGGCCCCACGCACTAAGCTACCAGTGCGTCTCCAGAGCCCTGTACACACTGTATATTCTCCCCCTACTAATCCTGATGTGCTTGTCCTCAGCCCGGCGTCACCAGTGCCGGTACCACGCATCAGGGATAGAGTAGGCTTTGAGAATACAGTGTGCCCTGTTCCTGCTCCCCGCACTAGTAGGAAGGTGCTTATCATTAGCACGGTGCCTCCAGTTCCGGCACCACGCACCAGGTCTACAGTGCGCCGTATCCGGCCAGAGCCATCCGTCTCCCCAGCGCCATCTGAGCCATCCGTCTCCCCAGCGCCATCTGAGCCATCCGTCTCCCCAGCGCCATCTGAGCCATCCGTCTCCCCAGCGCCATCTGAGCCATCCGTCTCCCCAGCGCCGTCTGAGCCATCCGTCTGCCAGGAGCCTGCAAAGCCGCCCGTCTGCCATGAGCCTACAGAGCCGTCAGCCAGACAGGAGCCGCTAGAGCCATCAGCCAGACAGGAGCCGCTAGAGCCGTCAGCCAGACAGGATCTGCCAGAGCCGCCAACCAGACAGGATCTGCCAGAGCCGCCAACCAGACAGGATCTGCCAGAGCCGCCAACCAGACAGGATCTGCCAGAGCCGCCAACCAGACAGGATCTGCCAGAGCCGCCAACCAGACAGGATCTGCCAGAGCCGCCAACCAGACAGGATCTGCCAGAGCCGTCAGAGAGCCATGAGCAGCCAGAGCCGTCAGAGAGCCATGAGCAGCCAGAGCCGTCAGAGAGCCATGAGCAGCCAGAGCCGTCAGAGAGCCATGAGCAGCCAGAGCCGTCAGAGAGCCATGAGCAGCCAGAGCCGTCAGAGAGCCATGAGCAGCCAGAGCCGTCAGAGAGCCATGAGCAGCCAGAGCCGTCAGCCTGCCATGAGCGTCGAGAGCCGTCAGCCTGCCATGAGCGTCGAGAGCCGTCAGCCTGCCATGAGCGTCGAGAGCCGTCAGCCTGCCATGAGCGTCGAGAGCCGTCAGCCTGCCATGAGCGTCGAGAGCCGTCAGCCTGCCATGAGCGTCGAGAGCCGTCAGCCTGCCATGAGCGTCGAGAGCCGTCAGCCTGCCATGAGCGTCGAGAGCCGTCAGCCTGCCATGAGCGTCGAGAGCCGTCAGCCAGCCATGAGCATCGAGAGTCGTCAGTCAGCCATGAGCTGCCCTTAAGCCTGAAAAGGCTAGATACCCAGAACTGCCCATCAGTCCAGAGCTGTCTCTCTGTCCGGAGCTGCCTTTCAGTCCGGAGTTGCCCCTCTATCCTGATCTCCCTCTCTATCTTTATCTACCTCTATAGTCTTATCTATCCCTCTGTCTTGGTTTATCTCTCTGTTCCGGTATTGTCATTATTAGATATGTTATTAGGAGGATTTTGTGGGGGAAGTAAGAGGGTGGACAATCTTGAAGGGAGGGGGCTAGGATGGATTATGGTGGGGTGGGAACCGCGCCCGGAGCCTGAGCCACCACCGTGGTTAGATGCCCACCCAGACCCTCCCCTAGACTTTGTGCTGGTGCGTCCGGAGTTCGCACCTTGTGGGGGGGGTACTGTCACGTTCCTGACCTATTTATGTTAGTTTTTGTGTGTTAGTTGGTCAGGACGTGAGGTTGGGTGGGCATTCTATGTTATCTGTTTCTATGTTGGTTTCGGTTTGCCTGGTATGGCTCTTGATTAGAGGCAGGTGGTTTGCGTTTGCCTCTAATTAAGAGTCATATTTAGGTAGGGCATTCTCACTGTTTGTTTGTGGGTGATTGTCTCCTGTGTCTGTATGTATGTTCGTACCACATAGGACTGTAGCGTTTGTTTGTTTCGTTTCGATGTCGTCTGTTTCCTGTACGTAAGTTTATGTTTAGTTATGTAAGTTTATGTTCAGGTTGCGTCAACGTCGTTTTGTTATTTTGTAGTTTTGCAAGTGTTTGTTTCGTTTCGTGTTGCCATCTTTATCGTTGTGTTAATAAAGATGGCTTATTTCCCAAAGCCTGCGTTTTGGTCTGAGGATCCTTCTCTCCTCACCTCATCTGAGGATGAGGAGAGCGTCACCCGTTACATAATCAATATGATGACATTTGACGACTCAGTGCTGACTTTTCAATATGACGCATTGGGATTTGAAATCACACTCTCTATATTTGGAGTACGCTGATCTTTCTGCTGTGTCACAAAGTCTGTAGTATTCTCCGAAGTCCTCCACAGATGAATTACCTACAATGTATCTCTGCAATTAGCAAAAAAGTGCCATCTGTGCTGCTATTTTAGTTCTAAATTAATCTGACTATTATATCATCGTTGATTTCCTTTACTTATTTCATAAATTTGGGGGTTTTCTGTATAGTTGTCTAACGTTGGTGGGGCTTATTATTTACTTTGTCCTGAATCACTATGATAAATATAATGGTGTATTATTAACAAAGCTGAGATTTACTTTGAAGTACAAAGTGTAGGAATAGAGGTGAAATCAGTTACTGAAACAGACATGGTGGTGTAGAAAGGAAGATCGTACGTAATGCCGTGAACCAAGAGGTTGTGAGTTCATATCCCAGGTGAGGACATGTTAAATAACAATTACTGTATAAATAAACATACACGATGTAATCATTTGTGTCAAATATGTCAATTGAAAACACTGCGACTGTGGGACCTTTTGTTTGCAGAGCATCACCTATGTAGTCATGTGAAATATCCCCACATGTACTGTAAGTCGTACCAAAACCACATGAAAGGTTATGTGATCACATGTGAAAATATAATATAATACAGTGGGAGAAAGGCTGTGACCTAGAAGGGGATTGTTGTCCGAACAATGCTGCTGGAGTCACAGATGGTTGGCTGTATGAGATCGAATGTTGTGAAACTTCATTATAACAAAGACAACAATGCTACAGTATCAACATGCTAGGTTGATGAAGAGGTTGGCGGAGCTATTATGTTAGCCTTCGCATTCTTTTAGCACAAACTCAAACTAGTCAAACATATTGTGGTGGTGCCTTTCCATGTCATTCTCCGGCCAAGCTACACATGCAAGTAACCCAAGAGCTACAGACTAACTCCACCAATCTGGGTTGGAATCTACCAACTAACTACCAGCCTAGCCTATACATGACATTTGGTGAACCAACAAGCAGACTGATCGGGGAGGAGAGAGCTGCTGTCTGTTTTCACTCTCAGGCTGGAGGAAGAAGGCAGCTTTTGTTTCAGCGTGCCAGTAGGGAGACACTATTTTGTAGGCTGTAATGGGGGAGTAGGGCTTGGGTTGAAGGGAATGGGCTTGGGAGTATGAGAGAGTAGGCTAGGAGGAAGGGAGGGGCAGTAGTAGAGGGGGTGGGGTACCACTGAATGGTGGCAAACCTCTCCTAATTGGCACTTGACATTTTTTTGCCATTGGCACTAAAGTGGGCCGGCTTTCAAGCCCGCTCTGAGTCCTTGTTGGAAAAGTGCCATATGCAAATATGGCGAATGGGCTCCATTGTGAAGCCTCTGATATTAACAGCTCAGGGAACAATGAATTTGTGTGCTTACTCTGGACTCGTAGGTGTGTGAGCGAGAACAAGACAATGGCTGCCAAAGCCGCTTCGGTCTGAACAGCCCCTTCACATGACGTTCTGACAAGTAATTTCACCAGAATGGCCTTCTGTGGACTGAGGCTCTGTCAGGCTCTGTCCAAAAGCTTTGTTCAAGACTGAAATAGTTTGTTTCAGTTTGTGCAATACTTGCCCAACTTCTGAAAATGTAATCTTTCTCTTTTTGTTGAGAGGCTCTTTTTCCTAACTGTTAAAATATTCAGAAAATTATTAGTTTTTCCTTCTAAAAATGCATCCTATGTTAAAGCATTTCCAGTTGAGCACATTGTTCTAAATGCTAGAATGTATAGTGTTCTGTAATCATTCTGATATTTCTCTATTTGGTTTGTTTACCCTTCACTAGCTCCCGGGGCAACAGCGGAGGGAGATCTAAACATAACTTCTGTCTCCCTTTGGAGACTTCTTGGCAAATCAATGATGAATTGTAGCAAAACTGAGAAGTATTTTTAAAGACTGAGAAATGATAAGAGACTGGTCTTGAACAGCTAGGCCAAACAAACTCCCAGCACTAACTTCCAAGAGGAAACATATAAAGCAGATTGTCAAAGGCCGTAAAGCAGTTCCATCTTTATCTCCACACAAGTCGAAACTGTCAGGGAGGAAACAGAACAACGAGTCCAACAATAGCACCCACCTCCGGTGTGGTCCGAACCAAGTCAAAGTACACCTGTTACTGCTAAGTTACCAAACTTAATCTCCTTTGTCTGGGTGGGTCCATTGACTTCTGTAAACGCCTGAAATACATGAATTTCTCCGTGAGCGACAGGGAGGCGGGGGCCGCTTTAGAAATGGCAAAGTCTGCCCCACTGTACCAGCCCAGCAGTGAAGCCATTTTCCAAACCCTGTTGGTGTGTTCTGTTGAGAGAAAAAAGAGGCAGAGAAAAGGGGGCAAGAATCACTGGGCCTTTTTCAGAAACCCGTCTGGCTGCTAGGACCCGGAGGTGCTGAAAGGGTGGTAAAGGAGCCCATTGTCTCCCTGTGACAAGTGGACTAGCTCTATTGACTGTAAAGTCTACTGGTGGGGGGCCGCCAGGGCCCGGCCACAATGCCTGTTTTTCTACTTGACACTTGGAGTCTAAATCTGCTTGCCTAGAGCCTGAAAGCTAAGACAAATCAACCAAACCCTCCCTCTGCCTCCCTTCCTTTCTCCTCTCCCTCCCTCCATCCTTTCTCTTTACCCCCACTCTCTTTCCCTCCCTCCACTCCAGACAGGGCTACAGTAGAGTCCCGGAGGTTTTGTGGAACTCCCGCTTTTGTGCCATTTTCAGGCAGGCAGTGCAAAGGCCGTCTTTCCTCTGGGGTAGGGTTGCAAAATTCCAGGAACTTTCAATGAACTCCCTGGTGTTCCAGAAATCCTGGTTGGAAGATTCTGGATATCCTGCTTATTCCCGCCTTACTCCGTGCATCCTCCAACCAGAAAGTTCCTGGAGTCCCTAGTGTGGACTGTTTTTGATATGACTGTGCCACACACAGTCATCCCCCTTATCGCCACCAACAAAACAGGTGCACCAGTGCACACACCTTTATGGCAATCTGTCACTGACTTCATATCATCTTCTCTTGAAATAGTATTCATGCTTATCGTACAAATTGTAGCTAATTGGAGAGAAAAAATACTATTTTACTGCCTGAAAAATAAATACAAACTGATTAGCTACAAGCTAATCTAACTTTGCTAAAGTCTCTACCCATAGATGTTGTCAATCAATCAAATTTGACTTGCATAACACTTTGTAAAAGGCCAATTTGTCACATTAACAACCACAATGGCATGTATGTAGCTATCCATCCACAGATAACAGCCAAGAACAGTCGTTGGGGCCTTGTTCCAGTTCCCCTGGATTCTTCCGTTGGTACTGACAGTAGCTAGGGGAAACAGACAAAGAGCCAGGTACCACTGTGCCACCGGAGGAGGTGACATCACCGCATGTCACTTGCTGTCAAGACCCTCGTCTCTCTCGTTCCCTCGCTGAGCCCTGAGCTCAAATGTCACACTCAGCACCTGCAATGCAGCAGGCAGGGACCGCTGCACAACACGCTAAAATTGACATTGTGAGTGTTGTTGCTATACAAACGCTCCAACAGGAGTTTCAGTCTAGTCCGACGTGCCATATTGGAGTAAGTATTGTGTTTGTTATCAAAGCAGAATTCAAATGTATAAATTTAGCCGAGTAAATGTGATTAAAACCCTGTTTAGGCCATTGATCACCAGATAACGTGTTTTTCAAACATGCTGGTGCTATAGTATACAATTTACTCTCCAATTTCTCTGTAATGTCTTGAAGCTATGGAAGGCTGATTTGGCCGAAAGACAGAAAAATCATACTAGAGGCCTCACTCGACATGATTCTTTTTCTAGTTGAAAAGAAATCAACATCATTGCCTTTATGACTGATTGAAGGTGTGAAGATCTGATTGACCAATTACTCCCACCATTGGCTGAGGCCCGGATTGTTCCCTCTCTCATGGCTCTGTCACTGGGGGCAGTTTCTGGTTGATTGCCCTCGGACCACTCCCCCACAGAGCCCCACACAGTGGCATTCAACAAGACCCATCAGGCCTTTCCACATGGTAGCACCTCATGCAATGGAGGCTTCGCCATGGCCCATTCACAACCAAGCCAACTGTCACCTCAAATCAAACACCCAAACAAAAGCAAAATCAAACACCTTCCCACATGAAAGAAAGAGGGGGAGAAAACAAATAAACAACCATCTAGTTTAACAAAACTGGCCTCAAACAAATCTGTCCATTGGACTGTGTGCTGGCAGGGGATTAACTTAAAAAGTCCATTGTAAACTTCCACAATCCAAATAACGTATGACATTAGAGGCTATAATCAGCAACCATACTTTCTATTCATTTCACCTGTTTCCCAAACCGCATTAACTAAAACCCCATCAGCCGAGTACAGAATTGCTACAACCGTAGGATGGTTACTTGCAGCTACTGGCTGACCAATTTGTTAACCACTTCGGCAAAGTCCGCAGTCAGCACCATTCAGGTTGCCGTTGGTTCTTTGGGACCCGCCCACCACTGCTGGCCATGTGATCGTAAGTATAAGCCGCTGCATGCAGCCCCACACAGAGGGATCAGGGGCTTATTAGATTACAAGTGATCCTGTTGGACCAACCGGGCTGCTACGGACCAATGCCACCGGCCATGTACAAATACGTGGAAATATGTGTATGGCATTATGTGTATAGCTCATTATTTTTAGAGATCAATCTCAAAGAGATCAGGCTTTCCCAACTATATTGCTCAGGGGGAAATATCAAAAATTATAATACTCAAATATGTAAATTTATAAGAAACTCAACAAATACTCAAACTCTCTAATCTGCTGCTAAAATTCTCAGAGGCAATTGTGATATATTTGAGGCAATAACAGAGACCAGATAGTTGTAATTGTCAAGCTGAGTTAAAAAGACACACACACGTACACATACACACATAAACCTGTGCAATTGGATGACATCACACGACTTACTTGACTTTTTCTTCTGCTCCCATGTCCTATGATGTCGGCCATTTTTTTGCTTGTTTTGCTGTGAATGGTAGAATGGGGTGGTGCGGCATGGGGGGTATGTGTTGGGGATCTTGATGCCTTTCAGGAGCGTAATGGGATTCTTGTTACTTTCGGTTATCTAGCTTTATGAAGAATGTACATCACTCATACAGCTAGATAACCAAAGATAACAACCAACCCCTAAGGCTGCCCATCCTCTTGTGCCACAGGTGATACGCAAGGGCCAGATTCTGACCTATAATCAGGAAAAAATAGTATTAACAATCAGAAAAATTAAGACTTTAATTTCCCTTTTCAAACTTAAGTGCACAGTGAGTAAACTGTATCAGTTCTATAGAGAGGTCTGGTCACATTCATGCAGTAATCAACTTTCATCAAATGTGTACTTAACAGTTCACAAAAATACCAGAACCTCCTGACCCTCTGCTTAAAGTACTCATCAGCAATTGGCCACTTACTAACTGTAACATTTCCCTGCCAATCCGCCCTCACTGTTCTGCTGTTACAAAGCCTTTGATTGGACGGCCAGCCCGTAACATGGCAGCCAAAGCCTTGACTCCTCAAAGTCAAATAATCAGCGTGAGGCTTGATCAAAACACACAGGCTGGCGAACTAGTCCAAACTGGTTACGGCGCCAGTCTTCCCAGACCACACCTCTCCGTCCCTGCGCCCACCCCTATAGTGAGGCAGTCTCTCACATGGACTGGCTCCATAGGAGGGTGATGGCTTCAAATGCCCCCTCCCCCCCCCCCTGTCCAAAATGTATTTTTTTAATTAAAGCTGTTTTACTGTAAGATACAGAGAGAAAGGTTTGCCTCTTGCGTAAGCATATCTATCAGAGATTCCACAGTAAATTGGGGAGGGCATGTTCAAGGTTGGGGTCAGAATACAGCACAAAAGCACAAACACACACAAGTGCAAACCTACACACACACACGGAGTACACACATTTATGGTACATGGCACAAGGGCCAATTTAAAGCTTTTCTTTATGCCCAGCCCAACAACGAGGCTCCTCCCATCTATACATGTTCTAATGACTGACAGGAGATAGATGGAGGGAGAGAGATATAGAGAAAGACAGAGAACATTCTCCCCTTTAGTGTACACATCTTTACCTGTAGTCTCACACTGTTGGCAGACAACACATCCTCTCCTTACTGTCAGCTAGGACAAGGATTCAAGCTTCAAAATGTCTTATTTTTGTTCATAATCTACCAGTCACCATAAGGATTTCTAATCACCTTTATCATTTCTTACTACAGTATGCTACACAAGGATAAAACAAGGCTCTTTCAAAGCATCCACACTCGCAAACATGCATATGTCATACAGTGCATGCACATACACCCATGCACGCAAGCACACACACACACGTGCAAACCAAACAAAAGCGTGCACACATGCTGGAAATAGAAATGATACTATCTTTCCTGAAAAAGTGACTATTCACCCAGGAAGGTATTTCTTCCTGCCAAGGACAAAATGCCATCAAAACAAAATACTGATGCAGTTACAGAAATGTCCTGATCTCTACGTGTCTTTTTGTCAGTGAGAGAATTGACATGCTACAACATCATTTGAAATGATATCTGACATGGATATTGGATAAACTTTGTTTAAATAGTGAGACTTGATTATATAAGCATAAAGGGTTAACAATACAGTTATCTCAGTTATTAATTTGTGCTATTTATTGGCACAGCCAATAACTTGATTGTACATATAATGCATTAAATTATTTTGAATTATACTGTCCCAGGATTAATATTTGAAATCCAACTAAATAATAATAATAATTTACTGTTTTTGTGACACTGTACACAGTATGTGAGACAGTTCTGTGAATATATATATTTTTTAAATTGCAAAGTTATTATATAATATAAATACTTATAATACTACCACAAACTATAAATAGCATTATATTCTCAACATTATATTGAAAACAATCAAAAACGTGTATTTTATGTTATTTTCAAGACATTACATTTACCATGTATTTCATCATTTGCAGTGGAGAGTTTGAATTGGAAAGTTGTTGTTTTTATTATCCTATTTTATGAATCAATATTATTACAGTTCATATTATTATCGTTATTACTGTTATTATTATACTGTGCAAATTCCAAATAGTTTAATACGCAGTTGCGACGTTTCCTTCTGATATTGTCAATGCATTTGACCAACTTTATTTCAAGTAATAATAATAAACATTATTTAAGGAAATAAAGTAAGAAATAATATGTTTCATATTAGGCCTACATTGCGCCAGATAAGATTACAAATAACTCACACTGCGCAACAGTAACGAAGCTCACCTCAGATTCAGCACCACAGCAGTGGACAGCGGCCTTGTCTCTTAGTAGCCTTCAGTGCCAGGATTTCAACACCACTATAACGTATCAAAATCCCCGATAAGCATATTAACTATCATACAATCAGTTTGTTAAAAATAACTGCATTTGTCTTCTTGTTTTAACAGTTAACCTAGGCCTACCCCTTGGTAAATTCAGATAGGCCTATATGGCGCAGTAACGTGCCAGGGAGAGATCCGGTTCGACTGTCTATTACTGCATCTTGCCAACCTCATAATTGTCAAGGGGTATAACTCATTCAACCATTCATTCATTCATTCAAACAAACCTAATCCCTCCTCGTCATTGGATAAGACGTTGGTGACGTCCTTCAAATTGATCCTTAGGAATAATTGAAGCGCACAGGGATAGGCTGCATCGAAAATGTTTGATGAAGCAATACACAATGCACATATTTTCTGTAGATGTATTTTAGGTACAAATAACGTAGTTATAGCTTTATAATAAAGTGATCAATGTATGCCATTGAGATATGACGTGAATCGATGTAATTCAATCCAACCTGATCCGTAATTTATTGGCACATTGCTGTTGCTCAGGTCTCAATGCTTATGCACGAGGCACGAACTGAGGTCATTTCTAAATGTTCATCATATGTAATTGACGCGGTCCATGCAATCTGTTGGCAGAGGGCCTAAACTACTGTAGCCTACCGCTGCACACTGGAACCTTGTGGAGTCATAATACCAACAGCGTTCACTGCTACGAAAAAATGACGAGCTTGACAAGTATGAACGCAAGGTGTAGATATGCAGTAAAATAACATTTCATTTCTGTATTCTCTTGTGAAATTATGATTGATTGATACGGTATTAATATCCATAGGCTTAGTCAATTTGTAATACTTTATTAACTATTGACTCGAATTTCCTAAGTTTTCAACGGGTACTTTCACTGCACACTTATGCACAAATTATATCATATATGCTAATTTAATAACAAAAGGTCAGTGCTATCAAGGATCCTTGGGACATCCCTACCCTAAACCCTAACCTTAACCATATCAATAACCATAACCCATTACATAACCCTAACCATAACCATTACCTTAACCATTTCGACTTCAACGGGGTATGGACGTTCCAAGGATCCCGGATATCATGGACTACAAACAACTACGATTTTAGCAAAACACGTCCTACAATGTCTCTTCCATTTGGATTTTGTGCAAGTGATTTAACTGAGTTAAGGTGAACAGTGTCTAAGCCATACCTGCCCAGTTATTAGAACTGTAAGAGATTGTGGTGTATTTATATTACCTATGCCACCTGCTCTGTTGCGCCTATATGTCTCTCCATTGAATTCTGAAAGAAACAAAAACAAGAAACGCTTATTTTCCAACCCAACTGCAGTCCTATGGTAACTGTCCGGTTTAGGTCAACAATCACAACAACTCAGTCTCGTTTGAACTGAGTATATCACTTTTTTTATTGTGCCTACAGACAGGTACGAAGCCTCAAGCCTGCATCTGCCCCTCTAGATATGACGTTGAGGCGACATAAAAACATTACATGGTCCAAGATAGTAGGCTAAAATTCACGAGAGCGTTGTTAAGTAATCTACCTGTATAAAGGCACCTGAGCTAGATAGGTACCCGAGTCTAGAGGTAGGACACGCCCCACATGACATCTCCAAAAGCACCCTAAAGACATATAGGCAATAGGCAGATCGATTTTTAGACAAGGCCTTCAACAATACTCGTAAAAAAACGAGTCAGACCTACATTACGCACAACCCACAATCCAGCTAAGTGCTTGGGAGAAATGTGCAGATTAAATTATTTGCAATTTAATAAATAAAACACGCACGTTTATGGATAGAATGTCACCAGATGTAGCACGAACTATAACACCAAACAAAACAACAACCTGGCTGTGCAAAAGCATTTCACTTTTTGATCTTAGGCCGCACAATACAAGCGTTACATTTCATATAATTCTGCAGTCTCTTTACTTACACATCATACCATGGCCTATGACAACTAATGTGTACGCAATCTGCTATTGCGCTATTAACGTATGTATTAGTGTCCTGTACAGGCATACCACTGTCACATATATAGTACTACTTGACAAAGCATAATGGTGGTACATATCAATGCTCTATGCTCCAGTAATGTGCACACGTGTGCTCAGAAGGCCGCGTATTCGGCGTGCACGTGCGGATTGGATGGCCTTGTGATTCCCCATCCATCCGCTATAGGTGTGAGCAGTTGTACTTTATACCATATTGCTATTAATAATTTTTATATTCTGAACTCGAACCTCAATTGATCAACTGATCGAGGCCTAACCTACATTTCGAATAGGCGACTTTTCCTTAAAACTATAGAAATGTAATAATAGGCTACATTATTGTAGCCTACATTATGTGGCAAATTACACGCCGGATGACATATAGACAATTTCCCTGTGATGTTTTAGAAGTATATCTGGCTCTATCAATAATTTATGTAGAAATGGCATGGTATGTAAAATGACATATGATTTCTATTACCTCTGTGGGTCTGCGTCTGTCTGGGTGATGCATGTGGAACCTTGCCGTGTGAGGGGCATGGTTAGTCTACTCCATAGTGCGTAATGGAGGTCGTTATCAAGCCCCCTAGCCTGAGATTGCCCATATCCCATCTTTCTTTGTTTGCTCAAAATGATTCAACTAGAATAGGTGAAGTGCTGGGTGTAATGAAGGAGAAAGCTGTATCCTATCTAATGCATTGTAAGCCTGGCCTTTCAGTCATTAAATTCAAGTGAGACCACATCCAAAATTGAGGATATATCGAAATGGTTGTTTCCTATGCTACAAACATAATTTCAGCCTACAAAATTAAACAAGCTGTAATGGATAGGCTAGTTGTTTTTTGTCTTGTAGGATATCTAATATGCGGATACCATTCAATATAAATTATCATACACAATCTTCAAATGAGCATAAACATTGCAATTGATAGCCTATTCGATTGATACAGGACAACCGGTGCCAAAGACGTATAGCTCGATATTGCACGAGTCTCATACAGTGAGTGCCAACCCCACCAGGATAAAATGATGCGCTAGCGTGTTCTTTTATTTGTTATGTTTTATGCTATACATGCATGCAAAATTACGACTGCGTTGTCCGCATCCGCGTCAATAGCACGCAACAGAACATACATTTTCTAATCATATATGCCATACTCACCCCGGTGTCTGCCAGCCACGGTTACAAACGCTCTCCACAACAATCAACCGAGCGAGTCAAGAGATGTAGAACAACTGAGCGCTTGTAGGTTGGCTCGCGCCTGGTCTTGAGCTTCATGGCTGCAGCTCGCTGTGACGTCGCGCTGGCCCCATCCATTCATCTTTTCGCGGCCGGGTCCCCCCTTGTTTAAAATCGAGATTATTTCCCATAGAGATGGTGTTCGCCTCCCCCCGCTGAGAGCGAAGTGAACTGTGCGCTGTGCCTTGCGCTCGCCATTCCTCTTGTACAATGCATATGAACTTAAACATGCCTGCCAAAAAGCATATAGCATCGCCAAGACCCTCCCCTTATGACACGACAGTAGGGGCCTCTTTGACACGATGCAGCTCTATTGTGTCCCCTCCCTCTGAAATTAAGAAAACGGGCTGCGATATGAATATATTCAACATCTCTCCCAACCATGGTTTTGTATTACCGTAAATGTCATCGCCCTCAAGAGTGCACGTGTCCAAGATATTCGTCTCATATAGGCTAGGCTACTACAATCCTTTATGTCTGTTCATGGCGTCCATTTTCTTGTGATTTCATGCCAACGTTATGAGGATGAGTTTATATGAATCAGTGATATGGGCTTCAAAACTCCCATTGGGATACATTTCAAATATTGAGTGAAATAACTATATTGCTTTGTGAAAGTCTAAAAAGTTTGGCATGACTGGTTGGAGAGAGTTTTAGACCCTGGCTCCTGTTGGATTATATGAATTCCATTTAATCTTGTCTAGTTACCAATATTCGTTTGACGTGAAGGCCCCTGCGACTATGGACTAACTCCTGCGCCTGAATCAAGTGCGCGCATTCCCCATTCCCTTTGTCTGTCTCTTTGATACAGAAGACTCGTGGAATGTGACCACTGGATCGCCAGGGTGAGACCGTGCAAATCAACTTTTACCGTCAGCAACGAGTCCAGACCAGCAGACAAGGGCCAAGAAAGGGGTCTAGTTCGGTTGATTATCATAATAATCAGATCGTGGGGATGAAAATCTCCTTTGAATAAATTACTTATTCAATAGGAGGTTCGACTGCCAAAGAGACAACTTTGTCAGCCACAGTTGTTGTTGGTTTCTCTCTATCAGTGTTCAGGGGTCCCCATTTCTTTCTCTCCAAATGTTGGACGCTTCCTAGAGATCAAACTATAAATACGGCTACTGTTTCTTTCCCGGGCTTAGCTTGGTAAGCTTTTTTTCTTCTCTCCAGCTCACAACGATGCACGGGTTACCAAGGGCAAGCCTTAAACCGTCCTTTGGTAGCGGCTAATGGGCTATGGGTTGGGACAATGGCTTCGTTTCCCCCCAGCGACCGCATGATGGGAACCCGGGACCGTGGTGGACAAGAGATATTGTACAGAAATGTATGATGGCAATTTGCACGTCCCAAGTTCATTATCACTCGTCAGGCAACTCTAGCATGTAGACTCCCAATGCGATAGTAGGCACTTTGGGCATTATGCAAACCTGATCCATTCATCTCTATGCATATTTCAGACTTAAGCCATTGTGAGAGCGTCAAATTAAATGCTAAGACAATGTTTAATTTTGAATTGGTTTGAACGTAAGTTACAGAGCCAAAGCCTTATTCACTCTTTTTCACGAATAGCTCCGTACTTATACAGTGAGGCCCCATGTAGCCAAATTGCAAAGGTAAGACGTGGCACAACGTTTATAAGAGCACCGTAAATTCTATCTGCACAGTGAGAAATAAAAAAGGAGATGAAGCAACAAAATTGAACAAATACCGACCAAGGGCTTGTGGTTTTGTGGCCTTATTCCTCCAAATAACATATTTTTCTTATTCACACTTCAAGGCACATTAAAATATAGCCTGTAGGCTACGAGCCCAAACCAGCAGAGGTGTGTTTCCGGCAATAGCAACGTTTGCCAGTGCAAGAGCTTGTGCTCAAAGGCACAGGTCACTCCCAATCCCTTTTTAATTGAAATATGAGGCAATTATAAACTACAAGTGCAATGCAATTTTGATAATATTTGTGTGTGTGTGTGTGTGTGTGTGTGTGTGTGTGTGTGTGTGTGTGTGTGTGTGTGTGTGTGTGTGTGTGTGTGTGTGTGTGTGTGTGTGTGTGTGTGTGTGTGTGTGTGTGTACAGATATGTGGTGTGGAAATTGAAAAACCCCAATACGTCAATTGTTTTTAAACTTTGCACATAATGCTGTCACTCGTATTTATCAATTATTTTTAATAATATCACATTTCCCCGATAAACAATCATATTTGTGTGTGTCATGGCTTGAAATTATGCGCTTTGCAATATATTTCCCAAGTCCAACCTAGCTATTTCTAGTTTTCTCACCACTGCTAATAAATTGCCACCCTTTTCTTGGCAAGCTAGAATCTGAGACGTGCTTAGCAACGCAAAGCTCAACGATCTTTTGTCCCCCTAAATCTGGACATATTGTCAAGACTCCATGGGAGCCCATTGCGCGCACACACTCTCCTCGCGCCACATGAGACAATCCCTTCCCCCTATATCATTCATCAACCGAGAGGAAGTTTTAACGTCAGGTATTTTAGAAACAAGGCGATAATATATCGCCTACACATTTCTGTAACACGGATATCAAATATGCCTAATGTAAATAGGCTACAAATGATACCTACATATATTCTTACCTTTACATTTACGATAGGGCTGCACCTTTCCGCTTGCACTTCTCGATATACAATATTAAAAACAATTAACATTGAATCTGATCTGGAATTATGTGAATAGCATTACGTTGAGAGAATTACAACCGAGCGTTTCAGTAGTAGCGTACATGCCTCATGCAGATAAAAATACAAACTTGCAGGTCTACTTACAATTACAGTACATTTAGTAGGCCTACATTCTTTGGTATTAAGTGTAAGAATGTATTTTGAATAACAAAATAATCTAGGTCTGTTTATTGAAAAAGGTTTCCTGTAAACCATGCAGGAACAAAAATGGCGGGTTGAAAAATCGCACACGCAAGAGTCATTACGCCTGCAATTAAAATTTAATTTGCATATGCTAATCAGTTTAAAATTAATCTTGACGCTCAATTGGAGAAGAGAAGGAGGCCCTTCGTGTGGATCAAAAGCAAAATCATAATGTATTTTTGGTGCAATCGGTAAAGATGAGGTTTAGAAAGCATTAAGAATGAAAAATGGCAATACATTTTACAGCAAGTTTTTCACTTCACTGCAGGTCTACTTATCAATGCACTTCAATGCACATTGGCACAAATACATAATATGCACACAAGAAAAAATGCAGTCCAGGCCTTTATTTCTGATGTCAGTATGTGTTCAGTGTCTGTGTGTGTTCAAATTCCGAAAATGCTTTCCTTATGTTAGATAGAACAATCTAATGCATGTATATGGTCACATTGCAATGGTGCATAAGTTTAGTTCATGATTAATATCTTAAACAATGTTTATGGGCCATATACGTTATAGGCTATTAACAATCACAATGCATGTATTGTGGTTTTACAGGAGTGAGAGCGTTTTATTTCACTCCAAGTGTGCAGGAAACAACCTCTCCCAGATGCACATCTGACGTTGCAAAACTTGAGGTGCAGAATGCGTACATAGGCAATACACAAACCCTGTTCGCTATTCATGTAAGTCCAATGGTCCCGTTTATTTAGTAAAGAGCCAAATTGGTGGGACAACACAAAACGCAGGTTACACCATGATTAAAGAAATAATTGATAAGTAAGTAAATACTGCATCAAGGTTATGTGATAGTATATGTGTGCTTTGCACTGTTGCAAACGCTCAGTAAATCTGTTCCTGAGTCAAAAATCGGTTTCCCCAATGCATTAGACATATTTCAAAAGAATGCTCTGCTTTGAGATATAATCTCTCACTGACCAAACATAGTATTTCTGGTGGATCATGTTAGCTCGCTGGTCGGTGGTCTGGTTTCTCCTCCCCGTAGCAGGACTCTCGGAATGATGAAGAGTGATGTGTAGGCCCTAATGCCAAATTAATTGCTTAATTAATGCGTTCATAAATATGAATGCAAGAGGCCCCAATTTGCTGACATGCGTGTAGGAGCTTTGCGTAGCTACATGATGTCATCATGAGGAACACAAAGTGCTTCAGAATGACAACGTTACAAAGGCTGGTAACCTATAGATGCCACTCTCATAATGGTATAATAATGTGGCTGAAAAATCTGAATTAACTTCCTCACCACAAATATAAGGGTGTAGGCCTGGTCCATAGTTGCTAAGATCCTTCATAATAGGTAATGCTCATAATTTCGAATATAATATAATACAATACAGATCTTATATTTGGCTGTAGGTTCATACTTAATATTAGTTGTATTCTAAAAAAAGAATTTGCCACTTGCTTGCCTGTAGCCTGAATTATTATAGAATAGTCTTTTTTTTAAGTATTTAATGGAGACGTTTGTGGCCATGGCAAATCAATGGAAAACATATTTTGAAGCTGCTCTCCAATTTTCGGAACAATAAGCCTAACAAAAATGTAT
Source organism: Salvelinus fontinalis (assembly GCF_029448725.1). Taxonomy (NCBI): domain Eukaryota; kingdom Metazoa; phylum Chordata; class Actinopteri; order Salmoniformes; family Salmonidae; genus Salvelinus; species Salvelinus fontinalis. Next base: position 27,435,286 of record NC_074670.1, on the reverse strand, counting down.
TGCTGTGAGTAATTATACTTCTATTATATTTTACAAAGTAATACTATTTTTAAGGTCTTGTGAAAGGGGCGATCCAAGCTTTCTAACGTTCCAATCTTGAATTGCATGAGCTTTGCTAAGTCAAAATATCCCTCGTTCAGTTGAAGTATTAATAAACGAAATTTATTCTGACAATAACGAATACCAAAGGTAGCCTAGTGGTTAGAGCGTTGGACTTGTAACCCGAAAGGTTGCAAGATCGAATCCCGGAGCTAACAAGGTAAAAATCTATCGTTCTGCCCCGAAACAAGGCAGTTAACCCACCGTCATTGAAAATAAGATTTTGTTCTTAAATGGAGGTAAAAAAAAATATCTAATACAGAAACACAACATAATTGGTATGCATATTATGTACCCACAGTTTAAGAAAATGAACACAGGCAATTGAGGCGACTTTAATACCAATGTAACTTGATTCATTTTTTATAGGCCTACAAGCCAGTGTACTGTAAACTGTATGCATTTCAATTGTTGAATTCCTGCACTTTTCTGGATATGTGCAGATTTGTGCACAATATTTTGATTGATCAGATGAATTTGTTATACAGGCATTTGGCCCAATTATAACCTCTTAATCGTAGGCTAACACACATGCAATTGAATGCGTTCCAATCACTTTGAACGACAAAACTTGTGAAAAGAAGAAATCACAGGCCATGTTTCTGAGGAGGAATATCAACAGGTGCCCACACTTAAAATGAGAAAGAACTACGAATATTTAAATATATCTCTAGCGTGTCATACTCGTTGCCATTTATTTTACTGGAGAAGTTGAGGTTATGGAGGCTATATGAAAATGTCAAAACTCGTAGATGGTCTCTCATGTCAGTCTTCGAGGCCCATTTAATGCATTTCTCTATGCACATTCTGTCGGGTTTGTCCTACTCTGTCCTCATTAGGACTTGATACCAAATGCTTTATTGTAGAGTATGAATGAATGATGGGCTGCACATTGAATACACATTGCCATCTTCTTACATAATTTGCTTGGCCGAGAATTTACTTGGAGTAAATCCAATGCGCGAAGCACTAATTGGGTTTGGGGATTAGGGTTCAGGTTACCCTTTGCGTTCTGACGGTGTCAGTGGTAAAAGACAGCTCGAGTTAAACTTTCTGAGCCCCCGAGCACTCCTACACCATACCTGACAGGAAGGCTTTGTAGCAATTATTTATTTCTGCCTCCCTTCCCCATTTATAACCCAAAGAAAGAATCTAATGAAAAAAAAAAAGGATTTGTAATAATACGACCACGCCCATCATGAAACGAGATGTTTTAAAGAGAGCAAAGTGCAGGGGCACAATGGTGAAAGTCAGTCTTTTGAGCACGGTTCACCTATGCGATTGAGTTGTCAGTGTGGTTGTATGCCTACAGTATTAAAGAGGTCGGTGTGTTCATAAAAATGCACCCGGCTGCACGAAACCGAGCTTATTTGTGTTAAAGGTGACGCGCGAGTGTGAAGATGGGACCATTTTCATTATTGGACCTCTGATCTCGTGGGGCTTTTGCATGTTTATTGAATGTCTGCCTGGGGGCGTTTAGACAACATTAGAGATATTTTCCTAGTACCAACACCTTCCTATCCTTTGGATTTGGCCTCATTTAAAAGAGGTTAGGCCTATGTGCCTGCACCAGTTGCTCTGGTTTAGTTTAAGTGCCGGTAGCAATAAGTGAAGGGGGTGGAGATGCACTTTGATTATGGTATTAATCTGGGAATCATGTGTGAGAATCAATGGGAGTTAAACCGTTCAGATTTAACTGAACTACTGATGGAATTCAATGGGATTATGGGTTAATTATAGTCTTAACTAGGCCTGTTTTTGGACGAATTGGATCGATTAGATCTCAATGAACAATAGGTTTTAACCAAACAAGTAGACTAGCCTTTATCACCTGACTTGTTCAAATGGATAGGATATCAACTTCCTAACTTGTATTAAACCCATACGGTGCCTTGTGACATGTGAGATCAGAGCAAAAAGGCTGTATTTTCATCATTTAATTCTGCGGAGAGCATCCAAACATGCTTTATTTGTCGATGCTATATTTTTAAATAAATTTAATGTCTCATCTATTGAGAAAACAAACCGTGTTATTTTATTAATTCATCACGTTTGCAGGGCCTAAACCTTAGGTCTAAAACCTTACACAGAAGCATATGTCAAATGAATCGGTGCAAAAAAATGCATATTTGAGATCAGCACGTTTACTATTGACAATACATCAACGTCCGGCTGCATTATCTTCCTGGATAAAAGTAAATGGAATTATATGGACGGTTTGTCCCTTCTTTGCAGGAATAAAACATCCCCCTGCATTCAACAAATAGGCATATTCTTGGAGAAGAGGTAAGATTGTATAGTACGATTTACCTGACTGAGTGCGCCACCGCACCTGTATAGCCTTCAGTCAGGAGGCACTGTCCACTCCATGCATGGTCCTGAAGTTACGCGTCACTCAAACTTCAGCCCTAGTGTTGGTATTTCTTATGTAAACTTATTCTTGTCCTGGATCTAAATATAATTGGTGGAATATATAGAGTAGTGGCAATTATTAGTATCACATTTAAGTAAATGGATACTGAGGCCATAACGTTTTTTTACTGGATCCACATCACACATGATGGTCTGCACCCATTTTAAATACAAAAAACAGGCCACATGTTCTCAATTGTTGTTTTGTAACTAGAATGGGTCTAATATTTTTGGCATTACTTAAAGGCAACCCAAAGTTCTTATTAGGTTATACATATGTAAAGCCTATTATATATATATTTTTCATGAGTTTATGTGTATCCCACATGCTCTTTTTGAATCAAGTATCATATGGTAACCAGTGAACTTTATTGTTTTATTCAAATTAGAAGGCTCTGGTGGTAAACAATAATGTCCAAATGGAATAGAGAAATTTCAACAGGGAAAACCTACACAAATTGCATGCACCATGTATAATTAATATTGCATAAAGCAACATTGATAGCGTGTATTCGTCTCTTCATTCTGCATATTGGTATTTTACTTCTTACTTACTTACATACTTACTTATCAGGATCAGATAGATAGTCAACTAAAAGTAGGCGATCTCCAGTAATGGTAGTTGATCATAGGTTACTTACTTTATGAGTATGAGAAGAAAAAAATCGCATGTTGGCCATACACGTTTATGTCCTTCAGAACTCTTCCATGTAGATAGACAAATAATGAAAGATAACCCCCAACATTGTAAAACGGAAACCTCAATGATCATTTAAAGGAAACATGAATGTAAACTATAGGCCTATATATGGCTATACATTATTCTGGGATTGGAATTTACCTGCATGTTTTCTATAAAGGCCTAGTGCAGTCAAAATCGTGATTTTTCTATATTTTCTATATATATCCATACTGTGAGGTTGGAATAATATTGTGAAATTGTGAAAATTATGATGATGTCCTTTTAGTGTAATAGCTGTTTGTAAATATTGCCTGAAATGTCAGCCTGTTTTGGGGGGATGGAGTTTTGGCCTGCCTGGTGACATGGCCAGGCAGGAAATTAGCTAATAGACCAATAGTAATTGGGGTGGAAGGTAGCCTAGTGGTTAGAGCGTTGGACTAGTAACCGAAAGGTTGGAAGATCATAAGGTAAAAATCTGTCATCTGCACCTGAACAACGCAGTTGATCGTTCCTTGGCCGTCATTAAAAATAAGAATTTGTTCTTAACTGACTTGCCTAGTTAAATAAAGGTAAAATAAAGACAATTCCAAACCTCTCTGCCAATAAAAGCTCGTTTTCAGATTTCCCTCCCCACTCAGACCACTCCTAGCTAAATTCTTGCTTGAGAAATTGTCCTTTGCTAAGAAACTATTTTGGTTTCTTTTTGACCATTTTCATTGGAAACAATCACAATAAGGTTGTTACACAAAAATAATTTGATATCGAAATAAAAACAGCTGCGTTAGACCTTTAAGGCTATTTGTATGTTCATGCTGAGAATAAATAAATATCAACTAGTCACTTCGAAGTGTAAGAACTTTATTTTGTGCGAAATGATAGCTGAATAAAACATTAAATGTCCATTATGTTTTACTTGGAAGAAGTCAATTACAGGTTTTCCCTCAATATTAAATATTTTGTTAGTTGTTTTCAACGAAGACACTTTCGGTGGGCCTATCATGTTCCATATTGGCTATACTCAGTTGTGTCGCCAACGCTACATTTAGCAGAAATAATGGAATTTAAATTGCATATTTCAAATATCAAAATATGGAAACATCCCATGCTGATGTAGCCTATAGCACTCTTTACACTTAGGCCTACTATTTTACCATTATACAAACCACCTCTCATCAGGTAAAAAAATCAGCAGGTAGGTGTTTTCTATTACCTCGGATCCTATTGAATAAACATTGCCTTCTGGTTGCTTACCTATGCCTATAATTATTCGTATTATTTGTATTAAAAAAACACTTAATTAGCACAATTTTCATTTATGGGAATATTAATTTCATGACGTTTCCATGCAACCAAAGACCGAGAAGAATACACCACTAAGCATGGCAGAAACGTGCTAATTGAACCAACTGCTGTCATAATTCAGAATTTGTTTCATGTCCATTGGCAGGGTTTGCGGGCTACTCACGATGTTTTATAATTATGGGCATGTGGGTTGGTTTTAGAAATATTCCTCTTTTACGGTAGTGCAGGATTAACAGAGGAGGGAAAAAAATCTGACAAACACACACTGTTCATTTGCATGTTGTATCCCACGGTGGAAATTACAATGGCGTGCAATTAATATGCACATAAATTAAAAGTGAGAGGGTTCTAAATTCCAGGCACAGGCGGTCTTCCTAGAGGAAGAGAAAGGCCTCCGTTGGCGGAGTAACAAGCAGAGTGTTCACACGCTAAATTAGGGAAGGAGGGAGGAAAGTCTTTCTGCAAGTAGGCTACATCAGCCCTATACCACCCCCCACCACTCTTCCCAAGGACAAAAGTAGGCCTATTGATGAAATGACGGTATGCAGAATACCTAGCTCCACATAAAGGTGGGCGTTTCCACTTAACCATCCCATAAACATCATACAATATTATATTAAAAAACATATAATTATGGAAATTGTTTTCAGTTATGTTATTGCACTATAAATGGTAATGATCAGATGGTCCATTTAAGGTTGACATATTGCCCCACCCCTTATGTCGTATATAATTGTATGGATAAAGGTTTACAAAAACAACTATTTTGATTACCCCATACAGTGCCTAGTGAAAGTCTACACACCCTTTCCAGTCTTCACATTTTGCTGCCTTAAAATTGAACTTAAAAAGGGATTACATTAGATTTTTTTCCTACAGTTGGTGAAAGCACCTTTTGCGGCCATTAATTACAGCCGTGAATAGAAAATACAGCAATATTCAAACCTTGTCAATCTATGATTTTCAAGCCTATTCCAATCAGGACTGAGACTGGACCACTCAGGTACACTCAATATCTCTTGGAAAGCCATCCTGGTTTATCTTTGGCATTGCGTTATTGTCCAGCTGAAAAATAGAACCATCCCAGCGTTAGGTTTTCAGAAAACTTAAGAGTGTTTTCCTCTAACGTTTTAGCTTGGCTTTGCTCCTACCATATTTATTTCGATCCATACCTATAAGCATACCCATAGCATGATTCTGCCACCACAATACTTACAATCAATCAATCAAGTTTATTTTATATAGCCCTTCGTACATCAGCTAATATCTCGAAGTGCTGTACAGAGACCCAGCCTAAAACCCCAAACAGCTAGAATGCAGGTGTAGAAGCACGGTGGCTAGGAAAAACTCCGTAGAAAGGCCAAAACCTAGGAAGAAACCTAGAGAGGAACCAGGCTATGAGGGGTGGCCAGTCCTCTTCTGGCTGTGCCGGGTGGAGATTATAACAGAACTATGCCAAGATGTTCAAAAATGTTCATAAGTGACAAGCATGGTCAAATAATAATCATGAATAATATTCAGTTGGCTTTTCATAGCCGATCATTAAGAGTTGAAAAACAACAGGTCTGGGACAGGTGGCGGTTCCATAACCGCAGGCAGAACAGCTGAAACCGGAACAGCAGCAAGGCCAGGCGGACTGGGGACAGCAAGGAGCCACCACGCCCGGCAGTCCCGACGTATGGTCCCAGGGCTCAGGGCTTTAAAATACAGAAGGTTTTACTCTGTGCTGTGCTGTATTGAATGTGATCCAAACCTGTAGTTTTAAATGTAACCCTCCTGCTGTGTTCTGGTATAATTTGACCAATTTACAAGTTTTCTCTCTGAAAAATGTAGTTAATTTAATCTGATTGTCATAAGGTTCCATGACTTTGTCCACACAGTGCATCTGAATACACAAAATACATTTGGATGATTTTCATTCAATTTTGGGTGTTTTATTTAACTTTTGTACACCTGTGGTGTTCCTGGTCAAAAATGACCGTCATTAGAAATGAATGGGTGAAACTACAATTAGTGTATACAATTGAGTTCAGGCATATGGCCATTCATCAGATGGACACACTTCCTCTCCCAGACCCCCACATGCATGTGTGTTTGAGCGCACACACACACACACCTCACTCCCCTTCTTGGCTTCTATGGCAACCCCCACGGGAACCTTTCCCCAATAGAATCTTCCCCCACGGGAACCACACCCGTTGGCATTTTCACAAATAACCGCAACATTGTTTCACTAATATAAATAACTTTTCTCGAAGCTCTGGTATATAATGTTTTTTTTGAGGCCTTGCTCACAATTCATTCTGTGGCAGCACAATGACCAAACAATATACTGTATATATCCTCTTGATCATATCTTTGATCATGACACTGGTGAGGAGGAGATAGTCCTTGTTAAACTTTGACACAAAGTAGTCTTTGATAGATAGCACAATATGTTTCATCTGAGTATTTGTTATAGTCAAAATAATCCATACATTATGCTTTTCTTTTACTCAACATCTAGTTGTATGAGCTCAGGTCAATAAGGCCTGCAGGCCATTAATAGCAAATATAAGTTCAAATCTTTTAATGTTCACAAGAACTTAAGTTGATAAAAAGATCTAACACAACATTAGGTGATAATATATGTATTATTATGGATTTATAATCAGCTATAATGGGACGGTCATTTTGGACCAGGAACACAGAATTAATTAACATGAAACGAACACAACAGGAGGGTTAAGTCAAAAAGTTAATTTCCGGTTATTTTGCAATATTCCTTAACAGCCTTGTTGCAAACAGAATGGATGATTATGGAGTGGATTTAAAAAAAATACAGGCTTCCTTCTTTGTCATACAGGCCAGTAATGTGGAGTGAATGCAATGTTGTTGATCCTCTGTATTTTCAAGTATTGTTGTGGCAGCATCATGGTATGCTTGTCACCAGCACCAGGATCAAAAGAAATATGAAAGGAATAAAGCAGAGCTAAAAAGTTAGAGGAAACCATCCACTTCTGAAAACCTAATACTGAGGTACAGTTTTATTTTTCAGCAGGACAATTACACACATTTTAATGGCAAAGACACACCAGAATCACTTTTCAAGATGTGAGTGCTCCTGAATATTCCAGTCTCAGTCCTGACTTAAATAAGCTTGACAATCAGAAACAAGGTTTGCATATTGATGTCCATCAATGATTCCCAACCAATTTTACTGAGCTTGAGGATTTTTTACAGAAACAATGGATATACACTGTGTGTACAAAACATGCTCTTTCCATGACATAGACTGACCAGCTATGCTCCCTTATTGATGACACCTGTTAAATCCACTTCAATCAGTGTAGATGAAGGGGAGGAGACAGGTTAAAGAAGGATTTTAAAGCTTTGAGATAATTGAGACATGGATTGTGTATGTGTGCCCTTCAGAGGGTGAATGGGCAAGACAAAATATTTAAGTGCCTTAAAATGGGGTATGGTAGCAGGTGCCAGGTACACCGGTTTGAATGTGTCAAGAACTGCAACGCTGCTGGGTTTTTCACGCTCAACAGTTTCCCGTGTGTATCAAGAATGGTCCACCACCCAAGGACATCGAGACAACTTGACCCAACTGTGTGAAGCATTGAAATCAACATCCCTGTGGGACACTTTTGACTCCTGGTAGAGACCATAACCCGACGAGTTGAGGCTGTTCCGAGGGCAAAAGGGGGTGCAACTCAATATTAGGAAGGTGTTCATAATGTTTTGTACACTCAGTGTATGTTGCCCTGAGAGTTGTGCAAGGTTGGTAGAATCCTATTCAAAATTATTCACAGTTGCCAAGTATTAACTCTGGGTTAATCTTTAATTTCTGTAATAATTTGGAACATTTACCATAATTCTTCACTTTCAAAATGTGGAATAGGTTGTGTTCCCCATAGGAGAACCCTTTTTAGTTCCAGGGAGAACCCCTTTGGGTTCCGTGTAGAACCCACTCTGGAAAGGGTCCTACATGGAACTCAAAAGGGTTCTTCAAAGGGTTCTACTATGGGGACCAACAAAGAACCCTTTTGGGTTCTAGATAGCACCTTTTCTCTACAGATGTAGTGACTGTATATGAAGTGCTTACTCGTTGACCTGCGTTTAGTATTTTATTCACAAATGACAATGCAAGGAAAATATAAAAGTTGGTCTTATAGACTCAACCCTATATGGATATGTCTTATAAGTTTCAGTTATTGGGCATCATCTGCCTAAAGATTTGTAAGTATTCTTAATGCTGCAGATAATGAAACCTCATATTGAGGTTTAGTTCTGTTATGGATCTACCTGTAGGCAAATCTTATTGATAGGCCTAATATCAACATGGAATGTTATCATAAAAAAGCACAATTATATCTGTCATTTTTGCAACTTTAAAAAAAAATAGGCTTCTAATGAATTACAACCTCTTCATAGCCTAATTGCCATGGTTATTGTACACATGGTTTTAGCCTAGGGGTGTTGAATGTGGAGAAATGTAGCCCCCATCCTTGATACAAGATTGCTTGTGCAGGATAGGCCAATTCCTTGATAGAGGTCGCCACCAAGTGATTTTATTTGTCCATTACATGATGTTTCTTCCAAAAAACATTGGTGTCAAATTAAATAGGTCTAATTATACAGATTTCCATTCTATTAATTTGCATGCAGTATCCTAGCATTGTAATAAAAAAATGCATGGGCTCATAGACTTTGTTTAAATGGTATAGGCCTCTAAGCCTCCATTCACTGTAACACTACATGGCCATTCTATATCCATCAACTGCCTTAAAATTGGTTACTTTTAAATAACATCAGCAACTGAGAGAGTAGGCATAATGTACTGACTGTGTAGAACCAGAATCAATCAAACCCTAAACAACAGGGGTGAAATGGCATGTTTACAAGTGTGTAAATACTACATGTGGATTCAATTGAATTAAGCGCACACACAGTCATGTCCTCATCTCAATGTGAGCATATATCAAACCAGTTACAAAGCAATGTAAAAATGGCATAAATGGTGTAAGTCGTCAACAGTGAACTCATGATATCTTTGGAACAGGTGAACTACGACCTTGCTGTCAAGTTTCACTTGGGTGTAATGCTTACTTATATCCGCTAGAGGGGACACACTACCTCTAACCCAGGGCTTTCCAATCCTGTTTCTGGAGAGCTGCCGTCCTGTAGGTTTTCACTCCAACCCTAATCTATCCTGATTCTAATAATTATCTGGTTGATAAACTGAATCAGGTTTGGATTGGAGCGAAAACCTACAGGAGGGTAGCTCTCCAGGAACAGGGTAGAAGAGCCTGTTCTAACCAAAGCCATACATTTATTGTTCACATGAATGTATACAGTATGCCTATATGCATCCATGTCTGTCTCTAATCAGAACGAAAACTCAGGTGGGCTTCTGTTAAGACAATCTCAATCATAACTTTTTACAGTTTTTTCATATCGTAATGAAAGACAAAAAGGTAAAAGTTGAAAACTAATTTCACCCTGGCTTGGTTACTTTTTATGTTGTATTCCCTTTACAAAATAACAGATACAGCCTCTGCACTTTGGAAACTCTACGCTGGTGCAATTACTTGGCCTCCCTCTAGTCTCTCATTTGGGCATCCTGGTTCTCGGGAACCCGTCACCCTTTTTGAACCCTCAGCAGTTTGGTCGTCTTCGCTGAAAATTGGTGGGCTCTCACCCCCAAAAAACAACTAGTATTAACACATGGTGATTACTTCACTGTAACATTTGACTCCACATGTTCACTATAGCCCAGATACTGGATTCCAGTCCTCCTCCTGATTGCCACATTTAAGCTCTGATTGTGGGGGTACAGCTGATGGAGGTGGGAGGGTTTGTTGGCTCCGTTGCCATGGACACTGAGTGTTGCTAGGCAGCCGACAGGATGCTTTGGAAGCAAAGTGCTGCGGAGCAGCAGGTCACTGCAGAGAGAGGGAGCTGCACCCACACACCTTTCACGTGGACTAACACACTCTCCACACAGAGAGAAAGAGAGGGAGAGAGGAATAGAAGGGAAAAAATAAAGGAAAGATTGGCTTATGGAGAGGGAGCAAGAGGAGAGAGTAAGGGTGAGGCAGTGAAAAACAATATTTACAAGTATGTCAGATATTGTCTGACCTCAAAAGAGGTCCAATATCAAGATAAATCAATTTCCCACAACTCCTATTGAGAGGATTTAGCTGTAGCCTATGTCAACAAAAAAAATATATGGGCATCACACACACACTCTGATTGGTACTGATTCTGGTCGGCTGGACACAAGAGCCCTGATAAAGAGCAATCAAGTTACATCACTATAACAGCCTGCTTCCCTCCCTCAAAGCCTCTTGTTGCTAATGTGTTTGTTTGGATGGGATGAAGGGTCTCTAGCCTGCGGAAGTCTGGGGTGAGAGAGGCAGCTAGGTCACCAGGGACACTGCATTTAGCTTGAACACCAAATCAACTGAGACAGAGACACGCATATTGTCATTGTGGCACCCTTTTTCTTTCAACTAAAAACATTAACCTCATGCAACAATATGATCTTATATGTGTCCCCACAATCAGGATCCTCCACATAGTGCTGCCTGCATATTGTCTACACAACTAATATTATGATGACATTTGAAAACAAGGTGGTGAGGGTAGGTAACAACATCTCCACCCCGCTGATCCTCAACACTGGGGCCCCACAAGGGTGCGTTCTGAGCCCTCTCCTGTACTCCCTGTTCATCCACGACTGCGTGGCCATGCACGCCTCCAACTCAATCATCAAGTTTTCGGACGACACTACAGTGGTAGGCTTGATTACCAACAACAACGAGACGGCCTACAGGGAGGAGGTGAGGGCCCTCGGAGTGTGGTGTCAGGAAAATAACCTCACACTCAACGTCAACAAAACAAAGGAGATGATTGTGGACTTCAAGAAACAGCAGAGGGAGCACCCCCCTATCCACATCGACGGGACAGTAGTGGAGAGGGTAGTAAGTTTTAAGTTCCTCGGTGTACATGTAACAGTAGTAACTTTACGTCGTCCCCTCGCCCCGACACGGGCGCGAACCAGGGACCCTCTGCACACATAAACAGTCACCCATGAAGCGTCGTTACCCATCGCTCCACAAAAGCCACGGCCCTTGCAGAGCAAGGGGCAACCCTACTTAATGTCTCAGAGCAAGTGACGTAACTGATTGAAATGCTACTAGCGCGTAGCCGCTAACTAGCTAGCCATTTCCAATCCATTACATACACATCACGGACAAACTGAATTGGTCCACCCACACAGACAGCGTTGTGGAGAAGGCGCAGCAGCGCCTCTTCAACCTCAGGAGGCTGAAGAAATTTGGCTTGTCACCAAAAGCACTCACAAACTTCTACAGATGCACAATCGAGAGCATCCTGTCGGGCTGTATCACCGCCTGGTACGGCAACTGCTCCGCCCACAACCGTAAGGCTCTCCAGAGGGTAGTGAGGTCTGCACAACGCATCACCAGGGGCAAACTACCTGCCCTCCAGGACACCTACACCACCCGATGTCACAGGAAGGCCCTAAAGATCATCAAGGACAACAACCACACGAGCCACTGGCTGTTCACCCCGCTATCATCCAGAAGGCCAGGTCAGTACAGGTGCATCAAAGCAGGGACCGAGAGACTGAAAAACAGCTTCTATCTCAAGGCCATCAGACTGTTAAACAGTCACCACTAACATTTAGTGGCCGCTGCCAACATACTGACTCAACTCCAGCCACTTTAATAATGGGAATTGATGGAAATGTATGTAAAAATGTATCACTAGCCACTTTAAACAATGCCACTTAATTTAACGTTTACATACCCTACATTATTCATCTCATATGTATATGTATATACTGTACTCTATATCATCTACTGCATCTTGCCATCTTTATGTAATACATGTATCACTAGCCACTTTAAACTATGCCACTTTATGTTTATATACCCTACATTACTCATATCATATGTATATACTGTACTCTATACCAACTACTGCATCTTGCCTATGCAGTTTTGTACCATCACTCATTCATATATCTTTATGTACATATTCTTTATCCCTTTACACTTGTGTGTATAAGGTAGTAGTTGTGGAATTGTTAGGTTAGATTACTCGTTGGTTATTACTGAATTGTCGGAACTAGAAGCACAAGCATTTCGCTACACTCGCATTAACATCTGCTAACCATGTGTATGTGACAAATAAAATGTTATTTGATTTGATTTGAGAAGTAACTATTGTGTGGAATGTGCTTGGACACTTACCTGATCTTCCATAAGATTACATTGCTCTTGATGACTGTTTCAGAATAAACAAAGTTTTATAACTGCAAGTGAACCCCTTACCAAAATAATAATTTATACTGAACAAAAATATAAATGCAATATGTAAAGTGTTGGTGGCATGTTTCATGTTCCATATGCACAAAAAGCTTATTTATCTCAAATTGTTTGCACAAATAAGTGTACATCCCTGTTAGTGATGAGCAATTTCTCCTTTGCCAAGATAATCCATCCACCTGACAGGTGTGGCATATCAAGAACCTGATTATACAGCATGATCATTACACAGGTGCACCTTATGCTGGAGACAATAAAAGGCCACTCTAAAATGTGCAGTTCTGTCACACAACACAATGCCACAGATGTCTCAAGTTTTGAGGGAGCGTGCAATAGGCATGCCGAATGCAGGAATGTCCATCAGAGCTGTTGCCAGAGAATTTAATGTTCATTGATCTACCTTAAACTGCCTCCAACATCATTTTAGAGAATTTGGTAGTACATCCAACCGGCCTCACAACCGGAGACCACATGTAACCTCGCCAGCCCAGGACCTCCACACCCGGCTTCTTCACCTGTGGGATCGTCAGAGACCAGCCACCTGGACAGCTGCTGAAACTGTGGATTTGCACAACTAAAAAGATTTCTGCACAAACCATCAGAAACCATCTCAGGGAAGCTCATCTGCGTGCTCGTCGTCCTCACTAGGGTATTGACCTGACTGCAGTTTGGCTTCGTAACCGACTTCAGTGGCCACTGGCACGCTGGAGAAGTGTGCTCTTCATGGATGAATCCCGGTTTCAACTGTACTGGGCAGATGGCAGACAGCGTGTATGGCGTCATGTGGGCAAGCGGTTTGCTGATATCAACGTTGTGAACAGAGTGCCCTATGGTGGCGGTGGGGTTATGGTATGGGCAGGTATAAGCTACGGACAACGAACACAATTGCATTTTATCGATGGCATTTTGAATGCACAGAGATACTGTGACCAGGTCCTGAGGCCCATTGTCGTGCCATTCATCCACCGCCATCACCTCATATTTCAGCATGATAATGTCACAAGGATCTGTACACAATTCCTGGAAGCTGAACATGTTCCAGTTCTTCTATGGCCTGTATACTATGGCCTCTATGGCCTGAGTCTATGGCCTGTATACCTCCCGGGTGGCGCACTGGTCTAGGGCACTGCATCGCAGTGCTAGCTGCGCCACCAGAGTCTCTGGGTTTGCGCCCAGGCTGGGCTGGGTTCGCGCCCAGGCTCTGTCGCAGCCGGCCGCAACCGGGAGGTCCGTGGGGCCACGCACAATTGGCATAGCGTCGTCCGGGTTAGGGAGGGTTTGGCCGGTAGGGATATCTTTGTCTCAGTATGTAAAATGTATGCACTCTACTGTAAGTCGCTCTGGATAAGAGCGTCTGCTAAATGACTAAAATGTAAAATATATACTCACCAGACATGTCATCCATTGAGTATGTTTGGGATGCTCTGGATCGACGTGTACGACAGCGCGTTCCAGTTCCCGCCAATATCCATCGACATCGCACAGCCATTGAAGAGGAGTAGGACAACAATCCACAGGCACAATCTACAGCCCGATCAACTTTGAAGGAGATGTCTCTGGGGACTTATTCCCACCAGTGTGAATAGTTTGTTTTTATTTCCCATGGCATTTCCATAGCTTCAAGGCCAACTGGTTGAATGCTATGCTGTCCAAGTCTAGGAACAGGCCGGTGTGAGAGGCCAACAGGGTGCCCATCTGTTTGCATTAATTCTCCTCTGCAAAACCCCACTACGTTACTTCCTTACATGAAGCATAAAATACAGTGTAATCTCTCTACCTACAGCCTACTCCTCCCCTCTACTACTTCTATTGCTTGATTACCCCCCAATGATCTCTCTTTCTGATTATCTGGCTGTTTGTCGATGGATCACAAAAAGTCCAATGTACATTTATGGATACACTGATTAAAGTGTCAGGCAAGTAAATGGTCCATTTGCCGAGCCTCCCTGGTTGGGCGTTTCCATATGATGCTCTGCATCGACTGTGGCAGCATAGAATTAAATACGACACATTTTTGGTGTGTGTGCGTGCGTGCGTAAGAGAGAGATCGAGAAAGAGAGAAATGGGAAGTTAAGGAGAGCCCCCAAAAGTGACTGGAAATATTACAACAGGCAAACAAAGACACATTTGATCTAAATAAGAGGAACCTCATCTGCAGTTCGATAAAATGCAAAATGTGGGAAAAGATTAAAGTTGGCCCATTAAACGTTTTATTCAATTTTTGTGTCATCAAATCAAATCAAATTGTATTGGTCACATACACGTGTTAAGCAGATGTTATTGAGGTTGTAGCGAAATGCTTTTAAATCTGTCATCAGCCTGTCTAATAATAAATTAACACATTTCTTTCAAAAATGGAGATACTGACATCATTAATAAACCGTAGGCTACTTTCAGATACAATATAATTAAATATTTCTGTGATACCATGTCCTGTAACTTTACATTTGACAGCCCTGACCATTTGCTTCATACTGACGAAGTGGTGACGTAGGCTATGTGCGACAGACTGTAAAATGAAACTAAATAAGATATGAATACTGTATGCATATTTTCATTAGTCTGGAATAAATAACATTACGTGTTTATACTGGTGAAGTAGCCTTAAAACTTTACAGATGATTATGAGCAAATTAACACTCAAGCGTGTCATGCGCTTCACACTACATCCGTACATTTTCATTTCTATGCAGACCAGCATCACCCCTTTCCTCACTGTAAACACCATTTTCTTCCGCAGCCATGAGATAAGGTAGTTCATCTTTGAAACGCTGCTCTGCGTTTCGCTCAGTGCGTACCCTACCCTTCAAGTGTGCAGAAATCGAAGTTTCCAATTTTACCTCATTAGGTGATACCCATTGTACAGGATTTGTATGCTACTTTCCGTAGGTTATGCTGTACCTATATGCTACTTTATAGAGCTTATGGGTGCACTTTTGTCCAACAGCATATAGCCAAATAAATAATAAGACTAAATGCAAGAGAAATGTATTGAGGGAAAACGCACACGTATAAGGTCAGATGATTGGCCACATTCAATAGCCGTACAAGAGGAAAGATAATATTTATTTTGCTATTACGCTATAAGGCACATAAGAAATCACTGGCATCACAATTGAAATGACACACTGCATTACTTCAAACGCTGTGCGTAAATTCGAGAAGTGAGACAATGGATATCATGATTTAATAAATAGAGACGTTCCCACTTACAGTAAAACAGAAGAGGCGGAGTGATACACTCACACATGATCTCACCATTAGTCCTTCCTACTTCACGGATCACCTTCTACTAACTTCACGTTGACGAGTCAAATCCTCTGACTTCTCCAGTGATTGGTTAAACAACACGAATATCTCTTGCCTATTGGTCCGGCTAGTGTCAATCATGAAGCAGTGCCAATCAAGATAGATTGGGCAGCAGCAGCTACATTGTATCGTTTGACAGAACTAAATAGTTACATTGTACATCAAGAGGAACGATTTTTTAAATTTATACTGACGTCGACAGACAGACTGTTAACATAATCTTTATTCCTCAATCAACATTTTAAATACATAGTCATATATCTTTGAATCTCCGGTTTTACCAGACAGATGTGGATACAGTTCTACAGGGTAAGTCACTCTTCACAAGCTCGCTAACGTTACCCAGGTTAGCTAACGTTACCTGCTAGTGAATATGTTTGGTCAGTAACATTAGGCATCTGTTTACTTTGAGTAACTTACATTTAACAACATGTTGCTTTCGAATGGCCACTTTCTGATGTCATTGAACTGAGGGCAACTCCAAGCAACCATAATTCGGTGTGGTGGTCGCGCGCTGTCTCGTGCTTTATTTTGAGTGTCAGGGGTAGACTACATGATGAAGAGTTTGCTTACTGGTTTGTATTTCTTGCAAACTAGGGATTACTTTGTCGCCTCAATGGTATGATACTAGCACAGTTAATAAACGCTAATAATTGATGGATGTAGGGATTCTCTTCCTTCATGAGCGCAACAGCCGTGGTGACTGTTCACTAGGAGCTGTCAGAACGATTTATTAAAAGTGTCACCGATGTTTTGACACGATTACTCTTCAATTCTATGAATTGCTTTCACTTGAGTGAGTAGAATGAATAGTTTACTGCATACTTTATTCCTATTGAGAGGCTTTTGTTGGTTATTCCTAATTGGCAGACACGCAATTCGATGGTCTCCTTCTCCATCGGCAAGAGAATTACAGCACAGCATAGAATAGCGCAAAGAGAGCATCAAGGTGTCAGAATTTTTTTAATTTAAGGAACCTTTGGTATCAACGTAATGCGCATGTAAGCCAACGTTAATGTTTTGCGTCCATCAAATGTTAAACATTGCCAAACCACTTTTGACCTGACTGTATAAGAATTTGACGGCCCAAAAATGGTTGCCTGTGGTGTAATTGCTGTTTCCCCACGGGAAAAGTGTCAACAAACTATTGATTACTCCTAAAATCCGGAATTCATTTTGCCCGTGAAAGTGTTGGAGATAGCATGTGTAGATAAATCTTCAGTGTAATTAGTGTGTTGTAATAGGAATTCTTTCCCAATATTCAATAGAGGGAGAAATTATATTCTGTCAGTTTTTCCATTACCCTTGCATGTTGTTTTTACAGTAAAATAGGAAGTCTAGTTATTTTAATTAATGCTCTGCTTAAACCTTAATATGTGACAGTTTAGTGTCTCTCTTGTGGGATTAAATGTATTAATGTCTTTCCCCTCCCCCCATAAATGAGGGGCATAAACTGATGAGTGTTTCAGCTATGCATGCAGGTATAGTGCACGTTGTGATTCCAGTCAGGGTGTCACATGGCAGAGACAGGGTCCTCAGGAACACAGTCCAGATAGAGGTTCTCACCAGCCCTGGTAAGCCTCAGAGCAGTCAGAGACCGAGTAGGAGATTACAGGAAAATGAGCTGTCCCCCTAAGGACATACCCCTGTGTTTCCCGCTGAGGAGTACTTACAGGTAAGACAGGGAACAAATTACACTTTTCACCCTGATATAAAGATAAAGGCTAATCTGTTTTCATCGTTGAGACAGTATGGGTCAGGACCAGTGCCATGGACTGGGTATTCCAACCAATACAAAATAACTGCTGTCTCTGACATTGTCAAGATGTCAGAGCTAATGGGAGCTTTACACCCCTCCCCCTCACAGCTCCCCCTACCTTATCTATTCTCGTCTCTCTGGAAGACACTGGCCCTCATGAGTCTCCTGTGCTGGCCTCAATTTTGACATCATTAGAGGCTCCCGCCATCATTCCGCATGTGCCACAGGACACGGTAGGATGTCATGAAATAGTTTAAAGTATTTAGGCATTGCAATTGGATTGGATGAGTTGCACCCTCTTTATTTCTCCACACACACACACATACACATACACACAGCCTAAATTGGCAGATTGAGTGTAAGTAGACTTTTACTTTGCTGAGCCTAAAAACGACAAATAACTTTTAGGCTCAGCAAAGTAAAAGCCTTTTTTGTGCCTGAGAAGCGTGACCGCATCCTACTAGCCTATGTCTGACAAGTCTCTTACAATTTTTTATTTATTTAACCTTTTATTTAACTAGGCAAGTCAGTTAAGAACAAATCTTTATTTACATTGACGGCCTAGGAACGGAGGGCAAACTGCCTTGTTCAGGGACCGAACGACAGATTTTTACCTTGTCAGCTCAGGCATTCAATCTAGCAACGCACTAACCACTAGGCTACCTGCCGCTCCTCCTTCTTTCCTATTTAATAATGGGCAACACAAAAATGTAACTTAAGTTATATTAAAGGCAAATGGGAAACACTTTACATTAAGTTGGTCTTACACCTATGTAATAACTCTGTAATTACACAAGTGAAAACATAATGTTTTTATGGCGCCCTCAGAATAGCCATGCCACATGGTGGCTCCAGTCAAAAAAATAAGATTCCTCTTGTTAAATCATTCTCCATGGAATAACAATCATTTTAATGCTGCAGCGACCTGCTTAACTGCAAACACAGATGGTCAGCTATTGTGCTCTTCAGACATCTCACATGTGGCAATCTGTATGGAATAATGACTGAATATGTTTTCATGTAAGTGTTTGAGTATGTGCCCATACAATTACTGTATTTTTATGTGTGGTACGTATGTGAATGTAAAATATTTGTTTTGGCGTGAGCATCTATATGGAGGGAGGGAATGACAGAGAGAGTAAGGATACTTGAGAAGGGATAGAAGTGGGGGTCTAGCAATCTATGGATTAGACTAAAGAGTGAGTGATCAGCATAGCCCTAAATCCTTAAGATGCCTGCTGCCCAGAACATCCTATTGGTCAAGGCCTTCTCTCCTCCAATTACAGAGGAATTTCAATTAAGCACTAATCTCTGGGACAATCAATGGTGTACTGGCCACCCCTTGCATGACACAAATATTGATGTGATTTAATCACTGCCTAACCCTAGGCTAAAATTATGCCTGGACAGTTCAAGTTAAATGTCTGTCTGATCTCCCATGCACTGGCTTACAGCTGATCTCATGTTATCTCGCTCTATTGCGAAGGAAGATGTCTTATCTTCACTTCAGTCAGGTTAGATAAGTATAGGTCAGATAAGTATAGCCTCTGCTTATTGTCATGCCGAAGAACCCAATTGTTCCACCTGTAACAAACCAACAGCTTTGGAAAGAATGAGAGCATTTTAGTTATATCAAGTATAAAATACTGAGTGTGTGCTCTCGCCGTGTTTGTTTCATGGCCTCTTTTTTTTTGTGTTCTTTTATTCCAAGGCAGCTTTGCCCACTGCTTTCCCACGCTGAGTGTTGAGAGCAGGAAGAACTCCGCTGCACAGCAGGGTCCTGCCTTCTGCCATTATGGCTGTGATTCAATCATCACAGGGCCTCACTTTACCCCAGCACACTGTAAGGGAAAGAAATGTCACCCTCTCTCTTTGCTTGATGGAGCCACAAGCCAAAGGTGCTTATAGTGAGAAGTATACTGGCATGATTCGCCTCTCCATCCCCTTTCTTTCCATGTCATTTCAAAATGGCCTCCCCTCAATGCTTCATCCTGAAATTGCAGCCAGAGGACCTCTGCACAGGGCAAAGATCTATAGAGGTGTAATATGGGAAGCAGTCTTGGCAACCGTCCCTCCAAGGATTAAAGCCCAGTGAGCTCTGCTTCTCCTTAGCTATAGGGCAGAAAACTCTTTACTAACCCAGTACTAATCTATCCTCCAGCAAGCTCTTAATTGCTGACCTCGTGTAGAGCGATGGCCCAGTAACTGAAAAGTTGCTGGATCGAATCACCAAGCTGACAAGGTAAAAATCTGTCGTTCTGACCCTGAACAAGGCAGTTAGCCCACTGTTCCACAGTAGGCCGTCATCGTAAATAAGAATTTGTTCTTCACTGGCTTGCCTAGTTAAATAAAGTTTTTAAATAAAAAAATAAATAATAATTCAACCATCAGCAGCTGATTAGGGGTTAAACATCAATTAAGGTCATGTGCAGAGAGGCACAGAGGAGAGAGGGCTCCAGTCCAGAGGGCAGGGAGGTCAACTAGGCCCTAGGGTCCCTGAAGGAAAGAGGGGGCCAGTGGAGGGGATACTGTGGGAGAAGTGGAGATGTGAAGTGCCCGCTTAGGGATGAGTGGTTTGGACCATGGAGTGGAACAGGTTGATGGTGATAATGAGATTCTCTACCGATCAGTGGTAATAGAACATGAAAACGGTTCGGTACTAGAATTTTTGTTACTTTCGTTTCTTCTGTCAAACGTGTTTCACGTCGTCTACTGATTGAGAGAGGATTAAGTCTATCAGCGCAGCCAATGTCCCCTTATAGCACGAGAGCACCATGCATGCTCCACTTACTCATTGCTAGCTTTAGCCTGTCCTGAGGAACCACTGTTCTAACTGGTAGTCTGGGCTGCATCACCACTCGTGCTGCACAGAAGTTAACACACTTGAATAATGCAACACGTCATGTAGAAATGTTGAAACTGTTCATTACTGGTTGCAAAACAATGTCCATTACAGGCTAGAGCAATTTAAATGCAAGAAGGTGATACCGGCATCTTACAGTTTTGTAAGGCTAACTTTCCTTGCTAGCTTACAGTTGAAGCAAACATCGATTCACTTACCTAGTACCTTGTTTGTGAAAATATGCAAACCATAACGCAACAAGCAGATTTTCACCGAAAACTTGATTCTTTCATTTCGTGTCCCTCGCCTCATGTCTCTTCCAGTCAATAACATCTTTGCTGGTGCCTTGAACTGACTGTGTGTGTGTGTGTGTGTGTGTGTGTGTGTGTGTGTGTGTGTGTGTGTGTGTGTGTGTGTGTGTGTGTGTGTGTGTGTGTGTGAATGACGTCGTGGGTCTTAACTACAGAGACAACTCACACTTTTATAGGAGAAGAGATTGCTTTTTCTATTCAAATGTTGTTGATCAGTTAGGGCTGGGATTCGGGGCTTAGATTCATTCGAATGTATGTTTTAGCACGATATTTCAAATGCCTGTATCGCAAGAATCAAGTTTTTATTTTCATGAGTGTTTGTCCCCTTGTTCTCATGTTGTCTTTTTGGCCTTGCCTCCTCTGCTCCTTCTGTGCTGTTTGCACCTTTTACACACATACCAAGCCCCTCCCCCTGCCACTCACAACAACAAAGCTGAGGGATCACTTCTTACTTTCGAACAAGCGGTTTCAACTCCCTATTTGCATTTGAGGTTTGGTCCAACAGAATTGGTCATATGGACACCGAAACACATTGAGAGATTATTGTACTGTGATCGAGGATAAATGAAAATTTCTAACCATACAATTTTTATGTCTCAACTCTATGCATGCAGAGCAGACACTACTCAAATGGGACTATCAATGAACATTGATTCTGGAAAATGTATTCTCAGTTTTTCGCATGCGGCATTGCGATAACACGTACCGCTAGTAGCATTTTAGCTAAAGACTTGCTGTTGCTAGCTGTCTAGTCCGTTTATAAATGTGCAATAACCATAAAAAGCACAATTTATATAAGGAGTTGGCAACTCGTTCTCATTCTGAGAAATAATGTAACGGAAACTCACGTAAACTCGTACATCGCCTTGGTCCGTACAATTGCCCTTATTTTAGCGCCCCAAAACGTAATACTTCCAGATCAACTGTAATGTCAATACCATTGTAAAGCACAATTTCTTCCCTTTCCAACAGAATAAATTACATGACCTAAACGCTGCCCGTTTCTGCATAATTCAAGCAGGCAATGAGCCCCGTTGGGTCTTTTTAAAAATGGCGGGTGGGGAAGCGAAACTAATGCGTGAGAGTGAGGAGAGATATATCGTGTGGGAAAATTACTTTTTGTCACTCGATCTGTTCAACTTATCACCTTATTGCCTCTAAAATGTAAATAAAACACTATAAAGAGTTTATATAATGTGTCATTACATACCTATTTGAAGGTTTGTGTCGAATTTGAATCAGGTTTTTAGGGCGGTGCTAAAGTGATCTTAGAAGTAAACAGTGGCTTTGAGAATGATGATCGCATGCAATGAAGACGCAAAAAATGACTAGGTATCCCCCCTTACCCGCGTCACTGTCCATTTCTTGTTTTTAAAGGATGAGAGAAGTGCTACACCTGGTGGAGAGAGATTGTAAGACAGAAATAGTTGCTTTATGCGTGCTGTACGTTACGACATGACACGTCTAGATGTAACGGAGGGTCCGTTTTTTTCAACTTTTCTCCAATACTATAAAGCCATTACCATGTCGATCAACGCTTGAATAGAAACCTAGTTCACACCCCCGATTTTGAAGTCAACACAGTCGCTACAGTCCCATTAGTTTTCTTTGTAGCCTCGTTTTGAATGTTGCGGTTGCGCACATTTGTACGGAATGGGGTGAGTTTATGTTAGGTTGCTTGATTTCAACTTCTGAACAAAGTGGAGGGGCTAGCATGCTGTCCAGAACGGTTGGAGACGGACAGAAGGTTGTGTTCGTAACAGTTCAACTGTTCATACCCCCAATCTAAAGGCAAAGTAGAGAAGATTGACATATTCTCAACAAGATTGTAGGTAGTCTATTTGAGGCTCCCATTTTGCATCTTTTACTGCCCTTCAGATTTGATTCCCACCCACCTTTTCTTGGTCATTTTGAATAAGCAGAGGTGATTGAATGTTATGAAATAACCTGAATAGCAGTGAGAAACAGCTGAAATCCTCTCATATTATTTAGAAATACTTTATTTGACTTGAAACGGCTACTTGCTCTCTAGCGGAGGTTCAAACACCTTCAACCTGAGCATGTAGAACTTCGCACCAGTTAATTGGGTACAAGGACGCAATGTTTCAAACGGCTCCAACACACCAAAGAGTAATCTCATGAGCATTTGAATCTGTTACATCCATTCTCTGAACTAAAAAACTATGAGAACTGACTGGTGTCACTCTGGAAAACCGAGTTCCCTGAAACGAGGTGGTTGATTTTGTGTGACCACCGGTGTCGGCTTACAGCAAAAATAGCAGCTGCTCGCTTCTTGAAGGGGAAGTTATGTTCCATATCTCTGCTTGTTAGAATTCAACCACAGACTTAAAGCCGTGAATGGTATAGCGATTAGCGTTCCATTGTACTGCCGGTCATAAAAGCATACCAATGATTCCCTATTAATGTAATATACTGTAGCATTCCTTTCCTTTCCTTTCACAGCTCTAAATGGTCACTCTTGATCTTTGTTGTTGTAACAGCATTAGTAAGCATGTTAACATCTCGCATTGATTAGATGGACTCCGAAAAATGAATAGATCTTCCATGGTTCTTGTAAGGGCAGCTAAATTCACTGAAATGACCCATCTTAACAGTTCTTCAAAAGTTGGTTTATCATCAGATACCATTGTCTTGTGATTGGTTTGCTCACCATGTTTCTATATGTATGTCAATCATGCATCAGGTTATAGCTTACAGTGATCAATGTTTCGTAAAAATATAGCTGAAGAGAAAAAAATCTATGGTAAATCCTTACATCCAGTTGTTGCTTTTCTCTAAAAATACTCTGCTCAGAGCACTACATTTATTCAATCTGCCTCTAAAGACTGCTTGAAATATACAGCTTTGGAGAAAAATATTGAAATCTGGGTTGACCTCCTTTTGGCTAGTAGGTAGAAACAGATGAATAAATCAAAATGGTGAATGCACGTAACATGTATTTTTATCTGGGATTATGGAATCTGTAGGAGTATATTAAAACTCCCTCATTCCGTTCCATGACGGTGTCCATATCCTTTTGTTTTCATTCTTCTTCTCTACCACTCAGTAGTTTTGCCAGAGGCTTTATCCAGATGAAGTCAAATTTCCCTCCTTAATATACTCTTTGCGAATAGAAAGGGTAATCTTGCATAATGCCAACCGAATGGGCTTTTTGGGGGTCTTTGGTGGGATCAAGACATCACAACACATGTAGGCTAAATGCAACACATATGCAAGATTATCATTAACAAATGAGTCTGGGATGAGCAGGGATGAGCAGGGATTCGGTACACAAAGTGTTACACTACACCACACCGGGGCCAGCGTGACCTTGACTGTGGTGTCAATTTAATTACATTTGTGTTCATTCAGTTCAAATCAGGCAAGCCTTTTTTCTGTCATTTTCTACATAAAAGATCTCAAAGAAACAAGGTAATAAGAACAGTATTTAGAAAATCTACTGAGTCGAGCACAAATCGTTCATAACTAACCTGAACCAGTGTGTTCAGGTAATATTAGATTTAATGTAAGGGGAGAGGACGTTGGATCAGGATCAGCAACCACCAGTGAACTGTATTTAAACAGAGTATTGGATGAGGCCTTTGGGACAACCAACCCGTGTTCTTTGGAAAATGCAGCTGAATCCATTGGACAATGTGAAAACTTCAAGTACAGTGGGAAGGTCTGTCATCATTACGAGAGTTCAAAACCATTCAGGAGAGAGACACAAGTAGAAATGAAGAGACTTCCACAGCTGTAGAGAAATATAATAATCCCAACTTTGAGACTGAAAGAGAAAAAGAGCGAGTGAGACCAAGCGCCAGCTATGCCGCTGTGCTGACGGGGTTACCGTGGTGCGGGAGCAGGGGCTGGCCATCACTTCGGCACAGCTGAAACGGCAAGCGCCCGAGCTGAAACACTACACCTCCGCCTCTCACACTCCTCTCTCCTTCTTCACTCCCTCTTTCCCTTTGATCTCAAGTCCTGCCATTACTTGCTCTTCATCCTTTCCAAACTCCCCTCCCATCTTATTCCCCCCAAACCTGTGTCTTACACTTGTTATGTCACTGACTTACGGCAAATGCTGTAAGTTGTGCCCTCAATTGAATGTATATCACCCTTTCCTCACTGCGGCGTGGTATAGTTTTATGGTTGTACATATGTGGTACAGTAGTGGGGCCATCTGCACAGGGCTCATTGAGTTAGCCGTGCGCTCCATGCAGGGTGTGTTAAGTTACGTTGGGAGGGAAGATGGCTGGCTTATTCCTCTTCTCTTGTGAAGCAGAGAAGAGCTGGGAATGGTTACAGTGAGTCAGGGAGAGGGAGAGAGTAAAAAAATCCCCTCTCCACCCTTCCAAAGTGACACACTTTCCATTGTGTGCGTGTGTGTGCGTGCATTGGTGCTGGTCTGGTACTGATCCCCAGCAGCAATCTGAGTAGTGTGGACAACAACTGGGAAGGGCAATCTGATGTTACCATGGAACAAGTGTTGAAATGGCAGACTACTGCATGTCATACAGCCTTTGGACCACAGAAATACAGTCTATAATCAGGTTTACATCCAACCTTTTTATGCGAGTAAAGTACATGTCCTATCATGATATTCCTGATGGAAACAGCTAATTTGTTGGTCAAATTTCCAAATGTAGACCAAACAAAATATGCTAGACAAGGTGGGATCAGTTTGTATCTGTAAAATTAAATATGCTTGAAATGGCGGTGGCAAGTTTGTGTGGTCCTCTGACCACGACTCGAAAGCTTGCAGTTTATTAGTCTACAGATTAAATAAATGATGATGAACTTCACAGGATGGTGAAAGTGCACAGTGATGAGCTTGATGCTCCTTTCCAATAAATATCCAGGTTCTTATTCTGATGACATGGTGATCAATGTTTGGCTGCCATTTGACAAATAAAATAATCTTGCTCTTTTGTCCATAATAATCTCATCATGTGGGCTATACCCACACTGTGACTGTGAGCTGTTGGCTTACGCGCACATGCCAATACCAGAGTGGACTATATAGCAATGCAGGTGGTCAGTTAGTTTGCCATGGGGAAAATGCAGTGACATTCTAGATAGTGTATTTTTCTCACAATTTTTAACCGACAGCCTCACCATTCCTCTCCATGTATTAGATAACATTTCATTTCAGAGTGTTTGCTGACTGACTCGTCCTCACCTCTCTCTCTCTCTCTCTCTCTCTCCCAGGCCTCTTATGCTCTTCATCCCACACAGTCTTATGTGCACACACAGAGACATCTATCCACTGAGACACACACACACACTCACTCTCTAACACTCACGCTATGTGTTTACAAGTCAGCTTCCATGTGCGCTTTGGCCTCGACACTCCAAGTGCATCTTAACCACTCCTTCCTCTGGAGGAGTCTGGCTATTGTTTATATAATTGAAATGGTTATCATATTACAGCTAAAAGCCAACAGACTAATTTTCTTCAGAAAGAAAGAGAAATAGAGAGAAGCATGGAGAGGAAGAAAATAAGTGAGAGAAAATGTAAGAAATTCAGCAAGGATAGATGGATGGAGAGATTGGAGGGTGAGAAGGTAAATGACAAGAGTGAGGAAAAGTGTTCTGCTCTATTTTGCACACACAGCACGAATACCCACATCCTAAATTCTTTTTTTTCACCCCATGGTTGGTTTTCCCATCCAATCCAAAGAAGTGCTGTGCTTTCAAATCCCCTCTCTTCTAGAGCTTTAGCCTTTTACAAACTGTCTACTTGTCCTAAATATGAAGACAGCATTCCCTCACAATTCAACTTTCACGAGTCTTTCAGTCAGTCTGTCACCCTTGAGACTGTGATCACAGCTCCCTGTATGAAGAGCGCTGCAACCACTGGTAGTTTAACTGCAGCCCAAGGCCCCTTCAGCTGCGTTGACCTTCTACCACTACCTGTAAAACTGATATCTTGCTGCAATTCATTTTCATTGTGTGTGTCAGTCTAGTATGCTCCTGAAAAGGTTTAAGAACATCTGACTTGTATACCTTTTTAATGATTGTATTATTTAATAATTGAAAGCAAAAATGTAATACAAAATAGGGCATCATGTAACATAATGTCTACAGATTACATAAAAACATTGAGAAATTATTCCGGATTAAAACTGTAGTCAATTATTCTATTTCCATTGTGGTCTTGCTGTTTGGTAATACCACTGAGGACATCCGTAAGGGAATCAGCAAAGGAGCTTAGCGGGTTTGCTTGTGCCATAGTTCTAGTCAACACCAGAGTAGCATGTGTTGACGCTCTCACATACTGTACACAGTGCCCACACACTGAGCCGCGTGGTCAAACCAAGCCTCTCCAACACATGCTGTCAGGTCATAAAGCTCTTTTTTTAAAGGGCCAAAGAATAGGTGGGTTAGAGATGGAGAGGTCAACTGAGTTGGACGGGTGGTTACTGGCATGTCTGTCTGTCTGTGTGTGCGGCTCAGAGGAATTATGGAGCTGGGGACGGAGAGGAAGGGGGTTATAAAGGGTCCCCTCTGACCCACCTGTAGCCTGTCAGCTGTTGTAAGCCTGTTAAAACGTCAGCTGTTTCTGAGATGTGTGTGTGTTAGATGGGGGATAAGGAAGGGAGGAGTTTTTGTGGAGGCCTCTCCGCCCCACTGTGTACATCAAATGTCTCGTCGCCTGGGTGTCTGTGCACAACACAGCGCCTCGTCTGCATTGTGTGCAATGACAGTTGGGCCGTGCCATGCCGAGCATATACCCCCCCAGTCTTATTTTCCCTTGGGGTCAGCTGCCTCCATCTTAAATACCGAAGTAGTCATCTAGCACAGGTCTTGTGGTCCATACCAGTCCATTGTGATCTGAAGGACAGACTTCTGGACCCAATATGAAAAAGGTTTACTGAAAAAGCACAGGTTGCCTCTTCTGTTAAATCCTATCTTGAATCTTATAGGACAATACATTCCCTTTGACTGTAATGGCTAGAAATAGCCATTCGGGTTGGGCGGTATCCAGATGTTCATATCTTCATATCATCCTTCTCTCACCCTGAGATTTACGGTGTTACAGGCTTAGTGCACAAGAGGGCACCAAAAAACGCGAAAAATCCCATTGGGTGTCTATTACCAGAATGCTAACAAAATAAGCACAAGTAATAGCGTTTTTTTCCATGAAGGTTGCTAGCTAAATTTGCTAACGAGTGAAAATGAAAATAAACTAATTGCAAAGACAGGCAAACCAGCTCATAAAGTTATGCATATATATATATATATGTATGTGTGTAGGAGCTACCGAATGCCGTTTTTGGTGAGTTTGGACATTTTACAAGCGAATGAACAAGAGACATTGTGCAAATGTCATTGTGCAAATAATTTCTGCTCGCCATCAGACAGATTTTGTGCTTCAGTTGCACTTCTTAACTTGGATGACAATTCACAGATGGGCATTTTATCAGCAGACAGTGCCCTGACTGATGTGTAGCTACTTTTCGCCATACTTTTCTCGGTGTTGTCAACCAATTTTTCTCTAGTAAAATGCAAGATTATCTTTAAGCAAAACATTAGGAAATGTAGCTGACTACATTCTTTCTATGATAGGCCTAAACATTAGAAATATGATGGCCATGCATTGTTTTGTAAAAAAAGACATTGCTTTTTCATTGTAAGCTCATTTACTTGTGTGGCTGCCAGCCAAATAGCTTTGCACTTCTGTTGTCATCTGATGAAAATTAAGCTATTTTCTGCTGAATGTGTTGCACTAATATATTTTCTGTGAAGGAAACTATAGTTGTACGTCCCTGATCACTCTATTAAAGTTTAAAAAAACACTGACTTTCAAAATAAAACGCAACCCCTGTCAATACACAGCTGGACTCACTTGCTCCCGCTTTCTCCAGTTGTGCTATTTACAAACGCATGACTGGCTCAACTGTTCTGGGGACCTAAGGTAAGCTTCATAAAATAATGTGAAAGGTAAAGTGCATTGCACAAGTTGACTGCAGGTATTTACAAAACAAATTGCTACAAATATTAAAATCTATTGAAAAACTTCAAAGAAATCATTTTTCAACGATATTGAAGAACCACCCTGTGGCTATAACCCAGTATAAGGTTTACCGCACAAGCCTAATACCCATCACCATAGATTAGAATGTGGACTCGGGAGCCTTTCTTGTTTTCGTCCCTTCTTTTTTTTTATCCAGTGATCATGTATAATCTGCAGCCTGTAGTAGATTTCATACAGATATTCAACATCAAGTATACTCAAATTGGATTTTAACATATGCTCAATTTAAGCTGATATCATGATTCTACAACTTCCATTGATTCCATTATTTGTCTTTACAAAATAATGAGACCACAGGCATTGGTTTTATTGAAATGTCCTAATCTGTTCACAATCAAAACAACATCCTGTTGATAAACCTTTGAGTATAAACGTTATGTCTCATTCTGTCTCAGCCTAGACTAAATGTCTGGCACCTCCCAGATTGGTCATTCTGCTGTGTGGTAGTCTCCGAGTGTCGTTTCTGGCGACTGCCTCTGTGTGAAGGCAGGGGACCTTTGTGGTGGCAGCTGAGCGAGGCGCGGCTGAAGGGAACAGGTTGCCGCGTCTGTTAGGACTCGTCTCGCTCCTCTTGACCTCTACCCTTTAGCTGTGACAGCTCCCAGGGCTGGGAGATACCAAATTTCCCCTGATTAGGAGAATGCCTTCAAGACTCTCAGGGAGAGACACTAACAGAAATCCATGTTGTTGTTGTTGGACAGTAGTCTTGTTCAGAGAATTTGGGTCAAGTCCTTTGGTTGTCTCTCCAAGCACTGTTGATGTTCATGAATGAGATCATATTAGTTGCTAAATGTTAATGATGTTGTGAGGCTGATTAGGGTAAAGTGGGTCGGATGTGTTGGCATCTTCTTTTTGAGAATCCCCAAATATCTTAGTGGCAGCTGTTGCCACCTAAGACTGAAAATTGTGCTGAATGGTCAAACCCTGAAGGAATGTCTGTCAAGTCTCACATCAGACCTCAGGTCAGAATTTCAGGGTTTACTACTTTTACCCTGAAGATTATTCTACTATAATAATGCATTAGAGAACATTGTTTTCACGATACTGAAAAGTTATTGTTGTTATGGTTGACACAATTGTAATATCAATTGTCACGAAATTAAAATGCTGTACTGCAGTTTCTTTGTCATTTTGCTTTTTTATGTAGTCCCTGAGAAGGAATCAGATTTGCATAATTAGGGTATTCATTGTCAAACACTTGAACGCGTATCATGTTTGTTCACAAATCTATTAGTCATTTACAAAGAGAGTACCAAATGGGCTTGTATTGAATAAAGCATCTGTGAATTTCCTGTTATGCTGTTCGAGCAGAGAGTTCCTTCTAAAGACGCACCTTTCATGGTTCAATCTCTATTCCGTTATTTTATTTTAAAAGTGTACTTTGTAAGTTAGTGTTGTCAAGATACCAGAATTTTGACTTTGATACCGATACCAGGGTTAGTATCACAATACTCGGTACCATCACGATACTAAATTCCAAAACGGTACCATAGCAAAAAAAAGTATGCATATTAGCTAAGTCACAGAATGGCAATTGATTCAGACAAAAACCCGGCTCCTGCTCTGTTCAATCGTTGGGCATCTTTTGAGTTCAGCATTATATTTGCAAATGTTTGTCAATGTATGCATTAATACAATCAATGATACAATCAATTTGACTTTGGTAAGAACAATCTAACTACAAAACAACATGGTAAAACAGGGTGAATCAAGATGTAGTGTAGGTCTTCACAGTACAGGGGAATGCATATTATTCAACAAGTGTGTGCATGCATTGAGTTATTGAGCTTGTTTTAGTTGATTTCATGGGGCTACACACTTATTTTATTGGCAACTGCTAGGAGAACATTACTTTATTGTACTGATCAGTACAATAAAGAAGATGAAGATCTCTTTTTTTATAAAAGTGTGTGCTGCTTCTTTAAGAAATTGAATGAGGTCATTTGCTGAGACAGAATGTGGCTGTGGAATCTGACTTTGGCTATGGAATCTAGTGTAAACCAGACGGAAGGCAAGGGAGACGAAGAAGTGAATGAGCTTTTTGGTGGCGAGGGAGACAAAGTGAATTAATATATTTATTTTTTTGCTGCTGCACAGCTTTGAAATCAGCATATTTTGCATTATGGTTATCACAAAGTACTAGGGTAGTGAATTCAGCTGTAGCCTAAGCTAGCAATGAAAGTGAACCTACAATTAAAGCTGGAAGCTATACCGGTATCGTCTTGCACTGTAAAAGGGTTCTAGCCTGTATGGACATTGTTTTGTGAACAGTAATGAACAGTTTCAACATTTTCTACATGCTGTGTAGCATTATTCAGGTGTGTTAACTTCTGTGCAGCAAGAGTGGGAAGCTAACGCAGCCCAGACAGCTCTAGCAATGAATGAGTATGTGGAGCAGGTGCTTTACTGTGTGCTCTAAAGCCATAGTGCAAAGAACCTGCTTTATTAAAGGGGCTGCGCTCAGTGTGCTGATTGAAAGGATCAAGTCTGTCTATCACCTGAAACACATTTGACAGAAGTACCGCACAAAACAAAATTTCTTGAACCAAACAATTATATATTTTTTGCATCTCAAAAGTACTGAATTTTTGGTATACTGTCAACACTAGTGTAAGTAGTATCCACATTCTCTGCCTGGGTAGACCCTGAACGAAGTGAATCTGGACTCCTAGGGTAAGCAGCTGTCCAGCACAGGGAGGTATAAGAGCTCTATGGAAGTTTATTTGCATGTCCTTTTCTAAACCAAATATCCCTTCCAGTATGGTTGCGATACGATACCATCATGATACTTAGGTGCCGATACGATATGTATGGTGATTCTATATGTATTGCAATTTGATACTGTGACTTTACTGAGATTCGACGTTCCAAACATATTGCTCACCACATGTCTTCTGCAGCGGGACAAGCGAGAGTTTTGAAAAAAGGAAAAATACTGGAGTTTTGGTACAGGTACAGCCAACTAGCGCAAAAATAATATTGCGATATTGTCAAAACAATACAATATATCGGCAAAAAGAATATCCCGATATGTAACTGTCTATTTCCCCCCCATCACTACATTCCAGCATAATAATTCAATGATCCATTTGGTATTGTGACTTTTTTCAGGGAAAAACATAAATGCCTTCATTCCTTAATACTCTCCATACTGCAGCTCTACCACCACCATCCCTCTCCCTTCTTGATGCCCGTACTCTACCACCACACGTGGGCCAGCAGCACCACACAGTCCTGGGCAGCGTTCACATTAGTCACCGGAAGAGCGGAGGCAGTCACATGGATCCCCTTATTAGGCTGTGGGCCAACACAATGTGTTCAATATGGAGAGCCCCAGGCTGCCTTGCTAGCACATAGACGATAAGGGGGAGGAAGGGAAAAACCTGGAGAGGGGCAGCGAGATAAGGCCATTACCAATCACTGGTGTTTTGTTGTTGAAGTAATTGTGTCCTCAAAGTGTCTTGTTGTGTTTAGGGCTGTTGTGCATTTTTCCCATCCATGTGCAGATTTCTTCTCCGATACTCAAAGGGAGCCATTTCTTTTCCCTCCCTCAGATGTATCCATATAAGTTATTGCTTCAAGGCGAGATTGCTCCTCGGAATTTCAACCCTTTGTTACCCAGTTGGTTTCTGGACATAGACGTGCCTTTACCCATTAAGATATTTGCTGTGTTTTGTGGAAACTCAATGACACAACTGTTCAACAGACTCCTGGCCTCACATTTCCCACACCCTCTCGACCCCCTCAGAGATTCAAAGGTCAGGAAAGGGCACAGCCTGAGATTTACTCCTTGGGAAGCAGAGTCATTCTTGGAAACAGACACAAATGACAACTTGTACATATGGCATCACTTCTCAACTCTCATGTGGATTTCTCCAGTTTTCCAGTTTTTAATTGGGCCTGATTGTGAGATTATAGCTAGTCAAGTCAGAGCCTTCAGTCGTACCCTTGAACGTTTTGCCTTCTTGTATGACACACTAGCAATTTGAGGCAAACTATGTGACTACACACAACATGTGTAAAAGAAAAGATGAGTAGGTCAAAAGACCATTTCAGAACATCTACAGATTTGGGTCTGCATAGACCAGCACTAGTCCGGTGTGCCAAACCTTTCAACAGCTGAGCATGTGTGAGGAGATGGTAGGGGGAGAGGGGCTGTTGGAACAAAAGGTGTGTAGGGGCAGCTGCCACTGCACTTACAGCAGCTTGTGAATCCGAAGGGAGAATGTACACATGTGTACAGGCCAGGGAATAGAGGGGGGTGGGGGGGGGGGTGGGGGGTGTATAGAGGATCTGACAAACTACAGAGCCTGACTGCATATTAGGGCAAAGGGTGACTTGGGAAGAGTTAGGGAGGGGGTTGGTTGGGGGGGGGGGGGTTGTTGTCCAGGGGATGGAGGGGGGGTTGTTGTCCTGGGGATGGAGGGGGGGTTGTTGTCCTGAGGGAAGGTGAGTATGGGGAAGGGGTCTCCAGTGTGAGGGGCTCTGCTGCAGTTGTCATTTCTACCAGTCATGCGCAGGACGGGACTCACCACACTTTGTTTGGACCCCTCTCACTGGGAATATGCCTGAACTTTGACTTAGAATGCTCTGGGTGCCACTGTAACAGAGTCTTTTGGATTCAATTCAGAGTGCTTGCTGGTGCTTTCTGCCTTTTTTTTAAAGAGTCTTTTTAAACTTTTGCCTCTGATTTTTGACTGCAGTCTACTGATCAGCTAAGGGTAAGGGCAACCAATACCGGCATTGCGTTTTCATATAAGATTTGTTGCTTCCTTACAACGTTACTTGTGCATTAACGCAAATGTTGCTCGAGCTAAATACCTAATGAATTTAAACAGAAAAATGTCCCTCCTGAACACAGTCTGAGGCCTCTCCTCTGGTTTATTTTCTAATGAAAAAAAAGTTGTCTTGGTGGAATAATATTACTGTAAGACTGTGCTTTCAGCATATTCTTTCACAGAACAGCCACATGTTCAGGGTAGTTACTGTGTTTTATGTTTTGCTTTTGTGGTTTAGTAATCAGTATAGGAGGCTAGTGTGGCTCAGGCACATCCTGAGGACTTTACGAGGCAGATGTCAGACTGTGAAGTGACTTACTGTGTGGCCTGTGCTTCACTGTCAACCACACAGTGGGGCCAACACTATTAACAGTTTCCATCCTGGTGGTTTGGTAAAGCCTACTTTGTGAATTCCCCACTTCTTCTACAGCAGCTCATGTGACTCAGTAGGCCTAAGTGACATTTTGGTTTATTTGATAGGTTTTAGGTAGACAGTTTTCATCCAAGTTCCATCTACATACAGTAATAGCCTAAGGGTATGCTATTTTTTGTTTTTTAAATGTTAGCATTGTGCTAATATGCTATGAAATATGGCCTTACATTATCGTTTTATTTTTGTCTGTTCTTTCGTGACTCACATAACTGTGAGAAGAATAACTCTTTCAAGCTACTGATCTGTGAAGTGTGGTTAGTTAACTCCAATTTTCCACTTTTCCATTGCAATTGGCTGCTCACTGCGAGTCTGTTTTCAATAGGGGTTTGAGACGCTAACCGAAAATGAGTTGAGTTTTTCCGAGATGTCAATTTTACTTCCTTTAATTATATTCATGTAGCACGCTTAATAAAGTCACTGATCAGATACTTCTGAGCAAAAAGCCCTGCTAATGATCATGCAGCCTCAATAAAAGTTCCCACGAAGAATAACAGAACGATGAGAAATCTTGTGAGAGTCACTGCAGGTGCATAGGAGATGTGCAGGATACAGTGTAAGTAGGTTGATCTCTTCAAATGAGGTTAGTCAAAGAACCTTGGTTGTCTAACCAAAAAATGACCACATGTTTGGTAAACACATGGCAAGCTCCTTCTATACGTAGAGTTGTGCTAAATACTGGTAATCTCCTGAAAACAACATCACAAGGTTTGGTGCGCTGTTGAGTATTTACAGACTCATTGTCATGTTTATATGTACATTAGCTTTTATTCACTAATGACTTAAAAGAGCAGGAAAATGGTTTCAAATTCGACATAAGGCTGAACCAAGACATTCCAACACCCACTCACCGGTAGTCTTAAAAATAAACAAACGTGATACTATTTAGTGATCGATGACTGTACTTAAGTGCCAGTCAACTATCTTGATCTTTTCTGTCTAGCTCTTTTGTGAGGCATCATTGACAGAACATGTTCGACTGGTGACCACAACCAACGTTTGCACACACAGACCTGCGCACACACACCCTCTTCCCTAATGTCACATTGATGTCGTCAATGTTTTGTCTGGAGGGTGTTTTTCTCTCTCAGACCTTCAGCGCTGGTTGGCCCTCATCTGATGTGAGGTGAAAGGGAAGTTTTGTGGGGGAGGGGCAGCCATTAGGTTTCACCAACCGAAAGGCTGAGAATAAAGAGAAAGATGATGGGTTGAGTATTCCCATTAGAGACATACTGGTGGAAGAACGTGTGGAAAGCAGCAAGGGATACTTTACTCTACCCAAGCACCTGTGTTTATTTTGTTCTGGCATGGCCCCAGGAGTGTTCCAGGTGAATGGGAGTAGTTTCCAACTCCCAGGGCTGGGTGAGTGGGTGTGGTCCTGTTTGTGGATGAGTCTGTGATGTCACCTGACAGGTCAAACCACATCGCCACACTAATAACGTGGTGACAGAGACAAGCTTCTGTCAACAACAAACCTGACTACACCAGTCTTGTGGCCCTCTGTGCATATGAATGTGTGTTTTTATGCACAGTTAAGTGAGAGTGTCGCAGAAGGCAGACTTGTTTGTGTAGGAGTTTGTGATTCGTTGTATGTGTGGTGGCAGTAGTTCCGTGACAGTAAGGTGCTTTGAGGTTGTGTCTTTGTGTATCGTGTGTGTTTGTTGTTGGGGTAGACTGCAGTATTGACATGACTGGCAGCGGGGGCGTGATTCACGAGCCGAGGAGAGCAGATCTCTTTACCGCCCATCCAAAACCTGTCCAACCTCCTCCAATTTCCCACCCCCTTCTAGAAGTGCTGCTCTTGCACTGCAGCTAACCCCTCACCAAAAACCCACCCTACGATTGGTGAACAGAAGGAGGGAGGTGGGATCATATTCCCCTGCCAGTTTTGGCAGCGTGAACACAGGCACAAGCCCAGTCACAAGCCAAACCGCAGACCAAGGTCCAGCCCCCATCCTTCCTTCCTCTCCTCCAAAGAATCCAAGCCCACCACCATACATTTCTCCACCATATCACTCACACAGATTCACCTTCACACTGAATGCTTCAGTAATAAGCCACAATGCACACCCGTCTAACCAAACAAGAGGTCAGTCAACAGGCAGAGTGGAAGTGGACCAGCCGTGCGGAATGGCTGTGCCGGAACATGAGGCAACAGGCTGTAAATATCCCACAGCTGGTGCTGGGACTACAGCCCAAGGTTGGGGTGAAAGCACAGAGTCCCACTGGGTAGGATGAGAGAGAGATCAGTAGCCCAGTTACTGCCTGTGTTTGTGGATATGTCTGCCCCAATGAATGGCTAACTAATCAGACTCCTGTCCCTCTGTTCAGGTGGCCTCCGTGCCTCAGGTGTGGATTGCAATGATTATACGCAAAACCGTGGTGGCACTCTGGTTTGATTGAATTCTATTAAATTCCGAGTAGCAATTTAATTTGCATGGAGCAGCCAGACTGTCATCCATCATCTAATATTTTATCGTTCATACAGTCAGAAGGGATTCTACCTTTACCCTCGCTCGGGTGACCATGGTGATACTGAATATAAGTATTGATTTGCCTGGACCACAAATTGAGAGAGATCTGTCTTGTTGATAGCCTCCACAGAGCCCGTTGCCCCATGCAGCCAGAGAGGGAGATTTTGCCTGCTCTGAAAGAAACCTGAGCTGTAGGTGACTCTCCTGATATTGGCGATGTCTGCCAACAAGGCAACGTAAGCATATACACAGCAAAGCTTGTAACTGCTCTCAATAAACAGATCTGTTTACATAAAACAATACAAAACCCGCTGCCAATGAGAGGTAACTTAATTTTAAAGGTTAGTTTTCTCCTGTTTTGGGTGTAAGTAACAGTTTCCTAACTATAGTGTAGCTGTGTTTGTTATGAGCAGACTGTGGTCAGTCCTGGCAGGCTCTGGTGCTGAGTGGGTAAGGTGATGGATTTCTCAGCAGTGCTGTTGGCCTGACTCCAGCAGCCCACACCACTGACTGTTATCTCTGTGCCCCAGGGTGCTCTGATCCAACTTACAAAGAGATGGACGTGTGTGTGTGTGTGTGTATATATGCATACACAATTGATAGCTTGACACATGTATAGCCGACTACACTGACAGGCTGACACACAGTCACACATACATGTATATATGCATTAACAGAAGGACATACACACATGCACAAAACCTCTCCAACACAAATCTCTCTGCCCATATGCCCTGCTGCTGTGGCATGCAATTGTAGTTTGTGCTATACGTCATAACTCAGTCGTGACCCCTGTGCCTATGGCACCTGTGTAGGCTATGACACATGCAGCAGAATGAATAAGGTGGTGGCAACTCTGTGCGACACTGTGGCTCCTACTGTGTTGCACCACCTTTTAGCCAATAGCTCTGCTCCCTCAGGCATGAACAGGAGGTGGTCCTCTGAAATGGTTGAAAGAACAGCAACAGATTTTCTGAACTTACACACAAATGATGCACCATTTTGGGCCTCCCGGGTGGCGCAGTGGTCTAGGGCACTGCATCGCAGTGCTAGCTGCGCCACCAGAGTCTCTGGGTTCGCGCCCAGGCTCTGTCGCAGCCGGCCGCGACCGTGAGGTCCGTGGGGCGACGCACAATTGGCATAGCGTCGTCCGGGTTAGGGAGGGTTTGACCGGTAGGGATATCCTTGTCTCATCGCGCTCCAGCGACTCCTGTGGTGGGCCGGGCGCAGTGCGCGCTAACCAAGGGGGCCAGGTACACTGTGTTTCCTCCGACACATTGGTGCGGCTGGCTTCCGGGTTGGAGGACCGCTGTGTTAAGAAGCAGTGCGGCTTGGTTGGGTTGTGCTTCGGAGGACGCATGGCTTTCGACCATCGTCTCTCCCGAGCCCGTACGGGAGTTGTAGCGATGAGACAAGATATTAATTACTAGCGATTGGATACCACGAAAATTGGGGAGAAAAGATGATGCCCCATTTTTTATCTTATTTGATGGATTATTCTGTCGTGAGTGCCTTACGGTTCTGACCTTACATGCAAAGATCAAAGATCTTGCCCATGTAGTGTAGCTGTTGATATTTTAGTGTGCAGTATACTATCTTCAACAATACAGATACAAATTGCTTATATTTTAGGGGGTTACTCAGGGCTCAATGCAAGGACCACTGCAGAATAGCTTTTATCGGTGTTAATCTGTTCCTTGTCTTAAGTATCTCACACACTCTCCCTAGTTCAGTCAGTCAGTAGACACTCTCCAGGCCCTCTGCCTTCAATGTGAGAGGGGAGATTCTACCTGACATCAGACATGGGAGGCTGATTCCCGCTGCATGAAAGGTAAAAGGTCGAGGCTTGAACACCCGGGCAGATAAAGCAGCCTTTTCATGTGTGACCGGCCCGCAGCCCAAAACAAATCCCACTGAACGCTGCCTTTGAACTGTAGACCAGTGTTCCTATGGCAGGAGTAGTGCTCTGCTCCCTCACTAGTCCACTACTATTTGAGTGTATAACATAAAACTCAAGTGTTTTCTGTTTTAGTTTGAGTATTTTCAGTATAAACCTGTCTCTTCTACAGTCTTTGGCAAATATAACACCCCCCTCCAGAGTTGCTCCTGTTTGCTAGTATATAATGGGCATTTCTATCAAAAAGGACCCATGAGCACACACGTGAAGTTTATAGGAGCATGTCAAATCGAGTGTCAAATGAACGGCAAGAGTCTATAAGTTTTAGAAATTAATGCATATATTTTTTTACCATTTTCCATCCCCAAAAATTGGAATAAGCAAAGGCTTTCATTTCTGGTCCAACAGATGGAAAAAAGGGATCTTGGACAACATTGACCAGAAAAATGATTGAAATGTATTAGACGTACATCAAAACTTAATAATATTGAAGTAAAGACCTTTGCCAACTAATATCAACAATTTCAGTGCCTTCAAAGTATTCACACCCCTTGACTTTTTCCAAATTTTGTTGTGTTACAGCCTGCATTTTAAATTGATTATTCAGATTGTGTGTCACTGGCCTTCACACAATACCCCATAATGTCAAAGTAGAATTATGTTTTTAGAAATGTTTAACCCCTTTGTTATAGCAAGCCTAAACAAGTTCAGAAGTCAAAATTTGCTGAACAAGTCTCATAATAAGTTGCATGGACTCGCACTGCGTGCAATAATAGTGTTTTAAGATGATTTTTAATCATGATTTCCCCACACATCCAATTATCTGTAAGGTCCCTCAGTTGAGCAGTGGCTTTCAAACACAGATTCAACCACAAAGACCAGGGAGGTTTTCCAATGCCCCGCAAAGAAGGGCACCTATTGGTAGATGGAAGAAAAAAAAGTAAAGCAGACATTGAATATCCCTTTGTGCATGGTGAAGTTATTCATTACACCTTGGATGGTGTATCAAAGATACAGGTGTCCTCCTAACTCGGTTGCCGGAGAGGAAGGAAACCACTCAGGGATTTCACCATGAGGCAAATGGTGACTTTAAAACAGTTACAGAGTTTAATGGCTGGGGTAGGAGAACTGAGGATGGATCAAAAACATTGTAGGTACTCCACAATACTAACCTAATTGACAGAGTGAAAAAAAGGAAGCCAGTACAGAATAAAAAATATTCCATAACATGCATCCTGTCGGCCACATTTTTTGCCTGCATGGTACCGCTTGCCGTGAAGTAGCAGAGAGAACAGTCTATGACTTGGGTGACTGGAGTCTTTGACAATTTCTTTGGGCCTCTCTCTGACACCTCCTAGTATATAGGTCCTGGATGTCAGGAAGCTTGGCCCCAGTGATGTACTGGGCTGTACGCACTACCCTCTAGTGCCTTACGGTAAGATGCCGAGCAGTTGCCATACCAGGCGGTGATGCAACCGGTCAGGGTGCTCTCGATGGTGCAGCTGTAGAACCTTTTAAGGATCTGGGGACCCATGCCAAATCTTTTCAGTCTCCTGAGGGGGAAAAGGGGTTGTCATGCCCTCTTCACAACTGTCTTGGTGTGTTTGGACCATGATAGTTTGTCGGTGATATGGACACCAAGGAACTTGAAATTTCTCGACCCGCTCCACTTCAGCCCTG
Source organism: Salvelinus fontinalis (assembly GCF_029448725.1). Classification (NCBI taxonomy): domain Eukaryota; kingdom Metazoa; phylum Chordata; class Actinopteri; order Salmoniformes; family Salmonidae; genus Salvelinus; species Salvelinus fontinalis. The sequence continues at coordinate 27,394,925 of NC_074670.1, read as the reverse complement.
TCGATGTGAATGGGGGCCTGTAGTCCTATAGTCCACAATCAGCTCCTTTGTGTTGCTCACATTGAGGGAGAGGTTGTTGTCCTGGCACCACACTGCCAGGTCTCTGACCTCCTCCCTATAGGCTGTCTCATCATTGTCGGTGATCAGGCCTACCATTGTCAGAACTTAATGACGGAGTCGTGCTTAGCCATGCAGCCGTGGGTGAACAGGGAGTACAGGATGGCACTAAGCACGCACCTCTGAGGGGCCCGGTGTTGAGGATCAGCGTGGCAGATGTGTTGTTGCCTACCCTTACCAGCTGGGGGCAGCCCGTCAGGAAGTCCAGGATCCAGTTGCAGAGGGAGGTGTTTAGTTCCAGGGTCCTTAGCTTGGTGATGAGCTTTTTTTTTTAATTTTTTTTTACCTTTATTTAACTAGGCAAGTAAGTTAAGAACAAATTCTTATTTTCAATGACGGCCTAGGAACAGTGGGTTAACTGCCTGTTCAGGGGCAGAACGACAGATTTGTACCTTGTCAGCTCGGGGATTTGAACTTGCAACCTTCCGGTTACTAGTCCAACGCTCTAACCACTAGGCTACGCTGCCGCCCCGTGATGAGCTTAAGGCACTATGGTTTTGAACGCTGAGCTGTAGTCAATGAACAGCATTCTCACATAGGTGTTCCTTTTGTCCAGTGTGGAAAGGGCAGTGTGGCGTGCGATTGAGTCATCTGTGGATCTGTTGGGGCGGTATACGAATTGGAGTGGGTCTGGGGTTTCCGTCATGATGGTGTTGACGTGAGCGATGACCAGCCTTTCAAATCACTTCATGGTTACCAACATGAGTGCTACGGGGCGGTAATCATTTGGGCAGGTAACCTTCGCTTTCTTGGGCACAGGGACTATGGTGGTCTGTTTGAAACATGTAGGTATTAGACTTGGTCAGGGAAAGGTTAAAAATGTCAGTGAAGACACTTGCCAGTTGGTCCGTGCATGCTTTGAGTACACGTCCTGGTAATCTGTCTGGCCCCGTGGCTTTGTGAATGTTGACCTGTTTAAACGTCTTGCTCACGTCGGCTACGGAGAGAGTGATCACACAGTCATCTAGAACAGCTGGTGCTCTCATGCATGCTTCAGTGTTGCTTACCTAAAAGTGAGCATAAAATACATTTAGCTTGTCTGGTAGGCTCGTGTCACTAGGCAGCTCGCGACTGGGTTTTCCTTATTTTAGACAGGTCTAAAGAAGCATGATATGAAAAAAATGTAGTATATTTCAGAAGACAGAATAGCATACTATGAGTTGTCCTTATGTTAGGTCCTGATCTGGCTATGCCAAATGGCTGTGGCCTACACTAGTTTATTTAGCAGACAAGATTTCCTTAGAATTTCATGGCATTATTCTATAGTATGAAGATTACAATTGAACAAAGCTGAATTAAATAGAAAGGATATTTTCTCCAAACAATTTGAGGGAGTGTGCACATGCAGCTATTCTGTGTTGAGTGGTTAACAAAGAAAGAAAGAAATATATATATTCCTATATGCTTAATTTAGAGTATTAATTTAACTTTAGTTGTTCTGCAAACATTGGGCTATATGTTTAGATTTTTAATACATTGTACTGCTGCATGATGCGACTTTAATGATGTGACTCTCCCTTTATGTGGCCATAATGCAGCCTAAAAAATAATCCATGCCTTTTGCGGTCAGTGGTCTTTGTGCCCTTCTCCCTGAGTGCTGCGTGCTCCATGGCGTGATCGGGTCTTTCTCACAGGCTACAAGTGAAGACCGACACATCGGGGACACAACTGTGCACGTCCTTATCCAATTCCGAGGTGAATATTGAAGATATTGGAAGATCTGTCCACATTTACTTTTCGTCAGCAAACAAGATGAGTAGGCTGAACGAACAGCAAAAGCACTAACCTATGTCAATCTACTATTCTTCATTGTGCAAAGGTTGACCTATTCTGTGCGAGAAATAAATATTCCAGACAGTTGTGGGATGCGATAGATCCCAAATTAATACAACCACTAGCATCCCCAAACTTTTTTTACGCAATGTGGCTGACGCAACAGATCAGAACGTTTAGCTTAAAATGTTGATAAACTATTAGGCTATTTCTTCACATTATAAGTACAGCAATGCGCACATGGTAGTAGGCTAAAAGCGCATATGTTCCATTAGAGGAAAACACCATTATCAAAAGTGACCACAAATGCAATTTATGCATGTAATGCTTTTATTATAAAGGTGAGTTTTTTTATGGTGAAAATTATCCTCCCCAAATTTGAAACTCACATGCTGCTTATTGTATGCCAGTTAAGCTCTACACCCTTTGTGAAACAAACCTTATTAAAACATATAGGCCTATTGGCTAGGCTACATGAGGTGTGCGAATAGGATTTGAAAATGTTGCAAAAAAAAAGGTATCGTTACTTTTTCTCGGCATCATTCACAAGTGTTAATATATAATTCACAAGTGATAAGCTAATATTGTGAACCATCAGACTATTCTTGGTTTAATCTCATCTTTACATATACTAAATAATATATGTGTGAAATTTGTTTTGATTTAGAATGGACTATTATCATGCACCTGTATTGAAACAGAGGCAGTGGGAAAAAATACATGTCATCTATGCTCTTAAATAGCGAATGGGGGGGTGCTTTTCCCCATGGTTTATTTTCATGCCAGACTATAATCCTGTTGTAGATATAAGCAATGTGCTTAATATTAAGGAAGTTGAGAAATAAAAATAGTAGGCCTAGCCTATAGAAAGCTGATCCTCGTCTTTTTAGTAGAGGCCATCATTGATGACAGTGTGATTAGTGGACCAATAGAGTGCTGAGTAACAGGCAGTTAGTAAGTTTGGTAGGCTACTAATGACCATCAGCAGCATCAGAGCTTGGAGAAACCTAATTACCATGACTAAACGGTCACATGGAATTTGGCTGCCTTCATGACTCGTGACCGCCGGTGTGGCGGTAACATGGTCACCGCAACAGCCCTACTTGTTCCTTGAAATTCCATTACCAAAAACCCTCGTATCTTGAAGATATTTTCTTATTTATCTCCCTCATGAGGAGGGAGGATTATGAAAGTTTACAGAAGTAACAAGTAAAGGAAGACCAACCCAAATAGTTGTAGTGTTTTTACTGATATCAAGTTTGTTAATAATTATTAAGTGATTCAAACTCGTAATTCTGTTACCAAATCATTAACCGAATTACTGAAAAATCTGTAAGGGAATTGCTGCAATTGAATTGGCTACAATGGGAAATTGTAGTAGTCACAAACCACAGTTAGGTCACCTGCTACTGTACTCCCTTCCACTGGCATACTGTTATGTTCAGATCATAACTGTTTTTTTATGTTTCTGTCATCTGGTGGTCAAAGCAATGCTGTAAAAACAGTCTGTACAACCTCTCTCTCCCTCTCTTTCAATTCAATTTCAATTTAAGAGGGTTTATTGGTATGGGAAACATATGTTTACATTGCCAAAGCAAGTGAAATAGATAATTAACAAAAGTGAAATAAACCAAATAAAGATGTACAGTAAATATTACACTCACAAAAGTTTCCAAAAAATAAAGACATTTCAAATGTCATATTATGTGTTATATACAGTGTTGTAATGATGTGCAAATAGTTAAAGTACAAAAGGGAAAATAAATAAACATAAATATTGGTTGTATTTACAATGGTGTTTGTTTTTCACTGGTTGCCCTTTTCCTGTGGCAACAGGTCCCAAATCTTGCTACTGTGATTGCACACTGTGGTATTTCACTCAATAGATATGGGAGTTTATGAACATTTTATGTGTTTTTGATTTTCTTTGTGGGTCTGTGTAATCTGAGGAAAATATGTGTCTCTAATATGGTCATACATTTGGCAGGAGGTTAGGAAGTGCAGCTCAGTTTCCACCTTCAGCGGCCTTTCTCAATAGCAAGACTATGCTCACTGAGTCTGTACATAGTCAAAGATTTCCTTAATTTTGTGTCAGTCACAGTGGTCAGGTTTTCTGCCACTGTCTACTCTGTTTAGGACCAAATAGCATTCTAGTTTGCTCTGATTCTGCGGTAATCGACCTAATTCTGCTATGCATACATTATTTGTTGTTCTACATTATTTGTTGTTCTAACTCTTTATCTAAGAACTCTGTTCCGGGTGCAAATCATCATGTGACAACACCTCATGTTCTTAACACATGTCCAACAAGTGGACAGGATGGAATGACCTTTCATTGCTAAGGTGATATTTGTTGTTCTACACGGAGGATATTTTTGCAGAATTCTGCATGCAGTCTCTCAATTTGGAGTGAGTGGATCCCAGACCTCACAAACATAAAGGGCAATGGGTTCTAGAACTGATTCAAGTATTTTTAGCCAAGATCCTAATTGGTATGTCTAATTTTATGTTCCTTTTGATGGCATAGAAGGCCCTTCTTGCCCCTCTCTCCTCTCTCTCTCGTTAATGTCACCTCTCCCGGCTGTTACTGACACCTACCCTCTTTCCATTTACTGTAACAAGCATCCTCACCCACTGGGCACCGACCAACATCGCACGTCCATGGATGTTGAAATTTGGTCAGTCCGCCCTGACCGGACCAAATTTGAACCAATCATAGAAGTCTGTTTCACAAGTTTGGACAGTACAGTAGTGTAGTGTAGTATAGTATAATTTAATGTACTGTACTGAACATATCTACTTTACTGTGCTCTGCTGTACTGTACTCGGCTACTGTGCTGTACTGTGCTGTCCAAACTTGTGAAACATAGACGCCTATGATTGTTTTAGATTTGGTCTGGTCCGGACCAACCAAATGTGGTCTTGTTTGGGGGTGGTGCTCATTACAATAATACCCAGTGTGTAGAATAATACCAAAATATGCAAAAGAAGGATGTTGCATATTTCTACCTTTTTTTGTGTACCTATTCAGGATACATTACCATGAAGAGAATTATATTCATATCCATAATTATGCATTTCTATAAAGTACAGTTCAGGGAATCATGATGTAATTCCGTTACCTTAATTCTGTTACCAGATGTAAATCCACTTCTGTAGTTCAATAACCAAAATATTTTTTTTCAATCAAACTAAAGGTATCATGTCAAAGCTGACACCCCATTCTTTCTGCAGACATCTTTTAATCTTAATTGGAGCAGATATTTAAGAGTTTTTCTCAAATGTGGCCGCCTAAAAAAACAGAGGGAGATTTTACAGTAATCATGTTACCAAAGGTTGCATCTGCACAGTTCTTCCAGTAAATGTGTTTTTGTGAAATGTTCTGTGTAAATTGTTCAAAGTAGTCCTTGTGCATTGAGTTGTATGCTTTGTTAAACTTTGAAATCAATTGTTTTAGTTTGGCATACATTTTAAAGTGAAAAAGCGTAATTCCAAATGCCCTAACACAACCCCCTCCATATTTTCCATGTGAAACGAGAGCTGAAGCTGCCTCTAGTTTTTTTGTTAGGGCTTTATTTTTAAGAGAACAACTATGACATGCGTAACACTCTTTTCTCAGACCTCCCATTGTCCTTCCTCCAAGCCAAATACGTAGTGCATAATTCATGGAGAAGTCATTGCTATAGTGAAGGCAATTGCATCAACTGAAAGTAAGTGTGTGTGGTATGTGTCCGTGCACACACAGACACACAGAACCCGTTCTATCATGTCATTGTTTTGTTTTTTATGGTAATGGAAGCAGAGCAGGCATTAATCAGGGGGTGGTTTTACTATTCTCTCAGGTAAACAATGTGGGTGATGTAGTGTTGAAACTGCACTCAAGGCTTTCCAGATGCACTCACTCTAATGCAATGTCTCGGCTCCCACTGTCATGCGGGTGTGTTGGAACAGTACACAGTCTGGATGTATATATAGAGAGCTATTTTTAAGGCCGAACCACAAATAGTAGTAGTAGTGGGGCTTAATTAAAATGGTCCATGCCTCTGTTGCCGTTCCCGGGTTGCGGTCTGCTCGTTCATTCATTCATGAATTTATATGCTCACATGTACTCTGTTGTCTCTCATTTGCCCTCTCTCTTTTTGTTATTACAAATTGCTATACATTGCAAAAAAAGTATAATAATAAATCCCTGTTTAGTTAAAGGGGCAATCTGCAGTTGCTACACCCACTTTTGAACTAATTAAATTAATGATATTTACTGAATGATATAGATATATTGATTAATACAATAATATAACTTTAGAAATGCCTCATGAGCTTAGTTCAACTGTTACACCCCATCAGAACCCCAAATATATAAGCTTGTTTTTACTCCAATGTTTGTAAACATTATACATGTAAACTAACACTGTATAGCCTCAACATGGTTAAAACGATCATTTTGATTATTATAGATGGTCGGGCCATAGCTCTTTCTATGAATTTGAGTGGTTACATTTATCCAATCCCATCCCTCAGCTTTTTACTAAAACAGAGATGGGGTGGCGGCTTTGTTATTTTTTCAACTGCGGATTGGACCTTGACTTTTCTGTCTTCAATTAAATATTTTTAAATACACTCCTTTTCCTTATATTAAAGGGACACAGAGTGTTATCTAACATGGAACTGTGCCAAATTACCACAGTTAGATAACAAAACCTAGTGGTAATGATAACATTACTGGTTCAGTGACTGAATCCAAGAGCCTACTTCAAAACGCAACAGAACTCTGAGCACTAGCGTCCCGCCCACTCGTGGCGAGCAGCCTCACTGGGACATAGGGCCGGGCTCTGCCTTCGATTGGGAATCGCATGCAGCGTGTCAGGTCGAGCAGGCAGCGAGTTGCTGCAGGCAACCAACATATCAGTTATGTGTCAGTGATGCCTCTAATAAAGCTGACACAGCACAGTCTCCCCGTGGCCCCCCTGAGGGGCTCCCGCTCTGCAGCGCACCAGGCTCACTTGCCCCCATGGAAACACTAACCCCAAGAGAAGGGTTCCCCCATCCTTCAGTTCCCCCCACTGCTGCGGCTGCTCTTTCGAAGCGTGCTTCTAATTTGTCCGAAAGGAATCCTGACTTAAATGCATCGCTTTGGTTTCTCTGTCGAGTACTGTGGAGGTTAAAAGGCTAAGACAATTGTTGATTCTGAAGGACATTGGCAGGAATGGTACATGAATGATACCTCTCCTGAATCTCATACTGATCCGATGCTCTCTATTTTCCAGGAGTAACACACCTGCAGTAAAGAGGGGAAGAGGATCCTAATTCAGAGGACCAGTGGATGACCTGCCTATTGTACAGACCATGATCTGAAGGCCCCGCCACGTGGCCCCATTCTTTCTTCTTCATTATTTCCTGCAGGGGTAAGAGCTCCTAGACTAGCCGCCTCAGACAGGTGGAGCGGAGGGAGATAGCGAGTGTGTGTACAAGAGAGTGTGACAGCCAAGCGCCTAGTCTGCAACAGTGCCCACCAACCACCTCCACAGGACAGCCGTGCCCTCTGACCCCGCCACGCCCCCTGCCCCTCCCACCGCCAGACCGGAACCATGGGAAGGAAAAAGATCCAAATACAGAGGATTACAGACGAACGGAACAGACAGGTGTGTGTGTGTGTCTGTGGATAATGTTTCTTTGTATGTAGAAACTCTATCATGCATATGACTACACCGGTATGTTTCCAAGACTATGAAAGGTTAAATGATCCATCTATGATGAGTCAACTGGTTAATGGGCTTTGGTTCATTTGAGCTTATTGAGTAATGGATGTGATGCGGCTGCCATCCCCAAAATGTCCCTGGCTGAGTAAAATCTGAGTGTTTTAGACACTAGGTGGCCTGAGGTCCTACAATCATCTTAAGTTTAAATCTTTAAAGGTGCCCTTTTTCATAGAGCAGCACACACAGAGACTCAAAATGCTTCAGGCATTCAAGCATTATGTTCATTCATCAAAAGTTGAGAGAAATAATGGTGAACCATCATCCTGCTAGATGTTGATTACAAGATACTGTCAATAGCACTAATGGATTGGCCCCGTCCCCAAGGCTATAGACTCTGACTGAAATTCAACAGCAGTGAAATACATGATGTGAAAAGAGAGCGTGAGAACCACAAATACTTTACATAGTAATGGATTATTAACTGAACGCCGAATGCTACAGAGACCACGAACACTTCTGAAACATTGCAGGTGCAGAAAGTAGAGCAGCTGGGGAGGTTGTGGTTGTCACTGTGGCTTCCTCCTCTGCTCACCACACAACCACGCTCGTTAGGACACGGCCATGTCTCATGGCGGATGTCTTGTTCTGTCGTTCGTTGCCATTGGTTACTTCCAATTCTATTCTTAATGTCAATTATGTTCAGCTTGTTTATCCTGGCATTCATGTCGAAGGAAGGATCAAGACTAATTATTGTCGAAGACTCGGTGTACCTCACGCCTCCGACAAATCAGAGTATTTCTCTTCGTGATAAACCGTCTTATAATTGGTTATGAGAGTCATTGTAATAGTATTGTTTATCAGCTCTGTGAGCCTGGCTTGCCATTGTCCTCGCTGAACTTTCTTCCCCTTGTTTCTATGTTCTGCTCTGTGTGTGTGTGTGTGTGTGTGTGTGTGTGTGTGTGTGTGTGTGTGTGTGTGTGTGTGTGTGTGTGTGTGTGTGTGCACGCGCAGAGATGATTGTGGGAGTGTGTGTGTGTGTGATGGGGTTTGAGAGAGGGGGTGGTAGGCGGTTGCCCATGGATACGACCCCGATATAATTTGATTTGTGGCAGCGGGAGGCAATGAGTGAGCAAGAACGACGCAGAGAGGAAAAGGAGGGAGAGAAAAGAAAATGAGGGCGAGGAAATGAGAGAGACGGAGACAGTGAGAGAGGGAGACTGCGACCGTGGGGAGGACAAGGAGAGAGCACAAGCTGGCTCCTGCCCCACAGAGAGGCATCAGTGTAACATGGGAGCGCTCAAGCAATTATAGAGGGGAGATGGAGAGAGCGAGCAATTGAAGGTCTCACATGGCAGCTGTAGAATCTGCCTGTGTGGTTCCTTTCCATGCGTCTGCTTCCTCGTGCTCCTCTCTGATCCTGTCTACAGCAAAACAAACAAACTCAAATCCCCCATTGCATGAATGCCTCAAAACCAAGGGAGTGGTATTAAACAGAACCACAACACACTGCAGGGCCTCATCCCTGTTGTCACCTTTAATTAGCTGTCTGTAATGTGTTGTTTGTTCACACATTGTCTGTTCTCTAAGAGACTGTTATTTATTTACTGTTATTCAAATATTCCCTCCCATTTTTATTACGTTTAACCAATTGTTATACAGTACCACAAATTCCTTTTACTTTTGCAGTATCGCTAATGTTATTGTTCTTCCTCTTTCCTTCTATGCCAAATATCCCCCTCCCCCTTCTCCACAACATCCCTTCTCTACCACCTTCTAATATACCCCCCAATATACCCACACCATCCCTCCCTTGACAGGTGACGTTCACCAAGAGGAAGTTTGGCCTGATGAAGAAGGCGTATGAGCTGAGCGTGCTGTGCGACTGTGAGATCGCCCTCATCATCTTCAACCACTCCAACAAGCTGTTCCAGTACGCCAGCACCGACATGGACAAGGTCCTGCTCAAATACACCGAGTACAACGAGCCCCACGAGAGCCGTACCAACGTCGACATCATGGAGGTAATGGAGGAGGGAGAGAGGAGGAGGAGGAGGAGGAGGAGAGGTGTTACTGTGTAGTTCCCCGCAGGAGAGATTGAACCGAGTGGTTGTGTGTTCTGAAGTAGTGGGGGAGAGGTGTTACAATACGACGTTTCAGTACAGTGCCATGGAGGAGAGACGGTAATGAAACGGCTCGCTGTGTTTTTAATTTTGTTTTTACAACCGTGGTTGTAATTTGGTCGCCGTATGGTCATTAATATGCTAGTATTGAAGGTCGTTTAGATTTGATAACACTTTATTTCAGGGTTTGCCTATAAACTGATGATTATTTTATTTTGTTGGTAAATTAAGTAGGCAATATGTCTAGGGTGTTCATGATTTTATGTTTGATAACAGGCCCATGTGACCTGGTGTTATGTTTTCTTGATATCAAGAGCCGTTTTATTTTTGACTACCACCACTCTGGTCTGGATGAGCACTTTCCATCCAAAGCCATCAGCTCCCTCAGGTCTTTATTTATGTAGCAGGAGAAAGGGATGGTTTTTCTCTTTCTCTTTTCTTTTTTAGTGTTCGAGTATTCAAGATCCCTTTTTTTTTGTTTCTTGTGCTTTTCTCTGTTGAACCGTTGGTTGAATCCAGAGTTGTTTGGATGTTGTGTTTGTCATAGCCAGAGTAGATGAATACAAACACAAGCTATAAGCCTTCATCATTAATTCCTCTTAAAGCAAATGTCTAGTGAGAGGGCAGCTACAGTAACTTCCATGACATTACCTTCAGAGAGCGAAGGAGACGGATCAAGAGAGATAGAGAGACGGTGAGGGCAGTTAGCCTTGCATGGCCGCCCCTAGCTAGCATGGGCTGGCTCTAGAAGGCCATGCATGTACACCAGTGTGCTGTGGCCAGATTACAGGCTTGTGTGGGGCCTGTTCCAGTATCCATCCATCCATCCAGGCCTGGCCGGCTGCCTGGTGCCTGGGATCATGGAGGGAGGGCAGAGGTAGGGACAGCTGGACCTGCTGTCACCACCCCCTTGCCTTGGCCGGGGCTCCAAGGCCACTCCAACAAAAAGCCTCCGGTCTCCCTGGAACCACACTGTCACAAAATGGAGGGCTGCATGAAGGAGGAGGAGCGTAGAGATTAGTTTCTAGATGGGGAATGTGAATGAGGTTACATTGAGCGCTCATTCGCTCAAGTGATATCTTTTTTTCACCAACATGTGCGGTATAATCTATCTGCCTTGACCCTTTCATACACAAAGGTTTCCTCATGGATTCAAAACAAATGGGCAGATACATTTTAACTGGCTATTTAAATATTAACTTACCACTTATAATTCATATGCAGTGAAGCCTTTTCGCTCTATGAAGACCATGTCACTGGATCATGAAGTACTTGGTACAGCCATTGCAGCTGTCCATTACCACGTGGAATAACTGAGATGGCATTCAGAGTGTTAGTCTCTCTCGCTCTCTGTCTCTCTCGCTCTCTGTCTCTCTCGCTCTCTGTCTGTGTCTCTGTCTGTCTGTCTGTCTGTGTCTGTCTGTCTGTCTGTCTCTCTGTCTGTCTGTCTGTCTGTCTGTCTGTCTGTCTGTCTGTCTCTCTCTCTGTCTCTCTGTCTGTCTCTATGGATCGCAGAGGTCAGGGCTTTCAGTGGGAGAGCTACATGGAGCTCCAGTTGCAGATGGCTCTTAAGTGTGTGTGCCTGTGTGCTGTGGCAGGGCTTTGGGCCGCTCCGGGCCACATTAGCTTAAGCTCCACTGACTGTGTGTGTGTGTGCGCCTCCTAATGTGTGTATGTCTGCCTGTATTTGTGTTGTAAGCCTTCATGTTTGTGTGCATGCGCCCACTCTGCAGTGGCCCGTGAGAATGCCTCATACAATATTCAGGCCAGATGAGAGCCTCAGCGCGGGAGTGTGTCACTGCCTGAATCCATATGAGGGTTCCCCCATGCATCTCCATCTCCTTCAGAAAGCCTCAGGCCCAGAGGCAAACCACTGTTCTACTGCCATTCCTCAGACCGAGAGGCTGCTCCTAGCTTGTTTAGTTTGATCTGTACTGTGTAGCGAGGGAGATGGGCAGAGTTTAGATGAATCGTTTGGCACGGGTGAGCGGGAAAAGAGGAGGAGAAAGACAGAGGGAGAAAGAGGAGAGGGGTTGAGCGGATAGGCACAAAATGTGTCCATTTGCCGCTCTGCCTCCCCGGGTACCTCCAAGCAAGTGCTTTGGTGTATGAATTATGGAGTTTGATGCAGTCACGCACACACACTTAGTCATACGTTATGCTTACTATGTACCCTACGCGCGCACACACACATACACACAGAGTACATGAATATACATACACATAAATATACAGACCCAATGCTCAAAGGCACTTATACTAATAACACTGACATGTGTATACATACAGTACCAGTCAAAGGTTTGGACACACCTACTCATTCCAGGGTTTTTCTTTATTTTTACTATTTTATACATTGTAGAGAAATAGTGAAGACATCAAAACTATGAAAAATACATATGGAATCATGTAGTAACCAAAAAAGTGTTTAACAAATCAAAATATATTTTAGATTTTAGATTCTTCAAAGTAGCCACCCTTTGCCTTGATGACGGCTTTGCACACTCTTTGCATTCTCTCAATCAGCTTCATGAGGTAGTCACCTGGAATGCATTTCAGTTAACAGGTGTGCCATGTTAAAAGGTAATTTGTGGAATTTCTTTCCTTTTTAATGTGTTTGAGCCAATCAGTTGTTGTGACAAGGTAGGGGTGGTATACAGAAGATAGCCCTATTTGGTAAAAGACCAAGTCCATATTATGGCAAGAACAGCTCACATAAGCAAAGAGAAATGACAGTCCATCATTACTTTAAGACATGAGGGTCAGTCAATCCAGAAAATTTCAAGAACTTTGAATGTTTCTTCAAGTGCAGTCGCAAAAACTATGAAGAAACTGTGAAGAAACTGGCTCACATGAGGACCGCCAGAGGGAAGGAAGACCCAGAGTTACCTCTGCAGCAGAGGACGTTCATTAGCATTACCAGCCTCAGAAATCGGCAATTAACTGCACCTTAGATTGCAGCCCAAATAAATGCTTCACAGAGTTCAAGTAACAGACACATCTCAACATCAGCTGTTCAGAGGAGACTGTGTAAATCAGGCCTTCATGGTCAAATTTCTGCAAAGAAACCACTACTAAAGGACACCAATAAGAAGAAGAGACTTGCTTGGGACAAGAAACACGAGCAATGGACATTAGACCGGTGGAAATCTGTCCTTTGGTCTGATGAGTCCAAATTGGAGATTTTTGGTTCCAACCGCTGAGAGACGCAGAGTAGATGAACGGATGATCGCCGCATGTGTGGTTCCCACCGTGAAGCATGGATGAGGAGGTGTGATGGTGTGGGGGTGCTTTGCTGGTGACACTGTTGGTGATTTATTCAGAATTCAAGCCACACTTAAACAGCATGGCTACCACAGCATTCTTCAGCGATACGCCATCCCATCTGGTTTGCGCTTAGTGGGACTATCATTGGTTTTTCAACAGGACAATGACCCAAAACACAACTCCAGGCTGTGTAAGGGCTATTTGACCAAGAAGGAGAGTGATTGAGTGCTGCATCAGATGACCTGGCCTCCACAATCACCCGACCTCAACCCAATTGAGATGGTTTGGGGACCTCCGAGTGAAGGAAAAGCAGCCAACAAGTGCTCAGCATATGTGGGAACTCCTTCAAGACTGTTGGACAAGCATTCCAGGTGAAGCTGGTTGAGAGAATGCAAAGCGTGTGCAAAGCTATCATCAAGGCAAAGGGTGGCTGCTTTGAATAATCTCAAATATATTTAGATTTGTTTTAAAAAATTGGGTTACTACATGATTCCATATGTGTTATTTCATATTTTTGATGTCTTCACTATTATTCTACAATGTAGAAAATAGTAAAAATAAAGAAAAAAACTAACGAGTAGGTGTGTCCAAACGAATGGTACTGTACGTACACACACACACTCACACTCAATATTCTTCACACAGTTGGGCATTCCTTCACTCTAGTACACAGCTGGGAGGTGATGCATATGTACACACACGACTTCTCTCTGTGCTGCACGTGTTGTGTGTGTGTGTGTAGTGTGTGTGTGTGTGGGCAGCCTGCCTCTTCTGCCAGAACGTGTTAATCCGCTTGACTGCAGATCCCAATCAGGGACGAGGGAAGGCAAAACGAGGGAGAATGAGCTCTGAAGGAGGAGGGAGATGAATAGCCATGGAGAGGAAAGAGGAAGAAGAGGGAATGCCTTTTTTCTTAAACACCTCAAAGAGGAAGATCTTACCACAGCATGGCTTAAAGACTTTGTCACTTCTCCGATTCAAGGTCACGGTGAGAGGAGCTCCTCACGACACGCGCCACAAAACAGCACTTGACAAGATTCCCCCTAAGTAATTGATTCCAATTAGAACATATAATTGCCCATCACTTTCCAATATGGAGGCTCACCACCAAAAGGGGTTCTGGGTAGAGGCCAGGGCCCTTCGGGAACTGTCCTATCACAACGCTGATGGTTCCCTATAGGGCCTCCCTCTGTTGCCCTGGTGATGCTCCCTACCTCGGGACTAATCCCATTTTGCCATGTCAACCAAATTCCTGGGACGTCCCCTAAGACCTGTCGTATCCCAATATCCTAATCAGGGCAGGACAGGGTCAATGGGGGCTTCTCCTTATCACGTGGCCTCCAAAGGTCACATGACGCACCATGATCGCCATGGAGACGGTAATAGGTTTAATGATGATGCACCAGGGTGTGATGGTAAATGGCATCAAATCAGATTCAGTTTTTTGTGTTTGTTAAACAGGCACTTAGTCTGCATCATGTTTGTTGTTGTTACTGCCAGGAACATTAATGTAGCCGGGTTGATTATTTAAGAGCAAATAAAAACCACATTTATTTATTCATCATGGCAAGCTAAATAAATAGTGTGATTTGATGCCTGAGTTAAAATGAATCTCAATATTTTAAAGAGCTTATGGAGCATTATGCCCATTTTAGACTGTTAAATGCAACAGGATGCTATTGCAGACGGATCATGTGGTCCTCCTCATAGGCATAAGTACACTGTCATCCTATGAGCTGCTATCTGACATCTGACACCCGGCAGATTCCAGACCATCCATATCCAATGAGGGCATGGTCCGCTACCTCTGTGAGGAAGCAAGCCATCGGCCCCTCCTGAGATGGTGTGATAGAGGGGATCCATTAACCACATGTATAAGTAATAACACCCACTGCTGGCCATTGTGGTAATGGTGGGAGACATTCTTCAGGGATGTGCTACTGTCGAATGAATAGGGAGGATAAAGCCGGACAACCGCTATGGCCACTCAGTTTCCCCGATGCAGCCACGTTAGTGATGTGTTCTTTGGCAGCCCAGTAGTGTAGTAAGCAGAGGCTTTAGTTGTGCTCTATCAGGATGCCCTGGGGGGCTCCATGTACCTGAATGCGGACAACTGCAAATGGGACGTGACATTACATTCAGCCCGTACTGCTCACCACATACTTCCATTCTAAAGAGAGAGAGGAGGTAGAAAAGGAGAGATGGATGGCATTTTGAGAGCAAAAAGTAGGATGGGAAGCTGTGGGAATAGGTCAACAGAGGAAGAGGGAGAGCAGGTAAAAAGAAGACGGGTGAGGAGAGAGATGGAGGAAAGTGAAGGCCGGATAAGAGGACTAAGGAGAGCAGCAAAGGAAAACGTGGGAGAATAGGAGGCTGACGTGAGAGGACTGTATGGATTGATTATGAGATCCTGAGAGAGAGAAATGGATAGAGTGGAAGAGAAGAGGGTGAAAGGTGAAGGAAAGCGAGATATACAGCTGGAGAGGGAGACAAGGACCAAGCGACTGCGAGAGAATGAAAGAGAGAGGACGAGAGTGCCAGAGGGGGAGGGGCAGGGAAGCTCACAGCCCAGCCAGTCACTGTGTGCTGCTCTACAGGGGAATCTTACCCTGGCAACACAATAGAGGGCAGCACTTGAAAGATTGTGCCAGTGGGGGAGAGGTGCGGAAGGACCGATGAACAGATGGAGCTGACTGAGACAAGCTGATCAGCTGACCGATTTGTGTGTGTGTGTGTGTGTGTGTGTGTGCCATTATATAGGACTGCCAGGTCCTATTGTCAGGGCAGTTTTGTATGTAGCGATTTTTGTTTTTGTTGACAGTCGGCTGCATATGTCCATGACTACCACGTCCCCCGCACAGACTTTTGTCACATGTTGTCATTGTCAGTTTTTAGCTTTTTAGGTCAGCACAGACACACACGGATCATGTTTTCCATGAACAGTGCAGAATAAACAGTATGGTGGCTGAACAGTGTCAGGAAGTTCTAGTGTCTAATTTGATCAGTGCACTGATTTGAATTGATATGCCTGAACAGAGAAATCGGGTACTGATGGAAGAATCATCTCCATGTGGGTGGAATGTGGAATGTATTTCATAATGTGTGTAATAATATGTGTAATAATATATACTATATTTTTTGTATATCCTACTTTACATGATGGATAATAGTATTGGCTTCACATTTAAAGTGAATTTGATATGTATTGGGGGGTTTAGCTCAGTAAACCTGGATTTAACTTCACAGTTGGGTAGCTAATGACTGCATTAGTCTTTTTACGTCTTTTATTCTCTCTGCCTCTCAGCTTGGCATTGAATTTCATGGTATTGAGTCATCCTCACTACACAGAGAACAGTGATCGTCCCTAGTGGGTGTCCTAGAGAACATCCACTTATCTACTAATCAAATCTCCCATCAGGCAGCACTCACTGTATGGCGGATAATACAGTCATCTCTCTGCCACACAGTACTGTAGATACCCATTTATTTATGTTGCTTTACTTAAAAACACATTCCCTTTTTCCATATACAATAGAACTGAATAGTACATCTGTCGTGTAGAAGAACTTGCCACACTCTAGGTTAGAATCCTTTTTGCTAGTGTTGGGACCTGGTTTGCTGTTTGGTCCAGATCCCACTGGCAAAGCTACTTACAGTAAAGCTTGTTTCCAGAATAATGTCAAAGCAAGACCCTTTCCACTGTGCATTAGAGCTGAAATGGCCAGACTGCTCTAGCTCTGTGGCTGGTGGTGTGCTTCCGTCACCACGGTGTGCTTCCGTTTCACCCCCTACCCTTTACCTTTGCTCAATGGCTTTTGTTGGCGTCACGCTTCACATCAATTTAGAGGTGCTCGAATATCCGAGCCGACAGATGAAGAAAACATGTTGATGTGCCCTTAAACAAGGCACTTAACTTTAATTTGCGCCAGGAGCGCCGTACTACTACGGCTGACCCTGCATCTATCCGGTGTATGTGACAATAAAATATATACAGTACCAGTCAAAAGTTTGCACACACCTACTCATTCCAGGGTTTTTCTCTATTTTTACTATTTTATACATTTGTAGAATAATAGTGAAGACATCAAAACTATGAAATAACATACCAAAAAAGTGTTAAACAAATCAAAATATATTTTAGATTCTTCAAAGTAGCCACCCTTTGCCTTGATGACAGCTTTGCACACTCTTGGCATTCTCTCAACCAGCTTCATGAGGTAGTCACCTGGAATGCTTTTCCCACAGTCTTGAAGGAGTTCCCAAACATGCTGAGCATTTGTTTTCCTTCACTCTGAGGTCCCCAAACCATCTCAATTGTTTTGAGGTTGGGTGATTGTGGAGGCCAGGTCATCTGATGCAGATCTCCATCACTCTCCTTCTTGGTCAAGTAGCCCTTATACAGCTTGGATGTGTGTTTTGAGTCATTGTCCTGTTGAAAAACAAATGATAGTCCCGCTAAGCGCAAACCAGATGGGATGGCGTAACACTGCAGAATGCTGTGGTAGCCATGCTGGTTAAGTGTGCCTTGAATTCTAAATAAATCACTGACAGAGTCACCAGCAAAGCACCCCCACACCACCACCTCCATGCTTAACGTTGGGAACCACACATGCAGAGATCATCCGTTCACCTACTCTGTGTCTCACAAAGACACCAAAAATCTCAAATTTGGTCTCATCAGACCAAAGGACAGACTTCCACTGGTCTAATGTCCATTGCTCGTGTTTCTTGTCCCAAGTAAGTCTCTTCTTATTATTGGTGTCCTTTAGTAGTGGTTTCTTTGCAGAAATTCTTCCATGAACGGACAACTCTGAACAGTTGATGCTGATGTGTCTGTTACTTGAACTCTGGGAAGCATTTATTTGGCCTGCAATCTGACGTGCAATTAATTGCCGATTTCTGAGGCTGGTAACTCTAATGAACTTGTCCTCTGCAGCAGAGGTAACTCTGGGTCTTCCTTTCCTGTGGCGGTCCTCATGAGAGCCAGTTTCATCGTAGCGTTTGATGTTTTTTGCGACAAATAGCCCTGTCTTCCCACAAAACACACACAAAACACCAGTCTCAATGTCAACAGTGAAGAGGCGATTCCGGGATGCTGGCCTTCTAGGCAGAGTTCCTGTGTTCTTTTTCCCATCTTAATCTTTTCTTTTTATTGGCCAGTCTGAGATATAGCTTTTTCTTTGCAACTCTGCCTAGAAGGCCAGCATCCCGGAGTCGCCTCTTCACTGTTGACATTGAGACTGGTGTTTTTAATGAAACTGCCAGTTGAGGACTTGTGAGGCATCTGTTTCTCAAATTAGACTGTCTAATGTACTTGTCCTCTTGCTCAGTTGTGCACCGGGGCCTCCCACTCCTCTTTCTATTCTGGTTAGAGACAGTTTGGGCTGTTCTGTGAAAGGAGTAGTACACAGCATTGTACGAGATCTTCAGTTTCTTGGCAATTTCTCGCTTGGAATAGCCTTCATTTCTCAGAACAAGAGTTGACTAACGAGTTTCAGAAGAAAGTTCTTTGTTTCTGGCCATTTTGAGCCTGTAATCGAACCCACAAAGGCTGATGCTCCAGATACTCAACAAGTCTAAAGAAGGACAGTTTTATTGCTTCTTTAATCAGAACAGTTTTCAGCTGTGCTAACATAATTGTAAAAGGGTTTTCTAATGATCAATTAGCCTTTTTAAAATTATAAACTTGGATTAGCTAACACAATGTGCCATTGGAACAAAGGAGTGGTGGTTTCTGATAATGGGCCTCTGTATGCCTATGTAGCTATTCCATAAAAAAATCTGTCGTTTCCAGCTACAATAGTCATTTACAACATTAACAATGTCTACACTGTATTTCTGATCCATCTCATATTTTAATAGACAATAAATGTGATTTCTTTTTAAAAGAAGGACATTTCTAAGTGACCCCAAACTTTTGAACGTGTGTGTGTGTGTGTGTGTGTGTGTGTGTGTGTGTGTGTGTGTGTGTGTGTGTGTGTGTGTGTGTGTGTGTGTGTGTGTGTGTGTGTGTGTGTGTGTGTGTGTGTGTGTGTGTGTGTGTGTGTGTGTGTGTGTGTGTGTGTGTGTGTGTGTGTGTGTGTGTGTGTGTGTGTGTGTGTGTGTGTGCAGTTGAAGTTGGAAGTTTACATACACCTTAGCCAAATACATTTAAACTCAGTTTTTCACAATTCCTGACATTTAATCATAGTAAAAAAATCCCTGTCTTCGTTCAGTTAGGATCACCACTTTATTTTAAGAATGTGAAATGTCATAATAATAGTAGAGAATGATTTATTTCAGCTTTTAATTCTTTCATCACATTCCCAGAGGGTCAGAAGTTTACATACCCTCAATTAGTATTTGGTAGAATTGCCTTTAAATTGTTTAACTTGGGTCAAACGTTTCAGGTAGCCTTCCACAAGCTTCCCACAATAAGTTGGGTGAATTTTGGCCCATTCCTACTGACAGAGCTGGTGTAACTGAATCAGATTTGTAGGCCTCGCTCGCACGCGCTTTTTCAGTTCTGCCCACATATTTTCTATAGGATTGAGGTCAGGGCTTTGTGATGCCACTCCAATACCTTGACTTTGTTCTCCTTAAGCCATTTTGCCACAACTTTGGAAGTATGCTTGGAGTCATTGTTCATTTGGAAGACCCATTTGCGACCAAGCTTTAACTTCTTGACTGATGTCTTGAGATTGATTCAATATATCCACATAATTTTCCTCCCTCATGATGCCATCTATTTTGTGAAGTGCACCAGTCCCTCCTGCAGCAAAGCACCCCCACAACATGATGCTGCCACCCCCGTGCTTCACGGTTGGGATGGTGTTCTTCGGCTTGCAAGCCTCACCCTTTTTCCTCCAAACATAACGATGGTCATTATGGCCAAACAGTTCTATTTTATCAGATCAGAGGACATTTCTCCAAAAAGTACGATCTTTGTCCCCATGTGCAGTTGCAAACCGTAGTCTGGCTTTTTTATGGCGGTTTTGGAGCAGTGGCTTCTTCCTTGCTGAGCAGCCTTTCAGGTTATGTCGATATAGGACTCGTTTTGTGGATATAGATACTTTTGTACCTGTTTCCTCCAGCATCTTAACACAGTCCTTTGCTGTTGTTCTGGGATTGATTTGCACTTTTCGCACCAAAGTACGTTCATCTCTAGGAGACAGAACGCGTCTCCTTCCTGAGTGGTATGACGGCTGCGTGGTCCCATGGTGTTTATACTTGCGTGCTATTGTTTGTACAGATGAACGTGATACCTTCAGGCGTTTGGAAATTCCTCCCAAGGATGAACCAGATATGTGGAGGTCTACAATTTTTTTTGAGGTCTTGGCTAATTTCTTTTGATTTCCCATGATGTCAAGCAAAGAGGCACTGAGTTAGAAGGTAGGCCTTGAAATACATCCACAGGTACACCTCAAATGATGTAAATGATCCTATCAGAAGCTTCTAAAGCCATGACATCATTTTCTGGAATTTTCCAAGCTGTTTAAAGGCACAGTCAACTTAGTGTATGTAAACTTCTGACCCACTGGAATTGTGATACAGTAAATTATAAGTGAAATAATCTGTCTGTAAACAATTGTTTAAAAATTATTTTGTGTCATGCACAAAGTAGATGTCCTAACCGACTTGCCAAAACTATAGTTAATTAACAAGAAATTTGTGGAGTGGTTTGAAAAACGAGTTTTAATGACTCCAACCTGAGTGTATGTAAACGTCCGACTTCAACTGTGTGTGTATGTATATATGTATATATGTATATATATATATATATATATATATTATATATATATATATATATATATATATATATATATATATATATATATATATATATATTTATATATTTATTTATATATATATATTTATATATATATATATATATATATATATATATTTATATATTACTGGACAATGACTAAGAATTTAAACCAAACTTTTCATATATATATATGAAAAGTTTGGTTTAAATTCTTAGTCATTGTCCAGTAATAATTCCTTATTTCAGACATCTTTATTGATTTGTGTAGAGTAGACCTTTTTGAAGGTGGTTAGCTTCGAAACAATGGTCATAGATGTTGACCTTCCTGGAATGGATCGATGTTATATATTATCTGAGGCTCAGAATCATGTTACTGGTCTTGTTCGAATGCCATCGCTGTTCTTTTCTTTATCATTATTAGAATTTAAATGGTGGTACAGTCTGGATAATGCGTGTTGTTGACATAATTGTGTGTGAAAATGAATTGTTTTCCTCCTTCCTCTGCTTCTTCTTCCTCTAACCGCTTCAGACGTTGCGAAAGAAAGGCTTTAATGGTTGCAACAGCCCTGAGCCGGACGGCGACGACTCCATCGACCAAAGCCCGTTAAACGACGACAAGTACCGCAAGAACGAGGACCTGGATATCCTGTTCAAGCGCTATGGCGTGAGTACCATCGTCCTCTCGTCACGTTCTCTAACCTCCCTCTCTCTCCCTCTCTCTCTCTCTGTTGTGGGAACAAACGGACCAAGGCTCTGAACAAGAAAGAGCACCGGGACTCAGAGAGCCCAGACCCTGAGGAGCCCTTCTCCCTCACCCCCCACACTGAGGAGAAATACAAAAAAATTGACGAGGAGTTTGATAAAATGATGCAGAGCTATAGGCTGTCAGTGAGTACCGTGAGCTGTACTGCAACTGCTGTGTTACCCGGACTGGATTTTACCCAGATCCGGTTGCAGACAGCAACCCAAATACTCACAGAGCACCACCCCCCCCCCACTCCCCTCCATTTCTCCCCCTCCCCCTCTGATCGTGTGTGCCCGGGCAAGGGCAAGGAGGTTTGGGCGCGGAGCTCAACAGTCTGATTGGAGAGTGGTCACAGCCAACCATTTAGGAAGTAATCGTAAAGGCTTCATAAACATGACATAACCGGTCTCAGGGGTCATTCATAAGCTATTGACAGATTTCATAAAGACTACATAGAAGTGACATATGATGATGCCATAGCAAACGGGGCATAACACATTCAAAGCACTACATCTCATTATGCGTTGTCACCCCTTTGTTAGAGTGAGAAGAATCGTACAAATTAATGCTTTTCAAGGGTGTTAGTTTTACAGATAAAGTGTGACCATCTCGGTTCGGATAGGCTGTTCCTAATTTTCCAGGGTGTCAGTCAGACACTCTCCAGGGCTGCCTTATAATTGGCACACTGCCACGGTTTTTCGCCTCTTTTATTCCTCTCTCCGGTGCCAATTTTTTTATGATTCATTATTTTCCACCAGGGCTCAGTAATGTCATTAACGTCAGTTTAATGAGAAGCACTCAATTTACAACCAGGCTTCCTGTCTGATCTGGCCTCCCTATTGGTCACGAGGGATGGGACTTTGTCTATCGCGTTCCCGTCGGTCCAATTTGAAGGACTTTACTGCTCACAGGATGAGCTGAACTGGAGATATACACACCTATCCCTGATTTTTCTTAGAATGTATTCTACAACATGTACTACAATGTATTGCATAATCTGTATTATGTAGGATATTGTCACTAAAACAAAAAAACCAATGTTGATGGAAAGGTTTTGTTCTCCAAAACTGATAATATTATCACACACCCAACCACTCAGTTACATTAAAGCAGCGGTTCAGCAAAAAAGTTGAATGTCTCTCTATCGAATCAGTTCAGTGAATACCGCTCATTTAACCTAAACCGTATCGCCAACACTTTGATGTTTGTGGTGAGCTGAAATAGCTCCTAAAAGCATTTCTGAGTAGAAAGAAGAAGAATAGAATTGAATCTGCCACCCCCTGGAGAGTGTAGCTCCCGCCCCAGTCGATTGGAAGCAAGCAAGCCCCCATCCCCCGCCTTGCCCGGCACACCTTTCACAGGGCGCACTGTAGCAAACGGAAGCATACAGCACCAATCTCCCTCAACAGCATCATAATCCACCAACATGACAGCTAGGGGGCTGGGATATACACGCTTAATCCCACTCATTCTGCAATCCCCGGAGTCGAGTAGAAGGCGCTAGGGAGCATAGGGAGGCTAGCTATACAGTCTACAGGCATGTACAGCATTATAAAGCAAGACTGGAACTTGCCAATTGGTGACACAGCTGATTTAGCTTTTCAGATTTAAGTGATGTTACTTGATATTGTTTGCAATGTTATGTGTTTCCTGTTGTTTGTTTGAAATAGGACGTCACTGTCAAATTTGTACTAAAAAGAAAGACACATTTTGTTTATTTCTCCGTCTATTGAAGTTATTTTAGAAATCTTTAAAGCACTCGTTTTCCCTCCTGTATTCCAACAATACTAAGATTAAAGCTGAGCATTATTTTTGTAAAACGATTCAATCTAATTACATTTTACAGAGTATTCACTGGTGAGATCAGCATTGTAGTCAAATGTCAAGGACCTTGAAAGGTCAACGAAACGTTGTTTGAAAGTTGTTTTTGGGGTTTTAATCCATCACTGCTAACAAATAGGATGAGACATTTCCTAAAGTTGAAAGGGAACTTTCAAAGGCTTCTAGGACAAGAGGGAGGGAAGGAAAGTAGGGCATGAGTTTAATTCATTCTGATACCCTCGCATCTAGGAAATACACCAATGTAGCGCTCCACTGAGAAAAATAGGTTCATTTTTTGTTATGCTGTTGGAGAAGGCCTTGAGCTGCCTTCAACGAACCCACTTAGCCCGAGGAAAAGCTGAAAGACTATTATTTATCCAATATGATTCATTTTAGGGCCTTTATAATGCCATGTACTTGACACAATGAATGAGCCACTCTACTCTAGTATTGAGATTATGCCCACTGGCAGTTATCTGACCTAACGTAGCAATACCATTGAATAACTTGTTATCCAAGAGACATCTGACCAAATGGCATAGCACAGTTTAGTGTACATCAGTGGAGTATTCAACAGTATTTTAATGAGTGTACGATAAGTGTATGTAGGAAGTGCTGTCCCAGTGCTGTATGCTCCACGTTTCCACACCTCTGCCCCCTCACACTAACCCTCACTGCCATCCTTCCATCCCTCCACCCATCCATCTCTCCCTCCTCTCTGCCTGGCCAGTGTGCAGTGCTGTAACCTTCTGCCTTATATTGTAGACTACCTCCCCAGATTCCAGACCTAGCCACCAGCATGCCCAGTAGGTTTACCCATTTGGTCTTTCTGTCTTTCTCTTTATTTCTCCTTCGCTCTTCTTTTTCTCTCCCCTACCCTCTCGCGCTTTCTTTCTTTCTTTCTCTGCCTCTCTCTCAGTTTCTGGTGCTCTGGGATTTGAGACATCTCTATTATTGTGGAGTCCAAGGCAGATTGGTTTTGTCACCATAGTCCCCTGAACATTGTTGCCGTATGCAGCATATTGAGTGAAGTTGTGTACGTGACATGACACCCTCACGGGTCTTATGGGTCAGAGGAGCTACAGCACTAGTGACAGCCCGGATGCCTTTCTGTCTTTACGTTACCTAGCACTGTTGTTGTTCGTCACTAGAACAGGATAATGCAGACACAGACTAATACTCAGTCTACTAAAATGCTATAAAGAAAGGAAAAGGACACACTCCGTCTCCCCACATTGACAAATGGTTTGTCACAAGAATGACAGGACTCTTATCAGATTATGTCAGATACAATACAAAACACACAATACCAAAACAACTTAGTCCTCCCTGCTCCCCTTGTATAACATCACACACACACATCCCAGATGTAAACTTGTGGAATACACTGTAGGCTAACGGGAAGGAAGGTCGATATGATGGACAGAGTAGAGCATCTTCTTTCTCTCTTTTAAACTGGGTCCCACTCAGCACATACAGTACCAGGCCACGCTTGGCCCATATCCTATATATAGAGGCCCTGCCTGCTTTCTGCCATGATGAGGAACAGGGTGAAATGGGTTACAGGCAGAAGAGTGGACAACCCTGGCCTGGGTCCTGTCTCTGACTAGGACCTGGTGTTGGGCTGGGTCACACGGTAGTATTATTTAGCTGACTCAGGACCTGTCAAAGCTATTTGCTAACTACACTTCTTATACTTTAAGAAAGCACTCCTTGATACGTTAGAGAATGTTTTATTGACTAGTTATATACATTTTTAAGGGTAAACGTTTACTTCCAGGTAAAAGTAAGCAAATTAGCAGTCAACTTCTCAAGTAGAGGCTACATATCAGATACTCAAAGTTCCAAGCTCTGTGCAAAAAACTTTTTCCCCCCAATCGTTTCTCTTCAATTTTCCCTGCAATTAAAGATACTATATGGGGTCATGAGATGTATGATGTGATGTACAATATGACATGTCACCAATAACCAATGCAATAACAATCCCATGTAGCTTTTATGATGTACACATAACCTTGCATGTGATCTGAAAGCAAACACTTTTTCAGCTTCTTATTTCCACAAGTCAGTTGCATGCTAACAAATCCTGTGCGATAGTATGTGTGTGTTCTTGTGCATGCACATGCTTCTGAGAGTGTGTGTTTAACATTATACATGTGCCCATCGTGTGTTTACATTTCTAAGCCCCTCCTCTTCCTGTCTCTCCTTCAGTCAGCCGTCCCCCAGCCCACTTTCTCCATGCCCGTCACAGTGCCAGTGTCCAATCAGAATGCTCTCCAGTTCAGTAACTCTGGCGGCCTGGTAACCACCTCCTTCGTCACCTCCACCCTCACAGACCCACGCCTGCTGTCGCCACAGCAACCTCTCCAGAGGAACACTGGGTCTCCAGGGTTACCACAGCGACCGGCCAGCGCAGGTAAGGAACAGAGTGGACAGTGGTTAATGGTTGACTTCATCACAAGTTCAAGTTTTATTTGTCACATGCACAAGTACAGTGACATACTTAACTTGCAAGCCCTACACAACAGTGCAGTAATATTGAACTAATAATAAAAAATAAAAAACAGGAGAAATAAAAAATAAAAGAGGAAGCTATATACAGGTGCAGTGCCAGTACAACATGTGCAGAGATACTGGAGTATTTGAGATGTACTGTACATGTAGGCAGGGATTAGGAGAAAGTGTCTGGTAGCAGGATAAATAATAATAGTACACAGTATGGCATAAGTTGTGTGTGTGTGTGCGCAAGAGTGTAAATGAAGGCGTGATAGGAGGTTTATACAAAACATTAAAACCTCTTAGGGATCCCTTAAACTCGAATCCCGTTACCGGGATAGATTTGACAACATCCGGTGAAATTGCAGAGCGCCAAATTCCAACTACAGAAATATAAATATTTAACATTCATATAAATACAAGTGTAATACATCAAAATAAAGCTTAACTTGTTGTTAATCCAGCCGCTGTGTCAGATTTCAAAAAGGCTTTACGGCGAAAGCACACCATGCGATTATCTGAGGACAGTGCCCCGCATACAAAAACATGAAAACCATTTTTCAACCAGGCAGGTGCGACACGAAAGTCAGAAATAGCGATATAATAAATGCCTTACCTTTTGAAGATCATCTTTTTGCAATCCCAAATGTCTCAGTGACACAATGAATGGTCGTTTTGTTCGATAAATTCCTTCTTTATATCCCCAAAATGTCCATTTATTTGGCACGTTTGATTCAGAAATACACCGGTTCCAACTCGCCCAACATGACTACAAAATATCTAACAAGTTACCTGTAAACTTGGTCCAAACATTTCAAACAACGTTTCTAATCCAACCTCAGGTACCCTAAAATGTAAATAATCGATAAAATTTAAGACCGGATAACGTGTTTCCAATACCGGAGAAAAATAACGAGGAGCGCGCTCCTGTTCACATGCACCAAAAGACTTGAGTCCATCTGAGTGACACATGGAAAGAATAGGACTACTTCTTCATTTCTCAAAAGAAAACATCAAACAATTTCCAAAGACTGTTGACATCTAGTGGAAGCCATAGGAACTGCAATCTGGGCAAGCCATAGGAACTGCAATCTGTTTCCCATAGAAAAGCATTAGAAAACACAATGACCTCAAAAAATGGATTGTGCTCGGGGTTTCGCTGCCAAATCAGTTCTGTTATACTCACAGACATTATTGTAACAGTTCTAGAAGCTTTAGTGTTTTCTATCCAATACCACCATGCATATGCATATCCTAGCTTCTGGGCCTGAGTAACAGGCAGTTTACTTTGGGCACGCTTTTCATCCGGACGTGAACATACTGCCCCCTAGCCCAACGAAGTTTTAAGAACACCTGCCCTTTCTATGACAGACTGACCAGGTGAATCCAGGTGAAAGCTATGATCCCTTATCGATGTCACTTGTTAACTCCACTTCAATCAGTGTAGATGAAGGGGAGGAGACAAGTTAAAGAAGGATTTTTAAGCCTTGAGACAAGGTGTGTGTATGTGTGCCATTCAGAGGGTGAAAGGGCGATATTTAAGTATGGTAGGTGGCAGGCGCACTGGTTTGTGTCAAGAACTGCAACACTGCTGGGTTGTTCACGCTCAACAGTTTCCCTTGTGTATCAAGAAAGGTCCACCATCCAAAGGACATCCAGCCAACTTGACACAACTGTGGGAAGTATTGGAGTCAACATGGGCCAACATCTCTGTGGAATGCTTTCGACACCTTGTAGAGTCCATGCCCAGATGAGTTGTAGCTGTTCTGAGGGAAATAGTGTGGTGCAACTCAATATTGAGAAGGTGTTCCTAATGTTTGATATACTCAGTGTACATGTAAACAGGGCTGAAAAGTGTCTGGTAGCAGGAATATATAAATACTTATGGTAATATGCTAATGGTTATATATATATATATATAAATACGAATGGTAATGGCAATCAATAATCAGTGAACAGCAGCGTAGTGGTAGTAATTGATATAATCATTTTAACAGCAGCGTAGATGTGAGGGGGGCAGTAGTTGTTAGCCATTGAACAGTCTTATGGCCAGGGGATATAAGCTTTGGTAATTTTTCAGGCCTTTCTCAAACAGCCCCTAGCATGTACGTCCTGGATGGCTGGGAGCTCACCCCCAATGATGCACTTGACTGTCTGCACCACCCTCTGTAGGGCCTTCCTGACGAGGGTGGTGCAGTTGCCATACCAGACAGTGATACAACTAGTCAGGATGCTCTCGATGGTGCAGCAGTAAAAGTTCCTAAGGATCTGCCAACTCGTTTCAGCCTCCTGAGGGAGAAGCAACACTGCTGTGCCGTCTTCACAACTGTGCTGGTGTGAGAGGTGTCACGTTCCTGACCTATTTATGTTAGTTTTTGTGTTAGTTGGTCAGGACGTGAGGTTGGGTGGGCATTCTATGTTATCTGTTTCTATGTTGGTTTCGGTTTGCCTGGTATGGCTCTTGATTAGAGGCAGGTGGTTTGCGTTTGCCTCTAATTAAGAGTCATATTTAGGTAGGGCATTCTCACTGTTTGTTTGTGGGTGATTGTCTCCTGTGTCCGTATGTTATGTTCGTACCACATGGGACTGTAGCGTTTGTTTGTTTCGTTTTCGTTTCGATGTCGTCTGTTTCCTGTACGTAAGTTTATGTTTAGTTATGTAAGTTTATGTTCAGGTCTCGTCAACGTCGTTTTGTTATTTTGTAGTTTTGAAAGTGTTTGTTTCGTTTCGTGTTTGCCATCATCGTTATTAAATAAAAGATGGCTTATTTCCCAAAGCCTGCGTTTTGGTCTTCAGATCCCTCTCTCCTCACCTCATCCGAGGATGAGGAGAGCCTCACCCGTTACAAGAGGATCATGTTAAGTCCTCAGTGATGTGGACCCCGATGAACTTGAAGCTCTTGATCCTCTCCACTTCGGACCCATCGATGTGTATTGGGGTGTGCACCTGCTCCGGTTTCGAGTAGTCCACAATCAGCTCCTTGGTCTTGCTGACGTTGAGGGAGAGGTTGTTGTCTTGGCACCACACTGCCAGGTCTCTGACCTCCTCCATGTAGGCTGTCTCATCGCCGTTAGTGATCAGGCCTACCATCCTCGTGTCATCAGCAAACTTGATGATGGAGTTAGATGTGCGTGGCCACACAGTCATGGGTGAACAGGGAGTACAAGAGGGGGCTAAGCATACACCCCTGGGGGTCCCCCTGTTAAGGATCAGCGTGGCTTTGGTATTGTTGTCTACTCTTACCACCTGGAGTTTACCTGTCAGGAAGTCCAGGATCTAGGGAGGTGTTCAGTCCCAGGTTCCTGAGCTTGGTGATGAGCTTGGCGGGCACTATGGTGTTGAACGCTGAGCTGTAGTCAATGAACAGCATCAATGTTATGGATTCAGAATTATTCATGTTCATGTTTTCTTCGCAATTCTTACCATTCACATCAACTCGTATGTGCAACTTTTTCTTTTCAACATGGCCGCTGTCTTTTGTTCTTCTCTCCACAGGTGCTCTATTGGGAGGTGAACTGAGCAACTCCAACGGAGGATGCCCAAGCCCTGTTCGTAAGTGACTTCTGCTAAAGTCTACTTCTGCTAAAATACCTAGTTGTGTTTGAATCGTTTTTACATAGCAAATAAGATGATACCGTATACACAGTGAACTGCGTCTCGCTGTTGTAGCTGTGACAATAGATTATTAGCTTGTTAGTTTTGACCCTTCATGGCTTTCCTTGACGTGATGGGAGTTGTGGGTTATAGTAAAGCATAAAAGGTGTATGGATTACACTTTGGGACAGACTCCACTGTTTGATGGAAGAGAAAAAGATGTCAGGATAGCTGGTCGATGGCAACCGCCACAAACACTGGCACTCATGTACTCAAACACACACACACACACCTGTTGGCCAGCGACAGCTGAGGGTCACAGGAAAGCCGCTTGTAAATAGCCCAGGGGGTTGATGGGAAAGAGAACGAGAGAGAATGAAAGACTGAGGAAAAAAGGGAGAAAGAGAGGTGTAGAGAGAGACCTGAATGACATGAACACTCTGGCCTAGCATCTTCACCTTCTTCTGTCTCCCCTGACCCCGCTTTCTCCCCCCTCTTTCTGTCCTTCTCTCCCTCTATCGCAGCTGTTGCCCCATGTCCCCCCGTCCCCGTCCCCCCCTTCCACACACACTCCAATCCCCCGTGGTTCAAAACTGGACCTTGTCTTGGCAGAGCCGTCTCCTCAGAGGTGACTTTGACATCGGCCAGAGCCTCACTTCTAATCTAATTCCTGAAGGCATACGGTCATCGGTAGATGACAATATTATCAGATATTGTGCTACAACATCTTCCCCAAAAGTGAATGGCTGTATTATTGTATAGAGGAGAATATGTTTTTCTATTTGTGACTAAGGCACTAAGAAACAAATCTTAACCTAGATTTTGTGAGCATAGGTTAGGCTTTCACATTGATATCAATGAAAGAAAATGAGTTACACAATCCTATCTCAAGTTTCAGAATCAGACCCAAGTCACAAAGTCATGGAACAGGGACCACAGCAGTCACGATGTCTTTCTCTCTCTAAACCGGAGTTGTCTCAGTAACCCTCCAGTGCAGTAAACAGTGCGGTGGTCCCAAGACGCAGCTCAAGTGACTCACCCTGCTAGCCCGCTGTCTCTCTCTCTCTTCCCCCTCCTCCCTCCACATCCTCCTCCCCCTCGCTCTGTCGTTCTCAGCTGTTGAACACAGACCCAGGCTCTGGGCTCAGGGAATGTCACCATTGACGTCACCCGGCATTCCTGAGATTCCCACGCCCGGCACTGGGTAATAGGAGTAGAGCCTGGGAGAGAGAGCACACACACACTCACAGGTATACACTAAAATGCATATGTTGATGCATACATACAACACATAAACACTTAGAAACATACATGAACATGTACTTACAAACACATGCATGGATAAACATTCACACAGACACATAATGAATGTGAATTCATACACACTAGAGCCCTGTTGTTCAAAGAGCCCAGGGCCTGGGGCCAACATCCGACTAACACATGTTCTTTCTCCTCCTTCATCTCCCTCTGTTGCTGGGGTAGATGAGTGAGCGTCCAGTTTCTTAGAGGAAGGACTGAGTGAGTGTCTGTCTGCTAGGTCGGGTACAAACCAAAAAGCCACCATCACCCTGTTCCACTTTTGCCTCGGCTGTGGCTCACACTCACGTGAATTCCCATATTCCCATCCCAAAACACCTCAGTACAAAGTAACCTTCACTGGCTGCCCAGAGTTCTCTATCCAGTTGTGAATGGCGCGAGCAAAATGATGGTAACTGTTACGCATTTGTATGTTTGATGGAAGTAGTGTGTTATTGATACTGCTGACACAAATGAGTCTGGAGCAAACATCATTCTGTCCTTGCCACCCGTCAGTGTTTGTGTGGTGTGTGTGTGTGTTTGTTGTGTGTGTGTGTGTCTGAACTGAAGTATGTGTGACTGAGATGAAACGGTGTCACATGCTGGTAGCATCTGGGACACGTCATGGAGCAACTTTTATCTGCTATCGCAGAACCCTGCCCAGCTCTAGGGATTGTGTGTGCGTGCGTAGTTGTGCGTCTGACTGTGTGCCTGCCCACAGTATGTGTGCATGTCTCTTTGTATATCTGTCTCTCTCTCTCTCTGTCTGTGTGTGTCTACTGTCTGTGTTTGCCTGGTTGTGTTCCTGACAGTGCTTGGAAAGTCCCACGCTCCCCTATCCACACAGTGAGCCTGTCTTTCTTTGAGTCAACGGCTCCTTTTAACCAAGTAAGGGGAAATCAGGCTGAGGGTCTGTCCCATGGCAAGAAGGAATGCTGTTGTCTGAGTAGCTTGATGCTGTCCCAGATTAACACTGCTCACCATTGAGCCGTTCGATGGATAGACCTTCATAATGAGTGAAACCAAAATGAAGCGTACACTGTTTGATTTGTACACTAATTAAAATATTGGAGGTATTTATTACTTTTTTTAAATTGTGTCTTATGAGACAACACATTGGGAGGTTGGAATGTCTTGAGTAATAACGAAAGGTTGTATCTCTTAGGGATGTGTCACATGACGTAACCTGAAGGGGACTGTCTGAATGTTGACATAGGGATGCCGTAGGGTTGACATAGGAGTGACATTGCTCCTATAGTGAAAAGCTATGAGGTTTTGTCAGTAGTGTTAGTGTAATGCGTGAAAGGGTCCAACGAGTAATGTTTACGGATTCATACTAATATTCACAGCGTTACAGTTGTCCTACAGTAAGTGATAGGCATACACACACCACACAAACACTCCATCCATTCTTTAACACCATATTAATATCTCCTCTCCGTCTCCCTCTCAACCAGCGAACGGCTACATCAGTGCCAGGGCCTCCCCCGGCCTCCTCTCCGTCTCCAACGGCAACAGCCTGGGGAAAGTAGTCCTGGCCAAGTCTCCACCTCCGCCCAGCCCTCAGATGGTGAACAGCCGCAAGCCTGATCTCCGGGTCATCACCTCCCAGAGCGGCAAGAGCCTGATGCAGCTGGTGAGCCACAGAGAGATTCACTACGGGAGCCCTACTGGCTCAAACTGAGTCTGTTGTTTTCTCACATTGATAAATGCTTCATTGGTCGCCCGCCAGTCACAAAACAATGGGGTGCTGAATGTTTATGAATCTCTATTCCTTCTGAGATAAACATTTAATACCAAAACGAAGCGTATGCTGTTTGATTTGTAAACGGTTGAAATATGAGAGGTATTTATGTGACTCAACAGATTTTAGGAGGTTGGGATGTCTACAGTAATAAAGTTTTGTTTCTCAGAGTGGTGTCACTCGGAAGCTCACATTTTTCTACAAAACAGATGCTGATTCATTATTAGTTTATAAAGCAATTGAACAATTAATAGGACAGCAATTATAATACGATTAAATTCAAAGGTTGGTTTTAGACTATGCTAAAGAAGGGTTGACGTCAAAATGCATCTCGTCATTGCCATTCTGAATTTGATATTTTCTTGAGTGTGTGATGAAATACCCCCCCCCCCCCCCCCCCCCCCCCCAGACGCTGATCTGAGTTCAGTTTTGCATTTTCCCTTAATGAGCCCAATGGTTAAGGTTAGGATTGGGGCCTGATCCTAGATCAGCAGGTTAGTACAGAGCTGTAACCCGTGTTCTCTGTCCTACTGCCCCCTGCAGACCGATGAGGAGCTGGAGTTGGTGAGTGAGGTGAATAAAAACTCCTCCTAGACTTGACTGTGGTTGCTGTGTCAACACTGGTCTCACAGGCATGAGTGTCATACTGGTATACTGTCGTACTGGTATATTAGTAGATAATTAGTATACAGTATTTACAGTGTAGTATCAGTCGAATAAGAGCACAGTACAATGTACAGTACCAGTCAAAAGTTTGGACACCTACTCATTCCAGGGTTTTTCATTATTTTTTAAACTATTTTCTACATTGTAGAATAATAACGAAGGCATCAAAACTATAAAATAGCACATGGAATCATGTAGTAACCAAAAAAGTTTTAAACAAGTCAGAATATATTTTAGGTTCTTCAAAGTAGCCACCCTTTGCCTTGATGAGAGCTTTGCACACTCTTGGCATTCTCTCAACCAGCTTCATGAGGAATGCTTTTCCAACAGTCTTGAAGGAGTTCCCACATATGCTGAGCACTTGTTGGCTGCTTTTCCTTCACTCTACGGTCCAACTCATCCCAAACCATCTCAATTGGGTTGAGGTCGGTTGATTGTGGAGGCCAGGTCATCTGATGCAGCACTCAATCATTCACCTTCTTGGTCAAATAGCCCTTACACAGCCTGGAGGTGTGTTTTGGGTCATTGTACTGTTCAAAAACAAATGATAGTCCCACTAAACGCAAATTCTAAATAAATCACAGACCGTGTCAACACCATAATATGGTATTGTTCTATTAACAAATAGTGCTATCTTCTGTATACCACTGTATACCACTTCTGTCACAACACAACTGATTGGCTTAAACGCATTAAGAAGGCAAGAAATTCCACAAATTAACTTTTAACAAGGCACACCTGTTAATTGAAATGTATTCCAGGTAACTACATCATGAAGCTGGTTGAGAGAATGCCAAGAGTGTGCAAAGCTCTCATCAAGGCAAAGGGTGGCTACTTTGAATAATCTCAAATATCAAATATATTTTGATTTGTTTAAAACATTTTTGCTTACTACATACTTCCTTGTGTGTTATTTAATAGTTCTGATGTATTCACTATTATTCTACAATAATTATTCTATAGTAAAAAAAAAAAAAAACTTGAATGAGTAGGTATGTCCAAACTTTTGACGGGTACTGTATGTTATAGAATAGTGTGTATGCATACTATGTGTGGTAAATCCAAAATGGAGGTAAAGCTCTCTGTGAATGCATTGTATGTATCTTGGCATGTGCATGGGTCAACTCCATGTGTGTGTAATCCATGTCGGGTTGGACAGGAGGTCATTGTATATAGGCTACAGTACTCTCTGGAGTGTGTGTATCCATTGACTAGGACAAACTGTTTACGAGGTCACACCAATGGCACAATGACCTCCACCCCTGGAGCGTCTGAGCCCCGACTCACACACTTATTACCACGCACCAACACACACAATCACTTTGTCGCTCACTCTGGTTGTTCTGCCCGATGCATGCCTCTCAATCAATCCGCATGATTCTCCATTTGAGTGGAACACTTCCTGACACCTCCACCAACTGTTCGTTCACGTGGCCGTGAATGTTGGTGTTTCCGTGTCATAGAGAAGTCATGAACCGTACAGGCCAGGATGTTCCCACCTTCGTTTCTATTTGATACTGTTAGCGAATGTCATGGTACTGCGTGGGCACAAACCTTTTGGTTTAAAATAAGTCTTTACTTCCTGCGTCCTGATGTTCAAGCATCTTTCCTGTGTCCTCTGTCTTCCCCAGAATGCTCAGCGGTTAGGCGGTTCTCAAGGGAACCTGTCCACGCCAGTCGTTTCCGTGGCGACGCCCAGTCTCCTAGCCCCCTTCTCCGCCATGCAGACGGCCTACAACACCGGTGAGGAAAAGGGTACTCGCTGCTCACGGGCAAAGCTTGCAGAATATGGGAATTGGACAGACACTGTATGTCTGTAGTATGTCTTAAAGCAAGTGTATTAGGACCAGTGGATGACAAACACAAGGGTGAATACTTTTTTTTATTTTTTATTTTTTTATTTTATCCCATTTTCTCCCCAATTTTCGTGGTATCCAATCGCTAGTAATTACTACCTTGTCTCATTGCTACAACTCCCGTACGGGCTCAGGAGAGACGAAGGTCGAAAGCCATGCGTCCTCCGAAGCACAACCCAACCAGCCGTACTGCTTCTTAACACAGCGCGCCTCCAACCCGGAAGCCAGCCGCACCAATGTGTCGGAGGAAACACCGTGTACCTGGCCCCCTTGGCTGGCGTGCACTGCGCCCGGCCCGCCACAGGAGTCGCTGGAGCGCGATGAGACAAGGATATCCCTACCGGCCAAACCCTCCCTACCCCGGACGACGCTATGCCAATTGTGCGTCGCCCCACGGACCTCCCGGTCGCGGCCGGCTGCGACAGAGCCTGGGCGCGAACCCAGAGACTCTGGTGGCGCAGTTAGCACTGCGATGCAGTGCCCTAGACCACTGCGCCACCCGGGAGGCCCTAGGGTGAATACTTTTGATTAGTTTATTTAGTTATTCTCTTTTTGTCAGTCTGCTCTGTAATTACCCAAATTGGCAAAGGCAGAAAAGAACACAATTTACCACTGTAAGTGAATCCTATGCATATTCACTTTGATCAATGTGTGAGTATTTCTCTCTCTCTCTCCCTCTCTCCCTCTCTTCCCCTCCCTCCCCCTTCCTCCCTCTCATCCCCTCCCTCCCCCTTCCTCCATCTCAGAGTACCAGCTGACAAGTGCAGATCTCACAGCGCTCCAGACATTCACGCCATCAGGGCTGCTGCCTAGCAACATGTCCACCTGGCAACAGCAACCAGCAGTATCCCAGCAGCAGCAACAACAGCAGCAGCAGCAACAACAACAACAACAGCAGCAGCAACAACAACAACAGATCAGCTTGGCGTCACTCAGTAATTTGGTGTAAGTACACTTCCCCGGTCACCCTATTGTATAAGTGTAGCTGCTGCACTCTAAACCAGTGGTATTCAAAGTTGGGGTCGCGACCCCTAGTGGGCCCCCCCATATTTGAAAAAAATAATAATACAATTAAGAGTACAGATTATGTATGGAACATTATACAAAAACAATTATTAAGTAAATGTATTTATTGGTTTCTTTTCATTTTAATAAGAGCAGAAAATGCAATTCATTGAAGGTTGTGTCATTCGATTTTAACATTGTGTCGTTAGATATGGGTTGTTATGGGGAGATTCATTGGGGGAAAAATGGGGTCACCAGAAATTAATGCTGAAAAAATTGGGTCCCCGCTGA
Organism: Salvelinus fontinalis; assembly: GCF_029448725.1. Taxonomy (NCBI): domain Eukaryota; kingdom Metazoa; phylum Chordata; class Actinopteri; order Salmoniformes; family Salmonidae; genus Salvelinus; species Salvelinus fontinalis. The sequence continues at coordinate 27,358,688 of NC_074670.1, read as the reverse complement.
AAAAGTTTGAATACCCCTGCCCTAAACCGATATCTGCGTTGCTCTCCATTCATGAGTTTCAGTTAAAGGGAATTAACCCAAAACTTTCCCCATACTATGTGACCAATCATTGAATAGTAACTTCTCACCCATGCCATACAGACTATCCCTCTGTACTTACCTGTTCTATAGCCCATAGACCCTTAAACACACATGCACTTACTGTCTGCACACAATTTCATCAGCAAGTCTGACTTACTAAAGCCGTGCATCATTGGCGTTTGACATGAAATTAAGCATTTTTCCTCGAAAGCAGCATAGCATGGTTGCTAGCTACAATAAAGACCCAAACTGTGAACACCTCAGACCGTCACTGGTATCCACTTGCTATAGTATAGTATGCATCAGAGGAGGCTGGTGACAGGAGCTATAGGAGGACAGACTCATTGTAATGGCTGGAATGGAATATATCAAACATATGGAAACCACATGTTTGTCTCCGTTCCATTGATTCCATTCTAGCCATTACAATGAGCCGTCCTCCTATAACTCTTCCCACCAACCACCTCTGGTATGCATGTACATCCACTTTCAGTTTGAGGATGTCTGAGAGGCTGACTTAAACTCCCTCTCCCTTAATTAACATCTCCCCACGTGGATCCAAGAGCGCTTTAGGTTTAGGTGTGCATTGACCACCTGCTGTAGGCTAATGCTAGCTAGTGATCCTCATTAGCCATCAGCTTTGTCTCATTACTAGCATTGTTAGAGCTAAATGCAGGTTTCTGTGATTGTGGCGGCTAGGCTAGCCGCGGGGTAGCTGTATGTAACCGCCTGTTTGTTCTCCCCCTCTTGTCCACAGCATGTGGGGCGCAGAGAAACAGAACGGGGAGATGGCTAACTGCATCTCCAATTTCGCTGCTAACCTGAGGTGAACGAATTAGGATCTAGCGCTACATGTGTGGTTATCGCCATGCATTTACTGTCTGTCGTATCAAATTAAGTTTGTGCGGCTCTCAGGTTGGGTACAACTCATAAGAACATAATGAAGGTATAACAGTTTAGATTTCATGTAACTTACACTGTAAAACATTATTTATTTATTTCCCCCCCTTTTCTCCCCAATTTCATGATATCCAATTGGTAGTTAGTCTTGTCCTATCGCTGCAACTCCCTTACGGACTCGGGAGAGGCGAAAGTCGAGAACCATGCGTCCTCTGAAACACAACACGCCAAGCCACACTGCTTCTTAACACACTGCTCGATAAACCCGGAAGCCAGCCGCACCAATGTGTTGCAGAAAACACCATACACCTGGCGACCGTGTCAGCGTGCATGCGCCCGGCCCGCCACAGGAGTCGCTAGAGCGCGATGGGACAAGGACATTCCAGCCGGCCAAACCCACCCCTAACCTCGACGACGCTGGGCCAATTGTACACCGCCTCATGGGTCTCCCGGTCGCGGCCGGCTGCGACACAGCCATGTATCGAACCCGGATCTGCGTCTTTCCTCTTTCTTTTATATCTTGTTTCTGAGGCTTTGATTGTCGGAACCAAAGAGAGAAATATGGCAGCCGCCCAAAGCTGTGTGCGTCAGTCTCACAGGACAGCATTGACACACACCAAGAATGAGTAGTGTAGTCCTCCTTTTTTGTCTTGAAGCACAGGTCTATTAATCTCTCTCACCTGGATGGCCTGACAGTAAGATCAATAGTCAGATTTCACTCATCCATACTTCATATAGATCAGTGAAACTGCTGCTTCAAAGTAAGGCACTTGATCAAACCGTTCTCATTTTGCCCTGAAGAGCATGTTCCACCCACGATTTGTTCTCTCACACAAGCGTTTGATTACATAGGCTATACGTACAGTCCCACTGTTTTTGTTATTTATTCCCTTGCACGGTAGCCGCAGTGAGCAGACACTTCCAATCAAAGGTGATTGACGGGTTTTCACTGCAAGCCTCGCGTTCCCTGTCAGCCCTGGTTACTCGCCGTGGGAAGTGAGGGGGAAATGATTTCTGCCTGGTTTTTTTTCTCTCCACTTCCTTCTCTTGCACTGAGTGGCCAATCATTCCAGAGCCTCCTGTAAAGACTCACTGCAACTAGCGTGCACCTGTTGACTAGCACACCAATCTAAATGTTAATGCTGTGTCAAGGGCATCCCACTAGCCTTCCCACGGTGACTTGTTTATTGAATCGTTTTCCACACGTCAATTGCTGCCTTCAGCCTTGCAGGATGTGTTGGTCTCTGTGTTTGAGGAACCCAGCTGATGCATTCAGGAGAGAAAGGGTCTGAGTTGAGGAGGTTTAAGGGGTTTTGGAGAAATGGTTCCTGTTTAGGAAATCTGTCTGTCTGTCTGTCTCTGTCTGTCTCTGTCTGTCTCTGTCTGTCTCTGTCTGTCTCTGTCTGTCTCTGTCTGTCTCTGTCTGTCTGTCTGTCTGTCTGTCTGTCTGTCTGTCTGTCTGTCTGTCTGTCTGTCTGTCTGTCTGTCTCAAGGACATGTCCTTTTGCATTGGAGAAATGGTGCACACACACAACTCGCTACCTCAGTATGTTGCTATCTGTCTATCACTATTAATTCACTCTGTCTGTGTCTCTTCCTTTCAATATCGCTCTCTGTCTGTCTGTCACTCTCTCACTCTGTGTTTCTGTCTCTCTCCCTATATCTCTATCTCTCTGTCTCCAGCTGTTTTGTTCAGGGAAAGGTTTACCTTTATGTGTCTACCTTACGCATGTTTTACAATGTACACAGTAATGAATAGTTGTTTGTGTACACACTGCTGATTTGTGTGCTGTGCACATAATATCCTGTTTAGTTCAGAGAAAGCTCCTTTCTCCTCAAGGAATAGTTGTTTGTTTGCACAGGCGACAGGATAGGGAATAATTGTGTCAACACATCCACTCCAGCTTGATTACTCTACATTGCAGGAAAGGGAAAAATAATAGAATCAATAAAATAACATTTATTTAGGGACTACATTGATGTCTTGGTCAATAAATTCAAAATGATGAGTCTATAATTACATCTTATTTAGTAAATGAATACCCAATGTTTGACTAAGTTTGAATGTAGAGTGATTTAGTCATGTTTATAATAAGTATTTTCTATCTCTGCCAAGTTTTTGGGCTGTCTGTTATGTACATTAATGGAGAGCAGGTTTCTGAATCACCCTCCGTGTGTTAGTTTCTCAAACTTTCTTTTTTACCCTCCCTTTACAGCATGGCCTCTCAATCAAACTTGCTATTTGGCAGGGAAGAGGGTCTCTGCTGGTACTGTATATCTCCTCAGTCAGAGGAGGCTGGTGGGGTGAGCTATAGAAGGATGGGCTCATTGTAATGGGTGTAATGGAATAAGTGGAACTGAGTCTAACATGTGGTTTCCAAATGTTTGACGTGTTTGATACCGTTCCATTCATTCCATTCCAGCCATTACAATGAGCCCATCTTCCCATAGCTCCTCCCACCAGCCTCTTCTATCTTCAGTGTATAACTAGCCACACAGCATGGCACTGTTTCCCAAACCTGGTCTTTGAGGACCCCCATGCATGTTGGTTTTCATTTAAAACCAGATCCAATAATTATTCAACAGAAGCTACTGGTAATAATCATCCATGAAACTCACTATCAACTCAGTTTTTAGCTCATTTATTGAGAGATTGGTTTAATGTGAAAACTGTGCACACAATGGTCCTTCTGGACCAGGTTTTGGGAAATGGCGCTATACTGTACTGTACTGTAACCGTGTGCTTCTGACTGCGCTAGCTGTGTTAGCGCTCTGAGCTAGCCTGAAGAGCGGGCCTTCATCACTGTCACCAGCCTGCTGACTCTGACCGTATTATTCTCCATAGCAACAGGACACTTGTGGCACTATAATCCATCAACCTGTACAAGTCCATAATGCCGGGCTTACACTAGAGAGAGAGAGTAGCACAGTCGAGGGTTTAGGGAGTGAGTGTGCACATGAGCGAGAGTATGTGTGTGTGTTGTATGGTAAAGAATCACGTTCTTGCATCTTTTATTTTGCAATTGTGAATATATAAAATAATAATAAGTACACTAGCTTAAAGGCCCAGTGCAGTCAAAAACATGATTTACCTGTGTGTTATGTACACTGAGCAAAAAAAAGTATTTGGACAGTGATTTATTTTGTTTGTTGTTTTGGCTCTTTACTTCAGCACTTTGGATTTGAAATGATACAATGACAAAATGCAGACTGTCAGCTTTAATCTGAGGGCATTTTCATCCATATCTGGTGAACCGTTTAGAATTATATTTCATATATTTCATCCATATCTGGTGAACCGTTTACTATTAACTCACTCTGTCTGTGTCTCTTCCTTTCAATATCGCTCTCTGTCTGTCACTCTGTCACTCTGTCACTTATGTGTATTAAAGAAGGTCAAAGTTTGGTATTTGGTCCCATATTCCTAGCACGCAATGATTACATCATTGTTTTTATTGTTTCACCTTATTTTGTAACCAATCATTTTGGAGTCACTTTTATTCTAAATAAGAATAGAATACGTTCCTAAACACTTCAACATTAATGGGGATGCTACCATGATTAGGGTTAATTCTGAATGAATTGTGAATAATGATCACTGAGAAAGTTAGACACACAAATATCATACCCCGCGAAGAATGCTAACCTCCCCTGTTATTCTAATGGTGAGAGGTTAGCATATCTTGGGGATCTAATATTTGTAACTTTCTCACTCATAATTATTCACGATTCATTCAGGACTATCCGCAATCATGATAGCATTCACATGAATGTAGGAGTGTTTAGAAATATATTCTATTCTTATTTGTGCCAATACTTTTGGTCCCCTAAAATGGGGGGACAAAAAGTTCTGTAATTTCTAAACGGTTTCTAAACGGTTTCTAAAGCTTGACAGTTTAAACTCATAGTATAATTTCAAGTCCAAAGTGCTGGACTACAGAGCCAAAATAACACAAAATGAGTCACTGTCCCAATACTTTCGGAGCTCACCGTATATTTCCACACTGAGGATGGAATAATACTGTGAAAAGGCCCTTTTAGTGTAAGAGCTGTTTGAAAATACTTTTGGGGAAAAAATGGCTGCCTGTTTTTGTGGGATGGAGTTTTTGCCTGCCTGGTGAATATCTTTTTTATTGGTCTATTCACTAATTTACCGCCTGGTCCAAACCTCTCTGCCAATAACAGCTAGTTTTCAGTTTTCCACTCCACACTCATGAGAAATTGCTCTTTGCTAAGAAGCAATGTTTGTTTCTTTTTGACTATTTTAATTGAAAACAATCCCAGTAAGGTATTTAATTGTTAGCCAGAAAGTATTTGATATTGAGATGAAAACGGCTGCGTTGGACCTTTTTTGAAGGGTGATCTGATTTAAGGGTGAAGTGATTCAAGTGAGTTGGCTTTTCCAATCGAGGGGAGTGGTGTGGGAGAGAGGGGGAGGGTGCTGAGGGCTGTGTGAATTTACAGATGGGACTTGTTGGCGGGGTGTGAAGTTGGAGATGTCTGGGTACAATTGCATGAGTTACTAAATGCTAAAGATAAGTGACTGTGGACACATGGCACAAGGCATGGGAGTGGTCTTTCGGAATCCAGAGTCCGTCTGCATGGCTTGTGGACCGTGCACTTCCGTGTGGCCTTTTCATCCAGTCTGTTTGCGTCTCTGTTCGTGTGTCTAACCTCAACCTATAGTCGCTTTTAAAAGCTACGTCATGACACAGTGTTCCCTAAAACATTTAGCTACGTCATGACAGTGTTCCCTAACACATTTAGCAGTGAAACATTACCTGTCCTTAGCAATTAGCGAAAACATGAGCTGTCAGCCCAGGGTGGAACACAGAGCACGGCACATAGAATTGAAGACCTACGCAGTTCATAGAAGGGACACTTACATTCTTTCTCTCTGCAAGGTTCTGTTTGTTTTTCCGCTACTCAATTTGCTGACACATTTGTCATCTAGGATCCCCCCCCCCCAACCTAGTTTGTGGAGATGTTGACTCTATGTTCCATCAGCGCTTACTACACTGTGTGCTGGTTAGCAGGTCCCTCTCTGGGCTCCTGTATTTAAAGTGATGTTCATGGTGATGTTGATATGTGTTTGTAAGTAGTGTTGCAGTTACCCTGGCTGACCAGCAGATGTCAGCACACGTCTCACCATTTCTCTCTTTTCTCGGTCCCTCCAGGCCGGTGGGCCACTTACCTCAGGGCACCATGCTGACGATTAACACCAACCCCAACATCAGCATCAAGTCGGAGCCCGTGTCACCCAACCGCGACCGCAGCACCCCGTGCTCCACAGCTGGGGGTGGCGGAGGAGGGGGCCTAGTGACCATCACAGGGGCCCCTATGTCAGGCCAGTACCCAGGGGCCCTGCGCCTGGAGCCGTCCACCCTGCAGGGCCGCTCGCCCGTCGGCAGCCTGAGCAGCAACGGCAGCTCCTACGAGGGTGACCGGGACGATGGGGCCCAAGGGCGGGCCCAGGACTTCCACCACCAGGGAGGGGCCTCCTCGGCCATGGGGCTCCTGAGGCCCTCGTCCACTCAGGAGCAGCAGGAGCAGGAGGGGGCCAACGTGAAAAGAATGAGACTGGACACTTGGGTCACATAGATGTGTAGAACAAGAGAGTGAAGGGAAGAGATGCCCCATCCCCCACCCTTTTACCGTATGTACAGTAAATGCTGACCTCACACACATGCCTCCACCACACACAAACACACACACACATGCACCGGACACACCCATTTGCGCATGCTCTTACACTCTTGCACACACTCTTTCTCTCACAAATGTATGCGTTGACACACAAGCTACATACTGTTTTACACTATATTGTACTAAACACACACACACACACTTTCACACAAACACCCTCTATAGGGGCAGAGTCACCGAACCAGGGATTACATGTCAACATAGTGTGTTGGACAAGATTAGGATTGGAATGAATGAGTTCTCTTTTGTTCAAGCTGGCTCGGTCTCCTTTTCGTTTTGAAGGGAGAGAGAGCAGCTAGAAAACTGACTGATTATTGACTGACTAATGGCTTTGCTGGGTTTTCTCTTCACCCTCTACATCACATAATACACACCTGGTATCCTCCTGTCTTTTATCCACAGTAGGTCTCTAGTCCAGCTGCACTGCTCTGTTGAGAAACAGTAGAACAACCAAAATGAATCCACTTCTTTGTATCTGCCCAGTGGCACTGTTATATCCAGCTTTTGGTGTTTTTGTAAAGAGTATGAGATTGGTGAATGAGATTTTAACTGTTTTTTTTAAATATATATTACGTCCTCTCTCTGTCTGACTGTTGTCCATCAACCATCTTTAAATTTCTATTAACATTTTAGATTTGAGAACCCAAAATTCACTGAGTCAAACTGATTAGCTATCCATGTTAGAAGACAGGATTTACTCTTCTAAAGTGGATGGTCCTTGTTTTGTTTAGTTTTAGCCAGGTATTTAATCAGAACCATGCAAATAGCTGTTTAATCTGAAACATCGATACCTTATCTAGGTCAAATACTGTTTTATCAGGGAAGGGCTGCCCTAGCTCTATGACACATGCTACAGATACCTACCGATCAACTTCAGATGCTGCGTGTGTTTCCTGTTCTGTGATATTTATTTCAAATGCTCTTTTTGTGTTTTTTTTTTACTACCTTCTTGACTTTTCAATTTTCCCCACGCTCAAATCCATCCACACTCACACAAAAAATGTTGTTGTTAAACAATGCCAGTGTTTCAGAAGGCTCTGAATAGGAGATGTAAACTGGGTATATAAGCAATTTGTTCTGTTTCCTTCTGTATGGCTTTTGTATAGCAGGGACATCGTTTTTTGAGGGTAACATATAGAGCATATAAATATATATTTAAACAGCAGCGATAGCAGATCTTGAGAGTAAGTGATGAACTGCATACGATGCAGAGAAAACGATAGACGACAGGGATTGTATATAGATATATATGTTCACATATGTTCAGCAGGATATCCCTAAAAGCTAATGTGTTGATTCTCAGTGGATCTGTCTTTCTATTTATGTGTGTGTGCATAAGTGTACTAGGTTGCAAAGCCAAGTGAGGGTGCTAGAGGGACAGAAAAGGAAGTAGCAGTGGATTGGACTGTTTGAGTGAGCAGTGGTTAGTACTCTGACGGAGCGCACTTTAACCTCTTCCTCCCCCCAAGCCCCCAAAATTCCCCCTCTCTTTAAAAGCCAGGTGTCCTCCAGAAAGGGACAGTCACGTCTGCATGTCCTCAGGCACGTCAAACTCATTCAACACACACACAAACACATTTACACACATTAGCCAGACAAGTATCCCCTGTGCTTTCTGTTAGAGGAGAGTTGCCTGGCCACATTAATTAATTACAGCATTTCACTCATTGAACCGTGGTGTGAACTCGACCGCTCCCTACCAGTGACTTAAGACAAGTCCATCTCACGCTCATTTGACCCCTGCCACTATCAATTTTCTGCCAAAATGCCTCATTGCTCCACACACTCAAACACCATATTCGTATATACTCTGCACTCTGTCCAGAACAGGTTCAAATGACCTCCCATTGGCTCTTTATCGTTTTATATCGTTGTAGTTGTTGCCGTAGGGATTGTGCAGCCTGACTCGTCTGGAGTCTAGACGATCGTCTAGAGGCGGATGGCAGAGAGAGAGAGAGAGAGATCACGCCTGCCGGCATATTCACACACCCTTAGACTGTAAGACTGTTGTGTCCTGAGCTTTGAACAAAACGTTTACCCTGATGTTTTTTATAACAATGGTAGCTATGTCTTGAATAGGGCCACATGCCATGAAGAGATGTTTCATACCTAGACTAAATTGTGACTAGCGGAAGCAGACGATGGGGTTGGTTAGTACTCTGGACGCTGGCCAATTGAGGTGTTGTATAAAGCCCTGACATTATCTCAGAACAACACTAAGGGTCACTGTAATCACAAATGAAAAGACAATCGTCATGACAATAGTTAACCTGCGCCCCCATATTCCCCATGTATAATGAATGATGTTTAGAGAATCTCACTTTCCAGTGTTAATTTGTGCTGGTGACAGTTCTATTGTCTGTTTTTATTATAATTGTTTTATGATAATTGCTATTATTACTGTTAATATTATCATTATTGTGACCATCGATGGTAATTGTAATGATGATATAGAAAAGGCAATTTTATTTTTTGCGGTTTTGTGTAGGTTAGGAATCTTGTTTTATTTGAATTTTATTTTATTATATATAAATATATTTTTGTTTTGTTTTCATTTTGTTTTTTCTTCAAAGGGTGTACTAAAATTGCACGATTTATGACGTAAAACAAAACCGCTGTAGTAATATTAGTACATGTGCGATCATGAAAGGTGGTAAACAAGTTTAATATAATAACCAGTTCAATGCTGCAATGTACAAAACTTAGTCTACAGATAGTAAAGTGAGGACAAGACACATTTAATTTATTTCTGACCAGACACAAAGATGTCAATGCATGGGCGTAACACAAAAAAAGAATGAATCATATTATAGGAAATACATATGAAATGTAATATCAATAAGAATATACATCACACAGAAATAAAATAGAAATTGAAGAAAAAAGTACTATTATAGCTAATATATTGTGTTCGGCTAGTCTTCTTTTTGTTGTAAACAAAATTATGTTTTTTTGTTGTTTTTGGAGAATGATATACAATTTGTGTATATTTTCATAAATAAAGTATGCACTGATGTTATTACAAATTCTATACTGCTTTTACATAAAAAGTGTTTGTTATTGTACCAAAGTATCCATTTGTCCCTTCTTACCCTCCCCTTTTTGCTTATGTTTTATCGTATTTATATATTAAATAGACAAGTTGACCTACAAAGAGGTTTGGTTTGTTATTATGATTTACATTAGAATGTGCATTTGTGTTGTTCACCATCAAAACATTTGATCATTTATCAATACAAACTTGTTTTCTGAAAAAAGTTTTCTGAAACGTGATTTATCAGCTATGTTTGGTAAGTGACAAAAAATATGGGACTGTTGAGAGAGTAGTTTATAAATTGCCAGAGATCTGTGAAGTGGAATGATGTATTTTCACCATAGGATGTCATCACATGTGCTGGTAATGCTTTGGGCATCATTATCACGTGTTCAGATCTACTGAATTATTTTAAGCCGAAACCTAAACCAAATTTGTTCTGTTTTTTCTTAGTTTTACGAAATGGAAATGTTTCTAGAAATCATTTATTATATCGAATCACATCTAAAGCATTCCATTTTTCGCAAGCGAAGTGATAAACTGACTTAAACTGCATGTTATTTGAGACACTACGCCACGGTATTTCAATGACATTAACTAAGATTAATACAAATAAAACTAATGTTGATAAAAAATTCCTCTGTTTCTAAATCATAACTGTCATGGGAGGAAAAGAGAAAGCCAAATGAACTTGGAAGGAGAGACTTGGAAGAGTTCTAATGGAGAAATATTGTATTGAGGCGTCTATTCATTGCATGCTAACTTTCCCACTGACATAATCTCTACTTATTTAAAGAAGTGCAAGATTTCAGTTTCTAAATGCATCATTGGACATTTAAATTGCACAGTAAACAAATACTTAATAAGACCCTGTTGAGTCCCAATTTTCTGAATGAGAGAGATGAAGTAATGAGACAAGAGGATTGGAGCGATGTGGTGGGGGTGTATTTTCCCCTCCTCCAGACAGTTGACCATAGTGACAGCTGGAAGTGGCAGCTGTTCTGTCCTGTGTGGCCCATGAGCACATGTCTCAGACACACACTTCTGTCTCCAGTGGCAATGGCCAACTAATAATCATGTATAATCCAGACCACTCAGTCTGTGGCAGTATACCTCGCAGGTTAGCGTTTTTTGTCATGAATCTTATTCTGGAGGCAGCTCTGTAGTTTAGCTGGCGCAGCCACAAAGTAATACAATCTGATTTGAAACCTAACCTTAACCACACTGCTAACCCTAATGCCTAACCTTAAATGAAGACCAAAAATATCATTGTTGTTGTCATCAATTATTACAATTTAGCCAATTTTGACTTTGCAGCTGGCCTAAGGGGAAATCACTCAGTTCTGCCTCCAGGACAAGACTCATGACAATAAACGCCAACCTGCGTATATATCATCCTTTTATCACTATTTACGGAGAGCAAGCTACGTTGTGTGTTTGTGTGTGTGTGTGTGTGTGTGTGTGTGTGTGTGTGTGTGTGTGTGTGTGTCTCACGTGGCCAGGGATGAGCCAGGGTGTGGCTCCACTATTGCAATCAAGGTCATTGGCTGGACGTGTGTGATTATTTCTGTTACACTGTTGCTGATTGCCATACATGACCTTATCTCATCATAAGGGGACCTTTTTATGTGAGAATGATTCACACATTCTATGGAGCAGCTGATGTGGTTGTGAGATAGCAGCTGGAGCCAAACCCTGTCAGAAGCGGCTCTGTCTAAAGTGCGTTGTCATTTGTTTGTCCTTGGTAAGTGGCACTTGTCCTTAGTGATGTATTCATACAATTATTTGAGTCTAATAGAACAAGTACATACTGTATATGCATCAGGTTGCACTGATTGAATATATTTTTCTACTCTGTTTACAACATGGCACGTCTAACATTCCTCTTCCTTATAGCCCATTGTTTGCAAGGGGTGGGCCAGTTGAACATTTAGAACAGAGAAAAGGAAGACCAGCTAAGGAGCCACCCCTTCCTCCGTCTGATTTTACAGGTCTTCCATCACATGGAGTAAATCAACAGAAAGGGAATAATGGATGACAGATGGTTGTTGAAGGAGTGCAAACACACTCCCTATAGAGAGCTGGTATAGTTTTACATCCCTCCTGTGTCAAATTCACACACACACCAGCCCTGCAGCTGAGCCCCTCCCCTCACGTTAGCCAGAATGGCCCAGCTGAAATGGAGCCTCTGGTCGCAGCCGGACATAGTGACCAAGCACTTTCAGCCTCTTGCATCAGATATGGTCATCCTGGCTGTTTGTCAGGAAACTATTATTCTATTAATAGCACTGGGCATGTGTTCCTGGGATAGACATAGCTTGTCCATCCACAACATCTATTTATATAATTATTGTTATTTCATATACTGTAGATCATCTTGTGCCTATATAACCTAGTTAGTTTATTCTTATTCCCCGAACTGAATATACAAAGTTGTATTGTCATAGCTAGTTACAAGGCTGAGTAGGAGCCATAGACGTTAGAGAATAAGAGCATGCCAGACAGCTGCCGTAATGCCATTCCAGCACCCTGCTTTTCTCTCTGTGAATGGCTGTGGTTCCCCCCTTTATTCAATCAATCATTGCACAGATTTGGGCAGTGAGCAGGCAACCGGCAGCTAAAATAGCCAACATTGTTCTGAAAACTGACTCATGAATGACAAAAAAGGGGGAAAGGAGGCGGGAAGAGGAGGAGGTGAGGTCATCCATTGTTCCTTGTTGCCTATTTTATCCCTCGGTCTTCCCATGGGATGGTTGTTTGTTATGGAGGGCCCAGTGCGGCTTTGTTAGCTAGCCTGCTTTTGAGGTCAGTAAAGCTGGGATGGTGCCAAATCTCACCTCCCACACCGCCCCTGGGTCTCACTCACTTTAATGTAATACACAGAGGAAACGGATAGATGCTGAGGGAGAAGCCAGCTGTTTTCTTGGCCTGGTCTAAGGGTATACTTTCCTCTGAGGTTCATCCAGATTTCAACAGACACCGGATAATTATTCTCAGAACCCGTTGTGCGCTAGTCTTTCCTCTATCAGAAGAGACTGCTGGATAATAGACCGTCATTGTAGAATAACTGATCGTTTCTTAACTGACTTGTCTAGTTAAATAAAACAATAAAGTGGACCGTAGTGTGTTTATTTGTTTATATTTCTGTTTTTCTCCCTTCAATTTTCAAAAGCTTTTTGTAAATATTTCAATGTAGAGTAATATCAAACATGTATCATGAAATAAGTCATACACAGTTCTTAAGCAAAAATAAAATTATAAACATATTTGTCAATTTGTTTTATTTTTCCATGTATGTTTTTTTTTGTGCATTTCTACAGAGAACACTAGCCAAAAAACAACACAAGTTTATTTTTCTGTAATCGTGAACAAAGCATAACTAATATGGTACCATGTTGTTTCATTGTATGTTAGTTATACGTTGTGACACTGTATTGTGAAACGCTTTAATAAAATTAAGGCAAACTGTTCTTCTAGGATATCAAACCATGCACTGCTGAACATCCAGACAAATGGCTACTAACAAAATGGCTATTCACATTGCCCCCCCCCCCTCCACACTACTGCCACTCTCTGTTGTCATCTATGCATAGTCACTTTAATTAACTCTACCTACATGTACATACTACCTCAACTAACCGGTGCCCTTGCACATTGACTCTGTACCGGCACCCCCCTGTATATATTGATATTTTTTACTGCTCCTCTTTAATTACTTGTTACTTTTATCTCTTATTCTTATCCATATTTTTTTTAACTGCACTGTCGGTTAGGGACTCCTAAGTAAGCATTTCACTGTAAGGTCTACCACCTGTTGTATTCGGCGCAGGTGACTAATACATTTTGATTTGCTGCTTGTAGTGTGTGAGTTGAAATATCAAATTATAATCATAAATAACACTATTCAATGGAGTAAGTCAAGGGGTATGAATACTTTCTGAAGGCACTGTATATATCAACTGGAGTCCTTATCAAATGGACTTAAGATGTTAAGATAAAAGTTGCTACTAGAAAAAAAAAGGTCTTGTGCAATGAAATACCTTGGTTCTCACTTCTGCTCGAATTGATTTCCTTCAATCAGTGCAATCAAATCAACTATCAATTAATGGCAGTTCAGAATGCTTTGACTTTCAAATGTCCTTTTTTTGGTTTTTAATTAAGTTACTTTTGTTCTTCAAAGGGGGGTGGCAAAAAAATAAAATAAATGCTATTCAAACATCAATTTGTAAAACTTACAAGAAATGGCCCTCAATGTCTTGAAATGGAGTAGGTACACTGGTGGTTAGTGTCAGCAGGGTGGCACCAAGGCACCAAAGCACAACTTTGGTTTTTGAAAACAGCATAAATATTTGACGGTCTGTGCTATCTCGCATCCTTGGGACGTCCCTACCCCATTGAAGTTGACATTTTAAATGGTGTAGGTAAGGATTATGGTTATAGTTAGGGTTTAGGTTAGGGACATCCCAAGGATCCCGGAGAGCACTGAATTGTCATGACATTCTGTGACATAGTACATTCATGTTTGGATGAAATTAGCGTTTCATTTACTTTCCACTGTGAGGATTAATGTGAATCAATGCTCAAATTCAAAGCCTGTAAAATGTAAATAGTTTTACACTCTCAGTAACACTTGTTACTTCTACTTTACTCCTTATAGAAACCATGCTGAAATGTTCCTATTCTTCCCCAGATGACCAGGAGTCTCCCTCATCTTCAGAACCTTCAGAAGTAACATTCACACCCTCTACCACATCTCTACAAACCAGCTGCTTCACCTGTGAGGGCATCTGTTTGTCCTCTTCTTCAAGGGTGGAAGCTTTAGGTGTGTCACTGTCCATCTTTGTGTTCCAATTAGTTGCCTGTGGATTCTCCAAATCCACCCAGGTTAGGTTGTTAGCCAAGGCTAGGTTCTGATTGGGTAGCTCGGTCACATGGTCATATGGTTTATCCATTTGATAGGGGGCTCCTGTCTCCAGATTGGAACCCCAGAAGTTGTTGTGTACACCAGAGCTGAGGAAGCTGTGGAGGTCCCGGCCTTCGCTGTCAGTTTTGGATGATCTCTCGGAGTCTCTCTTGTGACCTGCAAAAGGATCTCCAGATTCTAGGTGTTTGTTTGGACTTCCTAAGACTTCCCATTCATCTGTCTGAAGACATTCATTACTTGCCTGATAGCTAGTGACCTCCTCTGCAGAATGTTCAATAAGAGGATTGCAATCCTTATAGTGAGAGACCGCCGCATCTAACAAGTCTTCCTGATCTGCAGTTAGATTTGCTTTGGTGACAGGTTGCAAATACTGGCTTGCATTTGGCGACTCATCCTCTGTGCTGTTGGACTCTTCTATATCCAAGTTGTTCATGTTGGTTTGACTCTCAGGCCTGCTGTTTAAACTGCTGTAGATAGAATGGCTTTCAGTGAAGTCTACATGAGTCAGCATAGAAAGGTTCTGGTCATCCTGTCC
Organism: Salvelinus fontinalis; assembly: GCF_029448725.1. NCBI lineage: Eukaryota > Metazoa > Chordata > Actinopteri > Salmoniformes > Salmonidae > Salvelinus > Salvelinus fontinalis. The sequence continues at coordinate 27,343,508 of NC_074670.1, read as the reverse complement.
TTCTATTTTGTCTGATACAGCTTCAGTTCCCAGTCCCCCACTGAATACCTTACCTTGAGCCAAATATTCTTCTTTGGATATTTCTCCTGAACCTTCTCTAAGAGATGTGTGTTCAGATGTCAATAGAATCCTAGAGTGCACCGAATACATAACCTCTGAGGAAATACACTCTTGCTCAGACTGATTCAGTTTCTCTCCGCCTGAATGTATATTCTCTTGCTCAGACTGATTCAGTTTCTCTCCGCCTGAAGGTATATACTTGGGATCGGATTGATTCATTTTCTCTCTGTCTGAGGGTATATGTTCTTGCTCATATAGATTCAGTTTGTATTCGCCTGAAGTTATATACTCTGGCTCAGATTGATTCAGTTTCTCTCTGCCGGAAGGTATATACTGTTGCTCGTATTGATTCAGTTTCTCGCTGCCTAAAGGTGTATACTCGGGCTCGGATGGATTCATTTTCTCTCCGTCTGAGGGTATGTGTTCTTGCGCATTGAGATTCAGTTTCTCTCCGCCTGAAGTTATGTACTCTGGCTCGGATTGATTCAGATTCTCTCCGCCTAAAGGTATATTCTCTTGCTCGGATTGATTCAGATTCTCCCTGCCTAAAGGTATATTCTCTTGCTCGGATTGATTCAGATTCTCCCTGCCTAAAGGTATATTCTCTTGCTCGGATTGATTCAGATTCTCTCCGCCTAAAGGTATATTCTCTTGCTCGGATTGATTCAGTTTCTCTCCGCCTAAAGGTATATTCTCTTGCTTGGATTGATTCAGATTCTCTCCGCCTAAAGGTATATTCTCTTGCTCAGATTGATTCAGTTTCTCTCCGTTTGAAAGTATATGCTCTGGCTCGAATTGATACATTTTTTCTCTGTCTGAGGGTATATGTTCTTGCTCACATATATCCAGTGTCTCTCCGCCTGAAGTTATATCCTCTGTCTCGGATTGATTCAGTTTCTCTCCGCCTGAGGGTATATTCTCTTGCTCAGATTGATTCATTTTCTCTCCGTCTGAGGGTATGTGTTCTTGCGCATATAGATTCAGCGTCTCTCCGCCTAAAGGTATATTCTCTTGCTCGGATTGATTCAGTTTCTCTCCGCCTGAAGGTATATTCTCTTGCTTGGATTGATTCAGATTCTCTTCGCCTGAAGGTATATTTTCTTGCTCAGATTGATTCAGTTTCTCTCCGTTTGAAAGTATATGCTCTGGCTCGAATTGATACATTTTTTCTCTGTCTGAGGGTATATGTTCTTGCTCACATATATCCAGTGTCTCTCCGGCTGAAGTTATATCCTCTGCCTCGGACTGATTCAGTTTCTCTCCTTCTGAAGGTATATTCTCTTGTTCAGATTGATTCAGTTTCTCTCCGTCTGATGGAATGTGTTCTTGCACATATACATTCAGTTTCTCTCTGTTTGAAGGCATATGCTCTGAATCGGTTTGATTCATTTTCTCTCCATCTGAAGGTATGTGTTCTTGCACATATAGATTCAGTTTCTCTCCGCCTGAGGGTATATGCTCTTGCTCAGATTGATTCAGTCTCTCTGAGTGTATCTGCTCTACCTCCTCACTGTATAATATGTCTTGTGTTTGGGCAAGTTCAGTGTGAGACTCAATTTGAAGACTCAGTACTGACTCGCTCTCAATCATCTGCCCAGTAAAGTGTTCACTGTAACTGGATATAGATAAATTCTCTAGCTCTTGCTCCACCAATCTATCAATTCTTTCTTCATTATAGTCCTCATCAGAACACACCATGGAGTACTCTCCAGGTTCTGTAAGTTCCTCATAAGATTGCTCCTCTTCTGCCTCCTGAATCAACTGATCTACAGCATTCTCCTCATCGTTCTCCTGTGTAGCATGCTCCTTTGTTTGGCTAGCATCCGTGTCCTCTTGGTGAGTGGAGCCCATGTTACTTTCCTGATCTATGACGTCTCCTTCTGACTCTTCATACAGATACTCCATGGTGTCAAACTGTTTGGACTTGCCTTCGCCACAGGTGTCTGTTCCTGTCTGGCAAACCTCCCTGTCCTCCTCACCATCACTGGAGTCACTTTCGCCCATGTGTGAAGCCTGAGTGTTGACATCCGTCTCGTCACTCTTGTAACGGATCAGGGGGTGTGTGTCGGCTAGTGTGTTCTCCTGAGCATAGCTGTCGCCTTCTAGCTCAGCCCTCCATGAAACAGAATTATTTTGACAGTAGTTTGCCTCATCGTGATCCTCTTTGTCATTGTCGGATATATTCAGTTTCTCTCTGCCTGAAGGTATTTGCTCTTGCTCAAATTGATGCAGTTTCTCTACATTTGAAGGTATATACTCTTGATCAGACCGATTGGGTTGGGTTTCTCTGTTATTCCACGTCTCTTCCTCTTTCACATGATCCTTTCCTTCTTTCCAATCATCCATTCTTTCTCCAATTCTATTCTCTTCATCGTAACCTCCCACTCTATCCCATTCATCCTTTACATCCCCATTGGGGTTCAGTGCATGTTGTTCCTCACGTCTGTTAGACATATCATTTTCATCATCCCCTTTTGTGAAATTTATGTCACCTTCCTCCACTCTTTCAACATGGTGAAATACCTCTTCTGACCAGTGAGAAGCTTGAGCAGATTCATGTGAGATAATCTCCTCTTGGTTGAACTTATCGATTCTTTCTGTCATGTCATTTTCCTTATTGAATCCTCCCGATCTTTCACAATCATCCTTACCATACCCATAGGGGTGCAATTCATCTTCCAATTGATCTTCATCTTTGTTAGACGTATCATTTTCCTCATCCTCTTTTGTGAGATTAATAATACTCTCTTGGTTGAACTCGCCGATTCTTTCTGTCATATCATTTTCCTTATTGAATCCTCCCGATCTTTCACAATCATCCTTACCATACCCATAGGGCAGCCATTCATCTTCCAATTGCTCCTCATGTTTGTTAGACATATCATTTTCATCCTCGTTTGGGAGATTAATAACATCTTCCTCCAGTCTTTTAACATGGCAAAATGCCTCTTCTAAACCGTGGGAGGCTTGAGTAGATTCATATGACATATTGTCCTCTTGGTTGAACTCTATTGGCTTGTTGTAACTTTTCCCCGCCCCATACTCAAATGCTTGTTCTAGCACTGATTTAGTTTCAGATTCCAAGCCTTCATTTCCTGCCCATTCAGCATCTTTCTTTTCTGTTTTAAGGTCTCTTTCCTCCGATGCATTCATGGGACCGTAAGGCATATCTAGTAGAGGTTCCTCTTTTTCAAAAGACGTTTCTAAAGGTACATCATTATCATCATTCGCTGAGAAAGCAGAATGTGCCCCTGTCACCGAACCTGCTCTCTCATAGCTCACTGAAGGGCTGTAGAGCTCTTGAGCATCAGTGCTGAACACAGTTGGCATACTGAAGCAGGTCTCAACCTGGTGACTCATGGCAGATTCCAGAACGGGTTTGTCTTCAGCAACCCAGGTTCTGACTATGTTCTGGTCCTCTTCCTCCTTTTCCATGTCCCACATGGATTGTTCCTTATGGTCAGATCCAAGCAAAGATATAACATCAGCTCCTGCCTCTTCAGTGGGAGGTGAGAGAGGCTCAGCATAGTTGACTTCTTTATGGATATCTTGGGGTCTGAAGTGGTCGACTGAAATTCCGTCCTGTGGTACTTTGGGGTAAGGCGTTGAACAACTTACCTGGTGGTTGGACCCTACGCCAAAGTCAATATGCTCTTCTTCTGTCTTTCGACAACTCTCAGGTGTTTTGTTCAGGGTTACCCGATTCTGAGTCCAGATTGGTGATGCGGACATCACTGTTACATTGGATTGTGGGCTTGCTCTATGGATGGTAGAGATGGGCCTGATCATGTGACTGGTAGCCAGCTGTGTCTGGAAGCTTTGTTTAACCCCTCGAGAGCTGGGCACTCCATCTGTGAATGACATAGGAAGATTATTGAATAGGTACACCATACATAATGGTACTGGGTAGGCCACAGGCCAGGGACTATCGTAGATAGACATCATTAAGGTTGAAATGACACTGACAATCTTAACAATACCAGGAAACATTCACCAATGCTTTGATTGCTTTTTGTCTTACAATCTCTGTCTATTCCAAAATGTCTTCAGTTTTATCTTAGGGTTTTGAGATCTCTGTCAACCTATCTCAAAGGCAATATTAGGATACATGTTCTCCTGAACAGAGGTTAGACAGTAATGGAGAGATATTGATCATGACTTCCTTCCCCTCCAGTCTGAATTACCGGAAAGCTAAGCCATATGGCTCAATGACCTTTGGGGACTCTAGGTAGCTTGCGTTACAGAGCACAAAGCGCCTAGCTCAGCCCCCTAACTAACCCACACCATCCCCCACTTGTTTTGGTCTAATGTGAATATATACACAGTAGAATACAGAGTCAGGACTTGCCCGCCTTAAGTATGAGGAAGATGCCTTTTGGTTTACAGTAAAATTATACAGTAACAGGAGTACATGTCGTGTTGGCTTTGACACCTATCAATATCATGTTGTACTACAACACAGTCACTGATCTAGCTGGTTGATTCCTGTATGAAGTGATCCTTTACCAGAGATGTAGGTACTCCTTAGCTGATTTGTTGAAGAGAAATCCCCCTTCAGACTTTCATTGTCCAGTAAAGCTCTGAAGGAAAAGAGCAGACACAGACAAACGAGAGAAGGATTCATAAAAGGGAAAGTGATGTAATATATTTTTTTGCAACACTATCTAGAAAATCTTATGTCCTGGTTAGAAGCAGCTTGAATACTAATGTGACGAATAACCAAAATAATTTTTACTTTGGCCACACTAGGGGGTATTCTGAAATGATGTGTCATAGGCTGGGGTGAGAGGAGCGAAGTGGGAGGGCTTTTGTTGCCAACATGAGATCTGTTGTTATGGAAATGTGGGGACGACATTGTCATTGACAAACCATCTGCTGTGTATACCACTGCCATCAATTCCCCCTCTCACATACTCACAGCCTAAAATACAGGCATGCACGCCCTGACATTCTGATTAGCCCAAGCAGAACTAATACCATTTGTATTCACAGATGTGGACCATGCCCATTCCAACACACATTCAAACCAGCATCTCTAATGAAACAATACTTAGAAATGCAAAAATAAACTGGTGCACATGAATATCCCAATATGATCCCAGAATTACATTCCAAGTTTTTCTCAATGTGTTCTATTGCACGTTGGGGATGTACTGTATAGGTGCCGATAATATGAATTTGATGCATTTAACAAATCTCTGAGACTTGCTCTCTGCTTCTCCCCCTGCTTCTTGTTCCTGTTCCTCTAGACTCCCATAGCTCATACGTTGGTCATTCCCTGCTGATCCCTTGGGGTCACTATGGAGGGGGAAGAGATCAAGGGAAAGAGAAAAACCCATATAAAGTTACCCTGCTCAAGACAGCTGAGACGGGCCTTTTCAAGGGGATGACTTTTGGGCCAGATGGCTGAACCCTATTGGACAACAGGCCTTGGACATCTACATATTGTTCCACATTCTCACAGGGGGAGGGGTGATGGGGCTCAGTCTGAACTTCCAGTTGAAAAGCCATCTTTGAATGTGATAAATGGGGCTAATAACATGGGGCTAATAATGATGGCTTTCTCACAAATCGGTAGAAAAGTTTTTTTTAAAAAGAACATGTTTGGAAAAGAACTATTGAAAAGAGGAAGATAGTAGTGAAGATGGGATGATTGCGACATTTGCCTTAATTTGCATATTCTGATCGACAGGCTTTTTTGCAGACATCAAACATACGTGGGCTTGGTGTCGCTTTTTCAGCTGTTGCCGCCTTCATCAGAGCATGTTCAAACCAACTTGAGGTGACACCTTTATTTGAACCTTCCCACGCCTCGCTTACATAAAAAAATGACACTACCTCATCACCTTTGGCTGTGTGCCAATAGTCTTTCATGGCTTCCTCGCCTTGTCTCCTTTCCCTCTACAGTTGATAAGTAAAATAACTGGATGGATGGCCATCAACATACTTTCATCTGTCATGGTCTATCCGATCAGTGGTTGTGAAGATAAACATACAAGGAAAACAAGTTAGTTAAGACTGACGTCCAACTTGAGATCCTTGTATACAAGTAATGTTTTCAAGCAAAGCTCCAATTGACATCAATGCATGATTTACTAGTTACCCTTTAGCATTTGGCCCAAAATGTCTATAGTTTCGTGCTAAAGATATGATGAGAGAGGTACTGTAGCTTCTGATATACAGTCGTATGAAAAAGTTTGGGCACCCCTGACAATTTCCATGATTTCCATTTATAAATAATTGGGTGTTTGGATCAGCAATTTCATTTTGATCTATCAAATAACTGATGGACACAGTAATATTTCAGTAGTGAAATTAGGTTTATTGGATTAACAGAAAATGTGCAATATGCATCAAAACAAAATTAGACAGGTGCATAAATTTGGGCACCCCAATAGAAAAATCACATCAATATTTAGTAGAGCCTACTTTTGCTAAAATAACAGCCTCTAGACGCTTCCCATAGCCTCTAATGAGTGTCTGGATTCTGGATTAAGGTATTTTGGACCATTCCTCCTTACAAAACATCTCCAGTTCAGTTAGGTTTGATGGTTGCCGAGCATGGACAGCCCGCTTCAAATCATCCCACAGATTCTCAATGATATTCAGGTCTGGGGACTGGGATGGCCAGTCCAGAACATTGTACTTGTTCCTCTGCATAAATGCCCGGGTAGATTTTGAGCAGTGTTGGGGGTCGTTGTCTTGTTGAAATATCCAGCGCCGGCGTAACTTCAACTTTGTGACTGATTCTTCAACATTCTTCCCAAGAATCTGCTGATATTGAGTGGAATCCATGCGACCCTCAACTTTAACAAGATTCCCAGTACCGGCACTGGCCACACAGACCCACAGCATGATGGAACCCCCACCAAATTTTACTGTGGGTAACAAGTGTTTTTCTTGGAACGCTGTGTTCTTTTGCCGCCATGCATAACGTCCCTTGTTATGACCAAATAACTCAATCTTTGTTTCATCAGTCCACAGCACCTTATTCCAAAATGAAGCTGGCTTGTCCAAATGTGCGTTTGCATACCTCAAGCGACTCTGTTTGTGGCTTGTGTGCAGAAAAGGCTTCTTCCGCATCACTCTCCCATACAGCTTCTCCATGTGCAAAGTGCGCTGAATTGTTGAACGATGCACAGTGACACCATCTGCAGCAAGATGATGTTGTAGGTCTTTGGAGGTGGTCTGTGGGCTGTTTTTGACCGTTCTCACCATCCTTCGCCTTTGCCTCGCCGATATTTTACTTGGCCTGCCACTTCTGGCCAAAACAAGAACTGTGCCTGTGGTCTTCCATTTCCTCACTATGTTCCTCACAGTGGACACTGACAGCTTAAATCTCTGCGATAACTTTTTGTAGCCTTCCTCTAAACCATAATGTTGAACAATCTTTGTTTTCAGGTCATTTGAGAGTTGTTTTGAGGCCCCGATGTTGCCACTCTTCAGAGGAGTGTCAAAGAGAACAACAACTTGCAATTGGCCACCTTAAATACCTTTTCTCATGATTGGATGCACTTGTCTATGAAGTTCAAGGTTTAATGAGCTCACCAAACCAATTGTGTGTTCCAATTAATCAGTGCTAAGTAGTTACAGGTATTCAAATCAACAGAATGACAAGGGTGCCCACATTTTTGCATAGCCTATTTTTCACATCTGATTTAATTTCATACAACTTAATATTGCTACACTAAAAATCTTTGTCTGGACAATACCCCAGTACTCAGCTTTTATTAGAAAATGAATGGCATGCCACTGTGATCATTTTCTGTGACGACAGAGGAAATTATTTTGCAGCCTCAGAGAGGTGCCCAAACTTTTCCATACGTCTGTATGTACTGTGACATGTACCGTACCTGTATGTGGCCACCTCCATGCCTAGAGACATCTTCAGCTGCAGCAGACCCCTACTTTCTGTCAGGAGAGTGTCAATCTGATTTCCCAGCGCCCCCTTCTCCATCTCCAACACGTCCAGATGGGCCTGTGGAACAGGAAAAGGGAAGAGAATTGATTGGAAATGGCATTGATGTTATCCAACCATAGCACATGAACAGGTATTGAAGGCACTGAATTATGGTTCCTGGTCACATGGCAAGAGCTTATGCCCAGCATAGAACATAGAATGTTCAATGTTGTGTTCCCTGCATCTTATGGTTGGGCCCCAGTGTGGATTTTTGACCTTTCTGGATAAATGATGACCTGGAACTAATTCCCAGAGCCCCAGCCTATGCTGAGTCCAACATGCTGTTTCTGTCCAAACATTTCATTAGCATTTCAAATGAAAGGGAGCACAATATAAGTCTTCTCAGAGATACTGTGCTGGTATGTTTCTACGTCATAGATATCAGACTCATTTGGACAAAAACACCTTGTTATAATAAAATTACCATATTGTTCCTGTTTTTATTTTCGGCCATGTTTATTTGAAAAACATTCTGCTATGACTGACATTTGAAACGTTTTGTTTTGCTCTGGTTTGCTCAACTGTAAGCAGCTTTAGCTGTCTTGATTAACTGGCAAGATACACAACAAGCACATTGTAATTTGTCTTTGGACTGAAATCATTAGAAGGTCCTAAATCCCAGACAGCAGTCACATTCAGACAACACCCTCAAGACGTTTTAAACAATGCATGATTATTAAAGCCTCACTCGATATGGAATTTAATAGTATGGTTAGGAATCTCACTTTTAATGGCTTCAGTCTCAGTTCAGGTGAACAGAAGTTCTAAATAATATAATTGATACTGTTTTATGATTGAATTGTCAAATGACACTGTTAACAAAGTTACCTATGAGATATTGACATGAATAAACCCACACCCATAAATACGCCCACACCAAAGACCAGGGTCGGCTACTTTAACTGTTCTTACCTGCAGGTTTTGTATCTCTTGCCTCTGCCTGTCTCTTTGTTTGCCCACACTCCTCTCCAGACACTGCCTTCTATCCTGGGCTGATTGCAGCTCATTCTCCAGGGCCTGAAGTTTCAGCTGGCTCTCAATCTTCTCCTGGCCCACCTGAGCCAACCGGGTTCTGGCCTGGTTTAGAGACTCGTCCAGGCTGTCCACCTGGCCCTGAAACACCATGGCTGCCTCATGCCACGCCCTGACAGCCATCTGGGAGTACTCCTCACCCAGCTCCTGGAGGCTGGGCAGCTGGGTTCCCGTTTGGTGTGGAGGGGGTGGCAGTGCAGGTCTGACATGGATTAGTGTAGCCTGGAAGCCGGCAACATCTTCCTGGTGGGTTTGTATCTGGAACTGGATTTGTTTCTCTAGCTGGCTCACCTTCTCTCTTAACCAGATCTGAGCCCTCCTCTCCTCCTCCATCTGCTTCCTGCTGTCTGCCAGCTTCTTCTTCACCTCCCCATGGGCGTCCGCCTCCCACTGTCTCTGCAGCCCCAGGACTTGGAGCTCTTCACCCAGGCTCCCTAGCTCCAGCTCCACCTGATCCTTCTCCCTCCAGGCTTCCTCTACCTCTTGCCTGGCCAGGCTCAGCTTGTCCTCCAGGCCCATCCGCCCCCCCTGGCCGCTGCCCCTCAGGGCCTGGATCTCCTGGCATAGTAGCTTGTTCTCCTCCTCCAGCAGCCTCACTCGGCCTAGGTAGGTCTCCAGGCGTTGGTTGAGGTTCAGCATCTGGAGCTTGTCGTCGGTCCGGTGGCTGTGGTGGTGTTGGAGGCGGTGGAGCTCCATGTCAGAGAGAGAGGACAGATAGTAATGCTGGTTGAGTAATTCAAATTTTTTAAAGTAAGTATTCCCTACCCTGGAGCGAGCAGGTTCTGGCAATGTGTGTGAGGTGCTGATTTGGTCTCTCTCTCTCTCTCTCCAAGCCTGTGTGTGATGGTCAGAATGTGCTGTGAGGCTGCTTGCATCCTGGAGTGTGACCGCTGGTGAGATACTCTCCTTTCATACTGGAATTAATGCAGGGGGAGGGCAGAGGGGAAGAAAGGGGAGGAGGGATGGAGAGGAGGGAAGAGAGGGAGGTGGGAGTGAGCGGTGATGTCATTTGGGGGTTAACTCTAGCACTGCTGGGTGTCTTTTTCTTATTCACTGGGAGAAATTCACATTTTGATTGAATGATTTCTGTTATCTCTCTACAAGTACATATTCAGATATTATTTATGAAATAATGTATTTCTTTACACCAGTTTTTTTGTTGATAAAAAAACAAATTGTGTGTAATTGTTAGACTACTGAATGTAGTAATATGTAAGGCTAAATGCCATAGCACGAATACAATACTCTAATACGGCACTGTAAATGAAGAGACTTGACAGGAAGCCTAGAGGAAACATTTGTATTTGGACTAAGACAACTCTGATTGTCACACATGTTTAGAAATGATAGGCTAAATCAATCTAATTGGATAGTTTTTTGATTAAAAAATAGTGGTGTATCTACTTCTCAGATCCATTTTGACCTCACTACTACCCTCTGGTGATAGTATTTCAACATTGCAGCAGCCCCACGTCCATCCAGTATCAAGTCCACTTCCATTCAACCTTGATCCTATGGTTGGGAAAGGGAGGTACTTAATCAGTTGTACATCTGAATGCCTTCAACTGAAATGTGTCTTCCGCATTTAACCCAACCCCTCTGGCTCAATAGTGTCCTGAAGATCTATTGCAGACATATGGGAAATTAATTACAGACAAATGAGAAACACATTACTACATGTTCTGAAGTCTTAGCAAGTCAGGGTATTCCCTTTAACTTGTAAACCAGTCAACCACAATGTGAATTGGCCAACTTCTCAAAAAACTTCTCAAGCAACCACTGACAGGAGGGTATGGCATGTCTTCAGAGGTGTCATCATACTAAAACAAGTGAGCATAGAATGAGATACACTATGTACAAAACTATTTCTGTTTTCCATTCACAGTTGTATGCCTATTGTTTCCATACAGTTTTTCATATTGAGAACAGGTGTATGACAATGGCACGTCAACATGACTTCCTCTTCTCAGTGAAATTGTTGTCTGACATGAGTAATGAAAACCCGAGTCTAAGCAGAAGTCCTAATACAGGTCCTAATTGGAGCCATCACCACTCATATAGATCAATACTGGGTAAGGTTTCTCTGTACTTGTATCTCTCTAAGAAACACACTGTTGATAACTAAAGGATGGCAGAAGAGCTGCAATATTCTACAGTGGTTTTCAAGAATCCCATCATTTCTTTGCTGAAAGGTGAGTCTTGGCCTTTCTTTCTCATCTCTTCATCAATGTCACTCACTTTTATTTCATTTCTATCAGTTTCAAAAATGTCAATTCCAGACTGAAGACTATAACAATCACAGTTGTTTGTGAATATTACAATTAAAGGGTCCTTAAATCAAGTGAGCCAGATATGGCTGCTACAGTACGCTGAATCATGTTCATGTTTCTTTTGTCTTTGTGATGGCAAATCTACTCTGTCATTATGTTTTAATCAAGTACAAATTACATTCTTAACCCATTTCATCTCATGGGTCACAATAGCAAGAATATATTTTTTGTACTTTACAGGCTCTGGAGAAGTTAAAGTTTGGATTTATAATCAGTGTTTCAATATTATACATTTTCATATTATTTAGAGAAGTTTCATTTGATTTCTCAGAAATGGTCACAAGGCCACAAGCATATTTCTCCAAGATGTACTTTTACAGACAAACTTGGCACCAGAAGTCTGTATTCAACACCTTTAAAAACAAATACGTTGTTGAAATAAATAAAACATTTCTCTGTAAATATATTGTTTAAACGGTCTAGTTTACAAACACTATATATACCAAAGTATGTGGACACTCTTTCAAATTAGTGGATTTGTGTAACGATCTTCTTCGTCTGATGAACAGGAAAAATCGGACAAAAACGCAGCGTGGTAAGTGTCAATGTTAATTTATTATAACAGAACACGAAACAAAAATAAAAAAGAGAATGTAAGAAACGAAACAGTCCTGTCAGGTGAAACAACACAAAACAGAAAACAACTACCCACAACACACAGGTGGAAAAAGGCTACCTAAGTATGGTTCTCAATCAGAGACAACGATAGACAGCTGCCTCTGATTGAGAACAACACACGGCCAAACACAAAGAAATAGAAAGCATAGAAAAATTTACATAGAATGCAAGACATAGAATGTCCACCCCAACTCACGCCCTGACCAAACCAAAATAGACATAAAAAGGATCTCCAAGGTCAGGGCGTGACAATTCGGCTATTTCAGCCACACCCGTTGCTGACAGGTGTATAAAATTGAGCACACAGTTATGCAATCTCCACAAACAAACATTGGCAGTAGAATGTAGTTACTGAAGAGCTCAGTGACTTTCAACATGGCACCGTCATAGGATGCCACCTTACCAACAAGTCAGTTTGTCAAATTTCTGTCCTGCTAGAGCTGCCCCGGTCAATTAAGTCCTGTTTTTGTGAAGTGGAAACAATGAGGAGCAACAACAGCTCAGCCGCGAAGTGGTAGGCCACACAAGCTCACAGAACGGAACCACCTAGTGATGAAGTGCATAACACGTAAATATCGCCTGTTCTCGGTTGCAACACTCACTACCGAGTTCCAAATTACCTCTGGAAGCAACGTCAGCACAAGAACTGTTCGTCGGGAGCTTCATGAAATGGGTTTCCATGGCCGAGCAGCGCACACAAGCCTAAGATCACCATGTGCAATGCCAAGCGTAGGCTGCAGTGGAGTAAAGCTTGGTGCTATTGGACTCTTGAGCAGTGGAAACTCGTTCTCTGGAGTGATGAATCACGCTTCACCATCTGGCGGTCCGATGGACGATTCTGGGTTTGGCGGATGCCAGGAGAACGCTACCTGCACCAATGCCAACTGTAAAGTTTGGTGGAGGAGGAATAATGGTCTGGGGACGTTTTTCATGGTTCGGATTAGGCCCCTTAGTTCCAGTGAAGGGAAATCTTAACACTAGGGCATACAATGACATTTTAGACGATTCTGTGCTTCCAACTTTGTGGCAACCTTTTAGGGAAGGTCCTTTCCTGTTTTTGCATGACAATGCCCCCATGCACAAAGCAAGTCCATACAGAAATGGTTTGTCGAGATCGGTGTGGAAGAACTTGACTGGCCTGCACAGAGCCCTGACCTCAACTCAACTCATCGAACACCTTTGGAATGAATTGGGACGCCGACTGAGAGCCAGGCCTAATCGCCCAACATCAGTGCCCAGCCTCACTAATGCTCTTGTGGCTGAATGGAAGTAAGTCCCCGCAGCAATGTTCCAACATCTAGATTAAAGCCTTCCCAGAAGAGTGGAGGCTGTTATTACAGCAAAAGGGGGAGCAACTCCATATTAATGCCCATGACTTTGGAATGAGTTGTGTCCATACACTTTTTGTCATGTAGCACATGTGCCTTAATTTTCAATACATTGAATCCATGATACTTGAGGTTAATTAATTAATACAGTGTCTCTAATTTATAAACAGTACAGTACAGTCCCGGTCAAAAGTTTGGACACACATACTCATAATTTTTTTTTTTTACTATTTTCTACATTGCAGCGTAATAGTGAAGTAGTGAAACTATGAAATAACACATATGGAATCATGTAGTAAAGTAACCAAAAAAGTGTTAAACAAATCCAAATATATTTTATATTTAATATTCTTCAAAGTAGCCACCCTTCACCTTGATGACAGCTTTGCACACTCTTGGCATTATCTTAACCAGATTCATGAGGAATGCTTTTCCAACAGTCTTGAAGGAGTTCCCACATATGCTGAGCACTTGTTGGCTGCTTTTCCTTCACTCTGAGGTCCCCAAACCATCTCAATTGGGTTGAGATCGGGGGATTGTGGAGGCCAGGTCATCTGATGCAGCACTCCTTCACTCTCCTTGGTGAAATAGTCCTTACACAGCCTGGAGGTGTGTTTTGGGTCATTGTCCTTTTGAAAAATGTATTATTGTCCCACTAAGCGCAAACCAGATGGGATGGCGTACGCTGCAGAATGCTGTGATAGCCATGCTGGTTAATTGTGCCTTGAATTCTAAATAAGTCACAGACAGTGTCACCAGCAAAGCACCCCCACACCATCACATCTCCTCTTCCATGCTTCACGATGGGAACCACACATGCGGAGATCATCTGTTCACCTACTCTGTCTCTCACAAAGCTATGGCGGTTGGAACCAAAAATCTCAAATTTTGACCAATCAGTCCAAAGGACAGATTTCCACCTGTCTAATGTCCGTTGCTCGTGTTTTTTGGCTCAAGCAAGTCTCTTCTTAATATTGGTGTCCTTTAGAAGTGGTTTCTTTGCAGCAATTCGACCATGAAGGCCTGATTCACGCATTCTCCTCTGAACAGTTGATGTTGAGATGTGTCTGTTACTTGAACTCTGTGAAGCATTTATTTGGGATGCAATCTGAGGTGCAGTTAAATGCCGATTTCTGAGGCTGGTAACTCTAATGAACTCTGGCTCTTGATGGACTGTCGTTTCTCTTTGCCTATTTGAGCTATTCTTGCCATAATATGGACTTGGTCTTTTACCAAATTGGGCTATCTTCTGTATACCCCCCCTACCTTGTCACAACACAACTAGCAACAGCAAGCTAGCTTAATAGGACAAATTAGCTAGGAACTACAAGCTAGCTAGCTAAATTGCCATAAATGTTTAATGCTTTTCAACCTGCCCCCAAATTAACATAATTGGTTCAGAGTTTGTTTTGATATTTCAACCTGTGTGTTGTGATCGCGTTTGGTGTGCGGGACCAAATCAATTTGTGCATGTGCGTGTCCGGTTTGGGCATGGTGTTTTGGAGGAAACGGCACACGCAGGGATGAGACGCCATACACCTCGTCCAATTCTCCCTTGTGCCGATAGGGTGAACTGGAGATAAGCCAGCCTGTATGCTCTGTAAACAAAATTATAAGAAATGTTAGTCTGATACTGAAACTAAATCACAATGTATTTACAATGAGCACGCCCCATTATTGGTTAGAATGACATTTCATGAATCATGATGCTGTCTGCGATTCGAACTCCTGTCGTCTAATCTAAAGGTAAATGTGTTACCAACTTGGCAAACAGAGCTGATGATAAACATCATTATAAAATACTGAACACCTACCCACTACTGATATTGCCTTAAGCAATTTATAATCAAGCAACATTTTACCAATTATTTAACTGGCATATCAGCTGCTGACTGGTCGAGTAACCTCTTCTGCCAGGAAGTCCTTCATATGGATTAGTAACACGTTCAATAAATACATTGCCATCCAGACAGACTGACAGGAACTTCTGACTGCATAATACAGCCACCATCCGCTGGGTTATTGTGCTGTATCGCTACCACACACTCCTACTCTAGCCATTACCTGGCAGCATCCCCACTCACACCAGTTTGTGTTTGCCCTCTAGCTGAGGTGTTTCAGGCGGCATATCTGTGTTGTTACTGCTACGAGAACAAACTCTTTGATCTGGGGCAACGATCGGCTCAAACATGAACGGCTTCAGTAGGTTTATTGGCTCCCTAACTAACAATTATGTCATTCTCTGTAATAAACTCATTCTCAGACTTGGAGCTACTCTGTAAATTCAGACATTTTGGGGAATTCCAAAATGCTCTCTCCTGCCAGTGATGCAACAATGCCAATATGGCGATTTACAATTACAGTTCGATGGCATTCTTAATCATAGTGTTTCCATTCCCCTTTAATGATTTTCTTACGAACTCCTCATATATCTTCTTACGAATCTTCTTATGTTTGTTCTGTTGTCTGTTGCTAGGCAACCAATTGAGCTAGCTATCTAGCTAGCAATGACAATCATGTTAGCATATTTCCTACTGAGATTACTGTTCTAAAATATGTACTTTGGTTTAAAATAATCTATACTGAAACGTTCATTTGACGTTTGAGTAGATTAAACATGTTCAATTGCTTATTCTCTCACTGCCCAGAGTTTAAGACAAGGGTTTAGCTATATTGGAATTAAGAACAAATCCAATATTTTAAAGAATCTAATTTCTTGTAAACTTTTTGCTTAAGGACAAACATAAGAAATAGTGCAATAACCTTTCCAATAATCTTTTTGAGGAATAGCAACTTTGCTTAACTTTCTTTAAGTTAATAATACATTTTTTCTTAAGATTTTGTGAATCCGGACCCAGGTGACTACCTCATGAAGCTGGTTGAGAGAATGCCAAGAGTGTGCAAAACTGTCATCAAGGCATAGGGTGGCTACTTTGAAGAATAGGAAAGCAACAGGGACGAGGAGTTTTGACAAAGAAACGGGGGTCTATGAGTAACAAATAAGACATTTAAGGGTAGGATATGGATGTATCAGTACTTGATTGTTTCAATATTAGGGTATTGGCATGTGGGTGTTAGGATTAGGGTATGGGGTAACAGGGCTGGGTTGTTTGGGTTATTCGGGTTTAAGTGTATGGGTAAGTAGACTGAGGTATAAAGATATTGGGCTGAGGGATGGGGGATGGGGGTAAATGTTTGTTAATTGTATTATAGGCAGAGCACTGTATGTTCACATTGGTCACAATTGCCAGAGAATATAACATACGTTTTTTACATACTTTTAAATCTTTATAAAAATGTAAAAAAGCAATACGGATTACATGTTAGGTTTACTAATGGCATAAGATTTGCATATTGGCATGTCTGGGAAAAATGTAGGAACAAATGGGTAAATAATATTGAATATGTACGTGTCCCCTTTCTCTTCCCCACAGAGAAAAAAGAGGAAGAAACAGTATATGCTGAAGTAAAGGTTAAGGGAAGTGCAGTCACTCAACGGAATCCTGCCACAGCAGGTACATTTCAGAGATACAGATTTGCGGAAGATCTGCGTTATTGTGCAATTAGTCTCTCTAGATATCCGGGTTGCCTCCAACAATTACATGTTTTATCGCTTTAACACCGTCTGAACGGCAATTTGGCATAGAGGAATTACGTCACTGCCTATGCGAGTACCTTATCCGCTTGAATAAAATAAGAAATAGTAAATAGCAAAATGTAGATACATTTCCTCAAATTATCCACCATTTATTGTTCAATTATTAGATTTCATTAAATTATGGAATAACGCTTACCATTAAATGTATACACTTATGCTAACAATATGGCTATAATAACATGAATCTTATTTTTGCTATTCCTAGTGGATGAGAGGCCTGCTCTCCACTCTCAGCCCCTTCGAGGAGTGGCAGTGTGTTTGGGTGTTCTTTGTGTCCTCTTGGTTTCAGCCATTATAGGCCTCTATGTGTACTGTGAGTATGTGGATCATAACATAATATGGATTGTGGAGGGGTGCAGGATGACATCATAGAGTAAACATGTTCTTCTCTCTCCATAGTCAGCACTGCTCTGTCAGAGCACAACACAAAATTAGTGAGGGAACTGGAGCAACTAACAGATGCGCATGCATTCCTACTGGCGGCCAATCAGGACCTTACGAACCTCAACAGCAATCTGAGTACAGCCATTCACATTTTGCGAAGTGATTATAGCAATGTAAGCACTGCAAACCAACATTTAGCGGCTGAGAAAGAAGCATTGTCAAGAGAGAGGGATAGACTGAAATGGAATCTTAGTTTCATATATCAGTTTGAAGATTTTCCAGTCAATCAATATTGTTCACCAAAAGATGCCGTAGGAGGTAAGACCCCTTCCTGTTGGCCTTGTTTTCATTATAGTGTACACCACGTGTCAAACTCATCCCACGGAGGGCCAAGTGTTTGTGGGTTTTCGCTCCACCCTTGAACTTGATTGATGATTTAAGGTCACTAATTAGTAAGGAACTCCCCTCACCTGGTTGTCTAGGTCTTAATTGAAGGACAAAACTAAAAACCTGCAGACACTCGGCCCTCCACGGAATGAGTTTGACACCCTTAGTGTACACTAAATACAAACTTTACACTTTCTATCTTACTCTGTAATATTGATAATACGTATGTAGTATAATTACCTAATAATTACCAACTAATAATTATTACCTGTAATTCTTCATTGTTGCAGAGAGAAAGTGTAACCCTTGTCGAAGTGGGTGGCTGTTGTTCCAATCTAGTTGTTACCAGATTTTATACCCTTCCAGTCCCTGGAAGACCTGGCAACAAAGCAGAGAGAATTGCAAACAAAATAATTCGGATTTGCTTGTCATAGGAAGTCAAAAGGAACAGGTGGGACAATGCTACAGACTAGAGTTTTGAGGGACAGATTAATTTCACATTTAAAGTGGATCTCCAAAAAGTGAAATGGGATCTATATTATAATGTGTGATTATATAGATATGAGCTCAAGGTAAACCAGTTGTTGCTGAAAGACAAAAGCACAAAGGTCATTATACTGCTGCTACCTGTTGTGCCGTTTGTTATTCTCGCTCACTTGGACCTGATTAGATACATTTATTCAAAACATTTAGACACTCTCTCCTGAAACTGTGGATTACCATATAAAAACATTTTTTTAACTACTTGTGGTTTCATTCATTTCACATTCAGGAATTCATTCATAACCACACTCAATTCTACTTTGATATGCATCATGGATACTGGATCGGTTTGACTGACATAGCTCATGTCAGCCAATGGCTCTGGGTTAATGGAAGTCAACAGACTGATGGGTAAGGACGTTTCACTCAATGTAAACACAACAAAGAAGCATTGTTAAATCATTATTTGACTCAAGTCATTTCTTTTCATTCATGGTGGTGTTCTCTTTTCACAGGTTTTGGAATAAACAAACTGGGGGTAATTGTGTGTTAACTGTCCCAAATAAGGCATCTTTGGCTAATTGGAATGCTGAATCGTGTAGCATGGAGAACCGTTGGATCTGTGAGAGTAGAGCCTTAATATGGTCAAATTAAAATGCAGGGACACTGTTTCAAGAGGTATTCTCACATACTGAACTCATATATTATTGCATCTCCACTTGAGAATTACATTGAGTTTTATTCTTCTAACTTAAGGACCCCTGCATCTGTCTGTTGGGGTCAATTCGAATTCACTCAATTCAGGAAGTGATTTTAATTAAACGTTTACAATGGAAAACCTTCATTAGCTGACTTCAATTTGAATTGACCCCAATCCGGTTCTGTTTGTATGTTTTTGATATGTCAACAATCAAGGATCTGTTGTAATGCAGCTATAGAGAAGTTTAAAAAATAATGTTCCGTTTTGACCTTTCATATAAATCAGGCATATTTTCTTTAATGTCAATAATTTCACTTTGACAATAAATGTATGTTCTTCTATTGTCTTATTGTATTATGTTTGTAGTGTTTTAGAATAACATTTGTTTTGGCCTTTCATAGATCAGAAATCATATCATATTCAGTTTACAAAGCAAAGCAGGACTTGTCTTCCAAGATTGTCTTCTTTCGATTTTGAAAGATCTTACTTAGCATATGAAGTACAAGTTTAATACATGGAATGGAAGTTAATGAAATCACTGTTTTATAAACCATACAATACTTCTAAATCAGCAGCTTTAGGCACTTGATTAAATCTTTATTTAAAGCAGCAATCAGGAGTTGAAACAATAACAAAGTACATCCCCGCCCCTGTTCTGGAGAAATGTAACCACTGTCAAATTCATAGAAAGAGCCATGGATGCAATGACTGACCATCCATGATATCAAAATTATAGTTTTAACCATGTTATGGGGCTATATAGTGTTTGTTTACATGTATTTTGATTACAAACATTGGAGGAAAACAAGCTTATAATTTTGGTTCTGATGAAGAATCACAGTTGAACGAAGCTCATGAGGCATTTATAAGTTATATTCTTTAAGAATCAATGGGTACATATTCATTTAAGTCCAAAATTGATTCCTCTTTAAGCATCATGCAAATGTGTCACATCACAGAGAGTAGTAAGGAAAGCTCATTGAGCAAAAGATGGGGTCCAATCCTTTATTCAGGCCATCAATTATCCAATAAGATGAATTTGATAAGATTAGTTAATGTTTTACACAAAAGTCTCAAAATCTTTATCAGATAAACTAAAACCATTGTGTACATATTTAATTAAATAATTGCAAATGTATATGCAGAGACAGTCTTCTACAAAACAGTAATGTCAATTAAATCATGAATTTCTCTAAGTGACTGACTCAGACACTAATATCAAAAATAAGAAGTCGTCCAAGAACAAAGAGGATTCAGCGGAAATAGAACACACTAACGTAGAGAAAGCAACCAATCAGAAACTGCGGTGGACTCCCCTCCAAAAAAGAAAAAGAAATTGGATGCAGCAATAGAGGAGAGCGAGATGAAGGGAGAACCTAAAATAAAAGGTAAAAACTAAACATGCAAAGAGGACAAGCAGACAGAGGACAGGTAACACAATGAGTCCATACCTCTAAAAAATAAATAATATGGAGCAAGATTGATGAGGACTTGCCTAAGATTCTTGGAGAGGCAAAGAGATCAGGCATTTAGGAGCTTGTGGTCAGAGCTCCAATGTTCACTTCATCTCATAGACATATGAAACACAGTATATTTGAATCTGACATTGCAAAACCATGTTTTGTTTCCTGTCAACAGACTTTCAACAATATACTTTTTAGTGGAATGGATATTAGAAATAATTTTGTGTGCATCAACTGGTGATTATATACTGCTTCTTGTACGGGGGTCCTGTATTGTTAATATTCTCAACATGGATGTTTTAAACAATGTTACATCAGATAAAAGGTTGCTAGATATGAGCATAGTAGTGTCCATGTTTATTTTTAAAAAACAAATGGCATAGCTATTTTCTCAGATCCATTTTGACCTCAATACTACCCTCTGGTGACAGTATTCAACATTGCAACAGCCCCACGTCCATATTGTACAGTGGCAACCCCGCTTCCATTCAACCTCCTAGGGTTGGCTCAATAGTGTACTGAAGATCTACTGCATTCATATGGGAAATAACTTAATATCTATTACAGACAAATTGGAAAACTGTTTTCTGACATCTTAGCAAGTCAGGGAATTTCCTTGAACTTGTAACCAGTCAATGTGGCTCGGTCTACTTATTTTTTTAAGAATCAATCAGTGACTGGAGGGTATAAGGAGGGTATGGCAAGTCTTCAGAGATATGCTCACCCTAAAACAAGAGAGGAATGAAAGACAATCGTATTTCTGTTTCCCACAGCTATAGAGCTTTCCATATTGAGTACCACACAGCAACGTTACCATCATGACACGTAAACATACATTTGAGTCAGATGTGTGAATCTGTACAGTGAAATGTCTGTTTGTGAAGTAACCTCATCCCCAGGCTCAATTGCTACAGTGAGAGAGAGCCGGCTGGGTGGAGATTATCTGTGAGTAATTCATGCAGACCAGAGTCAACCAGAAGTACTTATACAGATCCTATTGAAGATAATAACAACAGTAGTCACACTTGTAAAAATAAAGCGTACCCAAACACGCTTCAGACCAGCTTGAACAAAAAAGGGAATCAGGTGCTCGACTGAGGGACTTGAAAGTCCCAAAAAGCCTTCCTCACCCCAGGACACTTCAACAGGTAAATAACTACCTTTAAATAAACTGAAAAATAAAGAAAAGGCGCTTATGAAGGCATCCAATGACGAAACATAAGCCTGTTTGCTTTAAACGAAACAGATCAATGCAGATAGAGAACTATTTTTCTTTATTTTCCTGTTGAAAAGTCCTGGAGTAAGGAATGCTTTTTAACAGTAGTCGCACATGTATTTCAGACACCGTTGATTATGGGTTTATTTGTATCCGAAGGATGCCAGAAGAGCTGCATTACTCTACAGTGGTTTTAAAACATGTCTTCACCAAAAGGTGAGTCAGAGCATTTCTTTCTCTCTTCATCTATCTTACTCTCTTATAGTGCATTTCTACCAATTCAGCTCATTCTCACTGCCAGACCTAGTCCTAAAACGGTTTTATTTAAATCGCCATGTTTTTAAATGTTCAAGTTGATGGATGCTTAAAGCAAGCAAGCCAGTTATGGCAGCTATTTATTCCAGATTATTTGAATGTTTTACCAATTCTGTGTTGGAGAACATTGATACCAAATGAATTGTAAATTAAGGTTTAATCAAGTACCTCTGTGTAAAAACGAATGAATAATCTCCCTCTCCCACGAAAAAAAAGAGGAAAAGGAAGAACATATGACATATGTTGAAGTAAAGGCTAGGTGGAGTGCACCCAGTCAACCTGGTCCTGCCACAGCATAAGAGCTCAATATCCACCATTTATTGTTCAATTATTTGACTCCTTCGAATAATAGCATACTGTCAAATTCACTAATGAAGCATATTAAAATGTAGCTATAATGCACTCCTATTTTTGCTATTCCTAGTGGAGGAGGGCCCTGCTCCCCACTCTCAAAGCTTTGGAGGAGTGGCAGTGTGTTTGGGGGTTCTTTGTGTCCTGTTGGTGTCAGCCATTTTACCTTTCTGTGTCTACTGTGAGTATGTGGATCATAAAGACACAATAATATGGAATTTGGAGAGGTGCAGGTTGAGTAAGCATGTCCTTCTCTCCACAGTCAGCACTGCCCTCTCAGAGCACAACACAAATTTGGTGAGGGAACTGGAGCAGCTAACAGATGAGCATATATCCCTACTGGCAGCCAATCAGGACCTAATGAATCTCTACTGCAAGCTGAGTGTAGCCAATCACATTTTGCAGAGCGATTACATCAATGTTTCTACTGAAAACCAGCAATTGAAGGCAGAGAGGATGAACTTGTCAAGAGACAGGGATGGGCTCAACTGGACTCTTGGGGTCATATTTCAGTTGAAGAATTTCCCAGTTGATAACTACTGCCCACATGAAGATGCCAACACCAAAGGTAAAGTTTCCATCCTTGTTAATATCTCCTCATTCATTTGAATTGTTTCATATGCTGATGGTCTAGAATGTATGTCACAGTGATACTTTGTTACTTTAAATGTCAAAAACACTATGTAGCTGGTCGTAGTGGTCCTCTGTTGCCCAGTTGATAGAGCATGGGACTTGCAATGCCAGGATAGTGGGTTTGATTCCCAGGACCACTCGTAGAACAAATGTATGCACGCATGACTAAGTCGCTTTGGACAAAAGCATCTGCTAAATGGTATATATTAATATTGTTATATTACTTTGCATGTTTCATGTTGCACAGATAGAGAGTGCAAACCTTGTCAAGTTGGCTGGGTGCTGTTCCAATCCAGTTGTTACCTGTTTCTGCACATTAAAGTCCCCTTTGGTCACCTTTGGAGGACCTGGCAAGGAAGCAGACAGCACTGCAAAAACAACAATGCCGATTTGGTTGACATAGGCAGTCAAGAGGAACAGGTAGGACACTGCTATAGGTAAATGCTTTAAGGGAGATTCACACAGCCTTTAAAGGGTTACTCAAGCAATACAAATGTACAAAAAGTAGGAACCATATTAAAATGTGATATATAGCTCCTGTATGTTCATGGAAACACCCTCATAACATGAAGTTCATTAACACTGCTACAACTGTGCTCCTTGTTATATGGTATGAAAGTGGTACTTCCTGTTGTCTCATTTTGTAGGCTAAGAATGTGCTTCAAATAAGACTTTTCTCACTTTTGGCAATGTGTCGTACTTCTTGAGCATCAAATATTTTGATAAAAGGAATCGGGTTTGAGCTAATCAATACATGAATAGAATTGTGTATATATATTTAATATATATCTAATACACTAAGTGTACAAAACATTAGGAACACCTTCCAAATATTAATTGGCACCCCATTTTGCCCTCAGAACAGCCTCAATTTGTCAGAAAGTGGACTCTACAAGGTGAAAGCGTTCAACAGGGATGCTGGCCCCATGTGGACAATGCTTCCCACAGTTGTCAGTTTGGCTAGATGTCCTTTGGGTGGTGGAATATTCTTGATAAACACAGGAAACTGTTGAGTATTAAAAAAAACAGCAGAGTTCTTGAAACACAAACTGGTACACCTGGCACCTACTACCATACCCCATTCAAAGGCACTTCAAAAGATCTTGCCCATTCACCCTCTGAATGGCACACAGTCCATGTCTCAAATGTCTCTAGGCTTAAAATCCTTCTTTAACCTGTCTCTCCTCATCTTGATCTACAATGATTAAAGTGTATTTAACAAGTGACATCAATAAGGGATCATAGCTTTCACCTGGTCAGTCTGTCATGGAAAGAGCACGTGTTTCTAATGTTGTGTACACTCAGTGTATGACCGCCTTTTCACGAATTTGATTCTATAAGCTTGAAGCCCATTCAAAAGAAATAGGGGACTGACAACAGGAAGTACTTTCATACAGTATTCTCTTTCATTTGGACCCGATAAGATGCATTTATCCATAACGTTTAGACACTGTCACACTGCGTCACAAAACTGTGGATTACTGTTAAATGTATCCTATATTTATTTTGATCTACTTTTGGTTTCCTTAATTTCTCATTCAGGAATTCATTCTCAACAACACTCAAGCCTACTATGATGAAGATCATGGGTACTGGATCGGCCTGACTGACATTGCAGAAGACGGTCAATGGCTTTGGGTTGATGGACGTAATCAGAATCTGACTGATGGGTAAGAACATTCCAAAGAAGCATGTTGCCTAAAACAATTCTTCACTAAGGGTTGGATTCAATCGGTTCGCAAAAAAGATTCGCAAAATTTTAAATCAATGTTCCCACGTTCGCAGACTGCATTCACGGTAAACGCTGCATGCCGGCCCAATTGGAAATCATTACCTTTAAATCTTAACGTGGCTCTTCCGCGATACATTGAATCCAGCCTTAAGTCATTATTTTTGGGGGTTATGTTTTTTCATTCATTGTAGGATTACTTTTCACAGGTTTTGGAAGATTCAACCTGTATGGGGTCGCGATTGTGCTTTAACTAACCCAAACAATGCACCTTTGGCTAATTGGAATGCTGCATCGTGTGGCCAGAGAAACCGATGGATCTGTGAGAGTAAAGCATTAATATGGTCAGGGTAAATTGAGCCATGTTCACAGTCAAAATATCTATTGTATAGCAGTGTATAAAACATTTAAATAGAACACTTGTGTAGGGCTTTCATAGGTTCCGTTTTTCATTTTAATAATTGTTTTATAAACGATGCAATACTTCTAAATTAGCAGCTTTGTCACTTCATGTAAATGTACCTCATCAGAGAGTAGTAAGGAAAGTTAATTGAGCAAATAAAATGCATTACTGTGCTCATATGTAGCAACCTCATATCTGATGTTGATATCACATTGTTTAAAACAGCCATGTTAAGAATATTATCAATACAAGACCACCAGACAAGTACAAAAACACCAGTTGACGCTGAAATATATATTTTCTTAGAGTCTGTAGCTGAA
The DNA here is from genome assembly GCF_029448725.1 of Salvelinus fontinalis. NCBI lineage: Eukaryota > Metazoa > Chordata > Actinopteri > Salmoniformes > Salmonidae > Salvelinus > Salvelinus fontinalis. The sequence goes on along the minus strand of NC_074670.1, from coordinate 27,318,138 downwards.
TCTTTCCATACAAATAAAAATGTTGACAAGAAACAAAACATCCTTTTTGCATGGTGTTGCAATAATGGCCATTGAGCGTTAATTAAAAATAGACTTCATTTCATTAGATGGTTTCATGTGTCTATGAGACGTATTAGAGCGCCGACCCAAATCCCTGACCTGTTTCCTCTCCAACTAGTCCTCATCAATCTGGTTCCTGTTGTTTAGCGGTCTTCTATTTTTTAGAGGTATGGAGGACGATACATCATGCAACCTGTCCTCTACTGTCTGCTTGTCCTCTGCATTTTTTTCTTTTTACCTTTTATTTTAGGTTCCTCCTCCACCGTTCTCACTTCCTCTATTGCTCCATCCCGTTTCTTTTTCTTTTGGAGGGGAATCTGCCACAGTTTCCGAGTGGTTGGTTTCTCTATCAGTGTTTCATCTCCTCAGCCACCTCTGTTCTTGGAGGACTTCTTCTTGGTAGTAGTGTGAGTCAGTCTGTTGCTGAGTGGCACCTTCTCCCTCTGAAGCCTCTTCACCGCCTCCTCCGGCTTCACTCTCTATAGAAATGACAGCAGTTTCACACACCTCCATTTAGATGACAGTTCTCGCCCTCTTCCAACACCTTCCTCTGGGTTGGCTGAGCATTGTCTGCTGTATTATCTTCCACAGACGTTAGTTCTTCCTCTACAGGAACCGCCGCCACCTCCCCACTCCTTTGAACTATCCTTCTTTTTCACCTTTATTTCCATGTTGGTACTTCTGGAGACGACAGCAGAATCGGCATTCTCTTCAGCCACATTCTCACGGGTATCCTCAGTGATTCTTCCTCTTTTTTCCCCCCTGGGTCTCATCCGTCAGTTCACCCTCAGGGATCTGGGCAGCTGGCCGGGTAATGGTGGTGACGCTATCTGGTGTTGCAGCCGCTAGTTGGTTTTTCTTGCCATACTTTGCCATGAACTCTTGCTCCTGCTGCTCCAGTCTGGCTAGCTTGGCACTCATGGTAAGGCCGTGTCTGGCTCCTCTGTGGCGAACAGGAATAGGGACAAACAATGTTCAGCTTCCTTATTAAGACATGCAAGACCAGGTTCAAGCCCTCCACCAACAGCATGCACCAAGATAGAACACACATTCATGGGATTTGTTTATGTTTATTACAAACTTATTGGTGACAAGCAAAATACTTACTTGTGAGCGGTGCCTCCTCCACAAGCCTTCACCAGGTCAGCGTCAAAGGGAGAGGGAAATAGCATGTATTATTTAAACCTGTGAGTACATAAAACCACTGTTGTTAATCTTCACATTGACATAAACAAATAACCTTCACAAACTGATATCAATCCCTGTATGGTGGTGGATGGTATTGGGCAGTGAGGTTCTTACTTGGTGGTGCTGGAGAGTTCCAGTCTCTGGTCCTCATCGTCAGAGCTGCTGCTGTCATCTGTACTGGACGACTTCTACTCTGGCTGCGCCAGTCCTGCCAGGAGGGTGGCAGACTAGGAGGAAGAGAAATACAACCGTTCCAGTCCATATCATTAACCTAAGTGCAGTATCTTTCTGTACTATCAAGAGAGCACATTGGCACAGATATGGAAGTGTGTTCCAGTTGGATTTGTTTATCTGTACCTTCACAAAGCATCCATAAAGTTTCTCTTCCCAGCTTTTGTTGGCTGCTTGTTGGAGATCATTCCTTCCTCCTCAACCAACTTCTTCACCTGCACACCATTCTGGAACAGAAAGGTGGAGATGTAGCCTATGCCCAATGCAAGTGGGTGAATGTGTGTATGCGTGGTTAAATACTCTCATTTCACACACCCCTTCTGAGGACGTAACTCACCAGATTCCACTTCCAGGCTAGAAGATGCTTTGTTGAAGACATGGTCCCACCAATGGAAGGTGAACTGCTCCCCTTGACAATGTCCCATCCCTCCCTTGCCACATTCACTATGACAGCCTCACATATACCATTCTCCTGCCGACCAAGACCTTTACCTGTGAACAGTGAGGGGTCTTCTATTAGTGGTAGACTAAGAACATTAGATCTAGTTACCATTCATAACACAGAATTAGATACAACTGGCAACTACTACTAGTAGTGACATCAAACATTCAGGCTACTGCACAGACAAAGAGGCTCTAGTCTAGAACGCACGGTTAAATTGTGTTTGAGAGCATTTTTTTTTTTTACACTAAATCATTAAATTAGTGAAAAATAGATGTCATTGTTGCAATAGTTTGAGTGGGCAACATACACAATCATCTTAAATTGACATGTTTAATTATTTTGCCATATTGAATATTGCACTAATTTCCCTAATGTTGCCATTTTGTTACTACCTTACAAGCTTGCATTTTCAACCCATAATAAACTCAGCAAAAAAAGAAACGTCCTCTAATGTAGCTAGCAGTCTTCTACAAATTGTCCTCTAACCAGTGATGTACACATTATTCCATGTGGTTTTCGATAGGAGTGATTGACAAATAAGTGTTGGGTTTCTTTTTCTGTTTTGGCAACCCCCATATCAAAATGCATCACCCCAATGTAGCCCACTGTCTTCTACAGGATGTTCTCTAACCAGTGATGTAAAAATATCAAGTAATATGAAATACAAGTAAATTGTTGCACATATATGATAGTACATTTTATGTTTAGGTTTTCAAGATATCAAACTGTTTCTGCATATTGGGTATTTATTATGACACTTTAAAACTGTTTTGACATTGGGCTATTTATCCAATTTAGCCAGCACCATTTAACACAAGTTTTAGGAATATAAATTGAACTTTCAACATTCAATTCCAATGGTATTGTACTTAAAATCTGGTAACAACTGCTGAATGAGTCCAAAAAACGTGCTGTGATGGATTTATTTTGATGATATTCCAGAAATCTGGAAAACGGGTTTGCCCTGCCTACTAATGTACTTTACAAGCAAGTTCAAGCTGTCATATGTATAACGTTACACTTGATATAGTAGCCTTGTTACTGTTATTTTTCACTGTTGTTTTTATTTCTTTACTTACCTATTGTTCACCCAATACCTTTTTTTAACTTAGAAATTGCACTGTTGGTTAGAGCCTGTAAGTAAGCATTTCACTGTAAGGTCTACTGTTGTATTCGGTGCACGTCACAAATAAACTTTGATTTGAGAAACTGCTGGCTGTAATCGATGTTCATTAGCTAACAGAATGTCCATCATTAATTGACTATACTATTACTAAATACATTTCTGAAAATCTAACATTAACTTTACCTTGTTCCCAGCCATGACGCAGTAGCTATTGCCCTGCAAACTTCAGTCCACGGCTCTTTTCCTGAGCAGTTTCTGCCATTTACTTCCAAAGAAATGAACATGTTAGCTAGCCAGCTAGCTATATTACACTGCATTTGGCAGGTCTTCAGTCTCAGGTGTCAACATTTAAGTATTAGATAGTTGAACAGTAATGCACAAAATAATACACTATTTTCTCAAATATAATATACACATTCCGTTTGGAAGTCTGCAAAAAATACTGCTCTGTCAAAGTTTCAGCTTGGGTTAAGCTAACGAAATCTAACAAGATATCGCAGCTAAGTTAGGTAGTTTTAAGAGAACATTTACACTTGAATGCAAGTTATTAACGTTACTGTGCTAATAAGGCCTGTAAATGAAATCATAAACAACGACCGGAGTAATGGAACTAATTATTTTTCCTCGTCTGGTTATCTATACTCACATCGTTGTTCAAACGGGATAAATAAAAACGTTTTCACAGTTCTATTGAACCATGAGGTAAATTCCGCACGACCCCGGAAAAGGCTAAACTTCTTGTTCTTCTTCGACGAGGTTTAACGGCAGTTGGCATCTAATAAATGTTGCATTACCGCCACCTACTAGACTGGAGTATGACTCCCTTATACTTTGCTTGTAAATACAAAATAAAAACAAATCACCAAATACCCTACCATCTAACCCTACACTCACCACCCTACTCCACTATTTAAATCTATCTAGGCCTACCTCAGGCCAACAGCCTGAAAGGACAGGTCACCACCACTTAATACACCCTGTAACTCTTCTGACGTTAAGTCTCGTACACCCAAATACCTCTCTGTAGCATCCACCACAATTTTAATTTTCTGCAACTTACATTCCATCCCTGCAGTACAGTTGAAAACCATTGCTATAAATGCAAAAAAATCCAATCTTAATGAAGCATAGAGTACCAGAAAGTTTGAACACACCTACTCATGCAAGGGCTTTTATTTTGACTATTTTCTACATTATAGAATAATGGCGTCAGGTAACCTAGTGGTTAGAGTGTTGGACTAGTAACCGAAAGGTTGCAAGATCAAATCGCTGAGCTGACAAGGTAAAAATATGTCATTCTGCCCCTGCACAAAGGCAGTTAACCCACTGTTCCTAGGCTGTCATTGAAAATAAGAATATGTTCTTAAAACTGACTTGCCTAGTTAAATAAAAGTAAAATAAAAACATCAAAGCTATGAACACAAGTGGAATCATGTAGTAACCAAAAAAGTGTGAAACAAATCTAAATATATTTTATCTTAACCAGCTTCACCTGGAATGCTTTTCCAACAGTCTTGAAGGAGTTCCCACATATATTGAGCACTTGTTGACTGCTTTTCCTTCACTCTGAGGTCCATCCCAAACCATCTCAATTGGGTTGAGGTCGGGAGATTGTGGAGGCCAGGTCATCTGATGCAGCACTCAATCACTCTCCTTCTTTGTGGTCGAATAGCTCTTACACAGCCTGGAGGTGTTTTCCTGTTGAAAAACAAATGATAGTGGGACTAAGCGCAAACCAGATGGGATGGTGTATTGCTGCAGAATACTGTGGTAGCCAAGCTGTTTAAGTGTGGCTTGAATTCTGAATAAATCACAGACAGTGTCACCAGAAAAGCACTCCCACACCATCACACCTCCTCGTCCATGCTTCACGGTGGGAACCACACATGCAGAGATCATCCGTTCACCTACTCTGCATCTCACAAAGACATGGCGGTTGGAACCAAAAATCACAAATTTGGACTCATCAGACCAAAGGACAGATTTCCACCGGTCTAATGTCCATTGCTTGTGTTTCTTGGCCCAAGTAAGTCTCTTCTTCTGATTGGTGTCCTTTAGAAGTGGTTTCTTTGCAGAAATTTGACCATGAAGGCCTGATTCACGCATTCTCATCTGAACAGTTGATGTTGAGATGTGCCTGTTACTTGAACTCTGTGAAACATTTATTTTGGCTGCAATCTGAGGTGCAGTTAATTACCGATTTCTGAGGCTGGGAATGCTAATGAACTTGTCCTCTGCAGCAGAGGTAACTCTGGGTCTTCCTTCCCTCTGGCGGTCCTCATGTGAGCCAGTTTCTTCACAGTTTCTACATAGTTTTTGCGACTGCACTTGAAGAAACGTTCAAAGTTCTTGACATTTTCTGTATTGACTGACCCTCATGTCTTAAAGTAATGATGGGCTGTTGTTTCTCTTTGCTTGTTTGAGCTGTTCTTGCCATAATATGGACTTGGTCTTTTACCAAATGGGGCTATCTACTGTATACCACTCCTTTCTTGTCACAACACAACTGATTGGCTCAAACGCATTATTAAAGGAGGAAAGAAATTCCACAAATTCGCTTTTAACAAGGCACACCTGTTAATTGAAATGCATTCCAGGTGACTACCTCATGAAGCTGGTTAAGAGAATGCCAAGAGTGTGAAAAGCTGTCATCAGGGCAAGGGTGGCTATTTTGAAGAATCTCAAATATATTTGGATTTGTTTAACACATTTTTTGGTAACTACATGATAGCAAACCAGGTGGCACCATCAAACACAAACCATGTGTTTGATGTATTTGATACCATTCCACCTATTCCGCTCCAGTCCTTACCACAAGGCCATCCTCCCCAATCAAGATGCCACAAACCTCCTGTGTTGAAACTACAGTCATTTCAAACGAATGTGCCCTATATCCTCCGAACAGTGGACTCTTGATTAGCCTGTCACAGTTCTGACAGTGGGCCTACCTGCCCCCTTGTTCTTGCAAACCTGCCTCCTAGGGCCCCAATGGAGAAACCCCATGTTGGGACCCCAGAGAAAATTGCATTGTGATAATGTTTTCCTCAACAGCTGTTTACCCAACCTTTCCAACTTATACCCATCCTGTTTGTAAAAATGTTGCACGTTTCTTATAAATATGGAACCTATGGGAAGCTATCAAGACATTGTTTTACTTATCATGCTTTGAAAATGTCAATGATTCATAATTAATATTTTATCACAATATTTTAAAGCAGCAGCTTGCCACATGAGTAAGTCTATCATAATACACGAGGGGTCATATGAGATAATTTGTAATTTGTCTAATTCTATGATTTTCTGCAGGATATGAGCTCAATTGATTTTAATTTAGCTTTTGAGTTTGTGTAGAGACATAGGCTACAGTTCCATTCTAACTGCATCCCCAGGCTCAATTAGTGCACAGCCGGCAGGTGGATATGATTAGTTCCACCCTACAGAAGTCCACTCAGGCTTTGCCTCATAGGACCCTGGTTGGGTACTCCAGCCTACAGGAAACCATTTTATTTTTTCCGTGGGCTCTTGGTTTCCTCATGACAAGGATGTGTGCACCATTAACCCACCATGCAGTGCTGTTTATCTGTGTGAACACTCGGTGGTAGGAAAAACACACATCCTGAAGTCCCCAGTTATCATCACCAGCCTACTGTTTACCAGGAAACTCTTCTCTTGCTGCCTTACAGTCCCTATAAACCACCCAGACACACGGTTAGCACAGCAGTCGCAACATATATTGTGAGCCAGAAATACCCAATGTCAATAAAACGTGTCTGTCTGGTCATGTTTAACATCCCTGTCCTGAAACTCAGTGACCAACTGAGGAGGGGAAAAGCCCAAGGGGAAAGAAAGAAGAGGTAAAAATGTATTTTGTGCAGTATGCATATTATCATTTTTCAACAGGAGTACATTTACATGACTAAACCTTTACATCACCAGGCCTACTATGTTGAAGTATTGGTTCTGTACAGTGGTGGGAAATGATTTAAAGATGCCTTCATCAAACACTGAGTCTACATGATGTCACTGATGCACTCGGTCTGTCCTCCATATGAGCCAGTCGTAGCAAACTGGTGTTCTGTCTACCTAGCATGCAATTAGTTATTTTGTTTCCCATCAAATATTCATTGCCGATTGGTCCTTACTTACAATCTGAACCACAAATTCTTGATCATATCACCTCATCCACTTCTTCAGATCTTAAACTAGGCTAATGTAATGAATAGCGGTCATGTATGACAAAGTGTTGAATAAAACTCTAATGTGCACTTTGACGTGATCACCTACTGTATTAGTTCAATCTCACTGAAAATGTATCAACCATATACTTTAGTCCTTCAACAAGATAATAAATCAATTTGCCAATTTCGTTTTTGTTAATTGTGAAAAGTCTAATTGCAATCAAATGTTTACTATTCTATACTTGTATCTCTCTCGCTCTCTCTTCTCTCGTTCTTGTTTCCTGTTCACAGTTTTTCAGTTCGCTTCTTGCCTCTCCTCCTCTCAATCCACAATCTGCGACTACAGACCCTCCCCCGATTGATGCGGCTGAAACCAGTGCACTGAAGTTGTGAAATTATATTACTTCTCTTTCTTCACTGACTTCATCTGGAACAAATTTTCCACCGCTGGAAATGTGTTATAATATCTTGAGGTAGCCTACTTTGAGATCGCAAATACAGTGGATTAACAACAAATGCTTTTCACCCAGGTGAGTACAGAAAACATATGCGTTAAGAAAACAAACGATAATTTGTTTGATTATTGATTATTTGCAGATTATTCAAACTGTAGCGGTCATATTTAGATCTGTATGATTTTTTAAATTCTCTCCCGTACTGTTGTCTTGCTCTTTTCTCTGAAATACAGCACATACAGTAAGTAGTACATCCTGACATGCCTGCTTATTACCATGTATATTAGTAGATAGAAAATAACACGTGAATACTGCACATTTGTATTTGGAATGCTGTTTTTGTGAGTATTTCTTGTCATGAATGTTTGCTGGGCCATAGCCATATCCTCAATCTTCATGACTAAACCGGGTCAATTAATATTTTGTTAAAAGGATTAGCCTATAGTCTTGATATGCAAAACATGATCTGACTATCATAGAGTGCCATCTTAATGTGTATTGTTTGATCAGGCTTGCAGTTGATTGGTTTAGGGTTCAAGTTGTTTCAAAGACGGTGCCACTTGCCTGCCCCCCCCCCCCCCTTTCTGAAGTCAGGAGGGCAAGATATCATCCAAGATATCAACCTGCATATTGTTACAAATAAATTACGTTTTTCATCTTTATTACTGATGTTTATTTTCATCTTATCGAGTATAGTAACTCTAATTATATTAGCAATAAAGAATATAGGTGAAGTAATGTTACTGTAGCTTTACTAGTCCTAGTTCTTTGTTTTTTCAAGTCTTACTCTTAAATACCAGGTACAGTATAATGACTGTAATGACAAAACAGTAGAACTCAACTCATAACAGAGATGTGGGCTAGAACACACTCATTTTCATCCCCCCAGATTGGTTTATTGACTAGTCATTACTAGGACAGCTCTTGTCTAAAGCTGCTGTGCTACTATCTGTGACACACAAACCTTTGATGTGCAGGCAGTATGTCCTCCATTAGAGAATGGAGAGCAGAGGAAGTCAGTGGGAGTAGGTCGGTTTGGAGTAGGTCTGTTGTTGTTTCCTTACGCCAAACGGCCAGCCTCCGCCTCTGTTGTCTTTTCATTTTATTAAGCGCCTCTGGGGTATTCCAAGATCTTAATTGACCTTGAGGCCTATGTTGTGGCAAGGCAAGAGTCATGACTAATGGCAACGAAACGTGGAGATGGTGCGGTTGTCACTTCTCGCAGTATGCGACACATTGTGACACGGTCTGAGTGACTGAGTCAACTTTCAACACTCTTCCATGTGTAGTCTCTCAAGTTGGAAACATACCAAATAGGACAATCATAGGGAGTCCTCTGGTGGATCTGGCTCACCCAGTGGTTTTCATATCTATGTGGAGCACATTTCCTTTTTGGATGACACATATACAGTTGAAGTCGTAAGTTTACATACACTTAGGTTGGAGTCATTAAAACTCGTTTTTCAACCACTCCACAAATTTCTTATGAGCAAGCTATAGTTTCGGCAAGTTGGTTAGGACATCTACTTTGTGCATGACACAAGTAATGTTTCCAACAATTGTTTACAAACAGATTATTTAACTTATAATTCACTGTATTACAATTCCAGTGGGTCAGAAGTTTACATACACTAAGTTGACTGTGCCTTTAAACAGCTTGGAAAATTCCAGAAAATGATGTCATGGCTTTAGAAGCTTTTCATAGGCTAATTGACATAATTTGAGTCAATTGGAGGCGTACTTGTGGATGTATTTCAAGGACTACCTTCAAACTCAGTGCCTCTTTGCTTGACATCACGGGAAAATCAAAAGGAATCAGCCAAGGCCTTAGGAAAAAAATTGAAGACCTCCACAAGTCTGGTTCATCCTTCGGAGCAATTTCCAAACGCCTGAAGGTACCACGTTCATCTGTACAAACAATAGTACGGAGGTATTGGGACCACGCAGCCGTCATACAGCTCAGGAAGGAGACGCGTTCTGTCTCCTAGAGATGAATGTACTTTGGTGCGAAAATCCCAGAACAATAGCAAAGGACCTTGTGAAGATGCTGGAGGAAACAGGTACAAAAGTATCTATATCCACAGTAAAACGAGTCCTATATTGACATAACCTGAAAGGCCGCTCAGCAAGGAAGAAGCCACTACTCCAAAACAGCCATAAAAAAAGACAGACTATGGTTTGCAACAGTACATGGGGACAAAGAACATACTTTTTGGAGAAATGTCCTCTGGTCTGATGAAACAGAAATAGAACTGTTTGGCCATAATGACCATCGCTATGTTTGGAGGAAAAAGGGGTAGGCTTGCAAGTGAAAGAACACCATCCCAACCGTGAAGCACGGGGGTGGCAGCATCATGTTGTGGGGGTGCTTTGCTGCAGGAGGGACTGGTGAACTTCACAAAATAGATGGTATCATGAGGGAGGAAAATGATGTGGATATTTATTTTTTATTTTTATTTTTTAAATTTTATATCCTTTTCTCCCCAATTTTCGTGGTATCCAATCGCTAGTAATTACTATCTTGTCTCATCGCTACAACTCCCGTACGGGCTCGGGAGAGACGAAGGTCGAAAGCCATGCGTCCTCCGAAGCACAACCCAACCAAGCCGCACTGCTTCTTTAACACAGCGCGCCTCCAAGCCGCACCAATGTGTCGGAGGAAACACCGTGCACCTGGCCCCCTTGGTTAGCGCGCACTGCGCCCGGCCCGCCACAGGAGTCGCTGGAGCACGATGAGACAAGGATATCCCTACTGGCCAAACCCTCCCTAACCCGGACGACGGGTTAGGGAGGGTTTGGAAAACACATTGATATTTGTCTGTAGTATGCTGACCTCTTTACAAAAGTAGATACCCACTGGGCACAGACGTCAATTCAACATTTATTCCACGTTGGTTCAATGTCATTTCATTGAAATGACGTGGAAACATCATTAATTCAACCAGCGTGTGCCCAGTGGATAAATCGAGATTCAGTGTGGATTTTTCTGTCTGATGTCCATACATACTGCTCTGCATATCTAGAGTACACCTCCTGGATACGTGTCTGTTTGTCTACAGACTGTTACTGCCATCAGTGAGTACTGTATGAAGATTTGGTGATCTCTTTTCTGTCTGTGGTCTAACTACAGATTCCTCTCTTCAATCAAACAGCTGGAGTTTATCCATTGCTCTCCTCTGACTGGCCTTCAATGACCATCTGTTTCTCCATCCAAAAGGTGAAGTATGGAGGTCTGGTGAGCCATCGGACATGTTTTGATTTGGGATGACACTGGCCAGACAGAGCCGAGGTAGAAATAGAACGAGTAGAGATGAGGTAAATGTAGTTACAGTATATTTACTTCACGTTAATTTGATCTTCCAAATGGCAGAAACCCTCTGTTTATAAAGGTTTATTGTAACGCCACATAGTACACTGGGTCTCTATGTGTTTTCTTTTGAAAGCTATGGCTTTTCATGAAAGGTTTATACCAGGCCACACACCATTTGTGTGTTGTTATTGAGTTGAGATTGTAGTTGTAGTGGATCCTTGCTTGTTTTTTATCCAAACATGTCACTTTATGGACTCAAAACATTGTTTATATAGAAGGTGGATTAATGGTTGTACTGTACAGAGGGCCTGGGAGGTTCTTACGAGTTTTTTTTACATCGTAGTCTGGCAGATTTAGTGTTGTCAAATCTACACAGAAAACTCCCAGTTGATTAATAAACCTCCCAAGGATTTCTTGTGATTGTCAATATTAAAATGAATACTTGACTTGATTTGATGATTGATCAATCTTGTCTTTTCAGTCTTTTGTGCAGATAACTCCTCGTAATGGGAAACAGCATAAAGCAATGGCACGTTCAAAAGAAGGTGACAGAGATGTAATATTCCTACCACATGCTTGTATAAGTCTCTCAACCCCATATGCTCTGCAGCCGTGCAGATAATTTGGAGCAGATACGACTGCAGCCATGCAAGACGTGGTTTTGGACCGGTTTTGCTGTGGAACATGGACAGTTACTATAGGCTCTGGCTCAAATAAACTTTCATAAAGAACAGCTGGTTTGGATAGAGGATCGAGGGGGAGGGGACTGGAAAGGGCTAATGGAGTGACCACAGAGTACTTGTACTGTGGTGAGTGTCTTTGGAGCTGCTTGTGTTGTTGGTTGGTTGGGTGGGTGATGTTGGGTAGGGAGGGTGGTATTGTGGAGGGGTGGTGGAGACATGTGTAATTAAGATTTGGGGGCCTGTTCTGGTGCCTCTCGTTTCATGCGGTGTCTATAGAGGAAGGCTGTAACAAACAGAAACCTGAGCTGTAGAGAGAGGAAATGTATTCCCTTTAACGTCTCATTGCTTTCTCAGGCCGTCTTGAGAAAATGGTTGTGCTTTTTCCACTCTTCGTTTCTTTCAGCAGCTGGTGTGAGGTCATTTATGTAAATGAAGCAAGAGCCATTTATTTTCTCAACTGTTGGATAAGATGTCAGATTTATAATATAATGTGAATTCTGAATGCTAAAATAAATAACTGTTATGTCATGCTTGGCACCCCATTGACATGTATTGGTAGAGCGCCACTTGATGTTTTTCCCAGTTCCCGACCTACAGCCAACCCAGTCGTCCACCAGCTGTGTGGAGCAGTGACTCCATGGCTCTCCATCATGCATTTTATGAGATCCCCTCCCCTCACAAACATTTCCATTATTCAGGTCAGGTAATAAAAGGGAGAGTTAGTCACAGAGAAATGCAGAATGAGAGAGTATCCCTCGTCAACATCACCATTATTCAAAACAACAGTCTATGTTAGCATCCCAATGGATTTGCTCTTGGAAACTCTGGGTACAGCAATGCCAGTATTGGTATGATGGTGTTGGTAGAGGATAGTTTTTCTTTTACCTGCCAAAATCCCTCCTCAGCTGTGTTTACTTGTCAGAGGAAGGGAAGGTTGGGATGCAGACCTGGATTTACAGGCAAGATGTTTCCTATCCGCTTCCTATTGTTTGTCCTAGTTCTGTCTGCCTGCGCTCCACAGCGATGAGCGAGGGGAAGAGCTAGGAGAATGTAGACTTGTGGGGATTCGGGAGACTGGGATGTTTTAACTTAGTTTTCTTTTTTCACCATGGCAGATAAACAGAGCAGAACAAACAAACTATTTGCGTCAAGAGGCAGCTTGGCCCCTGTGTTTTATAAGAGGTGAGCGAGCACATGAGTTAGTAGAGTCAATATTGAGCCATCTTTTTTTAAATGGTCGAATGACCTATATGATCAAGATGACCCCATTTAAAGGATGCTTTTGAAGTAGTGCTGAAGGAAAGGAAGAAGCAGTAACACTTTTACAGTGTGTTAACTACAAGGAAATTACTTGATACCTACTCACAGCTATAGCCATTTATAGTTATTAGTTGTCAGGCTACCATTAGAGCATGCCGCATTTCCACTTCAACTTATGTAAAAAAATAAGTTCAGATCTCTACTGATTAGTTCCCACTTTGCACACAGAAAAATAAAGTGTTACATTTGTTTGCCGTTTCCTTGATTGGCGAAGATCATACCCAAAGAGGAAGGGATGCTCCTGGCCCCTCTCCTTCCTCGCCTGCCCCCCGTGTTATTTGCCCAGGACGTCCTGTGTGGTGGCGGTGGTGTGCATCTGGCCCTTGTCTCCAGGTTGCCCCCTGCCTTCCTGTTCTGTCGAGCAGTCCTGCAGGTGTGACACAAAACATTTGTTTTACCATATGATTACATTTTGCATGCATAATGACCACATGGCTGTATTTTCCTCTTACTCTTTGCTGAATTTATCGCTTTTATGTTTTGGAGCCGAAGTGAAATAAGTAACGCTGCCACCTATAGGTCTCAAAATAGGATACAGCACCACCGCTGTGAAAAGCATAGTCGCAAAGACAAAGGATAGGAACATTTCTAAGGGTTCACCTTCAGGGTAGCACACGTGGCTCAAGTTCTAAAGTGACAAAATAAAAAAACGAGTTTGGTCTTTAACTTCCAAAAGCTCAGAATGAGGGAGATATTTTGGTTCTGTGAAGAAAAAGCTGCGATAAAAGGATCACATTAATAAGAAGCAGATTTCCTCCTTCGCCCTCCAAAGGCAGCGCACCGAAGGCCAGAGGCAGGCCAGTAAATCTATTGGGTTTAAATGAGAGGAATTTACTGGCCCAGACTGAACTTCCTGGAAAAACAGAGAGGTAGTAGAGATAGAGAAAGAAAGAGACAAGTACCTTATGATATGCATCCCACTCTTAGTTCTTCCCCTGGTTGCTGTCCCATTGAGTTATTTTTGCTAGCATGTCACAGTACCTTTCTGATGTGCAGTCATTCAGCCATAATGCAGACAGAGGGACGAGTCTGTAGATGCACATCTGCCTGCACGTGTTTAGGTCTATGTCTCTTCATGCATTGTGCATAATGACCTAACCACATACCCTGCAGGCTTTTTACATTTAGGGGGTACATGAGGTAAATAAATGCCCAGATGGGACACCATTATTTCTCCCCAAACAGGAAATGATGCCCAGAACTCATCTTGTAAATTTAAAGAAGATGAACTACAACAACAGAGAAAAGATATACCAACAGCTACCCAAATATGGGTTCCAGCTCGTGCCTATCTCACTAACTGCAAATAAACTTGCCAGCCAGTTACATTAGAAGTGTTGTCTTAATCGAAAGCAGATGCTGCGTGGTCGTAGTCTGTTATCATAAATTGCTCTCAGTTTCATGGAACTGTGAAGTAAAAAAAATGTGAAGGCCCAGTGCAGTCAAACTTCTGTTTTGTATCGTATTGTACAAGAGCTGATGAAACTAACACTGTAAAAGTATGAACAAATGTGATCAGTGTTATTTCCTGATAGTTGCTGGTTGAAAATACAATATACACAGGACCTTCTAATTAGCAGGTTTGCATGGGAGGGAGTTTCGGCTTTCCATGGCGACATGGGGTAAATTGGTTAATAGACGAATAACAAAGAGCGTTCCAAACCACTCTGCCAATAACAAATAGTTTTCAGTTTTTCCCTTCCCACTCAGAGCCTTCCCAGACAGTCCTAGCAAATGTTTTGCTTGAGAGATAGTTTTTTGCTTAAATGCAATTTTGCCCATTTGAATGGAAATCTATTACAGTAAGGTACTTAATTGTTACCAAGAAATTATTTAATATGGATATAAAACGGGTTCATTAGGCCTTTAAAGCTAATGCCCATGGCATGAAATGTGTGGTGTTATTGAAGAGGACACTGAATCAGATATTCAACCATGTGATTCTGAAGGATCAGTGTATGTGACACTAAATGTGGAAAATCTTTGTTTATTCCTTGGGATGTCTTTAGTTTTTCTAAAGATCTGCATTGCACGGAAACCTATATATTAGGAATTACCATGCCTGTATCGTAGAAATACTTAAACTAAGGTATACTGTAATATCCAAATCTGTGTTAATGTACCTATCAGGGCCGCTGTGTGTCCTATTGAGACCATGGTCCCGTTTGCTTTAGTGTTAGCCAAGGCAGAGGGGGGTTGCTACCACATCCTGTCAGTGGAGAGGGGACTGCAGCTAAGATCTGGGACTAGTAGTAGGAAATCTGCATGGGATTCAACCAAGGGAAAGGGGATAGTGGCTAGAGATCGAAAGTGTGCCTGCACACACTTGCTGTGGGGGAGGGCATGTGAGGCCCTCCATGAAGTCACTGTTGGTCTCTGTGTGTGCACATCTGTGTTTATGTGGATGTTTGATGGAAGGTTTTTTGATGACCAGGCAATTTTTGCTGTCCACATCAGTTCAGCATTTCCTTTTGTTAGAGTACATTCTGCTTGGCTGTTTCCCTTAGTGAGAAAATACAGAACACAACATTATTGGAATACTGTAACAGTGCTGCTCTACGGCCAATGATTAATTGGGTATTGCTTGTCAGACCGCAAAATTGAGGAAGTAGGAGATGCAGAGAGTGTTTTTGAATTGGCCACTGCCAGTGTAGTAAATCCAGATGTGCACAGTTTCAGACTACAGTGTGGTTGTCACGTTCCTGACCTGTTTTCCTTGTTTTTGTATGTGTTTAGTTGGTCAGGGCGTGAGTTGGGGTGGGCATTCTATGTTATGTGTTTCTATGTTGGGTTAAATGTGTTGCCTGATATGGTTCTCAATTAGAGGCAGGTGTTTGACGTTTCCTCTGATTGAGAACCATATTAAGGTAGGCTGTTCTCACTGTTTGTTTGTGGGTGATTGTTCCTGTGTCTGTGTCTGTATGCACCACACGGGACTGTTTCGTGTTTTCGTTCGTTTGTGTAGTCTGTACCTGTTCGTGCGTTCTTCGTGTTTATGTAAGTTCTTGTTCAGGTCAGTCTACATCGTTTGTTATTTTGTAATCAATTCAAGTGTTCTTCGTCTGTCTGTAAATAAATTCATTCATGTATTCATCTACCGCTGCGTTTTGGTCCGATCCATGCTCCTCCTCGTCTGAGGAGGAGAACGAATTTGACGACCGTTACAGTGGTCATAAAACAGGCATGACTTTTCTAGACTTGGGTGATCATAAGGAGGAGGATTGATTTCGTAACAAAACTGATGTGCCTGTAGAAAAACCAAGCATCATTTGAGGACCATAGAAGCAGGTCAAGATAACATTATTACTCTCTTTTGGTCTTATCTTTTGACATAAAGGTTGAATTAGTGGCCAGTTGATGAACTTAGACACAAGTGCTTTTGTCGGGTGGTTTTTGTTTTCTGATGATCCACTTAAGATTTCAAAGGCTTGTGACCTCTTGGCCTTGTTGTGTATGTTGGAAGAACCCAGAAGAAAACAAACATGGATGAATAGCTGAGTGTTATGTCTGGCAGTGTCATGAGAAGATCAGCCGAGGACGATACACATCATCTAGAATACTTCACAAGAGGTTCCCACAATACTCTGGTCCCAAAACAAGACAGAAGTTGAGTTGAAGAGTCATGAAGAAAAAGAGCATGGAGAATCAAATAATGATTGAGGAAACTAGATTGACGGTGTCGTGTAAATGTTAGAAAAATAGATATGATGTGGGACACATCAGAGTGGTAGAGGATATTTTCGAATAATAATGAAAGACTGCAATCTGCAGTGTCAAGCTCAAATTGGCGGTGGGTTTGTCACTGGCTGTCCATCCCGTGTGTTTTTGTAAGTATTTTAAGCTGTTCTTTGTCTATGCTTGACGTCCGGCCTTGTGTATACAACAATCACTTGTGTTTATAAAGTACCATAAGCATTCTTTATGATGAAGTCCACTTTTGTTTATGGAATTACATACATTTATACACTACCGTTCAAAAGTTTGGGGTCACTTAAAAATGTCCTTGTTTTTGAAAGAAAAGCTATTTTCTGTCCATTAAAATAACATCAAATTGATCAGAAATACAGTGTAGACATTGTTCATGTTGTAAATGACTATTGTAGCTGGAAACAGCAGATTTTTTATGGAATATCTACGTAGGCGTACAGAGGCCCATTATCAGCAACCATCACTCCCGTGTTCCAATGGCACGTTGTGTTAGCTAATCCAAGTTTATAATTTTAAAAGGCTAATTGATCATTAGTGTAACGATGTGCGCTGAGAGTCGGGAAGCAAGTTCAGGGAGTGAGTGTTTTACTAAATAAATTAAACATAATACAAAACAAGAAACACGAACAACGCACAGACAAGAAACAGAAACAATGACACCTGGGGAAGGAACCAAAGGGAGTGACATATATAGGGCAGGTAATCAAGGAAGTGAGTCCAGGTGAGTGATGACGCGCAGGTGCGTGTAACGATTGTGACAGAGGTGCGCCATAATGAGCAGCCTGGTGACCTAGAGGCCGGAGAGGGAGCACACGTGACAATTAGAAAACCCTTTTTCAATTATGTTAGCATAACTATAACTGACCTTTAGAGTAGTTGAGTATGTGGAGCATCAGCATTTGTTGGTTCGATTACAGGCTCAAAATGGTCAGAAACAAAGTACTTTCTTCTGAAACTCATCAGTCTATTCTTGTTCTGAGAAATGAAGGCTATTCCATGCGAGAAATTTACAAGAAACTGAAGATCTCGTACAGCGCTGTGTACTACTCCCGGCCTCCCGGGTGGCGCAGTGGTCTAGGGCACTGCATCGCAGTGCTAGCTGCGCCACCAGAGTCTCTGGGTTCGCGCCCAGGCTCTGTCGCAGCCGGCCGCAACCGGGAGGTCCGTGGGGCGACGCACAATTGGCATAGCGTCGTCCGGGTTAGGGAGGGTTTGGCCGGTAGGGATATCCTTGTCTCAGTATGTAAAAATGTAATAAAATGTATGCACTCTACTGTAAGTCGCTCTGGATAAGAGCGTCTGCTAAATGACTAACATCTAAATGTAAATGTACTCCCTTCACAGAACAGCGCAAACTGGCTCTAACCAGAATAGAAAGAGGAGGGGGAGGCCCCGGTGCACAACTGAGCAAGAGAACAAGTACATTAGAGTGTTTAGTTTGAGAAACAGACCCCTCACAAGTCCTCAACTGGCAGCTTCATTAAATAGTACCCGCAAAACACCAGTCTCAATGTCAACAGTGAAGAGGCAACTCCGGGATGCTGGCCTTCTAGTCAGAGTTGCAAAGAAAAAGCCATATCGCAGACTGGCCAATAAAAATAAAAGATTAAGATGGGCAAAAGAACACAGACACTGGACAGAGGAACACTGCCTATAAGGCCAGCACCCCGGAGTCGCCTCTTTACTGTTGACGTTGAGACTGGTGTTTTGCGGGTACCTTTATTGCTTCTTTAATCAGCACAACAGTTTTCAGCTGTGCTAACATAACTGCAAAAGGGTTTTCTAATGATCAATTAGCCTTTTAAAATGACAAACTTGGATTAGCTAACACAACGTGCCATTGGGACACAGGAGTGATGGTTGCTGATAAGGGGCCTCTGTACGCCTATGTAGATATTCCATAAAAAATCTGCTGTTTCCAGCTACAATAGTGATTTACAACATGAACAATGTCTACACTCAATTTTATGTTATTTTAATGGACAGAAAATGTGCTTTTCTTTCAAAAACAAGGACATTTCTAAGTGAACCCAAATTTTTGAACGGTAGTGCATGAGTAGTCCGACATCATGAGGAGGGGGATGTGTAGAGGTATGACTGATATCTGACTTTATAACCCTTTTTCTCGTACACACCTTACAGACTCATATCTCTTCACTGTCAGGCGCCAAGGCCTTTTTCACTGTCAGGCGCCAAGGCCTTTTTCACTGTCAGGCGCCAAGGCCTTTTTCACTGTCAGGCGCCAAGGCCTTTTTCTAACTTTCATCCAATGACTTGGATGAGCATCATGATCATGGCATCATGTGTGAAGTGATTCAAGGGGTAGTATAACAATAGGATTGTGGGGTCCAGGGCACCACAGGGTGACTCACAGAGACCTTCAGACTATAGGGAACTTCCTGTTGTAATGTCACCACCATATTGTAGTAGCAGAGCGGATTTTACTACGGGGTATGGCAGGAAGAGCAAAGGAAGGGGTAGTTCTGAACAAGCAAGCTACTGATGATGATTCATGCTGCAACACCAGAAAAATCAACATTCCTGTGAATGTTTCACTGGTCATGATTATCAGGATGTCTAGAAGTCATAACACAAATTGTGTAATTGTGAAAATCTCAAATTTTGTAGTAATTTATTGTTTCGTAATTCAAGACCTGTATGTCAGGATGTTACAGTATTTATTGAGGGTAATTATGGTAAATATTAATCTACAGCTGAGGATTCGGTTATGAATGGGGTTGTACCATTAGTGAATTGTTCTTTTATACCAACTAAACTATACTAAACAGCTTGTCTCCAGCATGGAGGTTCATTCAATATGAAAGCTCACTGTACACGCATGTGGTCTCTAGAATAATACCACTTGATTCTATGGTAATTACATATGGTCTCTAAAATAATATCACTTTATTCTATGGTAATTACATGTTCAGAATCCTGAACTGTTACTGCAGCCTTCTAAGCGATGGTCTCACGATAATGCCAACGGTGTGGTCTTTCTACCGTGTTCTTCAAGCCTGTGTTTTCTGCTTATGGTTTGTGGAAAGGCTTTCTTTTTTACAAGAAGCCCAAGTGTCTCTGCACACATTATTATCCCCAGTACATTACGGCGCGTATAATTACTGCTCTGTATGGTCATGTCCCTCCAAAACCTCAGCCAGGGCCTCCATTTTAGGTTTTCCACCATTTCATATAGTTAAGCTTGCATATAAAATACTATTAATACCCTGAACAGTGCTTTTTAAAAACTGAAAAACAACCGACACTTCGGTTAAATCCCTGAGGTGAGTGTTTTGGGGTGTACTGAACATGTACATATGCATGTGTTTTTATTCTGGCTAGAGTACTCTGCAGTGTTTGTGTTTGTGAGGACCCCTACACTTTCTCTGACCGACGAAACCACAGTCACTCTGCCTGTGGTTATGGTCTGGAGTGTGCCAGCCCTAGAGGTAGTTTACACTGTGTGGCTAGCTGGTTGCAGACGAGAACACACAAGCCCTCACTGTGGAGCAATGCCGCAGGGATGGACTCAACTTGGCCAAACGCCCAACACAACAAGAGAGAATATGTTCCCAGAGTGTCAGTACAACACGTTTCAATTGGCCAGGCATTGATAACAACCTTATCTATAAGATGACGCCGAAGAGGATGGCTGACGTTTTACATGGACATCAGAACAGAGATTACTCACCACAAACTGGAAGAAGCTTTTTCCTTTAATGAGTCCGATGAGAAGGATATACTGCTTTCCCAGGAGCAACAGGCCCAAATCCCCGTCATTTGCGTGAAGAAAAGACAGAGGAAAAGAGGGCGCAGGCTGGGCTGCCTTCGGAGAATCCGTAGGCGAGCGAGTAAACTCCCACTGCCATCCGTTCTACTTGCTAACATGCAATCATTGGAAAATAAAATTGATGACCTATGATTACGATTATCCTACCAACGACATTAAAAACGGTAATATCTTATGTTTCACAGAGTCGTAGCTGAACGACGTCACGGATAATATAGAGCTGGCGGGATTTTCCATGCACCGGCAGAACAGAGAAGAAGCTACGTTTGGTAAGACGAGGAGTGGGGGTGTGTGTCTTTTTGTCAATAACAGCTGGTGCGCGATGTCTAATATTAAAGAAGTCTCGAGGTATTGCTCGCCTGAGTACCTTATGATAAGCTGTAGACCATACTATCTACCAAGAGAGTTCTCATCTATATTATTCGTAGCCATCTATTTACCACCACAGACCGATGCTGGCAAGACCGCACTCAACCAACTCTATAAGGGCGTAAGCGAACAAGAAAACGCTCATCCAGAAGCGGCGCTCCTAGTGGCCGGGAATTTAATGCAGGCAAACTTAAATCAGTTTTACAAAATTTTGTGCAACCAGAGGAATAAAAACTCTAGACCACCTTTACTCCACACACAGAGATGAATACGAAGCTCTCTCGTTTGGCAAATCTGACCGTAATTCTATCCTCCTGATTCCTACTTACAAGCAAAAACTTAAGCAGGAAGTACCAGTGACTCGGTCAATACGGAAGTGGTCAGATAACGCAGATGCTACACTACAGGACTGTTTTTCTAGCACAGACTGGAATATGTTCCGGGATTCATCCAATGGCATTGAGGAGTATACCACCTCAGTCATCGGCTTCATCAAAAAGTGCATCGAGGACGTCGTCCCCACCGTGACGGTACGTACATATCCCAACTAGAAGCCATGGATTACAGGCAACATCTGCATCGAGCTAAAGGCTAGAGCTGCCACTTTCAAGGAGCAGGACACTAATCCAGCCGCTTTTAAGAAATCCCGCTATGCCCTCAGACGAACCATCAAACAAGCAAAGCGTCAATACAGGATTAAGATTGAATCCTACTACACCGGCTCTGACGCTCGTCAGATGTGGCAGGGCTTGAAAACTACTACGGACTACAAAGGGAATCCCAGAAGTGAGCTGCCCAGTGATACGAGCCTACCAGACGAGCTAAATGCCTTATATGCTCGCTTCGAGGCAAGCAACACTGAAGCATGCATGAGAGCACCAGCTGTTCTGTGTGATAACACTCTCCGTAGCCAATGTGAGCAAGACCTTTAAACAGGTCAACATTCACAAAGCCGTGGGGCGAGATGGATTACCAGGGCGTGTACTCAAAGCATGCGCGGACCAACTGGCAAGTGTCTTCACTGACATTTTCAACCTCTCCCTGACCAAGTCTGTAATACCTACATGTTTCAAGCAGAGCGGCAAAGTCCCTGTGCCCAAGGAAGCGAAGGTAACCTGCCTAAATGATTAGCGCCCCGTAGCACTCACGGCGGTAACCATGAGGTGCTTTGAAAGGCTGGTCATGGCTCACATCAACAGCATCCTCCCAGATACCCTAGACCCACAGATGACGCAATCTCAATCTTACGCCACACTGCCCTTTCCCACCTGGACAAAAGGAACACCTATGTGAGAATGCTGTTCATTGACTACAGCTCAGCGTTCAACACCATAGTGCCCTCAAACCTCATCACTAAGCTAAGGACCCTGGTACTAAACACCTCCCTCTGCAACTGGATTCTGAACTTCCTGACAGGGTGGTGCGTACGCCCCAGTACATCACTGGGGCCAAGGTTCCTGCCATCCAGGACCTATATAATAGGCGGTGTCAGAGGAAAGCCCATGAAATTGTCAAAGACTCCAGTCACCCAAGTCATAGACTGTTTTCTCTGCTACCGCATGGCAGCGGTACCGGAGCGCCAAGTCTAGCACATCCATTTGTTTTGTACACTGCTGCTACTCACTGTTTATTATCTATGCATAGTCACTTCACCCCTACCTACTGTACATGTACAAATTACCTCAATTAACCTGTACTCCCACACACTCTGACTCGGCACCGGTACCCTCTGTATATAGCCTCGTTATTGTTATTTTATTGTGTTACTTTGTATTATTTTTTACTTTAGTTTATTTGGTAAATATTTTCTTAACTCTCCTTGAACTGCGCTGTTGGTTAAGGGCTTGTAAGTAAGCATTTCACTGTAAGGTCTACACTTGTTGTATTCGGGGCATGTGACAAATAAAGTTTGATTTGATTTAATTTGGATATATTAGGTCTGAATGATCATGCATGAACTAGCTTCAAGTATTAGCTTAACAACACCATAAGTCACATATTCCATGGCTGACTGTTTGGCCATGTGTCACGATCGTGTGGAGGATTGACGGACCAAAACGCAGCATTAGGAAAATAAGCCATCTCCTTTTATTGATGAAGAAGGCAAAACGAAACAAACACACTTACGAACTAACCAAAACAATAAACGATCGTGAAGCTAAATAAACGATGTGCACACACAGGCTACAAACGTTTAACATAGACAACTACTCACATCAAATGAAAGCCTATGGCTACCCTAAATATGGCTCCCAATCAGAGACAACAGAAATCAGCTGTCTCTAATTGGGAACTCATTCAGGCAACCATAGACTCTCCTAGACAACTAAACATACATAGACAACGCTAGACACCTGTACTCAACACAAACCCATATACTACACCCAACACCCCCTTTACCATAGAATCACCCAAAACCAACAAAACAAACATTCCCCATGTCACACCCTGACCTAACTAAAATAATAAAGAAAACAAAGAATACTAAGGCCAGGGCGTGACATAACCCCCCCCTTAAGGTGCGAACTCCGGGCGCACCATTACACAGTCTAGGGGAGGGTCTGGGTGGGCTTCCATCCACGGTGGCGGCTCCGGCACTGGTCGTGGTCCCCACGTCACCACAGTCCCTAACCGCCTCCTTAGCTTCCTCCAATTGACACCCCTCCTCATTAACCCCACTGCATTAAGGGGCAGTTCCGGACTAAGGGGCAGCTCCGGACTAAGGGGCAGCACCAGGGTAAGGGGCAGCACCAGGGTAAGGGGCAGCTCCGGACTGAGGAATGGCAGCTCCGGACTGAGGAATGGCAGCTCCGGACTGAGGAATGGCAGCTCCGGACTGAGGAATGGCAGCTCCGGACTGAGGAATGGCAGCTCCGGACTGAGGAATGGCAGCTCCGGACTGAGGAATGGCAGCTCCGGACTGAGGAATGGCAGCTCCGGACTGAGGGACTGCAGCTCCGGACTGAGGGACTGCAGCTCCGGACTGAGGGACTGCAGCTCCGGACTGAGGGACTGCAGCTCCGGACTGAGGGACTGCAGCTCCGGACTGAGGGACGGCCCATGGCTGGCTGACGGATCTGGCTGCTCATGGCTGGCTGACGGATCTGGCTGCTCATGGCTGGCTGACGGATCTGGCTGCTCATGGCTGGCTGACGGATCTGGCTGCTCATGGCTGGCTGACGGATCTGGCTGCTCATGGCTGGCTGACGGATCTGGCTGCTCATGGCTGGCTGACGGATCTGGCTGCTCATGGCTGGCTGACGGATCTGGCTGCTCATGGCTAGCTGACGGATCTGGCTGCTCATGGCTAGCTGGCGGATCTGGCTGCTCATGGCTGGCTGGCGGATCTGGCTGCTCATGGCTGGTTGGCGGCTCTGGCAGATCCTGTCTGGTTGGCGGCTCTGGCAGATCCTGTCTGGTTGGCGGCTCTGGCAGATCCTGTCTGGTTGGCGGCTCTGGCAGATCCTGTCTGGTTGGCGGCTCTGGCAGATCCTGTCTGGTTGGCGGCTCTGGCAGATCCTGTCTGGTTGGCGGCTCTGGCAGATCCTGTCTGACGAATGGCTCTAGCGGCTCCTGACTGACGGGCGGCTCTGACGGCTCGGGACAGACGGGCGGCTCTAATGGCTCGGGGCAGACGGATGGCTCAGTTGGCGCTGGGTAGACGGATGGCTCAGATGGCGCTGGGTAGACGGATGGCTCAGATGGCGCTTGGCAGACGGGCAGTTCAGGCATCGCTGTGCAGACGACAGACTCTTGCCGGCTGAGGCGCACTGTAGGCCTGGTGCGTGGTGCCGGGACTGGTGGTACCGGGCTGGGGACACGCATCTCAGGGCTAGTGCGGGGAGCAGGAACAGGGCATACTGGACCTTGGGAGCGCACATTAGGCCTAGTGCGTGGTGCCGGAACTGGTGGTACCGGACTGGGGACACGCATCTCAGGGCTAGTGCGGGGAGCAGCAACAGGACGCACAGGACTCTGGGGACACACAGGAGGCTTGGTGCGTGGTTTATGCACTGGTGGTAAAGGGCTGGAGACACGCACCATAGGGCTAGTGCGTGGAGGAGGCACTGGTGGTACTGGGTAGGGGCGGGGAGGTGGCGCCGGAAATACCGGACCGTGCATGCCTACTGGCCCCCTTGAGCGCCGAGCCTGCCCAACCTTACCTGGTTGTATGCTCCCCGTCGCCTGACCAGTGCGGGGAGGTGGAATAACCCGCACCGGCCTATGTAGGCGAACCGGGGACACCATGCATAAGGCTGGTGCCATGTACGCCGGCCCGAGGAGACGCACTGGTGACCAGATGCGTTGGGCCGGCTTCATGACATACGGCTCAACGCTCAGTCTAGCCCGGCCGATACGTGGAGCTGAAATGTACCGAACCGGGCTATGCACGCGTACAGGAGACACCGTGTGCTCTACTGCGTAACACGGTGTCTGCCCGTACTCTCGCTCTCCACGGTAAGTACAGGGAGTAGGCGCAGGTTTCCTACCTGACTTCGCCACACTCCCTTTAAGGCCCCCCCCAAGAAATTTTTGGGTTGTACTCACGGGCTTCCAGCCTTGTCTCCGTGCTGCCTCCTCATATCGCCTCCTCTCGGCTTTAGCTGCATCCAGCTCTTCACGAGGAAGGCGATATTCTCCCGGTTGTGCCCAAGGCCCCTTACCATCCAGTATCTCCTCCCATGTCCAAGAATCCTGTGTAGGTGGGTCCTGTTGCCGCTTTACATGCCGCTTGGTCCTGTATTGGTGAGTAGTTCTGTCACGATCGTGTGGAGGATTGACGGACCAAAACGCAGCATTAGGAAAATAAGCCATCTCCTTTTATTGATGAAGAAGGCAAAACGAAACAAACACACTTACGAACTAACCAAAACAATAAACGATCGTGAAGCTAAATAAACGATGTACACACACAGGCTACAAACGTTTAACATAGACAACTACTCACATCAAATGAAAGCCTATGGCTACCCTAAATATGGCTCCCAATCAGAGACAACAGAAATCAGCTGTCTCTAATTGGGAACTCATTCAGGCAACCATAGACTCTCCTAGACAACTAAACATACATAGACAACGCTAGACACCTGTACTCAACACAAACCCATATACTACACCCAACACCCCCTTTACCATAGAATCACCCAAAACCAACAAAACACAAACATTCCCCATGTCACACCCTGACCTAACTAAAATAATAAAGAAAACAAAGAATACTAAGGCCAGGGCGTGACACCATGTGTAGAGCTCATGTTGATGTTCTCATAAGGCCCAAAACAACATCATTGCCATGGTATCCTTATCAACTCTCCCTCTGTTATCTATTTCAGTCTGTTCAGTGTCGCCCTATCGACAGTGCCTATGACATAAGCTTTCTACACCAGAACCATATGACCAACATTACAGGGATAGAGTCTAACACATACACCCCAACTCTGGTTTATCAGACTGCTAAGCTGCTCTCTAGGAGTAGAGGAAAAGGTGTGGCCATCACGTAGACCTCCTGACCCAATCATCTGGTATTTGGGGACCCAACCCCCCAACCTTTTTCCTATGTTAGCAGTATGTGTGCCCTGCATGCCCGTTCGGTAACGGGTCCAATAATATGGTGCGTGTCCCTCCTTTCCCCTAGATAGCATATGATAGCAAAATGTGTAGAATTGCTGGAAATTAGCTTTAAAGCTGCAAAATGTTCTCTCAGCCTTATGACAGAATTTGTAGAATCACACATTTTTCTCTCTGCACCATGGCTTATTTCCCCTGGAGGTCGGTGGCCCAGGGCCCCAAATGCGGTAGTCCGGCCCTGTATGTGAGGCAGAAGAAGAGAAGTGTGAGGCAATAGAGTTGACATACAGACGTAGGTTCTGTTTTCTTTTTCCATAGCAACTACTCTGATTTAACAAAGCGTTAGAGAAGTGTTTTATGACTCAAACCGTAGCATAGATTGGCAGACATCATTAAGTATACAGAATGTTACTGTATTGAAGAGGCTGTTGCTGAGAAGGGTTGTGTTGAATCATATCCAAAATGTTGACCGAATCAAACAGATTTCCTGAGGTTCAACAACATTTTTAAAGAAACAGACTTCCAAAAGTGATATATCAAAAGTTAAGAACAGGTCAAGTTCAACAAATTATTTTTGGTCTTTTATCTTTTGCCATAAAAGTTGAACTAGTGGCCAGTTGATAAACTTAAACCAGGGATGGGCAACTGTGATGGGGCTGGGGGCCACCATCTGAACTCATCATGAGGGGCCGCAGTGGCTCCTGCGTACCCACATCCATACTCACACATGCAGTCAGAGCCAGCCCTAGCCTTTTTGCGGCCCTAAGTGCCATGTTATTGGGGCCCTAAGTGACATTTTTAGCCGTAGGATGGAGAGAAATGTTTGCAGTTTTTAATATGATATCAGAGTGAGAGTGACTAATAAAATCAATGCCCCCCCCCCCCCGGGTCTGTAATTAGACCATGGTTACTACTGGTTTAGATAGCTGGCTAGACTAATTTACCAATCAAATTTTTGGGGGATGACATGGGCGAAATGAGTGACTGTCAGTGACTGACATAACAAGAGAAAAACAGCTGATGCACGACCAAATTTCGAAATTGCACCTTGTGTATTCCACTATTCTCACTCTCAACAGTAAGCTGAGACCCCGACTGAGTTTAAAATATACATTATTCGTTTTTTTTTAGGTTGCTCCGTGGGTCTACATAAACGGGCCACTAGTTGCCCATCACTGACTTAGGCGTGAATGCTTTTGTCAGTTGTTCATCATTGGTCATCACAGTGTTTAGCTGGGGTTGTTTTTGTTTTCTGATGGTCCACTAAAGATTTCAAAGACTTCTGACCTCTCGGCCTTGTTGTGTAAAAGCTGGGTGTTATGTCTGGCAGTGTCATGAGAAGATCAGCCGAGGACGATACACATCATCTAGAATACTTCACTCAAGAGGTTCCCACAATCCTCTGGTCCCAAAACAAGACAGAAGTTGAGTTGAAGAGTCATGAAGAAAATAAGAAGTACAACATTATGATTGAGGGAATTAGACATAGGGATGACGTACAGTTGACATAGGGATGACGTACAGTTGACATAGGGACCATTTTATTTGTTTTTCAATAGCAACTACCCTGATTTAACGTAGAATTAGAGAGATGTTCTATGACTCAACCCTAGCATAGACTAGCCACCATTAAGCATATGCCACTGTATTGGAGAGACTGTGTTGGGTTGAATCGCATCCAAAATGTTTCCGTCTGGGCTTTTTCCAGAACATTCAGCAAAACGAAAGCATCAAACAGATCTGCTGAGATACAATAACAATTCTGTAAAAGGAAGAAAAAAGAAGCAGACACCCAAAAGTTAAAGGTGTTGCTGCAAATGAGAACGTGTTCTCAGTCAACTTACCTGGTAAAATAACGGTAAAATAAATAAATAAATAAAAAGGTGTCTTTTTTTTCTCAGGTCAAAGGTCAAAGTTCAAGAACTCATAGTTAATTCGCATGAATCCTACAGAAGACAGCACACTCTGCAGCTCCAAGCTCACTCAGCAAAATATAGCCTTCCGAGAAGTAACTTCCCAAAAGACGAACCCCTCCTCTTTCCCTAAGTATCATCCCTTTGTCACGCAAATCCTACGACAACCATCAACAGCATATGAGCTGCCAAGACAAGACTTTCCACTCAGAATGTTCCAGTGTGTGGGGGATGAGACTTGTGGTCCAGTACCACCCTTAATGTACAAAGCCTCACTGTGAATACCCCCAAAATGTGTCATGTTCAAGAAACAATAAAAGATGTAATGGATAAATGCGAGAAATTGACCAAATCAACAGTTACTCACCACATATATTTCTGATTTGCAAAAAACGTTCATGTTTCACAAAGTATGAATTTGAAAGATTGGGTGTGGGGTGGTGTGTAGTTGTTCCATCAAGTCCCCATTCTCCCAAAGGGTTGTTGATGGTGCCTACTCCCTTTGCCCCCACACCCATCCACCTAACATGTGGCATTACAGCGACTAGGGCGTGTGTGCCAGCCTAGCTGTGGTCGAAGGAGCCGAATCTCTCATGCGCGTCATGAAGAAATCCCAAGGATTATGGGATGATATATCTAGTTTGCAGTAACTGTGTTTTATTGGAGGGTATAGGGGGGGGGGGGGGGGGGGGGGGGGCTAATGCTGTAGAGTCGGGACTATAGGCTGTGGTTAGAGTGACACATCAAGCTCTCCATCTTAATCACTCATACTGGCAATGCCTGTCAGCTTGAGAGCACTTTTATGGATTTGTTATTCTTACAGTTCAAATGTAAATTGATGACACAAAGTCTAAAGCTTGAAATGGTTATATTTTTCCTAAAAAGGCTCTTGATACCACTAATCAGGGGAATTGACATTCAGAAGCGTTCAGCCAATTATATCATGTTGATACGTTTTGGTTGTTACGTTACCTAAGTGATATGCATATATGAAGCTCAAGCATTTTTAATGTTCAACTATAATGTATAATGTTCAGCTTCTGAATGTCATTTATCACGAAAACAGTGCAGCTGGTGACATTGACCTTTGATTGGTTGTTGTTACCTTAGAAGTATCATAGAATCATATATAGGAGTTGGCTGTTGAATGGATATCAACCTCATTACAAAGTGTTGACGCTTAGCCCATCGTTTTTGCGCAGTGCAGACGTGGCGAATGCAATACTGAAGTGAATAAACGGTTTTCCTGTGTAATTTTCTCTCTTTGGCTTCAATAATTTGGAACATTTGGACATTTAGAAATGCATTCATATTATTGATCATGTAACACTATTATAGCATTTTACAATACCAGGAGATTCCCAGGAGTAACTTTGAGGAATTACTGTGAACTTGAGACTTCATATTGTGTAGCTTAGTTTCTTAGTCTGGCTTAGATATTGCACCCCTCTATATGAAAATCGAGTTGTTCTTGGCATCCCTCTCTCCTCCCTCCTTTCCTCCCTCTCTCTTTTCTCTTTTCTCTTTTTTTCTCTCTCTCTCTCTCTCTCTCTCGCTCTCGCTCTCGCTCTCGCTCGCTCTCTCTCTCTCTCTCTCTCTTTTCTCATTTTCTATTTTCTCTTTCCCACTTGACCTGTCACCAATCCACAGCCAATGTTTTTCTCTCAATTTTATTTTCCTTTGCGACGCTCTGTTCCAAAGAGTGACTAATATTTTCTACCTCAATTAACATTTCAACCCCAAAGAGAGAAAGGAGTAGAGGGGAGGGAAAAAACCAAGCAACATTTTAAACAGTGCCATGTGCAGTGTCTAGAATTTCACCATATACTGACAGTATAAAAACAACTCTCTACTCTAAAGTACATTTGAATGACACTAAGTGGCAGTGTTTTTACAACTAATGCCGGTTTGCCTGAGGCTGATGCCATGCAGGTGTTTGTACACATGCATATACACACACTCTCATTCAAATAAGCACATACAAGAACACACACACATACATGTAATAGTGCCAGACATGCACACAAACATATACAGTTGGCATTGCTGTTATGATTTTAGTTGTCCTTGATGTCCTTTGTTTTAAATTTGTTTATACATTTTTTGCATTGTTGTTTGCTGTTTTCTTCAGTCTTTTCCTTTTTTCTCTTTAGTTCATTCTCTTGGTTGTTGGTGCATTGGGGGGGTTCTTGGGGGTGGGGAATGGAATTAATTGTATTTTTTATTTTTCTTCCTGGGGGGACTGTGGGAGGGATCTCAAATGGTTGAGGGACAACTATTAGGGAACTGGGGGGGGGATCTTGAAGGGTTCGGGTTCACGTTTTTTGGCCTGGTGGTAGATCGGTCAACGTGCCCTTGAGCAGGGCATTGACCCTGGATGCTTCTGTGTGTCGCTTTGAATGGGAATCTGTTGGATGACTGGTATGATGTAGCTGTTGAGCGGCTTCACTGCAAGTATATTGTATGTTTCGAATATTCAATAAATAAAAAATAAAATAAAAAAATTATATAAAATACATTTAAAAAACTCTCTACTCTTATTTAAGGAGCTTGTTATCTAATAGCGACCATTAAGACCCCACCCCACTCAGGACTGGACCGTCTTGGAAGACAAGAAGCTTTTGGATGCTCAGTAAATGGAATTAATCACTGTTGCATGCATATTTCATGGTTTAAATGATGGTAAAGATGAAATAAGAACAATAATAATAAAATAGTTTCAGTAAATATGTATGAGTAGCCTCCTGAGCTGTTATTAAATGAAAACTGTGAACGCAATCTGTGTGAAACCAAATCCAATATTTTTCCTTAGTCTCATTTCTAAGGCTTTTGCAAGACTCGTGACTGAAATTTAATGGTAATAACATGCATAAGAGTGTCTCGGTTTTGCAAGATTAATGTGACACGAGTACATCTGTTTTCATTTGGGCCTTGTTTTCATTGAAGTCCCTGTGCAGTTCTGGAAAGAGCATTGTGGGGCCCTTTTAAACATTAGGACATTCTCCAGTTGGTACGATCTGCACACGCGTGGGCCACTTGTTTAGTTCTGTGGCGCTTGACATTGTGAGCCAAGACGAGTCCAATGAATTTGCGAATACACTCAGATACTATAAATAGTCTCTCTGTACTCGTTTCAATGTATGGGACTCATTTTGTGCATGGAACGTTTTAAGAACATGAAAAACAAATGAGCTGTCGATGAAAGTATTAGAAAGTGTGTGTGTGTGTGTGTGTGTGTGTGTGTGTGTGTGTGTGTGTGTGTGTGTGTGTGTGTGTGTGTGTGTGTGTGTGTGTGTGTGTGTGTGTGTGTGCGCAGTTGAAGTCGGAAGTTTACATCCACCTTAGCCAAATACATTTAAACTCAGTTTTTCACAATTCCTGACATTTAATCATAGTAAAAAATTCCCTGTCTTAGGTCAGTTAGGATCACCACTTTATTTTAAGAATGTGAAATGTCAGAATAATAGTAGAGAATGAATTATTTCAGCTTTTATTTCTTTCATCACATTCCCAGAGGGTCAGAAGTTTACATACACTCAATTAGTATTTGGTAGAATTGCCTTTAAATTGTTTAACTTTAGAGGTCCAGAACCACCTCTGTACCATTCAAGGTAGAGATGTAGAGATGTACCTCTGGTCCAGATTACACCCCGGACCTAATACATATGTAGAGCCAAATCTGGTGCCCATCTGCACTTGTAACATAATAAATAATAATAATAAATATATTTCGCCATCTGTGTATGTATTTATCTTACGTTGAATACATGAAGCAACACAGGGGAAAAAAGATGATGAGGATAAAGCTAAAGAACTGTAAGTTGAATTTTATAAGTGTACTCTCAGCAGCAAAGGCTTGGGCAGGAATCAATAATCAACCCACATGTATGGGTGGAGTTGCAAATAAAAGACTACTTTTGGGGGGGGGGGGCCTGAACCATTTTACCTCTCTGAGCAGGGGTCTGCTACCTACTTAGCAGTTATGTCTACCGACCTACCGTTCAATTTAAAGGTAACCCAAACATGTCATGTGAACTGCGCTGACTTTCCTTTCAGTCAGAGCTGTCTCTCTTCACGTCTGCACTCATTAAACCTACATTCTCTTTCTCAGCTCTTAAGCATTCCCATGCGGTTTCAATACTTTGTCTAATGAAGCTCAATTAAAAAGAAAAAAGGTAATGAAAAATATTTACTCCAGTCCAATGAAGTGGCTGCTAAAGTCGATTGCTCCTCTTAATAAAAACCATATGCCTGTTCTTATAAAATTCTGTTTTTGTGGTGCAGCTTTTTAAGGCGTTAGAGTGTGTGCCAGAATGTGTATTATCTCCTGACACAGAGGACAGGAGGGTTGTGAGGGGTGATATATCAAAAGCAGCAGATCAGTGAATGTACTTGATTTATGTTACAGGGAGAATTGTGCCAAATCAACTCATATCTACAGCTGTAGGTTTCGTGTGACTGCTGTGGTGTGGCTGTTTGTTTGTTACTCTGATTAGGAAAATGCTTGGGCTGAAGCCCCTAAAAGGGATCCTAGCATGGCATTGTTGAAGAACCACACCCTTACATTGTGGGGGGAGAAAGAGACCTTGTGAAGGGCTAGACCTAGACTTATTTAAGTGGCTTGTTATTCCTCTCTTTGCTTGACTGAACAACAATACTAAATATCTCCTTTGGAATAATCATAGAAGTAGTTGAATACCCCAAGCTCTTTATTTCATGCTCGTTGGTGACATGAGAAGCTATAGTACTGAGGGGACTGGCCCTTCAGTCGACCCATGCTATAGTGTTCCTGAACTTCCCAAAATGTCCATGGGAGTTTTTGGGGAAAAAGACCACTTTCTCTGTGCCGGCCTCCCTACCGCTCCCTGAGAGCCTTCTCCGGTCCCCATCACTAGGCGTTCCCCTGGGTCTGCGTTGTGATTGGATCCAGATGGTGTGAGTGTGGAAGGGGACATGGCAGAAGAGTGTGGAGTCTTCTCTCCAGCTCTGATTGATAATAGCTAGGATGGCATTCCTCCCCGCAATCCATTTCTGTCTGTCTCGCTCGCTCGCTCACTCGCTCACTTGCTCTTTCTCGCTCTCTCACAGATTCAGTGGTAGAAAAAGTATCAAATTGTCATACTTGAGTAAAAGTAAAGATTCCTTCACAGAAAATGTCTCTAGAAAAAGTGAAAGTCACCCAGGTAAATACTACTTGAGTAAAAGTCTAAATGTATTTGGTTTTAAATATGCTTAAGTA
Organism: Salvelinus fontinalis; assembly: GCF_029448725.1. Classification (NCBI taxonomy): domain Eukaryota; kingdom Metazoa; phylum Chordata; class Actinopteri; order Salmoniformes; family Salmonidae; genus Salvelinus; species Salvelinus fontinalis. Next base: position 27,284,555 of record NC_074670.1, on the reverse strand, counting down.
TCGAAAGTAAATGTAATTGCTTAAATATACTATCATTTCAAATTCTTTATATTAAGCAAACCAGACGGCACAATGTTTTTTATTTCATTTTTACGGATAGCCAGGGGCACAATCCAACACTCAGACATCATTTACAAACTAAGCATTTGTGTTTACTGAGTCCGCCAGATCAGAGGCAGTAGGGATGACCAGGGATCTTGATTAGTGTGTGAATTGGACAATTTTCCTGTCCTTCTAAGCATTCAAAATGTAAGTCCTTTTGGGTGTCAGGGAAAATGTATGGAGTAAAAAGTACATAATTGTCTTTAGGAACGTAGTGAAGTAAAAGTAAAAGCTGTCAAAACTATAAATAGTGTAGTACAGATTCCTGAAAAAATGACTTAAGTTGTACCCTAAAGTATTTTTACTTAAGTACTCTATACCGCTGCTCAGATTCCCTGTTCTTAGTTGCCATATGGGGAGAGTAGGGAGCACGACAGGGAGGGTTTGGGTAAACGGTTCAATGCTGGCCCGCTGCTTTACCTCTGCTTAGTGTTTAATGAACTCTTTTACAAGGGGTAATAGTTACCATGCTTTATAGGTGCTGAAAATATCATTAGATTCCCCTTGGAGTGAAACTACGGGAAGGTTTCAGATAAATGTTCATATTCTTTACATTGTGAAGTGTTTGATATCTTTGTAATTCAGATGGCGGGCTAAAAGCAGTGCCAAACAAAAAACGGACAAGTATCAGTTTATCAAAGCCAGTATGATTTGATTTGCTGTTTAATGAGAAAATAAAAAATATAGATATTTGATTATCCCCTTTCCTGCTAATAACCTGATCCTTAAAACTAACCCTTTCCTCAAATGTTGATCCTCATGCTTTCGATCTGTAGCCTGTTGTCACTGCTATTGCCCCCATAGATAGGCATTATAAATATCCTCCATAACCCATTTCCTCCCTTTCTCTCCTCAGGACCATGCAGTCACTGCAGACCTGTACCGTCCTGCTGGTTCTGAGCATTCTGATTGGCCTGTCCTGGTCTTTGAACCCCAGGGACCCCAACGTGTGTAGCCTATGGGAGAGGTAAGTCAGAGTAGCTCATCTCATTTCATTGTACCAGAATAGAAGGGAGCACATTTTTTGTTTACACTGTTTAGTGTGTGAGAAAGAAATAGAAGTAGCAGCAGGTTTCATTGTAGCTAACTTGTTGTTCATTGTTGCACTTATCATTGAATATGTAGCACAAAATATGAACTTCAGGTTGTCTCAACTCCAGACCATGATGGGTCCGTTCTGTCAAAGTATTATTATGTCTGAGTACATTTTGTCCTTTCATGCAGCTTCACAACCTCAGTGAAGGAGTCGTACGCCCACCCTTATGACCAGGTGACAGAGGAACCTTGCTCTGAGCCACGCACCTCCTACAGATGCACCCGTCACAGGTAACACAGTCTGCCAACTCACTTCATGTTTACTTCCTGGTTGTGTCCATGAGGTCAGAGGGTAACAGGAAGTATTCTCTATTTGACTTTGTGTTGGCCAGGATCACCTATAAGACAGCATACAGACAGGCGGTGAAGATGGACTACCGCCGGAGGTACCAGTGTTGCCCTGGCTACTACGAGAGCAGAGACAAATGTGTCCGTAAGTTTAACGCCATGGCTTTTCTTTCTTAGCATATCAAAACAAACTTAGAAGATTCACTTGGTTTCATCAGTAGCATTTCAATTGATTACATTTCTACATATTTTGCCATCGATTTCTAGAATTCATCCAATTTTGTGCTTGGTTGCTGAGTTGGTTACATTCTGCAGAGTTGACATGCATGGCTTACATAATCTATATTTCTTTATACTGTTCTTTATACTCACTCTCCACCAACCTTCTAGTCTACTTAAGAGTGTGTTTGTGTGTGCTTTTCATCACTAGCCCGCTGTACTAAGGAGTGTGTCCATGGGAGATGTGTTGCTCCAGACCGCTGCCAGTGTGAGGGAGGCTGGCGTGGCGACGACTGCTCCAGTGGTGCGTTACATCAACACACACACGCACACACACACACACACACACACACACACACACACACACACACACACACACACACACACACACACACACACACACACACACACACACACACACACACACACACACACACACACACACACTGCAGGAAATGACATATGACCATTACTCAAAAACTGATCCTCACACACAACACTCAATCACACATAGGGCATTCCAATGGAAACAGCAAGGGACCAAATAAACAGTGATGCGTCATTGAAGTAAGTCACAGCCCAGAAAACAGTTTATTAGACCAGGAGGACACTATGTTCCACTCAATCAATCAAGTTTATTTTATATAGCCCTTCGTACATCAGCTAATATCTCGAAGTGCTGTACAGAAACCCAGCCTAAAACCCCAAACAGCTAGTAATGCAGATGTAGAAGCACGGTGGCTAGGAAAAACTCCCTAGAAAGGCTTCCTTTCACCTGCCATTTTATGCTACATCAAGTATATAACATCCCCAAAGCTTATACTGCATGCTTAGACCCAGGGCCCGGGATGTAAATCAATATTTTCCTTATTCTGTAAGTATACACTTTTGGAATCCTATGCTAAAAAATGTATAGTTTGCATATTCATTAAAAAAGCTTTATCACAGCACAGGATTAATGTTTTACATTTTATTAACCCAGAAACTTCTAGTTAATCAATGCCAGTGTTCTTCTGAACTCAACCAGGTCACAAGTACAGTGCTGAATGGAGGGCTTAACTTAAGCTGGTGGTGTATGATGCCTTCAGAGGGGCTGATGGGAAGGGGAAATGGAAAATGTTACCCCTCTCCCACTTTGTCTCTCTCTCCTTCTCTCTCTGGGCAAACGAGTGCTGGCCTCGGCACCATACTGCTGAGTCCTATAATAAAGCCCACTGGCAAAATGAGAGCTGACACTTCCTGGAATAGATTCTTGTGTGTTGAGCTAGCTGTGGGAAATGAGAGAGAAAGGCTAAGGTTTAGCACTGGGAGCTGAGGGAAAAACGGAGGAAGAGGGAGAGAGAGATACCAAGAGAGAGGGGGAGAAGGGGGGGGGCAGAGGCAGCCAGAGAGAGCGCGAGAGAGAGAAGTGGACAAAGAGAAGGGGAGAGGAAGAAAGAGAGAGAAATAAATAAATAAATGTAGTTTAATAAGATATTGTTTTGGGAAGAGCGATTGTGATGGAATAATTCCTATTTGGTGAGGTTAGGGGGTTTGGATACAGAAAAGAAGACTGGTTGAGTTTTGATACTTAAGAATAGAGTGATATACTCTAGAAGGGTGTTGTGAGAAAGAAGGGTATGGGGAAAAGAAGGACTGGACGTGGTTCAGTTAGATATGTGGGAGATAATGCTGTGGTTGGATGCAGACGTGACCTCCACCACCACTTGGACAATACACTTCGGGAAAGAAGATAAGTGTCCCACCTTATCTTAATGCATTCCATTTACAGTACAATGGAGACTTGCCATTTTTAAAGAGCGCATAAATCGAAAAAATGTCACTTTTGAACCCTGATCAGATGTAAACAAACATATCGACAATTTCTGTGAGAACAGGTCTGGGTTCTGTTATAAGTTGGGTAAGTGCAGAGGCTTGGGCACATCCAGCTGGTCCTAGCACAGCTCTTCAAAGCCTAGGTGTCCAATCCATCATGTTTCACTCACCCACACTCATGGCTGACCTTGTCAGGCCTGGACTATGATAGCAGATAGTAGAAGGCCTAGTACCCTGCAGGTCCTAAATCTCCATTGGCGTCCTGGAGAACGCCTGTGTAAACATTATTGCTGCTCCAGCTGAGCTTCCCATAACTCAATGTGACACACACTCTAACTGCAGCCTCTCAGCGTCTCTCGCATGCCCACACAGGGAATGAGTAAACGTTTGATTCATTTAAACAAAGAAAAGAGAAAAACGTCTTGTTCTGCGTTAGAGTAATAAACATTTCTCTGCTATGTGGTAGTTTACGCTCCAAACTCTAGTTTGGCCATACTGTCCCCTCCATTTCATTGTCAAAGAAGTTCTGCTTGAAACTGTGACAGTACATACTGTATGTGACTGAAGGAAAGAGAGGTGGGTGGAAGATCTCATGATTAACTACATAGAAAAGATACCGTTCCTGTAGAAAATGTGTGTGCTTGCTTCAGCTGTCTCAAAGTATTTTTCTCATAGTAGAACAAGTAGTAGTAGTTTCTACTGCAGTAGTAGTGGTGAATGAAGCAAGCACACTAGAATCCATTTAGAACCCTATGATTTGTTTGTGATCATTCCCCAATAACCTCAGTGAGACAAGTATCAATCTATCATTGAATGGTTGTCATCATGATAGTTAGTGAGATCATCACTTGTGTGCAAAGCATCAGTTACATCACCTGTATTGGATATGTTTTTTCCTTTGAATAGGGTTTGTGCCCCGGTCAGTCTGCATTATTGATGAGACATTGGAGGAGTCAGTGTGTGTCCATGTGGGATCCTGGTTCTCGTGGAATCAGGAATGATCCCCCCTGACGCTCCTTAACTCTGATTGAAATCCAAACCCTGTGCGAATCACCGGTTGGCGATAACAGCCGGAGCCATCCCGAAAGGCCGCGGTCAAATTCTCAATTTTAACCTCATCCATCTTGTTGGCTCCATGCAAATCGCCCTTTCAATCATGAATCACAAGTCTGTAACATAAGATTCTGGAGCTATTAGGGCTAAAGTTGGACATAGACTATGTCTCTGTTTGTTGGAAATTCATGACTATACATGGATAGATACATTGTCCCTGGGGGAGTGATCTTTACCATTGTCTTCTACTCAGGTTCCTGTGCTGTTGTTGTTGGGTTGAAACATGACAGTCCCAGTGGTCCAAATGGAATTTAATTGGGATTTGTTTTTGTTAATGTGCATTGCAATGACATCACATATAGCATACAGTGTAACACCATACAACTACATCAGGTTAAGTTAATATAAAGAAAACCTTTTCAGAGATATCAGATGGAAAACGTTGTACACTGGCCCACTAGTCCACTGGTTTATGCATACATTTAAATTATTACATATATTTTGTTGTATGGGGTTTCTTTTTTTATGTGTCTGTCATTGTGTCTGTCATCTGTGTCATGTGTCTGTGTGCATCTTCCAGCCTGCGATGACAAACACTGGGGTCCAGGTTGTGGTCAGCTGTGTAAGTGTGAGAACGGTGGCCTGTGCAATCCTGTGACCGGTACCTGCCAGTGTCCTCCAGGCTACATTGGACGCCGCTGCGAGGACCCCTGCCCACCAGGCACCTTTGGCAAGGGCTGTCTTCAGAAGTGCCGGTGTGGAACTGGGGGTTCCTGCGGTAAAGTGACCGGAGAGTGCCTGTGTCGAGACAATTTCACTGGGACATTGTGAGTTGTAGAACTAACGTTCTCTCAAATAGGCCTACAACAGTATGTATTGATATAAAATAAATAGAATTTTAAGGTTGGAAAGACAAAATGCAGAGGCAGTAGACTAATTGTTATACCATATCCCATGGCCTTATTTCATCCTACTAATGCAGGAAAAGAGCCCCTCTTGAAACACTAGGTTAGAGCATGAGTCATTAGTTACAACCTGTGTTTTAGATGCCCCTGAGGATGAGTAGAGAACCACTAGGAATTAGTGGAAACTATTTATATGAGGCAGCTGCCAATGTCAGAAAACAGCACAGCATTCTAATAGTCCAACCACAAAAAAGTGTTGATCCATGACCCAGGAAACAAAACTGCAAAATGTCAGCAACTAGGTAGATAATCTTGTGAATATGAACACTGTGTGGTTAAAAACTTGTAAAAGGTGCATATTAATTTGTTATTTTTAATCAAAGTTACGTCTTTAGCATCAAAATCATAGCGCATCTTGGATAATATCCCTAGCAACGTTATGACGTTGCTATGTTTCACCTTGGTTACTTTCGTTGCACACTGGTGCACAGAACTATTTGTGCGTTTGGTGTTCTTCTATGAATAAACTCAAGCAACACGTTACCGGTCCTTCACTGATCCAGATGAACCCGTATAAGATGTTTTGTCAGCTGTATTTAGCTTACAAGGGCCATCAATGCTTTTGCCTTCTAGCCAAACTAAAGACAGCACATTTGCCAGCTAACACAGCTCTCAAAACATTCAAGGTCCCGAAAGCTACATAATGCGCTTTTCTGAAATCTGATAAAAAATCTATTTAGCACCTTTCAACAGCTTCTTATCTCCTATTATTCCGGGATTTCTCCGGTCCGGTACACAAGTTGCTTTCTGCAAGCATGGACAACGGAAAGTGTGTAACAAATGTAACCAAGGTGTAACATGCCAACCTCATTGCTAGAGGAAATGACCCAAAATGCTATGATTTTGAAATTGTATCTTTGATTTATAATATTTAAGCAACGTGCAACTTTTACAAGTTTTGAACCACACAGTCCTCATATTCATAAAATGATCTACGTAATGACGTTGAAACTTTGCAGTTTTGTTTCCTGGGTCACGGAATGCCTTTTCTGAAGCCTTTTTTGGTGGCAGTCCCTTTGACTATAAGCACTAGTAGAAGTGTTTGGCAATGTACCGCTATTTGAGTATTTGTTGCTTGAGTATTTGTTGCAAGTGCAGTCATTTTATTTGTCCTTCAACAACGTTCTCTGTATGTTTATACACTGAATCGCAAAGAGATTCTACTAAATGGAAAAAGATAGGAACACGTTAACTTGTACCCTACATTTCCATCTCTACACAATCTGAGTTGAGCTGCCACTCATAATTCTTTCCTCCATGTTCCTCAGCTGTGAGAAGGCATGTCCAAGGAGTCGATGCCTGCTGCGATGCCCGTGCCAGAATGGGGGCATCTGCCAGGGGAAGGGGATCTGTGCATGCCCCCCTGGGTGGACGGTACGTTTCCTGATCCCTACATTGACAAACAGCATCAGTGGGTCAACATGGAAATCTTTGTCTTTTGAGGTTATCAATCAGATCACTCTTTTAATGTCATCATACCATGTACACTCGCTCTCTTTTTCTCCTCTCTTTTTCTCTCTTTCTCTCTCTTCCTCAGGGTGAGGTGTGTACAGAGCGCTGTGCAGAGGGCAGGTTTGGTCCTAACTGTGTCCACGAGTGTGTGTGTCACAACCGGGGCCACTGCGACCCTGAGACAGGCCATTGCCAGTGTGCTGAAGGCTTCACTGGGAACAGGTGTGTGTGTTTTTCTAACTCGCTGCAGTAGAGACAGTTACATGTGCCGTATACTCAACCTGCGCCCATGGTTGGGTAGAAGTTGTTTATATCATACAGTTCATGTGTCTTTCATGCAGGATATCAAATAGGATACAAATAGAATAGTTTCTGATTCAGTTCAAGCCAGAGATATGTTATTCCACTTTGGTTTCGGAGCTTGTCCTGATTTGTATGTATGTGTTGTATCTCCACAGGTGCAGTGAGGAGTGTCAGGTGGGTAGTTACGGGCGGGACTGTAAGGGTGTGTGCGACTGTGCCAACGGGTCTCGCTGCTATAACATAGACGGAGGCTGTCTGTGTGAGCCTGGCTTCAGTGGACCTCAGTGCAGAGAGAGGATGTGTAGACACGGCACCTACGGCCTTCAATGTGAACGCACCTGCCTCTGCCACGACACACACACACTCAGGTATGGATCAAGAAAGGGTACACACACACACACACACACACACACACACACAGGTATGGATCAAGAAAGGGTACACACACACACACACACACACACACACACACACACACACACACACACACACACACACAGGTATGGATCAAGAAAGGGTACACACACACACACACACACACACACACACACACACACACACACACACACACACTCAGGTATGGATCAAGAAAGGGTACACACACACACTGCCACACATGACAATTCACACACACACACACACACACACACACACACACACACACACACACACACACACACACACACACACACACACACACACACACACACACACACACACACACATAATAGTTTTTACATGATTTTGTTGTTTATAATTCTTAGATTTGTTAAATTCTGTGTTAATTGTGCTCACCCATGTGACCATGTTTTCCTCTGTCCATTGGCTAGCTGTCACCCACTGAAAGGCGAGTGCACGTGCCAGCCAGGCTGGGCGGGGCTTTACTGCAACGAGACCTGCGCCCGTGGTTACTACAGCCATGGTTGCCTGGAGCCCTGCCTGTGTGTCAACGGAGGGGTGTGTGACAGTGTGAGCGGGCGCTGCCACTGTGCCCCTGGGTACACGGTGAGCGATTAGGACAGGCAACACTGAATGGGGCACAGGATGGCACTGACAATAACTAAAGTAACATTTATTTGGGTTATTTTCTTGAGATAATAAACATGCATGCAGAAATGTATATTCATATTGCATATATTCTGCTTTTCTGTTGTTGTGAGCTGTTACAACCTGCTTATGTCTGTTGCGTAGGGTGTTCACTGTGAGAGTCCCTGTAAGAGTGGTACCTATGGGAAGAACTGTTCTCTGGAGTGCTCCTGCTCCAACTCAGTGTACTGCTCTCCCATTGATGGGACCTGCTTCTGCAAAGAGGGTGAGTCACTGATAAGAGACAGTCTGACTGAGAGAGAATAGTCATAACATCTCTACTCTGATGGGACAAACAAACACACAGACATACTCAACGGTGTGAGTATGTCTGTGGCTACCTTATTGTATGAACCAGTCAGTTAGGGCGCGATTCCATCTGTGTCGCTGAAGCGTTACAGATTGGGCGATCTAAATTTAAACAGGATTTCCTTTTGAGCCGACATATGCAGCGTTTACCGTGAATGCAGTCACCGCTAACGTGGGAACATTGCCTTTAAAGTTCAATCACGCTGTAACGCTGAATTATCGCGATACCGTTGGAATCTAGCCATAGGTATCAGAAGCAGACCTGTGTTTTGTTCCAAAGCGGCTGCTCCTCTTTACAGAAAGACGCTGAGACAAACATACAGGCTGACGGACACAGACATGTATGATTCCTTTACAAAATGCCCCTCTCTGTCTCTCTCCAGGCTGGCGAGGGCGGTACTGCTCCATACACTGTTCTAAGGGCACCTGGGGCCCGGGTTGCAACGCCACATGCCAGTGCGCCAATGGGGCATTGTGTAACTCAGCAGACGGATCCTGCACTTGCTCTCCAGGCTGGCAGGGGCCCCTGTGCAACCAACCATGCTCCGTAAGTGCCAGTATAATACTGTAGCTATAACGTTTGTTAAAAGGTAACATAATCTTAACATAACATAGGCCTGATGTGATTTTTTTTCATTGCATAGATTAGTAATGTTACTCATACTATAATCACTGTCTTTATCTCTTTACTGTAGCTCATTCTGTGCATCCATAAGCCTATATTCTGGACTACCCCTTATCTTCAGTCCTCCTTTTCCTCAATGAGGATAATCTGCCAACTATGATGTATTTACAGTGTATCTTGCCAAAGTACAGTTTGCTTGACTCTGACTGTGCTGGCCAAATGGTTCAGGGATTCCCTTGACGATGCTTTCGTGGTTGGCATGTGTTTGCTGTACAGATGGGCACGTTCGGGCCAGGCTGCCTGAAGAGGTGTGACTGCCTAAACGCAGACGGCTGCCAGGGTACCAGCGGGCAGTGCCAGTGTCTGCCAGGGTGGACTGGTAAGCACCGACGCCCCCGTTGAGTTTGTGTCAGCTTGGGATAGATCTGGAAATTAGTCAGTCCAATGTGATCTACAGGTTTTAACTCTCTCTGTGTCTCTCTGTCTCTCTCTCTCTGTCTGTCTTGTGTCTGCTTTTCTCTCCTAGGTGCCCGCTGTGCCCAGACATGCCCAGAGGGTACATGGGGACGTCACTGTAACCAGAGCTGCTTCTGTCAGAACAGCGCCACCTGTCTGCCACACAGCGGTGCCTGCGTTTGTCTCCCCGGTTACTGGGGACCCACCTGTCAACATAGTGAGTACAGAAAATGCTTGATATTGATGCCTGTATAAATAAGTACAAAATGTCACTATCACCATCAATCTCATTCGTATGCTAAATTATGTGTCAAGTTTCTAAATTGTTATGAATCACCATAATCTCTCTTTTTCTCTCAGTGTGCAGTGCAGGTGTGTATGGGGACCAGTGCAGTATAACATGCCCGTCCTGTGCCCACTCCTCCTCCTGCCACCATGTCACAGGCCAGTGTGTGTGTACCCCCGGGTACACTGGAGCCCTTTGTGAACAAGGTCAGCACTAAACCATCTCACCTATAGTCAAACTAGCATATATATAGAAGACCCGCAGCATCTTGGCATACTTTAGTGCTTTACATGTTCATTTTTTTAATGTGTGTATTATATTTAACCTTGACGTGTGTTTTGGTGTAATTCCTAGCCTGTCCAGTGGGTCTCTATGGTAAGCAATGTACTGGAGTGTGTAGATGTGCCCACAACTCATCGTGCAACCATCAGGATGGGTCCTGCCTCTGCCCCCCAGGATGGACAGGCCCTGACTGTACTCTACGTAAGTCTGGCTCAATTGATTTTTTACTGTATCACAACATATGCCAAACTTGACCTTTGCTGATTAAAATCAATTACTTCTTTTTTTAAAGAGTTCAAATTCACGAGTCATACTTTCACGAGTGAATCTCTGCCTGTGTCTCTAGAATGCCACCATGGGATGTTTGGCCTTAACTGTGCCCAAGTCTGCTCCTGCCCACCCAACTTCTACTGCGACCCACAGACAGGGGAGTGTGTGTGTGAATCAGGACCAGGGACCGACTGCAAAAAAGGTATGGTCTCCCCTTTACCCAATGAACAGTTACTAACCATACATCAGTTTACAAGCTAGTAATGACATACTGTTGCCCATAGCTACCAGACTATAATAGTTGTCTATTGAGTTGTCTATTGAATCTGCTACAATCCAGTTAAATAAGATGGTAATGAAACTTTGGTTATTATCTACCTAAGGCTATTCAGCATTAAGCATTGTTACAGTGATGACTGGAGGGCCTGTGACGGTGATGCCCCTTGTTCTCTGTGCTCCACAGAACGCTTTGTGAGTATAATGGTGCCCGTGTCCCCGGGGGAGAGGGACTCGTGGGGGGCCATCGCAGGCATCGTGCTGCTGGTTATGCTGGTGGTGCTGCTGCTGGCCCTGCTACTGCTCTACCGCCGCCGGCAGAAAGACAAGCAAGCCAACACACCAACAGTCTCCTTCTCCACCTCACGCACCGTCAACTCCGAATACGCAATACCAGGTACTGTATTGATACAGCTTTGGTTTAAAAGATTACGTTAAAAAACAAATGTTTGCGAATAGTTTGACCACATAATGTGTCCATACTATAGCGCTGGCTAGGTTACAGTTTCGGTTAGGATTCATACACAGTAAGGTATTTTATATACAGTGCTTGTTATTGATGTCATGTCCCTTCTTGCTCCTCAGATGTTCCTCACAGCTACCACCACTACTACAACCCCAGCTATCACACATTGACTGGGAGCAGACCCCCTCTACCACACGTCCCCAACAACCAGGACCGCGCCATCAAGGCAAGTGTCATTACCATCACCTCCATCTCGAGTCAACTCTGTTACACCCGTGTCCTTTATACAGGATATGCTCGTTTGAGAGGAGCTGTATGATTTCTGATTGGTTAATATTGGTGTCTTTCAAACAGAACACCAATAACCAGCTCTTCTGTGACGTGAAGAACATAGAGAGGGAGAGAGGCCTGTTCGGGGTGGAGAGCAATGCCACTTTGCCTGCAGACTGGAAACACCATGAGGCTCGCAAAGAACCAGGTCTGTCTTTTTTACTGCTTGTCTCAAACTGCCCGTTCTTCGCCAACTTTCATCCTCCATTTCATCACCTGGTGTTGATTTAATACCAAGACAGGATATTTGTCTTTTATGAGTTTGCTATAAATAAAATAGATTATGCAAAATGTTTTTTAATGTTTACAGGAGCTTTCAGCATTGACCGCAGTTATAGCTACAGTGCCAGCCTTGGGAAATATTACAACAAAGGTAGTTTTCCATGCTTCCTCTATCCCTTTTCTCTTTCATTTCCAGCAACTCCAAGTTAAAACCTGTTTGGGCTGCAAGCCCGACGTCGGTACACTTATGACAACATCCAGCTCAAGTGCAGGGCGCGAAATTCAAAAGATATTTTTTTTTAAATATTTAACTTTCACACATTAACAAGTCCAAGACACCAGATGAAAGGTGCACATCTTGTGAATCAAGCCAACATGTCCGATTTTTAAAATGTTTTACAGGGAAGACACAATATGTAAATCTATTAGCTAACCACGTTAGCAAAAGACACCACTTTTCTTACTCCATCAGTTTTTTACTCCATCAGTAGCTATCGCAAATTTGGCCAAATAAAGATAAAAATAGCCACTAACCAAGAAACAACCTCATCAGATGACAGTCTGATAACATATTTATTGTATAGCATATGTTCTTTTCAAAACATTTGCATATTTCATGTATAAATCATAGTTTACATTTCAGCTACAATCCGAAATTGCACCGAAAGCAGCCATAATATTTACAGACACCAACGTCAAATACCTAATTAATCATCATAAAACATTTTTGAAAAATACATAGTGTACAGCAATTGAAAGACAGGCATCTTGTGATTCTAGACAATATTTCCGATTTATTAAATGTTTTACAGCGCAAACAAAATGTAGCGTGATATTAGCATAGCCACAATAGCCAGAAACACTTGGGCGCCCACGACCAGTCAACATGCACGACAGATATTAGAAATAGCATCATAAAATGTTTCTTACTTTTGGTGATCTTCCGTCAGAATGTTGGATAAGGTGTCCTTTGTCCAGAAGAGTCGTTGTTTTGATCTGGAACGGCAAATATCCCTCTTCATTTAGCATGGACACTTGCCAAGTGCTACATATCTCTCCAACGTAAACAAAGTCAGAGAACGGAACACGGCAAAACTCCCGAAAAAATTTCAATAATCTGATTAAACTATATTGAAAAAACATACGTTACGATGATATGGTGACATGTATCAAATAAAATCTAAGACGGAGATGTTCGTCGTTCATAACGACAGATAAACAGAAGCCATATCCATGTCCTCTTTCGCACGCTCCAGAAACAGGATATGGACGGTCACGTCAAACAAAGACCTTTTATTCCACCTCAGACCAAGATAGACACGAAATTTCTTCTCTCACCGCATCTTGACAACCAGGGGAAGGCGTAGGAAGTGTTTGTAGACTCCTACGTATCACGCCCATGTATAGGCATGCAGTTGAACAGAGCATCGATTTCTGACATTTCACTTCCTGGTCAGGAAAAGTGCTGCAGAAGGAGTTCTGTTTCACTCAGAGAAATAATTCAAACTGTTTTAGAAACTAGAGAGTGTTTTCTATCCAATTGCAATAATAATATGCATATTGTACGAGCAAGAATTGAGTACGACGCCGTTTGAAATTGGCACGATTTAACTGGCTACTCAATACTGCCCCTTGCAGCCATAAGAAGTTTTTAACATGAAATATGCTTGCTTTTCTCTAGAACTACTCTAGGCAACATTTCCATCAATCCATTTTCACACATGCCTTCCTTTTGTGGCATATTTAACATAAAACATGCCTGAACTGTTGACCCATCACCAGATGACAAACTACATGTGACCTGGCTGACCCAGAGCCAGTCAGCTCCTCTGTTAACTTTTACACTCTGCCCCTTGTTAGTGACAGAACTAAAGGACACTGGGGTGGCAGCTAGCAGCAGTTCTCTGAACAGTGAGAACCCCTACGCCACCATTAAAGACCTGCCCGGCCTACCCTTCGGCCCTCCTGAGAGCAGCTACATGGAGATGAGGACGGCTATGCCCCATGAGAGGTCCTACACCGAGATCAGCCCTCCACCATTCAGCACAGCAACATTACGCAGAGGTGGGTTACTATACTGTTGTTCAGGACCCTTCAAATTTATATCAGTAGTATACACGGAATATCTGGCTATGCTAGCATGTTAAACAACAAAACAGACAATTCTCTATCACTATGTAAAATGTTTAGGTTTCACATAGCATACTCAGAAAAAAATGAATAAATGTTAGACTGTGCAAATAGACAAATGAGATGGATGGGTTTCCGTAACACATGGTTGAATGGGCAGTACTGTTTTCATGGAAATGAAAGGAGGTCATGTGAGGAAAGGGAGAGGGGAGGAAACCACAGGAATGGATTGGAGTCTCAGTATGAGGGCTGGAGAAAGGGTTGACCATAGCAATAACCTCATTCCTAGGCCAGGAGAACCATACTGTATATTTTATAGTATGATCCTTAATTTACCATTCACATTATTTGAGTAAACATAAAGACAATCAGATATATAAACTCTAGTAGACAGATGACAATTACACTTATGTTTATTTCAAATTTTTCAGAGCGCCGTTCCCTTGGGCAGGTCCCGGAGCAGGAGCCCCATAATCACTATGACCTACCTGTGAACAGCCACATCCCAGGACACTATGACCTGCCACCTGTCCGACGCCCACCCTCTCCCGTACGCAGGAGACTGGCCCAATGACACCAGCCCTACTCTGAACATCACAACGCAGAAGAACTACTTTAAACTTTACTGCCATTCAAAAACATTGGTAGGAAGTTGTCTTGGGGTTATTCAAGGCTACAAAACAGTCAGTTGCAGCAGTGACAGTCAGGGCAACCTGACAGACAGCAGATTATGCCAATGCTTCTGTCAGTGGGTTTACATAGTAACACTGCCCCCTGGTGGATTAAGGTGGCATTTTATCCACCGTTACACTCTTGTGATCCAGACTCAAGGGCCAAGGCATGTGGGGATAGGCTTTGAGAATGCCAGTATCGCAGTTTGAGGACATACATGCATGCATTCGAGTTTGACCAAACTTGGAATTCCTTCAAATGTTATTTTCATATTGCGGATAAAGGGACTAGGCTTTTGGAGCACATGATTTGGCATACAAGCCTTTTGACCAGAATTACATAAACCGGGACGGAAATTGAAAGGCATTTTTATATCTCCATGATGTCAGTAGTTTAGTATGATGTCCTCTCAAGCCCCTTGTCCCCTCCCCTATAGACAATAGAATGTCAGCTTCCAATTAGGGGAAATCCAGAGCACATTTGTACAGCTAGCACCTCAGAATGTTTTTCAATGTAATCATGCAATATGTTGTATATAATGTACATTAAATGGCTTAACATTGTATGCACATGTTCAGAAGTATTTTGTGCTCAGGTAGCTACTCTAAAATCACACATCAAACCACAGATTACATTTTATTAAGAAGTCAACCACAAGACGGCCTTTGTTGGGAAAATATTTTTACTTGTGTCGTCTCAAACAGAAAAGGCTGGTAAATCATCACTAATACATTCTACCTGGATTGCATGGTTTTTCCATATTAGGTATAATCATTTCTTACTAAATTAATTGAGCATTATAGGACAATTTCCGTACAAATATGCAACTATAGCCAACATACTCTGTAAAATCTATAAATTCCATTGTCTTTAAAGACAAAATATCGCATATCTTTGGAATCGACACCTCATAATGCAACAAAAAAAAATACATCATTTCCAATGGTCACTAGCAGGTATCAATAAGGCACTTGAGGCATGATGAGAAAAGAAATATTGAAAAGTGACAAAAGTAATTATATATATATGTCTAGTAAAAAAGTATTATTGAGCTTCTCTAAGGTATGTCTGGGGCAGTGAGAATAATCACATTTTCTCCAAATTGGTAGTGATAGAAATGTGTATGAAGTACAAAAAAAACTAAATGTTTCAAAAAGTATCAAGTATTCTCAGAAAATCTTTACTGCTTATACATCCTATAAAAAGGCTGCCAGACGACTGTACATGCCTCTATTAATATGCAGTGGATAAATATTTGTAGATGATTGTAGCTCATTTTTGACATAGTTGTAAAGAAATAAGAAGCCCCCCCCCCCACAAAAAAAAATAAACATGCCCAAAAGAAAAGCCACTAAGCTCAGAAAAACACAGCCATTATAATCCTTTAGTGGGAGAGAGGCCTCTGGACAATAGTTTCAAGTCTACAATACATGAATACAGAGAATGTCAATGTAAAATTGGTATCATATGAGGAATAGATGGTTTAAGTTTCATTTAGGTTTCCTTCTCAAGTTAAATACTCTTTCTGACCTTGTCAAAGTGACACCTTGATAATTGATAACACTGAAAATATGGCACCAACATGTTTGCCAATGCAACCTACTGTGTAGTTCATTAATAAAGTAAACTTTTGGCCAGATAATACCATATAGTCCAACTACCCCTACGGGCCATTCAGGCTCAGGCATACTTGTCCAAGGTTTACTTTCTATCTGTACCCATTCTTTCTGACACTACACCTGATACAAACAAAGTTACAGAATGTACACATTGTTGCACTACTGTCACGAGAAGGTAAGCATTGTACTTTCATTTAAATCAACACACTTCCAACTCAGACAATTTCTGTCTTTAGAGTCTGACATCTATTAGAACATCTATTTCTCAAGATGCCACATTCCCTCAAACCTAAAAATGGAAAATCAATATTAGAAGGTTACAGTAACATTACTATAATCCATCTGGCAATTATCTCAGATAAGCAAAAGAATCCCTACAAATCATACAAATCATATTTTTGTGTCTAGATCTGATGAGTTGCCCTACAGTACAACTACGTAAACAAAAAAGCGTGGCATAACTGTTTTGTCATACAAGACAAAGGTGAGGTCAGAGGTCAAACAAGACCATACTCAACTTTACAATACAGTAGTACTTTGTCTTCCCCATATCTGTGTGCTCATCTGGTTTGGGTTTCCTTTCTTTAACAGCTACATACCTCTTTCAAGCCTGTGAAAACAAGTCACAATTTGGAACCTATATCCATATTACCATAGTTGTCTGATTGTTTCATGAGTCATTCCATAAACTACTGTCTTGTGTTCAGAAATATAAACCACTTGATGGCAGTGTCAAGTTTGAGCCCCTCTTTGTAACTATGGCTTTAGAATGACCAATCCCCTCGCTCAGTCTAATACAAACCCCCATAGTCCTCTAGCGGTCAGGGGGGGTTAACTCCATCTCCATTTAGTGACATTCAGGACATTCTATGGTAGTGTATTTGGAATACCAGGCCAGAGATCCCTGGTTCCAGCCCCCATGTCCACTGATTCATAGCAGGGTTTGCTGCTGTGCGTGTTTAGTGTTGACAGTTTAGACATGACGCAAAAGCCCACTATGGAGCAAAGTCCACTGTAATGGTTAAAGGTGCTTTCTGTGCCTCTCTCCCTAGATATGGCCCTAAACAGTGAAAGCATCTGCCCAGCCCACATGCAATAACTAGAATATACAAGCTCATATATCTGAAGTGAATACACAGCTCCTAAGCCAAACACCAAAGGCAATCTAACCTGCAGATTATGTCATACAAAATAAGACAGATCATATATGAAACAAAGGAAATAAAAAAGTAATTTAAAAAAAGGCGTCTCCCATCCATGTGTGGTGTGGGAGGTACTTGTCCAGGTGAGGTGGTGCCTGCCTGGCTTTACATGATGGAGCAGTTCTCCGGTCTGGGACCTCCCTGAGAAAGACAGGAAGTGACATAGGGGCGTTAGAGGAAGTGAGGGGACAGGAAGGGTCTGTTGTCATAACAGCAGGAGAAACAGGAAAACTGGGATAACAGTGTTGCTGTGCGCATGAGCATACATGTGTCAGAGAGAGAGAGAATGAGGGGTGTTTGTGCTTTGAAACAGAAATAGTGTGTGTTAAGTGTCTTAAAATGTGTGTTGAAACGATATACATGATCAAACAGATGGAGTCCTACAGTACCTGTCTGGG
The DNA here is from genome assembly GCF_029448725.1 of Salvelinus fontinalis. Classification (NCBI taxonomy): domain Eukaryota; kingdom Metazoa; phylum Chordata; class Actinopteri; order Salmoniformes; family Salmonidae; genus Salvelinus; species Salvelinus fontinalis. The sequence continues at coordinate 27,266,634 of NC_074670.1, read as the reverse complement.
TGAGTTGCTACCCATTATAAAGAGGGGAGACATCAGGCCCTCAGGCAGACCTCCTCCACTGCTGATGGAGCAGGAGCCACTGGACACCCCTGAGGTGGCACAGCTCTTATCAGACGGCTGGCCACACGAGCCACAGACCACCGTGCGGCTCCGCAGGTTGTACTCACTGTCCACACCACACGCACTGTGGTTGCCCTGCAGAGGGAGACAGAGAACAGAAGGTTCCAACATTACTGGTAAAAACTAACTGTAGCCACTGTGAGGCAGTGGTTCCTACATTTTTTAGCACTGGGACCCAGTAACGGTAAATACAAGTCTTTCCATTTTTCTTGTCACCCTTTAGAGAAGTATTTAAGCGCATCATCGCACACCCCTGGCATTGTTCGGTGACTAAATAAGTACTCTACATAAATTAACCTATTTTCATCTGAAACAGGGTATCCTGAACAACGTTTTGGCTCAATAGCCTTCCTCACAGTGCAAGTATAGTTTGAGTAATATATTTATCATCCTGAGCCTGTGTCTTTCATAAACAGTGAGACTCACGTCATCGTCATCATCTTCCTGGAACAGGGTGCGTGTAACTTTCCTCTGTGCCATTTCCTATGGGAAATAGAGGCACAGAACAGTCAGTTTGTCAACCGGCTATGACGTGAGTAAGGTATTTTACCAAATCTCACATGTATTCAAATATGTAGGATAGGAAGTGGGATGATGTTGCCAAAAGAAAGACTGAACAGTCAACGGGACAATGGGAAGGTACAACTACAAACATGTGCATGTGCATGTGACGTGTGTCTCCCACCTCTCCATTGGCGCTGACCAGGGTGGTTTGAAACAGGTCTCCGCTGCCCCATGAGTTCTGGGTCTTCCACACCAGGTCTGAGGGGGGGTTGTGGGTGCCGCCTGCTCCTGAAGCCCAAATCTACAGAGGGAAGAGGTACAGGACTGTCTGTTATGACCTCATCACATACTTTACACACAAGCCCACATTGTGACAAACATGCTGCTCTCTGTTAGAATACACACTTCTCTCAACATGGTGTACTAAAAACTGAACACAAGCATAGTTGATGACAGTGCAGACATGACGAAGGTTTTACTCACGGTGACGGTTTGTCCTGCCTTGAGGTTGAATTTGGGGGGGAACTTGTAGATGATGGGGGTGCTGGTTCCCACCTGTCTCTTCACCTGCCAGTGGCCCAGAAGCTGGTCCTGAAGGAGAACAGATAAGCATCAAGTCTGTTTCAGCCAACGTCAACTAAAATCACTAGGTAGAAGAGATTGTCCTTTTACAACATCAACCTAACATGGTGTTTTACTACAGTAGCTTCCTTACAAAACCTGTGCATTTGACCATAACAGAAAGAATGTGACGCATCGTAGCAGAAAGCAGCCATTGTATGTCAAGCTGACCGATTAACTCCATACCTCGTTGGCCTTGTTGCTGAGGCGGACGTACTTCCCCTCCAGGTCCACCTCGTCCACGGTGACGCGGCCGCTAGCGGAGGCCTGCTGGGCGATGCGTGTACGCGTCACGGCGCCCCCCGCCAGGCTGGAGGTCTCGCTGTCGTTGTCATTGAGCCGTCTCTTCTTGGCGCTGGCCGTGCCTGAGGAGTTGCGGGTGCTGCTGGTGGACTGGACCACTCGGGCGCTGTGGCTGTGTCCTGAGCCCGAGGTACGGGTGGTATGGGTGTGTGCTGAGCCCGAGCCGGTGGTACGGGACACGGTGACTCGGGTTGGGGGAGGGCTGGGGGACAGACGCAGTCTGGGGGGGGTGGCAGAGAAGAAGATTGTTGATACAAATCTAGTGTGGGTGTGTAGGTTACATGAGTTTATTTACTTCAGTCTGTGTGTAAATGTCTGTGTGTGGCTTTCAGTGTTCGTGTATGCATGATGTGTATTGTACATATCTGTAATGTCTCCTCACCTCTCCTCCTCTCCCTCCAGCAGTTTACGGTAGGCGCTGATCTCCATGTCCAGGGCCAGTTTGATGTCCAGCAGCTCCTGGTATTCATCCAGCTGTTGCTGCATCCGCATGCGCATGTCTCCCATCTCCCTCTCCTTGTCTTCCAGGCGCCGGCGCATCATGTCCCGCTCCCGGGCCAGGGACTCCTCCAGCTCACGCACCCTGGCCTCCCTCGCCGCCAGCTAACACACAGAGGGTTGATACCCCGGTTAGACCAACCAAAAGGGCCATATTTGACAGAGATGAGATGAACTACGCTAATACTTTGTATTAGAGCCAACACTAAAGCTAAGATAACAGCTGTCAGAGCTCCACAGTATGGAGATATATGGTAAGAGACTTCTGTGATTGACAGGTGGACAGGGTGCAGCCGTACCTGTTTCTGCAGCTGGCTGAGCTGGGAGGACATGCCCTCCATCCGCACGCGAGTCTGCTGCAGCTCCTCGTGGGCCGCTCCCACCAGGGTACTGTTCCTGTCTGCGGAGTGACGTGCGTTCTCCAGCTGAGACACACACAGGGCCAGAGAGGTCAGAACGAAACATGTGTCTGTGCTAGGTTGGCACTGGGCAAATGAAAGGATGTTGAATGATGCATGGACAGTACTACCGATTTCAACTGGATGGACAGCTTAGTGAAATTAAAATGAAATAGCACTACCGATTTGAACGGATTTACTTCTAGTCCACGTTTGAGCTGGCAGTGTGGACCCGTGGGTTGTGCTCCCTACCTTGGAGGTGTAGGTCTTTTCGATCTCCTCCTTGTAGATGCGGACCTGCTCCTCATGCTGGGCTCTCAGCTCCATCAGGGCCTCGGCCAGCTTACTCTCATAATCCTGCTTTGTTCCTGCACTGTCAATCTCCACCATGCGAGACTCGTGCCTGCGCTTGGACTCCCTCAGCTCCTGCAGGGAGATAGACGGTACAGGCATACTTGAGTTATAGAAGAGGGTGTGAAGAGGTAACCTCATAAAACAGACTGATCTCGGTGTTCCATCAGTCTAGTTTACAAGGCTAGTGAAGTGGACAGATGAGGAAACAAAAGAAGGGAGAGAAAAAGAGTGAGATGGATAAGGAGGAGCAGATCAGAGGAAAAGAAAAAGTTAGAGAAAAAAGAAAGTCTGAGGTAAAAAGAGAGAGAGGTCAAGGGAGAAAAGGAGAGATAGTGTAAGAGTGTAATGTAAGAGAGAGAGTCTGACCTCTCCGTAGATGTTCTTCTGGAACTGCAGTTCTTCCTTGAGGGTCTGCAGGCGGTTCTCAGCGTCCACTCTCCTCAGCATCTCATCCTGAAGCTGCTTCTTAGCATCGCTCAAACCGGTCTCCAGCTAAGGGACAGAGAGTTTAAAGTTTGATGTTTATCTTTAGGGTTCTGTTAGATTAGATCAATAATGAATCATTTGTTGATCTGAAATCACTCTAGTTATCAAATCGCTTTAGTGAGGAGGAATAGAGGAGCTGCATGTAAGATGTGAAAGCATGACTGGGTGAAACTATAGTTCACTTATGTGACCAGAAGGTGGCGTAGGAATATTATTCATTTCAGAGTTCATTGAAAACAATCCATGGTGATGCACTGACCTTGTTACAGCACTAACCCAAAAGTCATATTCACAATTGATAGTTCTTTAAAAGTATTTTTTTTTTTATATATACACTGGAAGATTATTACATTTTTTGGATCAATAATATGCAGTTTGAACCCTGGACCTGAGGAGAGAGTATGTAGTATGTGTAGAATTCAGAGATGTCCATTAGGCCTTTACCACTGGTCTCTTACCTTGGCTAGCTGGGCCTTCAGGTCCCTGATCTCAGCATCTAGAGAGCGTTTCTCCCCCAGGGCAGTGGACAGAGAGGCATCTTTAGAGTTCAACAGAGCCTCTAGATCCCTCAGCCGGGCCAGAGCTGCCTCCAGGTCCGACTCCTTCTTCCCATTTCTGTTGAGACCAGTAGACAAATATATCAGTTCCCTGTTTCACTAACACAGTCTGTGTTTGAGCAACTTGTGTCTAATACAGTATGATTACAATAAAAGCTGTTATGCATTTAGGCTCTTAAAAAGAGTCAAACTGTTTAGTAACCCCTGTACACAAACTTCCCATTGACAAACATTATCCACATAGGTTCCGATTCTGGGATAACATACTCACTACCACTATCTATGAAAGACTCATGAATGCCTTGAGCTGTCCTTAACTGAACTCCCATCATACTGAATAAATTAATTGACAGGAACATAATTTAAATCAAACTCACGTGTTCTAAATAAAAGGCCAACATAGGCACTCCTGAGGGAATCCCAGTTAAATCAAACATAGTGGCTGCAGATCCAACTTTTCCCCTCAGCGCATATCTCGACCACATTCTGCGCATGTGTTTCTTTACCTCTACTTTACACACATTTTTGTGGTCTCCTTCCCTTCACATGGTAATTCAAGTGTTAATGCTGAAATGCCCATGCAGCATCTGCATTCCAACCATTTGAGCTCAATCAGTTAAATATTTACATTTGAGTCATTTAGCAGATGCTCTTATCCAGGGCGACATAACAGGATCAATTAGGGTTAAGTGCCTTGCTCAAAAGGACATCAGATTTTTAACCTAGTCAGCTCAGGGATTCGAACCAGCTACCCGTCGGTTACTGGCCCAACGTACTTCATGGGGATATGCAATTAGATCTTGAGTTATGAAGTTGTCTACAGTGTTGTTTTGAATGATAAACAGTGAGCAGATTCGAGAGCAGATGGTGTTAAACTGTAGCATAGCTTACTTGTGTATTTTGCCTAGTCGCTTTTTAGTTTTGGCGCTGGTGTTTTGTCCTTACAGTAACGTTATACTATGCTATTGTATTCGGTTATGTAGAATACTATCATTATGTGATCTTGCAGCCATTAAATCAGCTTTGGTCTAACTTTATTAAGACGAGCACTATTCGCAATAGTAGCCTGTTCTCTACGAGTAGAGCAGAGATGCGAAAAGTTGAAAATAAACATGCGCAGAAGCTTCCAGACTTTCCGGAAATTTGGACCGCAGCCACGGCTTAAATCAAAAACGTTCACATTTGTTGTTTGTATGTGTGTGTTTTTTGTGTCCAACCTCTAAAGCAGGCATCAATTTGCAGTAGTGGTAAAAAACTGAAACCTAGACCGTGGAAAAACTATATAGCCAAACAGAAGAGGATGGGAAAGTGGTAGCTTGAGCTTCATACCAGTTTGGCAAAGGCGCTCATTGAAAGCCAAACAGGAAATAGATTCCCCGTTATTACATTTGGCCCTTGCATTTCAATGTTCATGATCACTAATGACGTCCATCTGCTTGGGAGATGGCTTCCAGACCACTAACCCACCACTCATGCTCCCCCAGCCACTGCCAGCCTACAACAACCCTCTCTACTTCCAAATGTATGCATGAATTCAATAAAAGACACACACAAAATCGGAACCATATGTACACGCCTACACCAGTACAAGAACACACATAAAATCTACAATGGAGTAGAAATACGCTCTGCCACATACAGACTAGCCCTTGTCCCATCTCAGATTTCACAAAGGCCCAGAGAGCACTAATGTTCAGCAGGGTGAGTGATTGATGGATTAACAGTTGGCATCCAACCACATTTACCGGCACCAGCCACCCAGACAGCCCCCACCATTTGCATGAAAACAAAGACCCAACAACATCCTTCATGCACAGGAACACAAACACCCATACATATACTACAGTGATAATGGACAAGATCCAGCAATTAAAATCTACATTGTCTGCATATTTAATCAATAATAGCTTAGCTATACATGTGGCAGTACACTGCCTACTCTGATCTGAATGAATTCAACCATTATTCTTGATTTCTAGAGGCTTAACTCTACCCTGGTCTAGATTTGATTGGGCTCTACTCGTTAGACTTTGACAGACACTGGGGTCATATTTAGCTTATTTTCCGCCTGCGTGGATAGAGAGGACCAGTCTAACAGCTTGTACTGATAAGCCTGACTGACAGAGAAACACAGGAGAGCTCAGTGGGATGTGAACAAGAAGTCATGTGAGGAATGTGCTGGTACTGTCGTCGGACAAGGCCAGGCAGAAGTGAAGAGAGATGGAAGGTTTTTTTTCTGGAAGAGAGGGATAAGAAAAAAGGAATTATTTCCGGTCGGCTCCTGTGCTGAAATATTTCCACTGAACTGCAACAAGAGCCACTCTTTTAGATAGGCCTAGCTCTTATGTCACAGATGCTCACACATACACAGGCCCTCATACACCCAGGTACTTGGAGGGCATAAGACAAGGTAGTGTGAAGACATGTCCCACTAAATAGCAACCTCTCAACCAAAAACAAGCGAATCAAGATGGACAGCTTAGTGACTGGGGGCAAACGAAACAGCAGTTACTCTACTGTTATTGTTTTTTTTACAACCTACGTTCAACAATATTTGTTACGTTTAACCACCTTTGGTGGGGCCAAGTTCCCTCTGGCTTATAGCCTAACTGTGGCCCTAATGAAGTTTACTGTTCACTGTTTCACTGTTATTTTATAATAGTCATTCAAATATAATAGACATGGGAGAACCCAGAATAACCCAACGTAGGGCTGTTAGTCCTGTGTTATTAGGCATGAGTGTGAGTTTGTGTGTCTGCATGTGTGTTTAGCCCAACTTGCACACTGAGTTGGAACAGTAAAGCACTTGTCCAGACATTCAGTGTTTAAATAAGACATGTCAACATTTTGTGCTGGGGCTCCATTAATGCCTCCAGAACTGTAGCTTGTGTGTGGGTGGTGGGCCATTTATTATGACTAAATGGGCTATGTGGATCAGCTCTGGTACTGAACCTATGGTGATATAGAATGTAAATAATAAGCATGTATATGATATTCTCTCATGAATGGCTGGTAGCTCCCGAGTGGCGCAGCGGTCTATGGCACTGCATCTCAGCGATAGAGGCATCACTACAGATCCTGGTTCGATTCCAGGCTGTATCACAACCCGGTCGTAATTGGGAGTCCCATAGGGCGGCGCACAATTGGCCCAGTGTCGTCCGGGTTAGGGTTTGGCCGGGGTAGGCCGTCATTGTAAATAAGAATTTGTTCTTAACTGCCTAGTTAAATAAAAAAATGTAATAAAAAAGTAACATCGAATGGCTTTAAGATGATACAGGACATAGTAATACAGGCTGTGATGACATAGAATGTGAATGACCTGAGTATGGCAATATTGGGTGTGATGTGTGTCAGTAACTTTGTTCATCAGCTGTAGTGCTGAGGATATAGGTGATAATGAATATGAATGGCATTGTTGATCCGCTCTAGTGTTGAGGATATGGATGCCTGTGTATCCATGACTGCCAGTAAGCCTGCAATGCGTTTGTTTGCTCCAGGATGTTGACTTAACGGAACGCATGACCTGTTTGGGTGGACATGGTTGAACGTCATGCCTGAGTGGGTGAATGTGTGTGTGCAAACTGAATACATTTATAGAGCAAAATGTATTTCGAATTAAGTTTACATTTGAATCCATCCAAACTTGGACCATACCTCAGAAACCGGTGTGGATGGAAGTCTGTTTATCAAAACAGCATGTGTTGGATGTGGACAGTTTATGCAACTGAATTTTAGGGGATAAAAGAACCTAACCAGTGTACTGTATTTATAGCATATAGGGTGTGATGTGTTTTATTGTCACAATTACTCATAGGATATTGATCCGGGCATCTAGAGACCATGTAAAGAAAAGGAGTTAAAGAAGTCTACAGTTAACAGTCTGATTTAGATTAGAGAAATAGTCGATGATGCTTTGAACACACTGTAGCCCGACTTTCTCCTGTGCACATTACTGTTGTGATAATCTTGGTTACCCAGAAGTAAAATTCTCTTGCGAAAGTTTTCAATTCCTGTGTTACTTCTGGGGGGAATGGCGTTAACAATTGTGATTATCTTTGTGCAAAGGAAGGAAGTGAAGTTTCCTCCCTCGGAAACGGAAACCCTCGGCCAAACCCCTGCCTTCCGCTAATTTCCCCAGTGTTTATCATGGCCAAAATGCACATTTTAGTTCAGGAATTTTTACGTAGAGACAATTTTGACTTTGTGGCTGTGTAATCTAGTGGAAACCGTCTATCGTCCACACATGGGCTTGAAAATCGACCACACCAGTTTAAGCACCGCCTTCGCCCTATCCTGATTCGTCCAAGTAATCAACGACAAAAACCCCAAACCAGGAACTACTGCTGCTCGTAAGCAAATAATTCTGTGAGCCTTGACAGATTCACACTGTTTCATCTGTCCACAAGAGATTACTGTTGTGACAACAGTGTTATATCAAAGCTCACACGACTTTAAAAAAAGGGCAAAGGACAAAGAGCTGTCTCGAAACGTTTTCCAGTATACATAGTGAGCAGCAGAGCTACTGCTGAATGACAGTTTAGTGAGTGTGTGAGAGAGAGGGAGAGGGAGAAAAGGGGAGGAATAATAAAACAGAGGAATGTGTTGGTTCAGCCTCCACTCTTGGGTGACTCACTGCTATCTTTGTCCACCTCATTCCTTCACTCTTGGGTGACTCACTGCTATCTTTGTCCACCTCATTGACGACAATGGAGCGAGCCCACCCCCCCCCAAAAAACAACGGAAAACCCACAATCCTGGCTATTTTGCTGTGCCGTTGCTATGACAACAGAGGCCTACTCATCTAAAGTATGGCATTTCCCCACATTTTGAATGGAAATGGATAAACACGTAGAATTTCACTGCCGATGCTTACTTTGAGCATATTTCAGAGCTAAACTCTGTCGAAAAAGTTTCCTCCCTCATAGGCCTATTTGTAAAAGCTTTCCTGTTAGGCTCCTGGTGGAAAATCTAGCCTATAATTACTACAATATGACAGATGCATCATGCGGGAATACCCACAAAGTCTTAAAGTCCTTTAATGTCCTGGCAGCAGTAATGCCTAAATAATGATTCACTATGAAGACCAGCCAGAAACCAGAGACCGTGTCTGTTTCCCATGAAGTTGATGTTAAACAGATCATTCATTGTATGCACTCTATATCATATTTTAAAGGGTAGGAAGCATATGAACAATACTAGACACTTCATTTTAACCAGGGATACATATAGTTCACATCCAAATGACTTTTTACACATAACTACTACAGCGGCATGATTATAGACAACTATGAACGCTCCTATACTGCGTGTGCGTGCGCACCCATCCTCTGGTCCCCTCATACTACCACACCCACTTTCTGACTATCACTCTGTTACGCACAGTAAATTACTTGCTCAGTTCCCTGACCTTGTAAACACAGCCATTTCCCCATCAGTGCAGGCTAACGGGCTAACAGTGCACTGTAGTGAGGCAGTCAATGCTAAATCACCCCACTAATGGGAAAGGCCAAATCTCAATGGAGTCACACAGTCAATCAGGCAGTGCAAAAAGCCCTCTGGCCTCTCTGTGCTATTAGAGGGTCTGTTAGGAATGAGAATGTAATCCCCTCCCCTCCCTTTCCGGTGTTACTACAGTCTTCCAGTGCACAGAGTTGTAATGGTTGATTGATCTTATTGGTACGGTGCGCTACTAAGGAAAGACACCCGCCCGTCTGGCTGGCATGTGTGAACACGTGTGGGTGGGTTTCCTTGGAGGTTGGAAATGACCAGGGGTCCTTCACCCCTAAAGATGATCTTTGGGCTCCCATCCCTATTAACTTTTACCGCCTCTCAACCCCGGATCCGGGATCACCCCCCACCCCCCCCACACTGATTAGCATCGCTAGCATAGCGTCACAATTAAATAGTAGCATCTAAATATCATTAAATCACAAGTCCAAGACACCAAATGAAAGATACAGATCTTGTGAATAAAGCCACCATTTCAGATTTTTGAAATGTTTTACAGGGAAGACAAAATATATGTAAATCTATTAGCTAACCACGTTAGCAAAAGACAACACTTTTCTAACTCCATCAGTTTCTTACTCCATCAGGTGCTATCACCAATTCGGCCAAATAAAGATATTGATAGCCACTAACCAAGAAAAAACCTCATCAGATGACAGTCTGATAACATATTTATTGTATAGGATAGGTTTTGTTAGAAAAATGTGCATATTTCAGGTATAAATCATAGTTTACAATTGCACCCACCATCACAACTCGACTAGAATAAATACAGAGAGCAACGTGTATTACCTAATTACTAATCATAAAACATTTCTTAAAAATACACAGCAATGGAAAGACACAGATCTTGTGAATTCAGACAATATTTCAGATGTTCTAAGTGTTTTACAGCGAAAACACAATAAATCGTTATATTAGCATACCACATGTGCAAACGTTACCCGAGCATTGATTCAAGCCAAAGAGAGCGATAACGTAATCATCGACAAAATATATTAATTTTTTCACTAACCTTCTCAGAATTCTTCCGATGACACTCCTGTAACATCATATTACAACATACATATAGAGTTTGTTCGAAAATGTGCATATTTAGCCACAAAAAAACGTGGTTATACAATGACAATACTAGCAAAACTAGCCTGAAAATGTCGGGCGCCATATTTGACAGTGATCTTGTCTCATGAATAACTATTCATAAACTTGACAAAAAAAATATAAGTTGGACAGCTATCGAAAGACAAATTAGTTCTTAATGCAATCGCTGAATTACATTTCTAAAATTATCCTTACTGTGCAATACAGGGTTCGCCAAGCGAAGCTATACCAAAAAAAATGGCGGAATATGCGTTTAACATTTTTCGACAGAACAACGATTTATCATCTTAAATATTTCTTACTATGAGGTGATCTTCCATCAGAATCTTGGGCAATGTATCCTTTCTTGGGTCTAATCATCTTTTGGTCGAAAGATGTCCTCTTGTCCGTCGAAATGCCCACTAACGTTCGACCGGGACCCCGAAACGTGCCCGGCGCTTCAAAGTGCATCACAAAGCAATGCCTCAAATCGCACTAAACGGATATAAATTGCTATAAAACAGTTTAAATTAACTACCGTATGATGTTTTTAACACCTATAACGAGTAAAAACATGACCGGCGATATATTACTGGCTAAACAACAGCTTGGAAAGAGAGCAGGTCCGACGTCCATCGTGCGTCAGGCGCAGGGAGCAAAAGAACGGTACATCCGGTCTTTGGCCTTTTATACAGGCCCTGATTGCGCAATCGACTCCATTAAAATTGTCACCACTTACTGACATCTAGAGGAAGGCGTGGGCAGTGTTTGTATCCTCATAGCATTTACAGGGACATTAAAACTGACCTGGGACCAGAAGCCAAGATTTCTGAAATCTCACTCCATATCAGGAAAAGTGCTGTAGAATGAGTTCTGTTCCACTCAGAGACATAATTCAAACGGCTATAGAAACTAGAGAGTGTTTTCTATCCAATAATAACAATAATATGCATATTGTACGAGCAAGACTTGAGTACTAGGCAGTTTAATCTGTAGAGCAAATTATGCTAATGCGAAACAGCACCCCTTATAGTGGCAAGATTAATAGCCATCCTTCACAATCCCATTTTCCCAATACCAAAGTGGTAAGTTTAGGATACAGAGGACACAGATGGGAAAAGGCTGTTGAATAATGGGGTCTTAGTGCAAACAAGGTCCAGAAATAGCAGTAGAGAGTTTTTCCAAGACCAACAGCCAGACTACACAATGTGTCAGAATTTCAGGAGAACTCTGAAAACAGCATTGATTAAATGAAAAATGTGCAGTTCGTATTTTAAGTTAAGTATTCAGAACATGGATTGGTTCAACTTACTTCTGTATTGATTCAACAAAATGTTTAAGTATGTCATAGTATTATTTCAACTAAAGGTTGTTTATGTGAACATCATTTAGAAGCACTGTTAAGAGGACATGGAGATCTGACATTAAAAGAAAATAATACAATCCAAAGTACAGGCTGGCACATGATCATGTCTCTTCTGGGATCAAAACACAATGGAAGGGATTGTATTCATTCCGTGTGTGTATGTGTGTGTGTGTGTGAGAAAGAGAGATAAATCCCAAGGGGAAAACAACCCAGCCATAGCCAGAAGCCACCCACTCACCACATCCATATGGGCAGATGGGAATAGAGTTCCTAGTGTTTCACCACCAACATCATGGTGCTCGAGACTGCTATCTTCCTTTGTGTTTCAAATAGACAAGCAGCGGGGGGGGACGCCGCCATTTTATGGCACATAAACAGCCTACACATGGGTCGTGCTCAGTAGGTACAAAACATTTTGAAACAGAACCCCCCCACCCCCCACCATTTAAAAAAAAAAAATCCCCTTGTCATGTCTATTGAACATGACCCTGCTTTTGCCTCCCATAATATACCCATTCAAACATGGCCAGCAATGACCAAAAGAAAGCGTCTCTCCCACAGATAAAGCCTTTTATGTAGCTCTGGTTCTGTGTTTACGCGGCACAGGCCTGGTTCCGCTTTTAATGATTAGTTAGTGACTCACCATGACACGAGTCAGAAGCCTGGTGCCCTTTCATTCAGCATGTTGGCATAAGAGCTAGCTATTGTTGTTTGATTTGATTATCTAGCCCTGATAAAAAGGTAGATAACTAGAGAACACAGGTTAGCCAGTTTGTCCTCGTCTTTTACCACTTGTAACACTCGCTTTATAATACTTCAACTGTCAGGAGTGTTACCTACACATAGAAAATGATGTAGCTATGTAAATCAATTATTACACCTCTAAATGTATTTTAAACCTGTAGTAGCCTGTATCACTTATGAGCTTTAGTCAAATTTCAGACAATAACACTAATGAAATGAATTGAGATTGCATGAAATCAAACTACTGCATACATTTTAACCTTGGTAGAACATACGCTCCATGTAGATGAACAACAAACAGTGTGTGACTGGCTTTGACAGAGCAGACAGAGCAAACAGAGCCCCCCCCCCCCCCAAAAAAAAATAAATAATACATCTGGTAAAAAAATAAAACTCCAATGGCCCCCCCAGAGATCTGATATATATTCAGAGAAGACCTATTGATATGACACTCACCGAGCATCTCACCGGAAAAGCATCCGAGCGAGCAAAACAGCACCCCTCTGTCTTAGTATGTGTAGCCCATGTATCTGGTCTTGTCTGGCCAAAAAGAGTATGACATGTCCATACAGCATCAGATACATGGGCTACAAATACTTTATTTGATTTTATTATTTCACCTTTATTTAACCAGGTAAGCTAGTTGAGAACAAGACAGAGGGGCGCTGTTCGCCTCGCTTTCGACACTTTCTCTGGTGAATTGAAGGAAAATTATATAAGATAGTTAGACACAAATGCAAAATCATTTCATAAGTGTTACTTTTTTTAATTGTTGGAGATTTTATAGGCGGAATGTTATTACACTTAAGGCATTTGTAATATCCCTTTCCATTCAAATGGTGTCTGCACAGTGGACTGTTCGGATGCTGGACTTATTTTGGAGTAGACAAACGTGTGCCGGTAACCTACTTGACCTACTTTTTGAAGTGATTTGTTTACCAATCAGATGATAACATCATGAGACTGGTTGTGTTCATAACACATTAAAAAGGGAATATTTTTACAGTTAAATTACATGAATTTACTATAAAGTCGATAAAAATACATTTGTGCACGCGCAAGCACACATAGGAGGTCGCGTAAGAAAAAAAAAAATCCCCCCCCCTGAATGTCACAGTATAAATTGCTCTCTGGATGTCACTTTCAAGTGAATTTACTGCTGTATGCTAATACCCTATAAAATCCTGACCTCAAATGCAAACAACACTTTTGGAATTGATTTATTTGAACAGGGAAATGTACCAAACTTAAGCATTTAATGTGTTGAACCATTGTAATTTAAATTTGTACAAAAAAATAATAATAATTTGGTTCAAAATGGTATTGTCCCCCTAAACTGGGTCTGTGTTCCACCTTGGCCACCCCATTCAAAATGTTCTGGACACGCCACTGAACAGAGTCAGAGCTTAACTGATCTGAGGCCTATTACCCCATGCAGCTGCATTGAGTTACAATGAAAGCTCTGCTGTGGTGCCATGTGAATAGATGGGGAGTGATGCTAACGTTAGCATTATGGAACTAATACAGCAGACTGTGTGGCGCCGATGAGGAGGAGCAGTGTTAAAGCGAACATTCTTTAGCCTATTCTAGCCAATGGGAATAAGTCTGTAACAGCACCCAACTGTTAGATGCACTATATAAAGCTGATGTGCGAAACCGAAAAGTAAACGATGCAAAAACTCAACTTAAGAACAGGAAGCATAGAAGTAGTGCACACAGAACAGATCTACCGTTTCTTAGACTTACTTTCAACGAGAATGACAGATCTATAACCCACCACATTTCTATGTGAACTTGGTCAGGTCGCCCAAAAAGTTACATAATCAATCTTTAATAGGTAAAGATTAGTTCCCTTCTGCATTACGGAATGTAAACATTTCCCTAGTGAGCACTTGCATTGAGGAGCAGTCTATAACAGTGCATTGGACAACATTGGCTTGCATCTGGTTAACCATCACAATCCTTTTAAAGCTTGGCTTGTATAGGCTCCAGTAAACAAGAGTGATGTTTAGTGACACAAAATGCTAAACATCTGGAGGTATTCCTGAATGTTCAAAATGCTCCATGCAAACATCAAACTCTGTTGAAGGAAATGAAAACGCTTCAGACATATTGATCATCTCAAATGTACTTTGAGCTTTCAGAGTTGTGGTAATCCACTGGCAGTAACATTACTGATCAGATTAGAACATTTGGGGGTCGCACCCACTTCATCCACTACCAAATGGGAACTTCCCAGTATGTTGAGTGTGTGTGTAACTTAGTTCGAGGTGTGTGTTTTAATTTGTGTACATGCAATGTGTGTGTCTAAGTATGATGTGTGTTCGTGTGGAGTGAGCATGTGTGCAGAGGCCCAGCATCTTAAAGTGATTTACCCTGTTAGCGAGCGGATGACTCATTCAACTTGGCTGGGTCGTGAAAAGAATCAAAGTGCTATGGAAACTCTGATCCACACACACACACACTCGTTCCAGCCCGCCAATGCTTTCTCCGAACACAGTACTGGTCTACTGAAAGGCCAAACACTACTCTTTAATTATCAAAACTCAGCCCAACAAAGAGAGCTCTATATAGCAGACATCACATGTACAGTCTTAGCACATCTGTTTTCCATCGCCATGTACTTTGTTAGGGCCAGTGGAGCAAGTAGCCACGAGACTAGGCTAGGTATACTCCTACTTGCCCCACTCATGCCTTTGGAAAGCCCTAGAGCCTAGGGGACACTAAGTTGAAAGACAAAACAATGTATGAGAATAGCCATCAATTGTAGAACCTTCATAACAGACTTACTATTAACAACATTCCATGTTGTATAACTACAGCCACTGGAACAGTCAGCCTTCAAGCTCCCTATGCATTACTAGTCAATAAACTAGTTGAACAGCTGCTGAACTAACTACTAATGACACAGTAAACACCTGTAAAATGCTCTAAATGGGACGGTAGGATAGCCTAGTGGTTAGAGCGTAGAGACGGCAGGATAGCCTAGTGGTTAGAGCGTTGGGCCAGTAACCAAAAGTTTGCTGGATGGAATCCCCGAGCTGACAAGGTGAAAAAACGTCATTCTGCCCCTGAACAAGGCCGTTAACCCACTGTTCCTAGGCCGTCATTGTAAATAAGAATTTGTTCTTAACTTAACTTGCCTAGTTAAATAAAAGGTCACATTTTTTAAATTAAAATAATCAACGACATGAAAACTGGCTGTTCATGAAGACAAACAATTTTGCTATAACATATTTTTTAAATATACTTAAACATTTTCAATAAGCCTGAACCGGTCTCTCTAATAGCAGGTCACAGAACAGGTTTCATTTGTGGCCTACACACCTTTGTGGCTAAAATAAAGTGTCACCCAAATCCAGGAGGCCTGCGGTCCAGACAGACTTGGTTCTGTATAACTTGAGAAGGTCACACTGTCACATGATACAGGCTGAGGTCATGCTGGTAGAATGACGATGCCCTCGAGGGAGTTTAGTGAGAGAATAGAGAGAGTGGTGATCCAAACCTCCTGGGAGAAGCTGTAGTATAATAAACTGTCATGGTACACATTTCTTCCCTGAGGAAAATGAGTGGGGAAAAGGCTGCACACACTGCTGAGTTTCTATCTGCTCCATGAAGAGCGAGTGCTTTAGAAACCAAATATTGATTCTTTGTGCCTCACGAACTGTAGCAAAGATGGATTCTATGTTGAATAAGACATTTATCTTCTTATATTCACTTCAAGTTATGTTCTGCACAATTAGGGATGTGCACCAACTATTTCTTTCTCTGAGGTGTACTTCTACTGTGAACTTTAGACATTCATATCCTGAGGGATTGAGCCAAAAGTCTTTATTGAGAGGTTGTTTGAGTGCAGAACCACAGTATTTGAACAGCTTGATACATCATCATTCATTGGTGGGGAGAGGATGTTTGCTCTTGTCCATTTTAAGGGAGAGTGACTTAATTCAAATACTTTAGCATAACAAATGAACTTCAATGGGTTCCTCCTGTTGTCCAGCTGTGTGTCAGCCCGGCAGAACATTCACATGATCAAATGGAAGTAGAGTGCAGTACACGTCAGCGAATTGTTTAGAGTTTCCCTGAGCTAAAAGTAGCAGTACAGTCCTTGGTTACTAGTGGTAACCAAACTATGTGTTTATAAAATATTTGGGCCTACAAATAGACCACTTAGCCTCCTTGTATTACCATCCTTGTGGGTACCGGAAATCCCCTAAAGGACAGTAAGACAAGGAAAATTCTCCCCACCAGGACAAAGGCTATTTGAAGCTTATGGGTTAGGTTTAGGGTTGCGGGTTAAGGTTAGGTTTAGAGAAAATAGGATTTTGAATGGAAATCTATTTTAGGTCCCCACAAATATAGTAAAACATATGCTGTGTGTGCGCGCGAGCGCAGAAATGAAACTGAGAACAAACTTTCTTAATGAAGGAAATGTGTTCATGCTATATGATAAGTGTACTTCCTGCTGTGTTCTCTGATAGCCCCAAAGTGCTACAAGATGACATGGCAGCCACTCCAGCACAAAATACATTACAGTACATAAAGAAGTCAAACAACTTCACATCAGATTTTCCATCATTCAGGTCATTGGAATGAAATGACGATTAAAAAAGGAAATACGTTGGGATACTTCACACTGCAAACATATTAATTCTAAATGAACATTTATCCTGCATACCGTACCCTCAATAAACAGACAAAACATCATTGGCCTACATGTGTTAGATCTTATCAAATGATCCATTGTGCTAGATGTTATCTGTCCTGGCCCACCATTAGCTACGCTTATCTGTTACTCTTTGCCAACAGGTGTTGCACGCAGCAACCTTGGAAAAGAGTCTGGAAATGGGAGCGGGTGTTGACTTTTGAAATCCCTCAATGATCTAGCCTATTCCACCACCTTTGATCCCAAATGCCTACAACTCCGACAATAAAAATCATTGTTTTACAGTTTGC
The DNA here is from genome assembly GCF_029448725.1 of Salvelinus fontinalis. NCBI lineage: Eukaryota > Metazoa > Chordata > Actinopteri > Salmoniformes > Salmonidae > Salvelinus > Salvelinus fontinalis. The sequence goes on along the minus strand of NC_074670.1, from coordinate 27,249,139 downwards.
AATAGATTAGCGAACCATCTTTACTTCCAGGGAGTGAAAGTCAAAAAGCAATAGGTTTTGACAATATCATTCGCATTGTAAACTGGGCAGAATTCAAAGTGGCATTTTTCAATAGGTGAACCAACAATAAGATCTAAAGAGAACACCGTATCTGCAGAGCTTGCATGGGTCTCCATGTATATTGTCAACACAAAGCAGACTATTCATCATCTGGGTGGGTAGACAACGTATTGTCCTCTATGAGACTAGCGTCCGCCACCCCTCTTATGTTCCAGAGGAGGAGCATCCACAGTGGATAACTAGACCTTGACGAATGTGGGAGTGTGGGCCAAGCCTTGGGGCTCATGTTGAAGCTTAGCAAATCATATTGCAGCGTCTTAGGTGAGCAGTCAATATTTTTAGGCTAGCCCGCTTGTGTTCTAGCCTAGAGATTCTTACTCTATCCTAACAGTGGAACATGCTTTAGCCAAACAAGGTTTGTTGTTATCCCCCCATGCAAATCATTTACAAGCTAGACTGGGTTGTAGACGAGCAGTTTACATCCTTGTAGCCCAATGGCGATGGTCTGCCCTCAGGGGAGTTGCATGTGTCTGTTGCGACACAAAGACGACTGTGTGGCGTGGCCCAATGGCATGTCTAAGAACAGGTGTGTACAGTCCCAGGCTGTGGTAAGTGACATATACATCTGCTGCAGCCCACATCAAAACAGGGCTAGAGGGCTTGGCACTGTATAATGTAGGGCCTACAGTAAGGCAATATTATAATATTTGAATGACTAAGAATATTGTTGAAAGGGACATGCACACTGTTTATTTGTTGGGGCAGTGTTCTGCTCTGTCTCTGATAAGAAAGTTACATTTACTTGCAAGTCCTCATAGGGCATCAGCCAAAGGTAATAACATGGTGTTGATAGGGAACTAGATGATACGTATTAACTATTAATAAAGATGGCTCACTGCTCTACCCCAGAGGTCCAGACCTAGAGAGGCCACAGCCAGCAGCTCCCTTCCCACAATCAAGGCCCTGAAAAACCTCTGAGTCACCACCCTGTCACACGCTCATGCCAAGACTCCCCAGCTGCCATAGCAACCAAACACTGGCAAACACACCGGCTGCAGCGTAAGAGACCGAGGCTGCCCACGCAGGCCTGAGTGATACATTTCCACCACACGTGTGACAAATGATTGGTTTCCAAAGGAAACCAAAACAGTTATAGGCGCTGTTGCTATTCTTCACTCAGCTAGGGACCTTACGGCACAATGGGAAAGAGAATTTAAGTGAACTGTAAAATTCCATTCACTCACCAAACAGACTTGGATTTTAAAGAGAGTCACTACTCCTCAGACAGCCTAACTCACTCAACACCCTCACTCAACACCCTCAAGTCAAGACCCAGAAGTCCACACCCTGACCAAGGTTGGCACTCAAACACAAACCCACCCTAGAGCCACACCCTCACCTGCAACATTGGGCACACCAAATACTGTACATTCCATCTCGCCGGATACACTGCAAACATTAATTGAAACATTAACCCAGTGAAAACACAATGGCACTATGGTTGGACAAGTAAGACTCCAACCTCACGTCTCTGTACAGACGCCATTGCTTCAACATTGCAATTGCACGGTGTTGAAAACCAGAGTCATGCCAATGAGAAGCTGTTGAAGACAGTGTTTGCATAGCTTAAAATATTCCTATTCTCTGTTTGCTACTCCCTGCGGAGGGAAGCCCCATGCATAAACGAGGGTACGTTAAAGAAACAAAGTTAAAAAATTGTAAAATAACAAGTAAATACAACTAACACTTTCAACTGTCTTTCATTTTCTCAGACGCACTGCAACCCGATTTGCACTTTGCCAAGACATTCAAACATTCCTGTGGAGTCATTGCAGGCCGTTGCCTGCTAGTAGGAGAGAGAGAGAGCGAGAGATGTGAGCTATTTTCTGTCTGTGGGCACATTTACCCACTTAACTCTGGTAGACAGATCCCTTTAAGATTGTCCCAAAGGTCTAAGTCTAACCTACCCAGCCAGTTCAGATGGCTCAGTTGATTGGAGAATGGTGCTAACACCAGAGTTTGGATTAAAGCATATTTTATCTTAACCTGGAAACCTGCTTACAGGCTTCGATTGAAATGCGTTGCGTAATAACGCATTCCATGCATGTGATTGTGGGAGTGTTGACTGTCATTACACTCATAAGTCAAGCTAAACAGAGCGAGCGGTTTGTCAGGGCGTGGCCCCGTGTCTGGGCCCTTTGTCATTACCATGTGGGGGAATACAGTATTACTACCTAACCTGCTGAAAACCACCAGGAATGTACACAACTAATGTCAGGCATGTCGCTCTCCACACCTCTTTCTAAAGGATTTTACAAGTCGGAGTTTAACTAATAGGTGGTGTGCATTCTGGTGCAAAATGGATGTTGCATCACCCAGGTGTGGATTAGAAGCACTACCACTCACATCCTCAGTGGCAAACTGCCTTGGAATTAAAGGTTGCAATGGGTTAAATTCAATTATTTATTAGTAAAGGCTTATCTGACCAACGCTCTGACAAATGTGCCAGCATACTAGGTATCCAGTCCAGGGTGAAAATAGTTTCAGGGCTGGTGTACTTATGGTTTGCAAGAGAAAGAGGAACATGATGTAGTAGTGGAAATCTACTTCATTGAGAATGACTGTAGTGAAGGACTGGAGTAAGAGCAGACCTGCACTGGTTGATGAGTCAGAGCCAGTACAGGGAAATATCGTCACCACAAATTAGGTATAATGAAATGAGATGGTGTCTCGTCCTCTGATTTGAATATGCCCCTCCCTGTCATTATATAGGAGGTTGTAGGCAGGTAAATGTGTGTCAGTGAGATTACATGCTGAATCACAATCACTTTCAAATTTAGACTAAATTAATTAGTCCCTCGGCCAGAAACTTACAACAGGGAGCATGGCAATAGACTAAATTTATGACACCACATTCATTACAGGATTACCCATAAACCTCCAGCCTTTCTGTCCCCATCCCAGGGTTTCCCCTAATAATACTCCTGCCAACCCATCTTTGCTAGCTCTCTTGCCCCCTACCTAGAACATTTGGCCTCAATTCAACTGAACATTTGTGTTTGCGGTCTTTGTATGCCGCCTACGAAAAAAAATTACCTAAACCCTGCCAACCCAATGTGTCCTACCTGACTTTGAGCTCCTTGTACTCCTCCTTGACTTTGCCTAGCTCCAGCTGCAGTCGGGCGCGCTCCTTGGCCACCGAGTCGAGGGTCTTGCGGGCGTCGGCAAGCTCCGTCTCATAGGCCGCCTTCATGCCCGTCACCTCACGGCTGATCTCGGTCTCGGACTCGGTGATGCGCAGCCGCAGCCCAGCATTCTCCATCTCCAGCGAGCGCACCTTGTCGATGTAGACGGCCAGCCGGTCGTTGAGGTTGCACAGGTCATCCTTCTCCTGCAGGCGGGAGATACGGGTTGGGGAGAGTGGGGTGGCAGTCCCACCGCGGCTGGCTCGTTTCTGACCTGGAGATTCCATAGTGGACATCCAGCAGGTGGGTCAGGTGGTTGGCTGGGAGACAGGCTGTGGAGGGAAGGATTCATTAATTAATCAACATCTGATACAGCAAATGTTAGAACAAGTATAGCGAAGCCTGAGGGAGGAACCATGTGAGTTAGCATGTGTCAAAAAATAAAATAGTAAAGGAGGAGGGGGTTGGGGCTTAGGCGTATAACAGCTACGCATCTCTCTCACCATCAGAGAAGCCCTACTAAAATTGCTGTTTGGGTGGTTAAGCAACTTTAGCTCTCTCCTGAGCAAGTCTAATTCCCACCGTCTGGCGTCTGCACAGTGAACAGGCAATTAGACAATTTTGATAATATACACAAAATATGTATTCAAGAACTCCAGAAGCATACAAAACCATGAACAAACATTATACAAGCAAAGAATATCTGCATCATCTCCCTTGTCGGCCAACTGCTTGTTGAGACAGAGTGAAGAAGTACTAACAGCCTGCTAATTATGCCAGAGTCACTAATTCGGAGAAATCTGTACGATGGTTGTCTCCCTCCACTAACATTCGGGTTGCCTAAATCTCAGTCATTATACCATGGCCTTGACTCACTACATAAACAAACACCGCAGGATGCCCTGATTAGGAGATGAAGAACCACTTTCTCAATGTTTAAACGGGCAGAGGCAGCAGTGAAATGACTGTCATAAAGTACTGGATGAAAGGCTTTCGAAGCCCAAAAAACTAGCTGAAATTCCACTCTGGAACTTTGATATGGCAGTAGAGTAAATTATGTTTACCACAATAAATTGACAATTAGCAATATAAAAAAAATGTTATATTTTCAATATCCATGTTTATATATTTTTCAATATTCATAAATTAATGTAAAAAATAAATATTGAAATCTAAATACTACTCATATTACAGAGCAAGCTGTAAAGCTTCATATGCCACCAATTCTTGCTTTGTAGCATCTACAGATTAAACATTATGGAGTCTTAAAGGAGGCCTTGATATGCCCAAAATGTCATAAATATGCCAACTTTGATTAATTATTTCTCAATTTATGCTTTTAGATACAAATTTCAAATACACACTGAATGTACCAAACATTAGGAACACCTTCCTAATATTCCACCCCTTTAACCCTCAGAACAGCCTCAAATCATCGGGGCACAGACTCTACAAGGTGTTGAAAGCGTTCCACAGGGATGCTGGCCCATGTCGACTCCAATGGTTCCGACAGTTGTGTCAAGTTGGCTGGATGTCCTTTGGTTGGTGGGCCGTTCTTGATACACACGGGAAACTTGAGCGTGAAAAGCCCAGCAGCGTTGCAGTTTGACACACTTAAACCGGTGCGCCTGGCACCTACTACCATACCATGTTCAAAGGAACTTAAATCATTTTTTCTTGCCCATTCACCCTCTGAATGGCACTCATACACAATACATACCTAAAATGTCTCTAGGCTTAAAAATCCTTCTTTAAATCATCTTCTCCCCTTCAACTACACTGATTGAAGTGGATTTAACAGGTTTCATCAATGGATCATAGCTTTCACCGGGTCAGTCGGTCATGGAAAGAGCAGGTGTTCCTAATGTTTTGTACACTCATTGTATGTCAACAATCCTTCTTCCAAAGGACTGTTGTATGAATTACATTTTGAGAAAATCCCCAAAATCATGGTCTTTTTTGTCTGGGTTTTGTGAGGAATCAATCAATAACAGATAGATGTAATCTATTTCATTACTCATGCAATGATACAGCATATATGATAAATAAGTAACTGATGAATGTGAACACCTTAGCACTCCCTATAATGTACATGTGTCAAGCCCTTTCCATAGATAATGAGGTACTTTTGGAAAGAGTAACTACTACATTACTTTCCCCAATAACCATGCATTAGAATAACTTACACTGAATGACTTATATACTTTAAAAAGGTCACAGCCGAATTGTTATCCTACGCCCCCAACCGGTCAACAACGAAAGTGAAATGAAATTTGAACTGTACACTGTAGCCGTCAAGATCAAAGTACAAGCAGGAACCCATTCTCACATCTATGTTTGTGTGGGCTGACATTCACAACTGTCAGTTAAAGTGCAACCAGAGCCAAAACGTCTTTATCTTACCTTAGTGAGAGTGTGAGGTTGTGAGTGGAAGCCTCCTGATGGAGCAGTGTGTGTGTCTGCACAGCCGGACCTCTCTGGAAGTTCAGCTGCCGCTGTGTGTTGTAGATAGATGTTCTTCTCTGGGTCTGGGGTGCCCCTGTGGAGTATAGGGAGGAGGATCAGTGCTGTCTGTGTGCCTTTGGCTCACGCTCTGGAATGGCTGCGTCACAGTCTCTCCCTGCACATGTATTGCTGAAGAGAGAAAGAGAGCGGGAAGGAGGGAGAGGGTGGGGCAAGGAGGAGCCAGGCTGGACTAATACAGATAGAGCCCACACACAGCACAGCAACTACTCAGCTCCCTGGTGTCTCTCTCTTACTCTCTTTTCCTTTCTCTTTCATTCACAGTGGGCTCACAGACACAGTGAGCCCAACTGCTTGGACATGTGGCCTGTCAGTGAAAGATCCACTTTCAAGTGCAAACAGAGAAATGGATGGAAAATACACCCTTATCCATTCTTTAACTGTACGGAGCTGTACAAATTAGTCTAGTCTGTATTTGCAAATCATCACCTTACTGTCAGCTCACGAAAAAAGATTGTGTTTGCACCATTTTATCAAAAGACCAAAAATCCCAAAGAAAATAGTCTATGTTACTGCTATATTTCCAATGAAGGGTACAGCACAGTACACCAATACGGTAATTCCCATAGGTCATCTTCAAGCTCCCAGGTCTCTTTATCATCTCTGCTCGAAGATGGATCTTGTATTTATTGCCTCGGGGTGGAGTTAATGAAAGAACAGGTCCAATCAAGTCCAATGTCAGGAGAGGATAGTTATTCTGGTATGTGTGTGTGTGTGTGTGTGTGCGTTGTTTATGGAGAGTGTGGGCATGGCATTGGACAGGCCCAGTAGCTATGGGAGTACCCTGGCGAAGCCCTAGCAGTGGAACGGACCTGTAATTTTGTGGCCTTCTCTCGCTGAGTCACATATCCCAGCACAAACAGCTCACTGTGTTCAGCGGTGCCCCCGTTTTTTACCCCTCCCTCTCTCCCATTTCTCTCCCTCCCTCCCGCTCACTGTTCTTGCTCCCTAGGCATTCCCCCTAACAAGTGGTGGAAAAAGTACCTAATTGTCATACTTGAGTACTATATAAATAGTAAAGTAATGTAAAGACACCCCAAAAAACTACTTAAAAGTATTTTTACTTAAGTACTTTACACCACTGCCCCTAACAAACAACAAGCTTGTTCCAAATGAAGTATTTACCCCAACCTCATATACTGGACATTGGACTAAACTAAAAAGCAGCAAATAGCCAACTCTTTGGGTGGACTGCATCTGTGCCTGAACCATAAAGGACTCAAAAAACCTAGTACTAAGAAGCCACTACTGGGTTTGCTTCAAATTGGGGCGGCAGGTAGCCTAGTGGTTTGAGCGTTGGGCCAGTAACCAAAAGGTTGCTAGATCGAATCCCCGAACTGACAAGGTAAAAATCTGTCATTCTGCCCCTGAGCAACTGACGGCCTGTTCCTAGGCTGTCATTGTAAATAAGAATTTGTTCTTAAGTGACTTGCCTAGTCAAATAAAAGGTTAAATAAAAATTCACTTCATTTTGGTACCTGCACAAATAACATAGCCATAAAACCCTTTGGATTAACAATAGTATGACCGGGACGATACCAGAATCACAATACTCATTAGTATCGTGGCAAGGAAACCAAACAAAGTGGATTTTACGTCTTTAGGAAAACAGCCCTAATTTTGGAAACAAACATTATGTCATCCAGAGTAACATTTACTTATTTTCCAAACTATAGCACACAATATTTTACATACAGTTGAAGTCGGAAGTTAACATACACTTAGGTTGGAGTCATTAAAACTCGTTATTCAACCACTACACAAATGTCTTGTTAACAAACTATAGTTTTGGCAAGTCGGTTAGGACATCTACTTTGTGCATGACAAGTAATTTTTCTAACAATTGTTTACACACAAGCTGTTTATCACAATTCCAGTGGGTCAGAAGTTTACATACACTAAGTTGACTGTGCCTTTAAACAGCTTGGAAAATTCCAGAAAATGATGTCATGGCTTTAGAAGCTTCTGATAGGCTAATTGACATAATTCGAGTCAATTGGAGGTGTACCTGTGGACGTATTTCAAGGCCTACCTTCAAACTCAGTGCCTCTTTGCTTGACATCATGGTCAAATCTAAAGAAAATCGGCCAAGACCTCAGAAAAACAATTGTAGACGTCCACAAGTCTGGTTCATCCTTGGGAGCAATTTCCAAACACCTGAAGCTACCACGTTCATCTGTACAAACAATAGAACGCAAGTATAAACACCATGGGACCACGCAGTCGTCATACCGCTCAGGAAGGAGACGCGTTCCGTCTCCTAGAGATGAACGTACTTTGGTGCAAAAAGTGCAAATCAATCCCAGAACAACAGCAAAGGACCTTGTGAAGATGCTGGAGGAAACAGGTACAAATGTATCTATATCCACAGTAAAACGAGTCCTATATCGACATAACCTGAAAGGTTGCTGAGCAAGGAAGAAGCCACTGCTCCAAACCAGCCATAAAAAAAGTCAGACTATGGTTTGCAACTGCACATGGGGACAAAGATCGTACTTTTTGGAGAAATGTCCTCTGGTCTGATGAAACAAAAATAGAACTGTTTGGCCATAATGACCATCGTTATGTTTGGAGGAAAAAGGGGGAGGCTTGTAAGCTGAAGAATACCATCCCAACCATGAAGCATGGGGGTGGCAGCCTCATGTTGTGGGGGGTGCTTTGCTGCAGGAGGGACTGGTACACTTCACAAAATAAATGGCATCATGAGGAAGAAAAGTTATGTGGATATATTGAAGCAACGTCTCAAGACATCAGTCAGGAAGTTAAAGCTTGGTCGCAAATGGGTCTTCCAAATGGACAATGACCCCAAGCATACTTCCAAAGTTGTGGCAAAATGGCTTAAGGACAACAAAGTCAAGGTATTGGAGTGGCCATCACAAAGCCCTGACCTCAATCCTATAGAAAATTTGTGGGCAGAACTGAAAAGGTGTGTGCGAGCAAGGAGGCCTACAAACCTGACTCAGTTACATCAGCTCTGTCAGGAGGAATGGGCCAAATTTCACTCAACTTACTGTGGAAAGCTTGTGGAAGGCTACCCGAAACGTTTAACCCAAGTTAAACAATTTAAAGGCAATCCTACCAAATACTAATTGAGTGTGTGTAAACTCCTGAACCACTGGGAATGTGATGAAAGAAATACAAGCTGAAATAAATAATTCTCTACTATTATTCTGACATTTCACATTCGTAAAATAAAGTGGTGATCCTAACTGACCTAAGACGGGGAATTTTTACTAGGATTAAATGTCAGGAATTGTGAAAAACTGAGTTTAAATGTACTTGGCTAAGGTGTATGTAAACTTCCGACTTCAACTGTATATCAGGTTTTAAAGGACCAAAGACTTTGGTCTGCTTCATGTTCTCATTTTTGCCATGTAAAAAAATATTATGATACAGGTATCCTCACAGCCCTAAACAGAGAGATGGGACTTTTGGATGAAGGCTGTTGCTTGATGTAAAACCAACACACAAAGTGGGTCTGCTGAAATCCAGGGTCAGGAGTGAATGCTCTAACTCTCTGAGGCACTCATCCAGTCAACAGGCAGGAGCAGGAATGACAGCCTGTGATGTAACTTACGAGACATGACAGGCAACAAAGGGCATGTTAACTCTGCAGTCAGCCCTTTCTTTTTCATTCCCCTATAGCATTCCAAGAGGGCAGCAAAAAACAAGGCACTCTGTTGAGCAATCTAAATGTTTTCTTTTTTTACGAATGAGATACTCTATTGAATGCTGATGCACTACGTACAGGATGTGGCTGGGGTTATATCATTTCTTTCACATGACCCATCAATTTAGACAAGTGTGTCTGGGTAAGCTTCATCTAATATTTATTAAATATTTTTATCTGGACACTTTGCGGACCTGGAACTTTTCCTTATTGTAGGCTACTACCACTTTTAGTCTTAATCTTTACTACACTACTCACTTTAGCATATGACCTCATGTGAATCCTTAAAGAGATGGGTGGGCCTGGCTTAAGAGGGTGTGAACAATACTGAATGGGTGTAGACAAAGGAAAGATCTCCAGTAGGTACCAAAACATTCAAAGGCCCTTTTCTCAAAAGTGATTTTACAAGCATATAACATTCAAAGCAGAATTAGTTTCCCATTGTTCCTCAAAAATGCTGTGTATGATAAATAATTTTGTAGCGCCGAGTCTCTACTTTTATCCAAAGTAAAAAACACAATTTCAAATTTTGCTACATAAGACCGAATCCAGGTGGTGAGTCACATATCATCTAAGGCCACAGTAAAACTGCAAATAGTAGTCAAAGTATGGAATATTCACCCAAATCATAATTACAGTACCATTTTATGTTACCCTTAACAGTAGTATCACTTGTTACATTTCTCACTGCAAGGCATATCATAATTTATTTCATAATTCCACCTTGGTTTATTTTGTGTTAGCTTGAAAAATTAATAAATAGCTACAGAAAATAATTTTTGACATGCAGTTGAGACAGGTTGCTATAGGCTGTTTGCTTTGGTGTACCTAGCGTGCCCATCTATCTGTCTCAGTTAATTGAGTGTGAATTTGTGTGACCAGGATCAATCTCTACAAAGTTCAACAAAAATAAATGTAAAGATACATTAGCCTACTTTGTATTAAAGTTTCAGTGTATGCTAAGATGGTTTATACTCTATGTTGTATGAATGGCTTTTGATGCATTGTCCAACTGGTATTAACTGTAAATGCTTTACCCTCAGGGGAAGAATGGCAGGCTTCACTTCATATGCTCTACTCTTCTGCTCCTGATTTACAAAATGTATCAGCAGAGTACAGTAGGACTACATTGGCAGACGATGTACTAACTTTGTTTTGTACAGGCATCCTCCCTTTGGGTGGGTCCAAAAGATACAGGACCACAAGGGACGAAGGATCAAGCCCAAGGTCCCATTTAGCATAATTAGGAACATGATGTGATTATGAAGTGTCCCATAGGAACAGATAAAGAGGGTATAGGGCTCAAAATGGAAAAGAGCTCCAATGTGTCTCTTCCTAATCACTTGTTTATACGGCTGGCTGAATATCTAGTGAGTGACTACTGAGGCTGATGAGCAGGCCCAAAATATAGGTTGGGAATTTAATGTAATTCATCTCTCATAATTCCCCAAAAAGTAATTCATCTCATCATTCCATTCGTTTGGAATGGACATTTTGGTAGGTAGTACTTGACGTTTGAGACACACGTGGCCGCGCCCCCTGCCTTCTGTTATCCATCCAGTCAAGACAATTATTCCTCCTTCAGTAAACACAGGCAGAAACAAAGGCATAGGCGCCACCCACCGGCCAACTGTTGATGAGAACTCTGACTGACGTGAAGTGCAGGAATTACATTTTAGGAAACATATTATAGAAGGAAAAATTGTGACGGAAAAATGCTGATTGAAAACAGCAAACCATTTCACCTCAACAGAATATGGCCGTATTGGCTTCTTTGATAAAACTTACCACAACCAGTTGGGGACTTTTTGGTTTGTTGACTGATGAAAGAAAGTCACTTCAAAAACATACGTATTTGTCACCCGTAAGTGAAATTTAAATAGCCTACAATTTGTTTGAAATACTGATGTAGCCTAATTGTAAACTACCTGGCATACGGTGTCACAGCCATCTGCAAATTTGATTAATTACATTGCTGCGCCCGCTAACGTCTTCTTCTTCTTTGGTATCATGGCGTTCGCTCATTTTTTTGTGCATGCCGCCACCTGCTGTGCGGTAGCGTGTGGTCAATCACGTTATATTCATTTTGTGACACAAAAATACAAAAGGAAGGGGGAAAAGGAAAAAAATGGCACCACTAACCCTACACCTATATACAGGTGTGTAGTGCTGAGGAAGCTTTTTCATGTTGAGAATAGACAGGAAATTAATTCTTATAAATTCTGAATCAATTATATTTAATTACCACAAAAATAATAGAATGACAAACCAAATAGAGATCCACAGTGGAGGTGTCATAATACCCATAAAATCTTGGTTTCAAACATGGAAATAGTTCCAATAGTTTTTTCAGTGTTCATTTTTCCCATAGGGAATTTTAGAAACACTTAAAAAAGGGCTTTATTTCATGTAGTCTTACCCTGGCGTGAATTTTTGATAACCATGTAAATCTCTCTCAAACAAGGTGATGTTTACCAATATTTTCAGCTCTCTTTACTGTCAGATTCAAAAATGTTAATTAGCATCAATGTAGACATCATGCAAGACAACAAATATATACACGGTTATCAAAACCGCTGAAAAACATCCCCACTGCATGATGCTGCCACCACCATGCTTCACCGTAGGGATGGTGCCAGGTTCCCTTCACACATGATGCTTGGCATTCAGGCCAAAGAATCTTGTTTCTCATGGTCTGAGAGTTCTTTAGGTTCCTTTTGGCAAACTCCAAGCAGGCTGTTATGTGCCTTTTACTGATTAGTGGCTTCTGTCTGGCCACTCTACCAAAAGGCCTGATTGGTGGAGTGCTGCAGAGATGGTTGTCCTTCTGGAAGGTTCTCCACAGAGGAATTGTGGAGCTCTCTGACCAAGGCCCTTCTCCACCGATTGCTCAGTTTGGTCGGGCAGCCAGCTCTAGGAAGAATCTTGGTGGTTCCAAACTTCTTCCATTTAAGACTGATGGAGGCCACTGGGTTCTTTGGGACCTTCAATGCTGCAGACATTTTTTGGTACTCTTCCCCAGATCTGTGCCTCGACACAATTCTGTCTCGGAGCTCTACGGACAATTCCTTCAACCTCATGGCTTGTTTTTTTGCTCTGACATGCACTGTCAACTGTGGAACCTTATATAGACAGGTGTGTGCCTTTCCAAATCATGTGAAATTAATTGAATTTACCACAGGTGTACTCCAATCAAGTTGTAGAAACATCTCAAAGAAGATCAATGGAAACAGGATGTACCTGAGCTCAATTTCGTGTCTCATAGCAAAGGGTCTAAATACTTATGTAAATCAGGTATTTCTGTTTGTTATTTTTAATACATTTGCTAAAAGAAAAAAAGAAAAACGTTTACGCTTTGTAATTATGGTATATTGTGTGTAGATTAACGAGGACATTTAAAAAAAAATCTATTTAGAATAAGGCTGTAACGTAACAAAAGGTGGAAAAAGGGAAGGGGTCTGAATAATTTTCGAATGCACTGTAAATATGTAGGCTACAGCAGGCTAGAAGTAGGTAGTGTGAGTTATGGTTTCTTCCCTATCTTCTCTTGGTGGTGAGAATGATGAAAAACTGTAGGCTACATGTGTGTACTGTGAAGGCCCGTTGAAAAAAAATCTAAATTCAGCTTGATGTTCATAAAATTCCACGACCCCCTCTTGTGAAGGGCCTGTTCTAGCTTGGTATGTCAGGGTGGGAAATTGGAAATGTGAATCGGGCCAAGTTGGAGGTAATAATGGATTTAGATTATAGTTCATTGAGATGCATGAATAAGCTACACCACACCAAAAGCTTGATTCTATGGCCGTTTTAAAATGAATTGCCTGCAAATGATGTTCAATACTTGGTCAATTTATTTGATGATTAAATCTATGCAAATACATTCTATGAATTGATAATTCACCTCTGTTTTCTTTTATTCTGTAATAGGGTATATTGTAACCATGTGTTCAAGCTAATTAAATCAAAGTTAATTTAGCGTTGTTATTTTAGAACTACCAAGGGCGCTCCAATCATTTAAAATAACAATCATCATTATCTGTTGGCTATACCTGATAGTCCTACTCATCACTTGTTATATTATTACGAATAGAAGATTATCACTTTTCACAATGGTGCTCGTTGAGTAAAATTAGATCAAAGCTGAATCAATGTCTCGCAAGATCACAAAACAGAACCGAATATAATAGCATAGCATGTCTACAACGTTACTGTTACACCAAAAACACCTCCTTATTTCAAAATAGATTTTAGGATGGTTAGCTGAAGCTGAATAGTACAACAACAAAAAATCAAAAAAGTAGTACAACAACAAAAAAGCCAAAACTCAACAGAGCCACTAGGAAGGATATATGCTTTCATTGAAACAAAATACAAGAGAGGCTAATAGTTTGATGACACCATCTACTCTAATTCACTCACGAAACAGTAATTCAAGAAGATCGAAATGCATAGGCTATTCCCATGAAACTGGTTGAGATCAATCAAATGATTGATGTGCAGATGCAGTTTCACCAGTAAAACGTGAAGGATTATCATCTAACTGATCCTACACCAGGCCAATGGCCAGGTAGGACGGGACTCTTACGTTCAACAAACTCTTCTGCAGTAAAACCTCGACACCCAAGTACTTCTCTGCAGGTGCCACCACAACATCTATTTTCTGGGATTTACGTTCCATTTCTGCAGTACAGTTGATAACCATGACAATGTACACTAAGAAGCCAACCTTACTGAAGCACAAATTCATATCACTCTGTATTGACCCTAGGCCTACTACTCACACTTGACCCATCATCCTCTACTCTTTTCACTGTCTCAGCATATAACACTTTCTGTTCTACTCTAACCCTGGCAACCTCAACCTGTCTCTCTCGCACCGGGCACTTCTGAGCCCAGCAACATGGGCACCCCGACAATTGACACACAAAGTTTTTTACACCGATAATACACATTCCTTTGTCCCATGCCCTCCTACACACTTCTCACATCTTGGAATCTCCCTCCTACACACTGCTGCAACATGATCATAAGCTTGGCATCTCTAACACCTTAATGTGTTCGGCACAAAAGCTCTCACTGGATAACTACATATCTTTACATTACTTTATCAGGTCTGCTTCAAAACTCAAAAGGACAGACAATGTAATGTCTTCTCAGTTTCACCACAAGGACCGGATCTCACAAAAACGGTGGGCATCACAGAAACAGGGAATTTTCAATTTCAGTTGCCTAATCTCAACAATTAATGCCACCCCAGTAATCACTCCTTTCAAAGGTGTACTGTTCCGGAGAGCAAAGCAAGTCACGGGTCTTGGCCCTAGTCACGTGACGTGAAGCGCCTGCTTCCTCTGGACGGAAGAAACACAGAAAATCATCACATCCACTTCGAGCAACCTTGTGTCACGTCTACTCCCGCTCCCCTCTCTGGCGCTCGAGGGTGCCAGGCGGCCCATCATTACACACACCTGTCACCATCGTTACGTGCATCAGCACTTCATGGGACTCACCTGGACTCTATTACTTTATTGATTGCCTCCCCTATATCTGTCACTTCCTCAGTTTCTTCCCCGTGTCTGCATTAATGTTGTTTTGTTCCCCCTGTCCAGACGCTGTTCTTATTTTGTTCTATGTCCGTTTATCCATAAAATCTTCACTCCCTGTACTTGCTTCTCGTCTCCCAGCGTCTGTCCACACAGAATGCAAAAACCAATATTGCAAGCATCAGGGAGTTTTTTTATTTTTTGGGGGGGTTGGTGACGTCGGTTCCGGGTGCCGCTGCCGAAGGAACCAGGGGTGCCTCAGCCGGCTCGTCAGGCTTCCATGCCTTAGCTGGCTCTAGAGGTTTTCTTGCCTCGGTTGGCTCGGCAGGCTACCATCCCATGTCATGCCTCAGCCGGCTCATCAGACTCCTTTCCCACCGCATGCCACAGCAGGCTCGTCGGGCTACCACGCCTCAGCCGGCTCATCGGGCTCCCAAGCCTCAGCCGGCTCATCGGGCTCCCACGCCTCAGCCGGTTCGTCGGGATTCCGCGCTTCAGCTGGCTTGTCGGGCTTCCACGCTGCGGGCCAGCCCATCAGGCTCACCCAGGTTGGACGCCAGGTACTGTCACGCCTGCTCCTGCTCCCGTTCTCCTCTCTGGCGCTCAAGGGCGCCATGCCGCCCATCATTACGCACACCTGTCACCATCGTTACGCGCACCAGCGCTTCATGGGACTCACCTGGACTCTATTACTTTATTGATTGCCTCCCCTATATCTGTCACTTCCTCAGTTTCTTCCCCGTGTCTGCATTAATGTTGTTTTGTTCCCCGTCCAGACGCTGTTCTTGTTTTGATATATGTCCGTTTATCCATTAAATCTTCACTCCATGTACTTGCTTCTCGTCTCCCAGCATCTGTCTTCACACCTTCACCTATTTAAAAGTACCCAACTTATTTTCTACCCAGCCTAAGGCTACATATGGATCAGCCAAAAGGCAGGGATCCACTTTCTCCAAAAACTTTCCTCCCACTGGTCCCTGAAGTGGCAGGTTATGTAAAAATACTTTGTAACTATTTCAAATTCCAATTCAAGAGGCGAGCACCCTGACTGAATTGTCGATAATGTCACAGTAGAACAGTTTGTTGTTAATAGAAAATGGGGCTAAATATGAGGCAAATTATCTGTAGGCAAGCTCTATGTGTTTCTTAGTTTAAGTTGACACTTTTCTTAAATGATCAGCCAACGTAGTAGGCTACGGGATCTGGGTTTGGTTTCTGATCTGGGCCCGAAATCCCATGGTAGATCTGGGCACGGTTTCCAAAGAGCATCTTAAGGCTAAGCTCATCGTTAGAACCATAAGATCCTATGATTCTAAGATTAATTTAGCCTTAAGATGCTTTTTGGAAACCGGGCCCATATCTACCATGGGTCAAGGGCAAGGCCACACAGAGGAGGTGAGATGACATTTTCACTTTTTCCCATTGCACTGATCAATTTGCATATAACAGCATTTGGTGTCATCAGATTTCCATAAAATGCAATAACTGAAATCTATCCATAATGTTGTTTGAACCAAGGGTCTGGATTATTTAATATACCTAATCTAATTGCCAGAAAATAATGACCATGATCATAGAATTGAAAGAAAAAAATGTATGAATACAGAATCTGCATTAATATTGATACTGTAGGCTATATTGATTACTTTATTACCTACATTTTTCTGTGGTTTTCTTTTGTTTTCGTAACGGGTCGCCAAACAACCTATAGGAACTGCACACGATGTGTAATATGTGCAGGGTCACAAAGCCTTGGCACACACATCCATGGTCTCACATCACCTCTCTGAGTTGGGATTAACAATTCACTTGGAAAATAGTTATCTAGTCCCCACTCAATGTGTGCACTTTCTGGGCTTGACATTGGACAATCAAATCATGCGAGAAACACTCTCCAGAAAGAGTGGTATCTTTGACAAATTGTTTTTCAACATTCAAACTGAGAAAACAGGTGACAGCGCTAGAGAGTCAGAGGCTCCTAGGACGCCTAGCTGCTGCAGTCCATTTTGTACCATTAGGCTTGCTCCACATGCGGCCAATACAGCGTTGGTATAACAGAAGGGACAAACACAAAAAGCTGACAATTTCAATGAGTTGCTGGAGAGCAATACAATGGTGGCCCCTAGCACTTCAAACTCCCAGTGGAGTTCTCCTAGGCGCAGTTCACAACCAGATGTGACAAAGACGCAGGGAGTCAGGAAGCAGGTGCAGTCGGTGAGTTTAACCAGAATGAACATAGAGAGAATACAAAAACAGGAGTAGCGTCTGAACATGAAAACAGAAACAATACTGCCTGATGGGTGATACAACGAAGTGCTAGATAAAGGGGAAGTAATCAGGGTAGTGATGAAGTCCAGGTGTGCCTAATGATGGGGCACAGGTGTGCGTAATGATGAGTTGCCAGGACCGGTAGTTAGTAGACCGGCAATGTCGAGCACCGGAGTAGACATGACACCGGATGACTATGACCACAGATGCCTCCCTACAGGGATGGGGAGCAGTCTTGAACTAGTCAGTGGTCCATGATGTATGGTCAGCACCATGGACAATGCCTCACATCAACGTACTGGAGCTCAATGCGGTTCACCTTGCACTCTGGCACTTCCTCCCAGTACTGAGAGGACAACATGTACTGATACGGACAGACAACACATCCGTGGTTGCACACATCAACCACCAGGGCAGACTGAGGTCAATGGCACTGCACCAGATAACAAAGGTGATGAAAGGTGAATCAGGCAGCAACGGTGAATCAGGCAGCAGACCTTCTCTCCAGAGGAGGCCCTCTTCCTTCAGACTAGAAGATACATCCCACAGTAGTGGAGAAGATCTGGGTGCGATTCAGAAGAGCCATCGTCGATC
Organism: Salvelinus fontinalis; assembly: GCF_029448725.1. NCBI lineage: Eukaryota > Metazoa > Chordata > Actinopteri > Salmoniformes > Salmonidae > Salvelinus > Salvelinus fontinalis. The sequence continues at coordinate 27,231,299 of NC_074670.1, read as the reverse complement.
TGCTCGCATCGCAAGACTCAACCTATTGTCCTATTTGGTTCTCAATAAAGGGTCAATCAGGCCACCTCGGCCACACAGATGGCCAAGGGGGCTGCTGTATGCGTTTCCACCAATTCTCTTGCTCCCTCAGGTCTTGAGAAAGATCAGTCTCATGAGCGAGTCAGCTATACTTGTTGCTCCACATTGGCCACAGCAGCACTGGTTTTCAGACCTTGTATAGCTGACAACCTCCCAACCATGGGAACTCCCTCTTCGAGCGGACCTTCTGTCACAAGCGAACGGCAAGCTATGGCACCCCAAACCCAGCATACTGAAGTTGTGGGTGTGGCCTCCAAACGTGACCGCCTTGTAGCTGCAGTGTTGCCCTCCTTGGTAATTGATACAATTCAGGCAGCCAGAGCATCCTCTACGCCAAGCCTGGGCAACTTCAGTCCTTGGGGTCCTGATTGGTGTCACACTTTTACCCTAGCCCCAGCTAACACACCTGACTCCAATAATCAACTAATAATGATCTTCAGTTAAAAATGCAATTAGTTTAAATCAGCTGTGTTTGCTAGGGATGGGGGAAAAATGTAACACCAATCAGGCCCCCGAAGGACTGGAATTGCCCAGGCCTGCTCTACGCGAACCCTGTATTCCTAAAAGTGGAACGTGTTCAGGAGGTGGTGTGTCGACCATACAGAATCGCCATCGTCCTGCCCAATTTCTGTCATTTTGACTTTCCTCCAGGAGCTTATGACTGCAGGGAAGTCCCCATCTATATTGAAGGTGTATATGGAAGCCATCTCTATGGGTCATGACCAGATTGCGGTTGCATCATCATGGGCACACCCTCTAGTATCGCAATTCATGAAAGGTGCCCACAGGCTACGGCCACCCAAGCTCCTTCAGTACCCTCATGGGAGTCAGATGTTGTCCTACTGTCACTTATGAGCCCACCATTTGAGCCACTCTTCACTTGAGCTATGTGAGCTCTCAGTCAAGACTGCCTTTCTAATGGCTATTGTTTCAGCAAAGCGTGTTGGAGAATTACATGAGCTTTCTACCCATCCTTCATGCCTCACTTTAGCAGAAGATGGATCTAAGGCAATCCTTTGGCCAAAGCCAGTATTATTACCTAAGGTGCTTTCATCATCACATGCTAACCAGCCCTTAATCATAGCAGCATTTCACCCGCCTCCCCACTTCTCACAGGAGACTTGTGAGTTGCATTCACTTTGCCCGGTTAGGGCATTGAGTGCCTATCTTGCTGCAACAAGAACTGTTCGTCAAACAGAACAGCTTCCCAAAGGGGAAGCAGAGACTGGCACATTGGATTACCAATGCAGTGTCAAAATCATACGCTGCAGCAAGTAGACCAACTCCAGACAGCGTGGTAGCACAATCCACCAGGGGTATGGACACTTCATGGGCCCTGTTCAGAGGGGCCTCACTGGACTCTATCTGTGCTGCTGCAAGTTGGGCAACAACCATGACTTTCATGAGGAACTAAAGACTCAATGTTATGTCCACACTATCAGTGGCGTCTGTGGTTCTGGACACTGCACGCTCTTTCAACACAGATAAGTGAGCATACCGTGAACCTTGTACTTATCAACCATCAGTGAGATGGATGTTCTATACAGAGGTCGTCTAGTCTTGGTGCTGTTGCACCCAATTGAAGCCTCATGTTGTAAGTTCTAGCTTTCAGCTTGCGTGTGTATACGGTTGTATACCACAGTTGAAATTTTGTGTTACCCTGTTGAGTAATTATATTATGTTGCATCCTGTGGGGGATATAAGGACATCCCAGGGACTCATCTGGAATAAGTTAAATGGTGAGTCATCCCTCTCTGTTGTTCGAAAGATCTCTTTGGTACAGCCTTTCCCATAGGTTGTTTGGTGACCAGTTACGAAAATGAAAGAGAACGGTGGATTATGGATGTAACCTTGGTTCTCTGAGTGGAGTAATGGGTCACCAAGCTTTCATGTCGTTGCTCCACCTCCGTGGAGTTCAAGTGATGTGATAGACAGTATGTCACACCGTCTTTTATAGTGACAGGTCACGTAGGTAGAGTAAGGGTGTGGTGTGACTGTAGATGTATACATATTTGATATTAAGCATCTAAATCACATCCCGTGAAGGGGAAGGAGTTCCCATAGGTCATTTGGCGGCTCCTTATTCTACTCAGAGAACCAAGGTTACATCTGTAACCCAACGTTCTATGTATGTACACTGCTTTGTTAGACATTATGACTTTGTTCACCTAGAATAAACACACAAAAAGACCAGAAAAAGTACAAGAGATTAAAGTAACTGTCAGTGGTGTAAAGTACTTAAGTACAAAAACTTTAAAGTACTACTTAAGCAGTTTTTTGGGGTATCTGTACTTTACTATTTATATTTTGACTACTTTTACTTCACTACATTCCTGAAGAAAATATTGTACTTTTTACTCCATACATTTTCCTTGACAGCCAAAAGTACTCTTTACATTTTGAGTGCTTAGCAGGACAGGAAAAAGTCAAATTCACGCCCTTTTCAACCGAACATCCTATGTCATCCCTACTGCCTCTGATCTGGCGGACTCAATAAACCAACATGCTTTGTTTGTAAATGATGTCTGAGTATTGGTGTGGCCCACATGCCATCTGGTTTGCTTAATATAAGGAATTTGAAATTATTTATACTTTTACTTTCAATACTTAAGTATATTTGAAACCAAATACTTTTAGACTTTTACTCAAGTAGAATTTTACTGGGTGACTTTTACTTTTACTTGATTCATTTTCTATTAAGGTATCTATAACTTTTACTCGAGTATGACAGTTGGGTACTTTTTCCACCACTGGTAACTGTCCAGTGAAAGTCTCCATTTTAAAAGTTTATATTCTGTTAACTCATACCCCAAATAATGAAAGCATAAAGTGGGAAAAAAACCCACTTGTATTTCAAACAGACCATTTCAAAAAATGCTTGCTAGTTTCTCATAGAGGATGATGTCATCCTCCCGAGGAGGATGAGCTGGCCAATCAGCGGTCTACTGTCATTAATATTTTTTATGGTCCGTATATGCCCACACCATTCTGTTGTTGAGGTACTCCCGAAACATTCCAAATCTAATCAAATTGTATTTGTCACAAGAGCCGAATACAACACGTGTAGACTTTACTGTGAAATGCTTATTTACGAGCCCTTTCCCAACAATGCAGAGTTAAAAGTAAGAAAAATGTATAAATAATAATAAAATAAAAATGTGCTAAATAAAACAAGGAAAATAGTAACACAATAAAATAACAATAACGAGGCTATATACAAGGAGTACCGGTACCGAGTCAATGTGCAGGGGTATGAGGTAGTTGAGTTAATTGAGGTAATATGTACATGTAGGTAGGGAGAAAAGTGAATAGGCAATCAGGATAGATAATAAACAGAGTAGCAGCAGCGCATGTGAAGAGTGTGAAAGGGTATAAAAGACTGTCTGTGTGAGTGTGTGTGTTTGGCGTCAATATGCATGTGTGTGTGTGTGTGTGTGTGTGTGTGTGTGTGTGTGTGTGTGTGTGTGTGTGTGTGTGTGTGTGTGTGTGCGCGCGTGTTTGTTGGAGTGTCAGTGTAGTATGTGTGAGTGTGTCGGTGGAGTCTAGTGAGTGTGCATAGAGCCAGTGAAAAAAATACGTATACAAAAAACACAGAAAAGCTTTTTAACATACTTCATTACTGTTTTTTGAAAGGAAAACAATTTTACACATATTGTAATTAATTATAGGCCATATTTGATATAAATCTGACTTCAGTCTCTTATGGGTGATATCATTAGAGAGCGGAAAACATGAGGTGAGTTGAACCGTACTCATCACTAGGTGTGTCACTACCTGCTGAGCATTGATGTGATCAGTTTGCTAAGAGAGAGAGGGGGGATGACCTAATTCCCAAGAAAAGCAATGAAGTCATAGCCACCTGACTCATATTCCCAGCTGAGACCAGTTTTCCCAATCTCCATAAGCCTGTGTGAGTGTGAGTGTGAGTGTGTGTGTGTGTGTGTGTGTGTGTGTGTGTGTGTGTGTGTGTGTGTGTGTGTGTGTGTGTGTGTGTGTGTGTGTGTGTGTGTGTGTGTGTGTGTGTGTGTGTGTGTGTGTGTGTGTGTGTGTGTCAGTGCATGCAAGAGAGAAAGTGAGTGAGTGTATGCCTGTCCAGGGAGTTGTTGGGGAGGATCATGCCTTTAATAGCGAAAGAGGGTGTTGAATAAACCTTGGTGTGGATATGTTTGTCACACCAATCCTACCACTCTCCTGTTACAAACACATTCCCTAACATACAGTAAATGGAGCTTGCCTTGTAGTGAGAGAAACACATTAACAGCCTCACGCACAAAGAAGTTTTATGGGGCTGTATTTATGGATTGCCGTTCATTGAGAAAATGCTGCCGTTTCATTGACAACTTCTACAGTGTTCAGGGAAAAAACACAATCAATTGGATAAAGTCAAAGAGGCAAATGAAACCAGCAAGGACCAGGTTTAAGTGAATAACATATTGATAAGTGTCATGTTTGTCTAAGTCAAGCTAACTGATTATGGTTTATGTGAAATAATCTGCAATATTAAACTGATCCTCTTACAGAGGATTCTATTGCCGTCTTGTCTGCGCAAAGCTGATGCAATGCATGGCATTTTAGGCTATATTCGGCTTAGAATGAGATATTAGTGCAAGATATGACATGGTGACATCATATGCAGGAGGAGTTAAGTCATCCACATGTGCTGGTTCACTGTATGACATCAGCATTTGGCGCCAGGCCAACATCTCCATTGTGCTCATAGCATCATTCAGGCGACAGCGGGGCACCAAACATGTCGTGAAAGGACATCTGGACATGAAAATCAAAGGGATGCCCCTTGGGGGTTTCTTAAAGATGTATTTACACTCCATTAAGTCCACTTTGAAAGACAGACACTGTCCATAGGTGGATACGGTGTTTGCATGAGTTGTTGGACAAAGAGATTGTTGTCTGTCTCTGTGGCACAGTAAACCAAAGCACCTCCCCACAGATGCAGCTTCCCTTTCAGAGGGTGCAGAAGGGAGACAGGCATAATCAAACAGCCAGATGGTCAAGATCATTGAGAGTTTTTTATGTGGGCATGTAACATGACCTCAGCACTCTGGGTTTTATCAAGCATCCTCCATACACGCACAGCTGATGAGTTTGTACACTCAAACTACTAGGTAATAACATCTGGATGTAAACCAGGCCTGCTGTGTCTGAACTTTTAGCGGCATACTGTGTGAAACTTGTACTGGGGTGGGGTCCCTAAATGTAGGTTTATAGAGAGAAATTAAGTAAGGAATACAGTATCATCACAAACAGGCCCATAACCCGGAGCCCCAGACACCCAGACAGACTGGGGTGGGGGGGAAAGATTATCCCTGATCTGTCCTCTTTATTGATTGGGCTTGGGCTCCCTGCAGACCCCATTAATGGAGGCAGATGACCTCTTGGACAACACTGGCTCTGTGTGTCACTGAGAAGCTGTTCCTTCTCCAGCGTCTGCCCCAAACCCTCTTCCCCATCCTCACACTCTCCCAAGCCCTCAAGCCTCTTTGCTGAGTTAGAGGGATACAGACCCCATCCCCCAGTCCTTTATTCATCCCCAGCAATCAGGCTGTTGGTGCTGTTGTTGTCATAGATGCCTTGGGGTTAGGTGGACTAATACAGGGTTTTTAATCCTGTATTCCTTTGTACATATTAGTTCCCCTCTCCTCATGGGCCAGCCTTGGGAGAGCACTCCTTTCTGATTAGCACCCAGGGCAGGTGTCAGAGTCTAGACTCTCTAGACTATGATTATGCACAGGTACACCTGAACTGACCTTTGTTGTGACAGTGTCTTTCAACACATGACATAGCCTACTCATCTGTAGTGACTCAGTCAGTGTCTCATGTGACCAGAAGAGAAAGTTGAGGGATTTCAATCAAATGTCTTTACACAGGATTCATTTAACTATTTACAAATGAATTACAGAGATTATGGATGAAAAAATTTGCTCATCTGCAGACTCTGGCACATTTACAGTACATTAATGTGAACACTGGAACGTTTACTGACTCATGTGAACTATCCCTGTAAAATAAATGGGATACAACTAAATATATCATTAATTAAATAATGATTTATTGAGTAATTGCTTCTCAGTTTCATACATACTCAGATTGTAATGGTTGTAAAAACAATGATGGCGTAAACATCATCATGGTTATAAATTAGTGTTTTTATCAACATATTAGGCTAAGCATTCATGATGAACATGTATTACTGCTGTATTACCACATTATTAGGTATAGTTATTGTATAGGGATTTGTGCCCATGAAATGAGTGGCAGACTGTCTGATCACATACCCAGTCTGTCACATCCCAAAATGAAGGAGAGTTGTTGTTGTTATCAGTAATGTAATGCATGACAAGGCCACATACAGTATATGGTGACAAGTGATTAATTGAACTCACTCAGTGGGCTTCAAGACCTCAGATAATCTGGTTAAACAAGTCCATCCAAACCATATCCCCTTATAATAATACAAAGAGAGCATCAAATACAAAGAAAGCATCAGATCATCCGATGATATTCATAATCGGTTAGGCTAACTATAGTTGTGTCAGTGCTGAACATATCACCCATTTGAGGGTGGCTTTGGTGACAAACGTCAAGGTTTCCACAGTTAGTTCGAAGGACACCAGAAACAGCAAGATAACATAATTGCTTATGCGAAGTGCACAGTAAGAAGTAATGGAAACGGTAAATTACCGATCAAATGAACCGTATCGTCGTTGGTAAGAGAGCAAGCAGTGATGCCCCCCACAGTTTGCCACAACACTGCCATGCGCACCCACACTGAGCCCGCGACAGGCACTATAGGCTACATTAGAGATAGACTACTGCTCCGCACCAATTCACTATTGAGAGTTTGTATTGTTCACTTGTGAAATGAGACATTGGAGACCTTTTAACTTAAAACACTGGAGATAGATTGTATTATTCAATTGTACTATTATTTGTATTATTATTATTACTACTAAGCACATGTGTCTTTGTGTTATTATACGACCATGCCGCCAGGCGTGGCTTCTCTAGAGGACATTTTGGTATGTAGATTTCGCGAGGCAAACGCGGTTCTTTGTTCGCGCCAGGCAAGAAATGCTGCAAGCAAGAGCTCTGCTTACGGGAAATATGTAAGGACATTTTTTTTTAAAGATCCCTGCTGCACAGGGTCTGCAACGCCTGTCTGACAACTCCCTTTCTCCTCTCCTCCTCACCCCTCCTCCTACGTTACAGCCCCCATGCGCAACGGCGCCCGAAACAACAACGCGGTGACCTGCCGCAACCCACGACGAGTGGGGTGGGCGGAACCCCGAAATATGTCACTTAACTCCTTCATTCTCGATAGACAGAATAACGCAAATCCTCCCCAAGACAGTGAACGAAGTCGTTAAGATTTCACAAATAAACTCCATCCAAAGTTCATCTATCCCTCAGTAGGCTACTGCGTCCCACCATAGATAATACAACATTGGCAATATACCAAAACAGTACGCTCTGTTGCCCAAATAGTAACTTGAATCGGGAAACAATCCTAAATGCATCCACTTTTGACATTTTATTGAGGGGGAATTGTTAAACTATAGCCCATGCATCCTTGTGTAAGTAGCCTACAGTAAAAAGACCGTTTCGGTCTTGCATTGCAGGGATGGGGAATGAGTAGCGTTGCTTGGATCTAACGCATGGCTGATATGGACAAAGGAAAGGTGGAGGGAATATTTTTTTTTTCCATACGTGAGGAAAAACGCGGGGGTTGGTTTCTGAGATGCCACAGGCTTGGGAACCTGAGACGGAATGGTATAACGGGAGGGCGGTTCGTTTGTCTCAGCAAGGAGGGGACTGTGTACCAGACGGGGTGGAGTGATGCATCGCCTAGCCCCTCTCCGTGTAGACGGCCTTGTGTCCCGTTTGCCTAGCGCTGGGAGACTACTGTATTGCAAGTAGGCCTATAGCAGACAGAGAGAGGGGCAGGTCTATGGGAGGGACTAGCGCAGAGGGAAAATTGGAAGGAGGAGGGGGCGGGGAGGCGGCACGGGTGCTGTTTCTCCAGTCTCTTTCCCCTGTCTTTGTCTCACACTCTTTTGTTAGCCATGCCTAGCCTGCTGGTTCTAGCAGGGATCATGGAGAAAAATGGGGGCTACGGCGGGGATCTAGCCGGCTCCGGGTTCGGAAGCGAAGGTCTCCTAGTGCCACCCGACGAGGAAGAAGACGACTCCCGTGCCCTGAGGGTCGCGCTGGGCCAGCTGTCTCTACTGGGGCTTGGTGAAGGCGAGGACGGTGGCGGGGCTCCTGGAACGGGAGTACAGGATCGGAGTAACAATAACAATAACCATCACAACCATACCAATAATATTGGCGGAGGTATTGGTGACACAGGGCTTTTGCAAGGGAAGAACAAGTTATGTGTCCTGTACGAGGGTTCTTCAAGTGAGACGAAAGGACGAGGCTGCAACATAACAGAATGCGTCCCCGTGCCCAGCTCAGAACATGTGGCCGAAATAGTGGGGAGACAAGGTAAAGATTCCAACCAAATGTTCCTATTGAAAGTTATGTTGCAGTACTGAGCTTAATGTGTGTCCCTGTAGTTTGTAGGGTGTTTTGATAATGCTCTATAACTGTTACGTTAGCTGGTGTTATTGATATAGAAAAGGGAGTGGTGTTATTTTTTGTTGTATTCTTCTACACAGGCTTCCTTACCACTCTTTGGCAATGGTAACAAATCTGTTTCAAGTTAACATACAGTGGCAGAAACTGCAACATTGTTGCAACTAGGCTCTGTTCTATTGTCTGTCTAGTGGATTTCAAACGTGGGGAGACACAAAGCAGGACTGTAACCGTTACCTCATGGGCGCATTATTCTACATCCAGCCATCAATGTCAGCTCACAGACGCACACTTCAGGCAGGGATAGCACTTGCTTCCTTTGTCGTCTGAACGCGCGAGACTGTTAAAAAAAAAACGCAACGTGCTGCTGGTAACGGAGGAATCTCGTTCGCCCTGAAATGTTTACAAATTATTTATTCTCTTTATTGTGAATAGAACTTGTATTTGAGTGACGATTGATGTTTTCAAGCTGTTGTTTTCGGTTTCGTAAATTCTAATTATGTTAATTGTTTTTGTTGCTGACTGCCCCAGTGACACAATTAGACAATGGCAAGTGTGTTTCTCTATATTCTCTTTTCTTGAGCAGTTTAAAAGTGAATTCACAGATTTAAGATGGATATATCTGTGTATTGAGTAATTATCGAAGACCTCGACATGAACTTGAATGACAGCAGCTGTCAAACAAAGGTGTGAAAGTGAGGGGAGGGGTACCTTATTAGGCAGTGTTACCAGTAGACACTTGGGATGATCATAGGAATCGAAGCGTGACTCAGCCAGAAGTTGGACCAACGTGTCGAGTTGAATGTTGTGTGGTTCTTCTATTTTCTAATATAAAATAAGAACAAATAATAACAAAATATGTTGCCTTTTTAAAACCTATTGCCCATATTGTTATTGTGATCAACTAAAATTGGCTATTTATCAGACTGTAATATATTGATTCTCCAGATTGCTTGTAACCCTGTATGACTTTCAGAACCAGCAACTTATTGCTTTGTGCTACATGGTTGTTTTCTTTGACTGCACCTATTGTTGTGATGAGTCCAAACAATACAGAGGGGTTGGTTAGACAAGCAGGGATAAATGGGTGGGTGGATGGTTGGTGGGTCAGAGGCACTGGGTATTAAAAGGGAGTCACACCCAAACCAAGCGCTCCCTTACCTAATGGGGGGGGGGGGGGGGGGGCAAGGGAAACCAATTTGGCCAGTGGATCCTAATTCATGTTTTTGGGGTTACACAAATCCACAGGTCCCCACAATGTCAACTGGGTCCAAGGCAGCAGAGACCATTTGCTTCAACTCCATTTTTTCTACAGATGTGGGGATCTGGTTTTTGTTGTGCCGTTAAGTGCCCTCATCTTCCTGTGCGTCTCCTGTTCATTACTCTGAAGTGTAAGCTTCGCATTTTAATGGGGTAACTGAAGACAGCCGGAGGGTGGATCCAGTGAGCACAAGTGCAGCAGAGGGCTTTGTGTTGACTGAGAAGTGCTGATTTGGGGGATTTGGGATGAGCTCTTTTTGATTCAGGGCCTCGTTAGTTAGTTCACATTCAACGCCCTCCTTCCCAGGGACGACTACTGCCTGGTGAATCTGGCAAGTTAATGTCCCGCCCTGGAGAGGCGAATGTTATCATTTTCTCCTTTGTCAAAGTCATTTGAACTGATTCCGGAGGATACTTTTGTGTCGTCTAGGGCTATATTATTACGACTTTAGGTCAAGGGTGGGTGTGCTTTGCATGCGCCACTAACAATGCACACAGTACTGGAAAGCATGCTTTCCAAGTGAAAGAAATGACATACAGTTGTGGAATGATTTAGAATGATCTTTGTCATTTGCCTGAAGGAAATTGTAAAGGTTCCAGTGGAGTACTTTTCTTTGTCTCCTCTGTTCATAGTTTTACGTTTTATGTCGCCTATTGGTCTCAACTTAAATACCCATTCACCTTCCTGCTACAAAGGATCACAAAACCTTACATCTAGCCTAAGTTAACACATGGTTTAATATAATAACATTGTGGATATTGCATGAGTTATAACTATTATACATATTAAATAACTATCATACATATTATAAAGCTTGAGTGTTCCATCTCACACCATCATGCTTGAACCCCAACTAATATCATCACCGCCATCATCCTCAATAAATAAATAATAATTGTAGTTTGAACTCTTTAGCCCTCAGAGCCTCACTGAGTCACTCAGTCAGTGCCATCTAGGCTTCTGAAGTTTGTGCCCTAGTAAGTGGGGCTATTTAGTAGCATTAGGGAAGCACATCTCCCTTGGTTAGAGGTGTTCAGACATTTGATCCACACCACTAAAGTCCCTGCCCAGGGACTGCAGTTGAAAATAAGTAGGCTGGCTAAAACTGGCACTTTTATAGTAATGTTGATTAATGTGCACTGTCCCTGGTAAAACGACATTTAATAAAGTAAGTAAAGTAAAGCGTATTTAGGCTACTGATGTAATGGTGTGCTGTGATTTGTAGTGCTACTCAGAAAAACGAGCTGAGACCTGACCATTGAATAAATTGCTAGTTATTGTTACCAGACCACAGACATACATAAGCCTCTTAAATACACTGCTAAGGGGAGACACTCAGGGATTCTTAGGGTTGGAACATAAACTTGCATTTCAGAATGAGAACGGTAGCTGCACACCTGCGTATATGTCACCACAGGCTGCCGTAGTGGTGCGTTGCATGCCGTTTCCTGTTGGGTGTAATATACACTGTACGGCTGTGTTTACCATATCCCTCTTGACCTCAAGTGCTCTTAACCACCCTACTCTACAATTACTCATTTTTTATTCCCCTCTTGTATTATTATCTCGTCTCAGTATTAGAGCCGAAGGTAATTTGACATGATATAGCATTAGCCTGTACTCTCTCAAATCTAGACTCTCGCTAAAAGCACTTAATATTGTCAGCTTTTACACACTGATCAAAAACAGAACATATGCACTGCAATAAATTACCCAAAAATGATGTATGTGTGGGCCGGAGGTACCAGACTTGTCAGTTCAAGGAGAGGGGCTGGTTGTTCGTGGCAACACTGTTGAATGCATCCATAACTGTAGCCATAGCACAGAATAGTTCTGATGTCCTTTGGAAATGTGTACAATAACTCATCTGTTTAGCAATGTTAGATATAGGAAATCAAATAATGGGGTGTTCTAAAAATACTTTGAGGTCTACAGTATCTTCAATTATTTCCGATTGTACAGCAGATTGAGACTTGATGCCATGTGAAAACATGTGACTTAGTAATGATAATCTTGGCAGAAATGGAAAAAAAGTGTAATACTATAAAATGTTGTAAAGGGGATAAAGACTAGTGACCATTGCTGGACTGTCTAAAAACTCTGAAGTTGTGAGCATTTTAGACCAAAATTTGCCATCTTTTAAAAAGGTATGTCAAAGGTCAACTATCAATTCTGTCTTTATTTCCATAGAAGAAGAAAAAAACATAAAAAATAGCTTTGTATTACCATGTAGTAGTAACACTCTTCGCTATTCCAAATTCCTCATCTTTGATGAGTGTATCAGAAAATTGAATAAAAATGGTGTCCTTGGCTTTTAAAAAACTTTGTCTTTTGTTTCTGCAGGTTGCAAGATCAAAGCCTTGCGGGCCAAGACCAACACCTACATCAAGACTCCCGTGAGGGGCGAGGAGCCTGTGTTTCTCATCACGGGCCGAAAGGAGGATGTGGCCCTGGCCCGGCGCGAGATCATCTCTGCCGCCGAGCACTTCTCCATGCTCCGAGCTTCCCGCAACAAGCTGGGTGTGTCGTTCAGCGGTTCCCCGCCTGCGCCTCTGCCGGGCCAGACCACCATCCAGGTGAGGGTGCCCTACCGCGTGGTGGGGCTGGTGGTGGGGCCCAAGGGTTCCACCATCAAACGCATCCAACAGCAAACCTGCACCTACATCGTCACCCCTAGCCGAGACCGTGACCCCGTCTTCGAGATCACGGGATCACCTAGCAACGCCGAGAGGGCCCGTGAGGAGATCGAGGCACACATCGCATTCCGAACGGGAGGTCTGCATGACCACAACAATGAGAATGACTGCTTGGGGCCGGATGGCGGCAGCCCAGTAGGCTCCGGGGGTCTGGAGAGCCGCCTGCAGCAGGTGTGGGGTCTGCAGGGGGGCCAGCGCAAGCCGTTGACCAGCAGCTTCCGCCAGAACTTCTCAGATGCCATGGTTGGAGGAGGAGAAGGAGGTGGGGTAATCTACAGCAAGGGCAACTTCAACAGCCCTGGAGAGAAGCCCTGCTCCTACTTTGGCTCAGAGGGCACCCAGAGTTGGGGAGACCCAGACTACCCAAAACAGGTGGCCTTCTATGCCCAGCAGCGCTCCAAGAGCTTTGGAGGCCTGCCCCTGCCCCTGACCAGACTCTCTCCAGGCCTTCCTGACCCCTGTGGAGGGAACAACGGCAACTCCTCGGGCACCAGCATCACTATTCTGTCTGGCTCTCCTCATGCCCAGGCCCGCCGTGCCCACAGCGAGCCAACCTCGGGAGCGGGGTTCCCTGGACGCCTCCCTGTACCGGACTCGCCACCGGCCATCCTCCGGGACTGCATGACCTGCTTCGAGAGCAAAGTGACGGCCGCCCTGGTGCCCTGCGGCCACAACCTCTTCTGCATGGAGTGTGCCATCCGTATCTGTGAGCTCAACCATCCAGAGTGCCCGGTGTGCCACACCCTGGTCTCTCAGGCTATCCGAATATTCTCCTAAAAAACACCACGTCAGTTTTTATCATTCGTTTTATCACAGTGTTTGTTCGACAATTATTTACTATTATTATTATTATGATTATTATTATACTTTTCTTTTCTCAGAAAATGTTAAAACAAACAAGCAGATATTTTAGAAGGCACTGCTTGCTTTACTAAAAAGTATAAGAAATATTTTGAATTTTTTCTTTTATATATATACATATATATTTTATAAAAGTTTTGTTTATAAGAAAAGTATAGTACCTAGCATTTTTTCAGTTTTTTTACTGCTGCTGTTTTTCATTCACGAATCACAGTATGGGCGGAGTAGTAGGAACGTGAACATTTTACGATTCAGATTTATTTTACCATGAAGTGGTTTTATATGGAGAAAAGGAAGGAGGTGATAAATGAGGTTCAGTTTAACTCCCTGGTATCTTATCTGTACCTGAATGATATGGGAAGTCAAAATCAAACAGAAGGAAAAATATTGAATCTTTCATTGCACCTTATAATCGTCTTAGTTTCGGATAGTCAGATGAATGATTGTCAATCATCCAGAAAAATGACGTAGCTGATGAAAAGTTAAATCCCTCAATGTGGCTCGAAAAAATGGAACAAGCTTTGATATTGTCATTGAAAGTCTCAATTTGTTCCAATCGAAGGATAGACTATTCCATCATTGTCATCTTTCTGACATTTGTGTCCCTTTACAAGCTCTTTGTTATACCTGGTAGTCCTCCCTAAACACCTGTTAGAATGGTAACAATATGGGACAGAATAGCAGACAAACGCCTTTCTTTATGCAGATATGTCTTACAGATTTCCTTTTTCACAAAGAGGTGAATGAATGCAACACATTGTATTGCTGAAATATCACTGTAGTTTGGTGAAAAGTTTCAGCAATGCCTGTTCCTCGTGGCACTTGAAAAGCATGTTTCTTTCGCCGGTGTTAAGCACTGATTTAATTTGTGAGGCCAAAAGCCTTGGAATTCATCCAGTTGGCTAATTTGGGAGATCCGTCTCCCCGGCGGACTTGTTTCAAAGCCAACTTATACCCATTTTATTGTCTTATGTGGTAATTTAGCTGTTATCTGAACGATGTAGGACAAAAATGAGAGCCACTTTTGACAGGCATCTCTCTGAGGTTTGCGCAGTTAGAGCGTCAGCCATTAGAGTGGACAGAAGCTGAGGAAAACACTGAGCTGTTCTCTGAATTGGTAATAGAGTGTGCCTAAATGGGCGAAAAGCTCCTAGAATACAGTACCACCATCCACAACGCTCCCTCGCCACCCCCGTCCAGCAGCTTTGTATTTTAGCTCAGAGGCCTATAATTATCAGAGCTGTGCAGAAGCAGGTGTTTAATAGCCCCCTCTTTTTCTATTTTCTTTGGGAGTGGCTTACCCCCCCTCGCTTACTGTTCGATCGTTGGCTGTTGAAGGTAGTAATGACTGCAGCTGACCCACAATGCATTGCCTCCCTGAGTGGGGCGTATTGTCTGGGCCCAGCGGTGGCGTGGGCCCGGAGTGCTCGGACACGGCCCGGAGAGACTCATTGATAATTAGGCAAATTGTTCGGTCCAGGTGCGGACCGTGTGGCGACCCTGGTGCTGAATGGTGGGTGAGACAGAGTCCCGGCGTGGGCTGCTGACCGCCCCACCCCTCTGTCACAGGCACAGAAGGTCCAGTCTGGGTGCAGCTGGGCGAATGGGACCCCTCCTTCCATATCCCCCTCCCTCTTTCCTTCTCTGCTGCTCTGAGCTATCCCTACTGGGGAGAGGGGCCTCCTTTGTCCCAACACTCAGGAAAAAAGCAGCATATGAAAGAAAGAGACCAACTGAACAGGCTGCCAGCTCTGAAATGAGAGTGAGGGGACTTTGGAGAAAGAAAGGATATCTACAGTGTCAGTAGATACAGTAATTACCTAGTGTACAATTCTGACACACAGATCCAATTCTTTGAAATGCCCCACTGAACTAGATGTCTCCATGTGTTCTCAATAAGATAAGGGTATGAAAACATGCAGACATATATCATTTAAGAGTACGAGGAGTCTGATCACTTGGAGTTCATCGCCCCCCCAATTTGGATGGAGGCCTTTGTGACAGAGAGCGAGTGCAGATCGAAGTTTCCATAGAGAGCCCCACCGCCCCCCTTTATCTCCTGTCTGTATGGGACATCCTGCAGCTGCCCACTCACCACAGACACACACGCTTAGCCAATGGCAGGCTAGCACTGGGCCTTCAGAATGAAATCAGACGATTGTAATTGACAGGAAAGCGGAGGAAACGCCCCATTTAGCCACCACTCATGCTGAATCAAATTACACACCCTTTGCCTCTGCCTTAGCCCCAGCCTGGGGATTTCAGAGGGAGGGAGGGGGGATTAGAGCCGTTGGAGGATAAGAGGGGGGCTTTTTGGGGTGGAGAGAGAGAGAAGGCTGCTCCCAAAGAAAAGAGAACCAGCAGATCTAGTCTTTGTGAGAGGGGTAGTTAGAAGGCTGCTGCATCATGTTTGCTGGTTGTGGCAGGTGAACAAGGACATGCTGGTGATTCAGCTGGTCTCCCACTAACACTGCATCAGATCGCTCTATTAAGTTGTTTTTTCAGGAGAACTCTTTTGCTCAACTTTTGTCCATCAAAATATGATGAATAGTTACAATAGACTGTTGTCCCTAGTCTAGGCAGCAACAGAGCCCCCCTTTCCCCCATTGTATTGTCAGCAGACCACTCCTGTTGTCCATGGACTGTGAAGAAATAGAACTGTACTTTCAGAGTATCTAAATTCTATTACATATTTAGAAATCAATTGACTATTTATTAATGGGGAGAACTGCACAGTGGTTTGGTCTGAACTGTCAATGACAATTTCAAGGCAGTATAACGCTGTTAACTGAATATAGTATTTTCTATTCTTTTTTATTTTGTTTTAAGCCTTAATATTTTGTATTAAAAGATAAATATTGCTTTCACTTTGGCATGAAAGTTTAGTGACATACAGTAGGCCTTCAATAGTATTGCCCCTTAAAAAAAACTTTCACGTAACTATTTGTCAGAAAAGAACGTGAATCAACCGGGTTGGGTGGGATTAAATGGAATTGGGAAATTAGGCTCTTAAACCCTTTACATTAACATATAGAGTAAAGCACCTTATTGTAAGAAAACACATATAATTAATACCAAACCGACCACTGATGGTGAATATTTCTTCATAGATTTTGAAAGACATGCACATAAGGTTTCCCTATCATGTTTTTATAATATAATTATTGTTATTCCTTGTAGTAGTGGTATTATGGGAGACCTCTCATCCATTCAGTCAGTACTGATGACTTGGTTGAGTTTGCACTGGTTTAATGTAGAGGGCTTTTTAGAGAGTCTCACTATTTTAGAGGCTGTGGGAGAAATTTGCATTGTGCTTTATGAGAAAGGATTCTGCGCATCTGTGTGTATATATATATATCAGTAATTTACATCCAGTCAAATGCCTGCTATATAAGTGGGATTTTGATTATTTTTACAAGGTGAAAATATCCTTTTGAATTTGTTTGTTTATGGACTTTTAAGATCACTTTGATTTATATATATATATAATGTCCCCTCATCCTTAAACATAAAGACATATATTGATAGGCTACTTATATGTATGGATCTAATAAACTTAAGCATTTCATCAAGTCAAATATATAGATAAGAATACCACAATACCACATACTGTAATGATGAATACAGGGCTGTATTGATGTTTCCACTGACAGATACCGATACATTCTCTCAAATATGTAAAGACATGTGTTCTAAAATATTCCTAGATCCTTTTGGATGAATCAGGTTTTATGTACATTAGGATGAAAAGCAATAATGTCAATACTGCAACAGTAAACAAAAGAGCCAGTTTAGTAAGTTCATAGAATTCAGCACTATCCATAACGCAACCTTGATTCATTTGAATATTATTCCATTTTTGGTCTAATATCTTCTAAAAATGCATATGGATTTATGCCAATGTAGGATGAGAAATGTAATTAATTAGTAACAGTTTTAGGCACAATAGCATGTTTTTGTTGCTTTCCTACGTCTTGCTTTTAGTAATTTTTGACTGCTTAATCCCGTCTTTTTCACATTGAATATTAATAAGACTGCAAGTATACCTCAAATACAGGGTGTGCCAACACCAGTGCAACCTCAAGATTTCCTCCTCTTAGTATATGTGGAATTTTGAGATCACAATACCTATTATTTGGAAGAAACCAATTGCATTGTACAAGTAAGCTTTTCAGTGTAAACATACAATGCTTTTCAGAAACATAACATGAACAATTGAGGCATTTCCTGTCTGTCGAAAGCAGGAACTCATAACAAGTTAAATCACACACTAAAGTAGACACAATGGTAAGACAGAAGGTTGGATTATTTCCATAGGATCTGTCGAAGACCTCTTCCATATGAACGTATTCTGATGCCCAATGCATTGAGCCAAACATTTTCATCACTTGGGAAAGTAGCATTTATTTAACATGTATTACTCTGTATTTATTCATGTTTAGGGAGAAACGTTTATAGTTACCATAAGCATATCATGAGAATATATTTCAGTTTTTAGATTGGTTCCAAAACATATTTTGTAGCTAATTTGATGGCACAAATTAATTATTTCTTTATGCTGTCCGTTATAAGTAGTTGTCATTATCCAGCATTTAGCTGATTTAAAATAAAAGGTCAAAAGGTAGCCAAAGAACAAAACCTTGGAAGAGGTTCGAGGACATCTATAGGAATGATATTGCGAATCGTAAGCTTACAATTCTACGAATGTTAACACATTTCGACCTTATCATAGTTTGGATTTATTGATGAAGGTGGCTGAGGTCAATACAATAACAATCAGCTTTCATTTTTAATAACCCGCTAGTGATAGTTTTGTCAAAAGTCATACAGCATACAAGCTTCAGTCAATATCTGTGAAATGGAGCTTGTCTCAATAAAGACATCCTGTTTCAGTTTGGTCTTTTTTTAATGCTACAGTAGCTTCAGTGATCGAGTACCCAATCACTGCCCAAAGACACCAGTCCTAATGCATCACCCTCTTAAGTTTTATTTATATTGGTATTATTGCCAACTTAGATTTATGAATAATGATGTCAATAAGTTTTGTTTCCTCATCACAGCTCTTAATATGAAAACGCTAGACTTGTCTTGGGAAGTTTATGTTTCTTCAGAATGGGGCAGGAACACATACTAAATGAGAAAAATAAGGGTTCGAGATTTGTCTCGAACTTCAGCTGAAGTGCTAGATTTGTCTCAAAGACCCCAGACTGAACAATAGTTGAATAATGCATAAGAAAGTTGTTAAGATTACACAAATACCCTGCAGTACCTTTGTTAGCGTTCAAAAATAATACTTCGGTTTTAATTTAATATTGTTTCTAGTTAACTCTATTCTCCATGTCGAAGTATGGTAGCTGAAGTTTAGTACAGTAAATAAGAGTAACAGTAAAATGAAGATCCCATGGCATTAACATATTTCATCAACATAACCACAAGGTGTATAAAAAGCTTTAAAGAAATTAAGATGGACTTATTTCATTCCATATATTTACCTTGAGGTGTAATTGATATAGATATTCAAATAATGACTGTCTTATAAGATGAGGTATAGCTTGATATATGCACCCAGTATATGAAGTACTCCACTTCCTTTAGTGGCGAAACAAAGATGGCGGTGAGAACTCTTAGGGGGGTGTCTATTTCATTAACTATTTCTTTCAATTGTTAGTGTTCTTTATAATATATTAAAGTAACCATAGAAACTCTGAACAGTTTTCTTCTCTTTAACAAATGTACAACTCTTTATGCATCATGTATAACAATAATAGCACCCCTTTCAAGGAGTGATAGGAAATCCTTTATATTGATGCACTTAAGCAATTATTCTGACCTATCATAATCACAAGATGAGCAAGTATTGCATTTGAATGTAAAATAAATTACCATTGCACTCTTTTTACCTTTTGGTTTATACATTTTAAAGTGAGCTGGAAAGAATTTGTGAGAAGGTTTCACCGCAGTCTATAGAGTTCTTCCACATACATTTATAGAAAGCAACTTTAAAAAATGAATATTATTACAGTTTCTTAAATCTATTTTGCTAACATGGGTTATTATTTCATAGAAAGACGAGGATTAAGTCAGTTTCAGGATGTTATTTATGAAAATCTTAAAATGAAGAAAACATATTTATGAGTAACCTCAAGAAATTTGTTTTTAAATAAAAATACAAGAAGTTAATATATTTCTAAACACAGGGAAGTTGGTTTCTACTAACAGTTAAAAAAATTAAATACGTTTTATTTATGAAAGTTATGGACTCACCTCCACTGTATTTCATTGTAAATGAAATAAGAGCTGATGTGGGTTCCCCATAGCTTATATTTTAACTTCCGATATGCACTATTTCAAAGAACATCAGTGCATTCACAGTGGAATTATGACAGAAAATAATATAATATTTTTAGGATTTGGAGGTATTTTAGTCACTGAGCATCAATATTGTGCCTCAATTACACATTTATTTCTTGCATCAGCACTCTCTCTATGCTGCTTGCTTACCTTTTCCCCTTTGACTAACCCCATACTGACTGGCCCCATTACACATTTCCTCTGGAGTCTTAACTTGCTTTTATTAATCTCTAACTTTTTATGCTAACACAGCTTCAGTTGTGATTGCAATGCTGAGAATGAGTGATTCAGGTGTCCCGCAGGGGCACATGTTAAACACATTCAGATAAACACATTCATATGTCTACTACTTGGGACCCTTTGTGATTGGTAAGGCAAGAGAGGACATCATCAAAGCCTTAATGAATGATTACCTGAAAATTGGGCTCAAGTTTCTTTGTGAAAACATGACAGGGTGAGAACTGAGCTGAGTGATCAATAGTTTAGCACATAGGCACACTGTGTAGTAGATCTATGGTAACCAGCCACACACACACACCAACACATTCATAACCGTACTAGTTTGCATGTATCTTGTATGGTCACCTAGACTGGATAAACACCACAGATCCTATGTGTTTGGTTTTAACACAAGGGGTCTGGGGCTGGTTGTTCCTTGTAGATTTTCATAGTTGGCGCCCCTTCAGAAAACAGAAAAGGTCAAGTGTTTCAGGTGAAGCAAAGAGAGGCCGTTTCTGTCCCCATGTGACACTCAGTATTTTACCCTTTTCATTTTCTCATCCCAGTTCTATAAAAAGGGAAGGAAAGCTTGATTGTCATTCCTTCTCATATGGATGAACCTAAAATGCATTTATTTAATCTCAAAACTAGGTAGTTAAGTTAATATTTGTCGTACATTTCAACATGTCAGGACGGCATATTTTCCGCCACAACTGACTGAAGCACGGGGACTGAAATGACCTTCCGGCCTTCACGTCGTCCTCTTCTGAAGGGACCACCGCAGTCTGACAGTTTGTCTTTGGTAGTGTTTCTTCAGATTCTCCCGGCACCGTAGAAGTGTTTCATACCGGTCTTATAGTGGTCTTAGTGCATTAGTTGAGTCAGCATCTCCTGGCTTTAGTTTCTGGTTTCTCTGTGATCAGTGAGAGAGGGTTTGCCATGTGGCTGGCCGTCACTTTGATAAAATAAAGTCTTTTTTGAACTGTTACAGTGTGTCATGCCCGCAAGAGGCATGTGATATTGCAGGTTTATTTCTTAGCACATGTTTTTGTGAATAATTTGATATTTTATTATTGTATCTGCGCCATATTAGTTTGTTTCTGTTTTTTTTTTTGTTTTTTTAAGATTCAAGATGTATTGTAAATGTTTCTAATAAAACAAAAATGAAATAATTTCCAGATGGATGCTCTGCTTTGTCGCATGAGTTTAAAAAAAGTTGCAGTTGTGAAATGGCAAACAAGTACCATACAGTAACTCCACAGTATGCCATTTTTCAATGAAAAGTAGGCACAAATAAGGTATATGGTTAAGGCATAAAATAAGGAGCAAGACTTAAGAAATTACATTTATTTATACATATGCAATCTAAATATACACATGAGAATTAACATTTTAAAAACCTAACCTTTACTACCCAATTTACTATTGGGAATGCCACAAGTGAGGGAAAAAAAAAACTCAGCAGGATAATGACTGTTTACACTTGACCTTTTGGCCGTGGTAATGGCACCCTGAAACTTTCCCCACACCTCCCTTCTTTTGCCAAACTAGCAGATCTATAAGGGCTAGCATCCTCCATAGTGCTTACTCTAACCAACCTGACAGAACTAAACACACCCAGAAAAAAGAGAAAATAAAACCATACAAAGAGACCTGGGATACTCTTATGGGATATCCCAGAAAGCATGATACTGTTCCAGTTACAATGGAGTTCATTTACAGTAAAACAAGCCGTCTTGTGTACATCAGAGACCCAGCAGCGGGCAAGGCTGATTGCCCTTACTACCCATCTCTTGAAACATGAGCTGTCCACCCATCCAGGACAGCAGGGAGGGCTCCACTGAGACCATGGTATATGACCACCACCACTACAAACACTATCCCCTCATCACCCTTCCATATCTCCACAGCCACGGGGAAAACGAGAGCAATTCAGTTAAACCAGAAAAAAAAGATGGTTCACGGCAGTAAAGGAGCAAGACTGGTTTGTTAGCAATGAAGACATAGGCCTATGTGAGAAAAATTGCTGTGCACAAAGTACTTTGTAATGGGTTTCATCAGAAGAGCAAACTTTATTCTGTGTAAAGACAAAGGGAAGTCCAAGTGCACTGATAAAATGGACATGAAAAGTTCTCCACGGACCCCCATTTTGTGCAGTTTAGATTGGCCTGACATTCGACCAGGTACATTTGGGAAGAGATGGCTTAACTCCTCGTTTCCCATTAGCCAAGGGTAGTTACATTTAACAACTCCATCATAAAAGGATTTAATTACCAGTGAAATCAAGAACAAAAAGATAGACACCCTTCATATATAGTAAGCAGCTTCAGATCAAACCCACCCAGTGTTGCATGTTAGCACAAACCCTTTGGTCAAACAAGACCTCAATATAGTGTTAAATAAATATCATTGGGACAAACTCAAATACGTTTGGGAGGAGCTGACTGACAATGGAGAGAGGGGCGATTACACTTCAGTGAAGCCAGGTCTTCACTGCCGAATCTTATTGCCCTTTTTCTGTGCTATGGAATTGGGTGTGTTCACAGGCTTATTAAATTGAGCTGACAATGGGGGATCAGTTCACAATGAGTGAGACAAAAACTGTGTAAAGACATGGCGGACCATACCCTAACATGCTCAATTTCTCAATTCATGTAAATGAATTCAAATCATGTCCTCTTTCATATTTAAAACCGATCAAGCCAAGGCATAACCATAAAGCTTATTGAACTAGATGGGGACAGACTTCACAGAAGAAACAATGCAAAGAGGCTACAGAAACACTTGGTTGCCCCCCTTTGTATCTCTCCCCTTGTTTCTGTCTGCCTGTATCCTTGTCTCTAGGTTTCTCTTCATCTCCCAGTCCTCCCTCCCCGTCTACCTGTCTGTCCCTGACTCTCCCTGGCGGTGGTGAGGCCTCAGTTGTTCTGGCAGCAGGCACTCGACTTGGCAGCGTTCTGCGTGGGCTGCACCGTGATCGGCACCACATTGGAGTTGGGCGAGAAGTCGGTGTCGCTGCGGCCCGTCATTTGCCTCTGGGACACGATGTTGTAGATGGCTGCAGGAGATGGACAGAGGCAAGTGAGAACACAACAGTCGCTGTTGGGTTGTTAGGTGATGAGAAAGGGAGCGTGTTTCGTCAAAGACTACAGTGGATACAAAACTCAGAACAAGATGGTAATGCAATGGGGACCTAACAGCATTTCACTTTCCAGGGTTGTGTAAATAAATATCAAAACAAACATAAAATGGAGACAAGTTGTCATAGAAACCAGCAGCACCCTGTGGCTCCTGAAGTTCTGCACCTTCCCTAGGATTACTCGAGTCTGGCACGCAAAACTAACTTCAGACTGACTCATACATGCCACTGACTGATGGTGAATCCCCAAGTCACTTCCCTGCCTCTAAGTTAGCAAGAGCTTGAAAACAAGCAGACAAGATGACCTCAACTAACCCTTGATCTGGTATTTCAACGACTAGCTACAGTCAGCATGCTTCCCGGGTCAGGGAGTCTCTAGTTCAATTCCTACATGGCTGTGTTTGAGCACTGCTATGCACTCTGTTCTCCTCTCTTAAATTAGCTAATTAGAACTATCATTAGCGCAAGTTTCTATGAATGAAAAATTTGTTGAAGAGTAGAATTACTAATTGTACAAATGCAGGCAGTGGGAATTGTATGTGGAGGGGGAAAGCAGGACACAAATAGCAGGGAGCATGCGGACAGCACTTTATCAACTGATTTGAAGGCCTCGCTCAGTGAGAGGCTTGTTCCTCAGACACTCTTGGGTTTTTGAGTTGTCCGTTGCTCATTTTCTATGTTATAGCGGCCACGCATTAACAAGGGCCTTTCTAAGGTGTGGCTAATACGTCAGTAAGTTGCTCTTGTAGAGGTACTTAATGTGAGTTGTGTCTTCCTAAAACGATGAGACATCTGGAAAGCTCATATTTGCATTCCAATGTACATATTGCGGCCAGACCCAAAATAAATGCTTGTGGTTCTCTGTCAAACATCAGATCTGATTGAGAATCACACAAAGTGTGATTGTCTGAGTGTCCTTTGAGCCTGCCAATTACAGATGCATTTGACCTTAATAGAAAAATGTCAGGTACTGTTCAATTTACTGCAGAGTAATCTTACAGTAGAGGCCTCGTAATAACCTGGATTTTGCTGCCATCTATTGGTGGAAGATGAGTCACCGCTGAACAAATGGATTACAAAGCTCTCAAGAGTACAAATAAATAAATAAACATACACTAAAGGAACGTTTGGTATGGCCGTTAATATAAAATGTGTGACGGGGAGGCCTTTACGTGGACAAGTGACTCTTTAAGCCTTTTAAGTGAGAGTAGGCCAGCTCTTTCACAAGATGGCATGATTCTGTGTGCACTACAGGGTGAATACAAGTTGCTTTGGGGCAATTTCACTTTAAAATGTATACCAAACAAAAAACATTGATTTCAAAGTTGAACAAAACATAGAACCCTATACATAAAGACTAAATGTAATAATTTCCACCGGCAATTCTACAAAAACACATTTACAGGAAGAACTGCGCAGATACAAAGTTTGGTAACAGAATAAAACTGCGGGAGATTTTACCGTAATTCTGCAGTTTTTCCAATAATTTACTTCAACATTTTTAAATCAATGGTTTTAGTTTGGCATCCATTTTAAAGTGAAAAATCGGAGTCACAGTGTAATTCCGTAACGATGGAATCGCCCCTTGTTAAAATCACAAGCAGTTCTAGTGTATATGGTAGGCAGTGTACACTAACCTGTGAGAATGGTCTGGAAAGCCAGCTCCACATTAGAGGAGTCTAACGCCGAGGTCTCCAGGAAAGACAGTCCATGCTTCTCTGTGGAAAGTGGAGAAAAAAATAAAAAATAAAAAACACTCACAGGCATTATTCAGTGTCCGTACAAGTAGGCACTTCATAAAACAGCCATCCAGTCATTATACGTCACCAATGAGGCTATTTGCAACAGCCACCACAGAATAGGCTAACTGATAAAAATGACATGATGTCGATGACCTTTTGTAGTCGTGCTGCATGAGCCAACCCTGGTGACAAATCAATAGCAGAAATTGAACGAGAGCCTGTGGTATCACATGGCATGCTTGTTTACTCTACACAATGATGTCTTCTAGAACAATTCCATTCATTCATATATAGCCACTCTTATCAAGAGCAATTTACGAGTCAAAGTGTATTCCATGCATGAAATAAGACTCAAGGTCATAAGTAAACACTTGAAACATTATGCAGAGCTACAAAGGAGAAGTGTGATAAGCTGGAAATGTCACATTGGAGTGTGTAGAGAAGCTAAAATCACAAGTCATAATGGAGCCAACTCAACTGGCTTTTTTCCCCAATTGCTGGGGATGTGCATTCAGAACCATGGGCTGTTAATCACTGACAGTGGCAGCCTGATAGGAGCTCTGTTGTCTCCACATCAAAGAGCAGCCCTAAGGGGGAAGTAGACAGTGACAGAGAGTGAAGAGCATTCCCTTGTCCACTGCGAAGCTCAGGTGCATCACTTTCCCCAGGCCCAGATTCTTTTTGAAATGTGTTTGAAATGCCCTTGTTCCAATTTTGAAAGCAAGATTATGGTAATACTTATCAAAAAAAATTGTATTGTGTTGTTCAACTTTCCGCATCGCTTTATGTCCACTGCTATTGAGAATAAAAGTGAAAATTATTGAGGGAGAAACAACTCTCCTGTACTGTCTCCTTGGCTTGTAATACTGTAGTAGAATCAACACAAACAGATCAAGTAGCTATAAAAACTAGTTGATGTGAGGGTACCTGCCAAGGCCTTGGCCTCGTCCATGGGCACGGCCCTGAGGTGGCGCAGGTCACTCTTGTTGCCCACCAGCATGATGACGATGTTGCTGTCAGCGTGGTCCTGCAGCTCCTTCAGCCAGCGTTCAGCGTTTTCGTACGTCAGGTGCTTGGCGATGTCGTACACCAGCAGAGCCCCCACTGCCCCACGGTAGTACCTACACAGAGGACAGGAGGAGGGAACTAAGTGTTACTGGGAGCAGCGGTGGACAGAACACCTGAGCATTGGCTGAGTCAATAGAGTGGTAGATTTAGTTTGTCGTTCCCTACATGAAATGCTATTGCATACATCATAAGCAAAGGACTCAAAGTTGTCAACAAGATGAGAACATTAGTAAATTTGCAGAAGTAGGCTGGAATGTTCTGTATGAACAAACATCCTCAATGGCTGGGTTTACACAGGAAACCCAAGTCTGATATTTTTTCTATTAGTCAGTCATTTGACCAATCCCATCAGATCTTTATACATAAGATCATTCAGAGCTCATTTGTGAAAGGATCTGACGGATTGGTCAAATGACCAATTTGTTAAATAAAGATCAGAATTGGGCTGCCTGTCTAAATGCTGCAAATATGTCAAAAGATGCCTGGCAGACAGAACAAACAAATCTCTAGCTGTGTTAATACTCACGCGGAGGTGATGGCTCTGTAGCGCTCCTGTCCTGCCGTGTCCCAGATCTGGGCCTTGACGGTCTTGCCCTCCACATGGATGCTGCGCGTGGCAAACTCCACCCCAATGGTGCTCTTGCTCTCCAGGTTGAACTCGTTACGGGTGAAGCGGGACAGCAGGTTACTCTTCCCCACTCCAGAGTCCCCAATCAGCACCACTGGAGCACAGAGAGAGGAGCGAGGGCATGAGTCAGACAGACACCACCAGAATAACAATACAGTATGTTACCCACTGTACAGGGGTCGACAATCAACTTGTTTTCTACGATGTAGGAACAGGAACACTCAGTGGGGGTAAAACAGGTCTGACAAAGAAAAATCATGGTAGAAGAGACGACAGCTCCTGATTGGGTCTAAGAGCATTGCGCCATGTGTCTGCTGCTCTGTTAGTGATTAACGGTCTACTGAGAGGGCCTGACTGTACTTGACTGTAGTTCAATAAACAATATTTGTGCAAAACACAGGCCATCTGGCTTGTTTTTGCTATAGACAAAAGACCCATGAGGCGAAGTTTCAAACTTTGTGAGGTAGCGCCTAGGCTAAGTATTGTCATGAATGACCAAAGATTGATTTAATTGACCAAGAAGATGATGCCTTGTGAAGTTTAGCCTATTCACTTAGCGGCACCACCTCTGAACCCTGCCATTATGTAGCAATGAAACATTTGGCACATGTTCCCGTTTTGACACCCATTCATTTCCAAACACAAATGGGGGTGTGTTGGGAAAGAGGATTTTACAATGACTGAAATCCAGGTGAGTCAGGAGGAAAATCCTAACTCATAAGCTCACCACCCTGTTATTAGGAAATAGGAACTGGTTGTGTGTTGACGAGGCCTTATTGACACATCTCCCACAGAACGTAGGCAAAGCTCATCACATGAAAATACTAGTGGTGCAACAGACACAGGTAGAAACCTGCCTACCAATTGACGATTGCGCCGACTGACTCAAGCTAGGAGAACCAAACAAAAGTTACCTTGTTCCCCAGGCAATTCATCGGCAACTCTCCATTTAAAAGTTAGTAACATGAGAACTGTGACTTTGTAGTTCCAAGAATATCCTTGTCAAGAAAAACTCTGAACTACAATTCCATTAGACTAGCCTATCTGGTAACCGTGATAATACGGTGGCTGAGGAAGGAACAAAAGCATCATGCAACTTTCAGTGGACTTGTCACCAGAAACATAAGATCACCAATTTAGGCTACGGTATTGTGTAAGCTGCATTCCAGAGTTCTAATGCTACAACCATTGTTTCATTATTGGACGCCATCATCACATAATTTAGGCCTAAACAGTCTAGTCGCTCTTCCTTAAAAATCTAAATTCTGGCCTCTTGAGTGGCACAGTGGTCTAAGGCACTGCTTCGCAGTGCTAGCTGTGCCACTAGAGATTCTAGGTTTGAGTGCAGGCTCTGTCGCAGCCAGCCGCAACCGGGAGACCCATGGGGCGTCGCACAATTGGCCCAGCGTTGTCCGGGTTATGGGAGGGTTTGGCCAGCAGGGAAGTCCTTGTCCCATCACGCACTAGCAACTCCTGTGGCGGGCCGGGCGCCGTGCACGCTGACACGGTCACCAGGTGCACGGTGTTTCTTCCCGACACATTGGTGCGGCTGGCTTCCGGGTTAAGTGGGCATTGTGTCAAGAAGCAGTGGGGCTTGGTTGGGTTGTGTTTCGGAGGATGCACGGCTCTCGACCTTCACCTCTCCCGTGTCCATACGGGAGTTGCAGCGATGAGTCAAGACTAACTACCAATTGGATACCACAAAATGAGGGAGATAACAGGGTAAAAAAATATATATATCTAAATTCTATTTCCCAATACAGTATAAGGAAGTTATTTTAACTAGGTCCATCTTATCTAGAAGTCGAATCAACAAGAAAGCATTTCATTATCTGTAAAGAGAGCACTCAGTTTAAAAAGTACACAGTCATTTAAACAAGAAAGCTGGTCAACTTGCTGTGCAACATTTACAGGCTCCTAGTCAGGAGCAGTGATTCAACCACTCACCTGACTGACTCATGCCTAAACAGTGAGGGTGCAGTAAAGAAAGCAACTTAACACACGAAACTGGAGGAAGAGGAACCTAGTGGTTATGTGACCTACTGACAGTCCTCATTTTAGGCTCTATGGGGCAGTGCGTTCTAGCTGTGTACCACTAAATTCAGATAATTGTGCTATTTGGCCAGCACCAAGGTATTTTATCTGAAAGTGAAGTTATGCTTATCTTCCTTACTGTCAGAGCCCTTCTGTATAGGGACACACACAGACAAACACACACTCACTTGATTCATGCAGGTCTTTCCAGTTTGACAATGCATGTTCAAATGTAGAACCCCAAACAAAGGATGCTGTGCACTTTATTTCCCTTGTCCAGGACAAAACAACCCACAATGGAAGTAGTTCGTGTAAGTGAGTACAGGGGAGCAGTAAGTATCCACTATCATTGTAACATACCAATTGTTGCTGTATTCTTACAAATTTAGGCCTACACATTCTCATGTGTAGGCCTAACAATAGGTACAGTGCATATGCACAGAAAAGTCTGGGAAAGGTACGACTAGACAACATAGAACACAAGGTCCTGACAAGTCATGTTGAGAAGGGGCCAATAAGCTTTCACTCTATGCTATCTGTTAGATGAATTAGATTTCATTTGGCCAAGGTCATCTTTACTCCACTTCATTCAGATGTAAACAGATCGTGGAGATGACCGCTTTCTCTAAACCCAGAGTGACCCACCACTACACCAAATCAATGGAATCCCTACAAACAGAATGGTGCTTAAAGGCTAAACCATGTGGTCCCTGGTCACCTTGGGGCAATCGGTTTGAGTAAATGTATTTTGAGGTGTCATCCTGCCATAGTCAGTGCGCTATATGACTCCTGTTTACCAATACTTCCTCTCCTGATGATTGCGTCATAGGCCCACCACAAGATGACTAAACAGATATCACTTTGGATAGCTACTTGGTGCTTATTAAATGTCAGTGTGCAGTGCTGTTGCAATCAACTAGCCTACTACACAGTTGTATCCATATTTCTACTGGATTGAAACAATAGTTGCAGAAATTCAGAGTGAAGTTGTAACTGGTACTGCTACGCATTACCTCATGTTATCGAGAATTGATTTTGGCAGCGCTCGTTACGTAGTTGCAGCAACACAGTCCGATTACTTTTGACAGGGCGGAAGCGGCGACAAATGAAATGTATTATATTGAAATCGGTGTGGTGCTGAACCGACTCTAGGTCGAAATGACTACACTCACGAAATGGCAATGTCCTAGTAAAGTATCGTAAACACACTCACCTTTGAAAAGATAGTCATATTCGTCTTCTCTATTCGTCATTTCTTCAACGTTTCTACCTATGGAATGTGAAATGTTCAAACCCTCCCGTGGTGGTTTCTCTGTTCAATTCGACAAAACTTCTTGACCATTTATCTCGCAACCGACCGCTTCGGTAGAACAAACAACCGAGTCAAAAAGGTAAATTCTCACTATTGTCAACGCCTCTAATATATTATTCGAGTATAGGTCTCATATTTCACTGTGAAATTTTAAAAGACAAGAAACTACCTTTCACAAACTTTCGACTCCTCTTCCCTACCACTTGTAATTTGCCATTTGTGAGCGACGTAACAGCGAGTTTCTAGCCCCGCCCTTTACCCAGTTTCGACTGGCCAATCGACGACAGATACCTGTCACTGGCTTTCCTGTGATTGGTCTACTTTGTTGTCATTCATGATTTTCCTCCATTGATCCTACTCATCGCCTCTTGGGTGATGTCTTCAGTCTCAAGCCTTTCCAGGTATGCTGATGCCGCGTTCAAAACAAATGGGAACTCGGATCTCGGGAATCTCCGACTTCGGATTTCAGTGCGTTCAAGACAACTGGGAACTACTGGCACACAGCTCGGACACCCATGCATACCCCACAAGACATGCAACTAGAGGTCTCTTCACAGTCCCCAAGTCTAGAACAGACTATGGGAGGCGCAAAGTACTATAGAGCCATGACTACATGGAACTCTATTCCACATCAAGTAACTCAGGTCAGCAGTAAAATTTGATTAAAAAAACAGATAAATACACCTTATGGAACAGCAGGGACTGTGAAGCAACACAAATATAGACACGTGCATACAAACACGATAACATACGCACTATACACACATATACACATGGATTTTGTGTTATATATGTGGTAGTAGAGTAGAGGCCTGAGGGCACACAATATGTTATGAATGTATTGTAATGTTTTTAAATGTATAACTATCTTAATTTTGCTGGACCACAGTAGTAGGCAGCAGCTAATGGGGATCCATAATAAATACAAAGCTCTGAAAAAAATAATTCTGACTGGGAAAAATCTTTTTGAACGGTCATCCAACTCGGAATTCCAGGTCGGGAACTCGGACCTCTTTCTACAGCTCCGACATCAGGATTTGACCACGTTCTTTCAAAGTTCCCAGTTGTCTTTTGTGTCTGGAAAGTTCCCAGTTTGTACTTTTGTGTCTGGATGTAGGCCTATCGGCCTATTTATTGTATTTTTTTGCACCCTGGGTCTGAAAAAAGCACTTTACAAATTAAACGAATCATTATTATTATAGGTTTAGCTAAGGGCTACTTATGAGATCAATATGGTCAATGTCTGATCATTAATGGGATAACTTAATTATATTCAAAAGTAATCCTCACAGATGGAAAATGTAGGCTATTCCATTATGTTCTTGTCTATCAGTTGCTGTTTGTGTATTATACTTATTGGCATATGCATTTTTAGATGTATTATTATGATGAATTGGCTATTATTGTGAAGGAAATCTAATGTAAAAAGTGATAATTATAAGGCAAGTAATAATGAACCTGGCATTTGAGTGCAAAAAAAGATTCCTGTATTGTTGTAAAATCACCTCAATAAGAATCAGCAAATTGAATTAATCATGCTTTGTGTAAAGTGATAAACATGGTTTTGGCACCTGTTGTCAAACCTCACAGTCACTAAAAATGAAAAATATTCTGTACATCAGTTGACTACCTTTAAAAATAAAATAAAATAATACTTCTAAGCAACGTTGAATCTTAGAAGTTTACACAACATTTCTGTTTGATATATTTTTATATTCAAATGATTGCTGGATTCTTTGGGGGGGGGGGGGGGGGGTGGACCCACAGCCATGTACATACACATTACATCATCTTTAGGAATGTAAAACTCATTCTGTCTGCCAACATGTAACTAACTATGTCACATCAGAGTGGTCTTGCTCAGCATCATTCTTTTCAATCAAGCTTGCACCCTTTGGGCACACTAACTAGAGGAAGATGGAGTGCTCTATTCCACATAAGGGGGTGGGTGGGGTTTGCAGCTCCATACTGCTCCACAGTCACCCCCCCCCCCCCCCCCATCACTGGGTGGTTTGTCCCATCAGAGGTAACTACAGCAGGGCTTCTTCTCTTCAGGGTCGCCTGCAGCTCTGGGGACGGGGCTGGCCAGAGACACAGCACTAATGGACCCCCGGGTCACCTCTTTACTGCTCACCTTCCTGTGAATCTCTGATGGAAGAGGCACAGGGATACAGTGTGAATTCTGGTGCAACAAACAGTGACAAAAAAACATTGACCACAAACTGCCAGTGACACAACTGCTTACACAAAACAATAAACGTGGCACAAGCATTTTGTTCTGCAATGCCAACTTTCCACTCAGTTTAACTGATGAATTACTGAGCATTAATTGCACTACTATTACACCAAAAAACAAGGTTAGCTAGAGAGCTAAAAACAAACAAATCAATAATAGGGTTGGTACTGTAAATATATAAAAGTCAATTACCTCCAAGGACATTTTGGAATGCAGTCTCAACGTTTGTGGACTCCAAGGCTGATGTCTCTAAGAACAATAGGCCATTCTTTTCTGCATAGAGCAAGAGAGGTAGTGTTTACTGAGTATTTTCTCAAAATGTAGGTTTGTCAAATTTGGGGTGAACTAGTGACTCAAGCCCAGTGCTTGACATGGACTGAAATAGGTTCTGGTACTCATTTTGGGTGCCGATACTGTTTATATTTACAGTAGGTGCAGGAGCTCAACAATACCTTTGAGCTAATATTCTATAAGAGGAACAGGCGCTCAAGCAGTAGAACATTTGAGGTGGCGGTACTCAGCTCCCAAGTCAAGCACTGCTCAAGCCACAAGTTTGGACCAATAAAGGCTATTGGCCTATTGGCTGTTGTGAATATTAGTATATTAGCTAGGCAAAACCACAATTCACTATATAAGGGAACAACATTTTGAAGTTTGAAGTTATGCAATTTATTATGTTTATTACAATGGAGTCATTGTTATTATCCTAGGATATATTCATGGTGCCAGAGTCTTGGCAGCTGTACCTGCAAAGTCCTTGGCATCCTCAGTGGGCACTGATCGCTCTGACCCCAGATCAGTTTTGTTGCCCACCAGCATGACTACGATGTGAGGGTCTGCATGGTCATATAGCTCCTTAAGCCAGCGCTCCACACTCTCATAGGTCAGATGCTTGGTGATGTCATAGACCAGTAGTGCTCCGACAGCCCCTCTATAATAGCTAGGGAGAAAATATGAAAGCGAAAGAGGTGGTGAGATAAGTCAACACCTTACCTGTAACCTGATGTTTTTATTCATATTTATAAAGTATGTGAAAGGTGATGCCTCCATATCCATATCCCATTTTTCTCTTGAAATGCCTTGTAGGCCTCCATAGTACGAGACATTGAACCGACAAAAGCATTATAACATTCTAATAGACTTGGTTTTTGATTGCAGAAAGACATTTCTAGGGAAGTAAATGTGCATGAGAGAATTATTCAGTAAAGTATTTACTAAACTCTGGACAGAGAAGAACTAATCCTGCTGTGGTATAGCATATTCTCAGATTTTCCATGTCATTAAATTGAATGGACACAGTTTTATTGTTTTGAAACGTGTTTCCATGCCATTAACCCTTCCAGAGTCTTTACAAAAAAACAAGTCAGGAATTTCTTATTAAGTCAGAGAAGAAAAATGTTTGGGTCTGGATGTGTATTGAATATGCCCGGCCATAATGGATATTTAGACCAAAATGCACAAGTAGTAAATGACTGGAACAGTGAACCTGCTGTTTATTCCTCCAGACTATCTGGGCAAAATGTGAAACCAGTGCCTCTCTACGTGGAGTGTTTGGGCCTATAATGCCACCCAAGATGCCCACACAATAGTGAGAAATGGTCCCTTTGTGTGTGTGTGTGTGTATGTGGATCCACAGTTTCACCCAGATTACTCACGCAGAGGTGATGGCCCTGTACCGCTCCAGCCCAGCCGTGTCCCAGATTTGAGCCTTGATGATGAGACTTTTCAGTTGAATTGTGCGTGTGCTGAACTCCACCCCGATGGTGGTGCGGCTGTCGTGGTTGAACTCGTTCTTGGTGAAGCGGGAGAGCAGGTTGCTCTTGCCAACGCCGGACTCACCTATGAGAACCACTGGAGAAGAAAGAAGGGGGAGAGGAGGGCATAAGTTCTAGTGCACCAGAAAGATGTTTGAATATGTGCTTTACATCCCCAGTGAGTCTCTATAATGTGAATGAAGCGGACTAGTTGTTTCATCCTAGACGGGGAACACTTTATATTGCCATAGTGCAGACGCACAATAGTATCAGGTGTAGAGCCTCAAGGTGCCATTTCAGGGCACAACACATATGGAATTACAATAATGAGAGTAAGTCATGTTTTTTTCACACAAAAACTATAATTCTTCAATGTATCTCTTTCTTTACTGTAATAATCTCACTCATGTCATCCCATTGATTAACACCACCTCATAACTACAATAAGGCTGCTCCCTGAACTTCCTGCACATAGCGTAACTCTTAGGTGAGGCCTCGGTGTGTCATCAAACAGCCCATTTAATATCACTAACCCTACCCTAAACCCTCAGTCTTAGTCTGCTGTGCATTATTCCCATTGTATCATTAGGACTCTCTTCACAACGGTGTTCTATGACAGAAACAGCACCACACCCGTGCAAATAGTTACTGGGATAATTATGTTAAGTGAGGAATGTAGCACAAACCATCTGAGAAGTAGCATCAAAATCATGGCTCAGGTGTCTTTAAAATAAATTATCATGCTTGTTCGTGTTAATTATCATCCAGGAAATGGGAGCTAATATGTTATTATTATGCTGTGTAGGTTAAGAGATAAGAGATATGTAGTATATACAGTGATGAGGGGTCAGTTGTTGAAGAGAACCAAAGGAGAACCAGCGAGGGGGGGGGGGGGGGGGGGGGGGGTTTATTGCATTGCTCTTGGGGAATTTCCTGTAATGAAACAGGCCTTCAAAAGAGGGAGCAACGAATAAAATCAGGTGGTACAGTTTACACTGATACTCTATCTTGCTGTGAGCAATACTGAGTCCAAACAGATGAGGTACAAGGATCAATGAAGCCCCCCTGTATGTTTCAGTGACTCATGTGTTTGCTTCTATGTGAGCAGCTGACTCAGAAAGCCAGCCTTGGCCTACTTGACAAACATATAGGAAAAGTTGACCACATGTCACAATGACACCGTGATTTCAACACAGCCGACTGAGCTGAGCCAAACACCAATTTCTGCTTTAATCTCAACCATGAGAATGTGAGCTGAACCAAGATAGGCATCCAAGTTCCAATGGCACACCAGCAAGAAAGATCTAAGAAGTAAGTACCCAGGAAACCAAGAATGTGATAAACGGCAGTGTGCAGAAGGTTAAAAAAAAAAGAGTGACATGTTTATTCAGTATGGTCACCTAATACATATTCTATGTATTGCCCTTCAAAACACTAGTGGGGATAAGATATGCAAGTATTGATTATCTTCCCTGCATGCTGATTTATGCTGCAGAGCTTTTAACAGGCGATAAGATATTTGTCAAAAGCAAAAATATTGGGATCATGCCTGTTCATGTTCCCAGACTTACATTCTAAAGCAACTATCCAGTTTCTGGTCTCCGAACCCAGTATAGATTTAACCTGAGGTGTAAAACAGGCAGCAGGAAAGAATGTTTACGAGATGTTCTACTTTGGTTTGTTTTGGGTAATTGTTCACTCCATTGGCAGATCATTGTTCTGCTTTTGGTTTTTATTAGGTGAGATGAAAATGTTGCCATTTCCCCTCCCATACTCAGTAACCTCTTATGCAAACAATATCCCTGGTTTCCATGGCAAATAGGATAAGAGGCCTTGAAGCACTCTACTGGCCTGGTTTGACTTTGTTCTGAGGCAAAAGGCTATTAAGTAAGTTGCGGGAAAAACTCCTCATCAGATTTACTTGAATTGATTTATGACTGAGCAGTTCCCTCAACTTATTTACATATAAAAGCTGCATTTACTTTTAGACAATCAAAGCAGGGAATCATTTCGATTTTACTTTATGATGTCTGGATGGTTTAAAAATAAAGCTATAGTAGAATTAAGCCTAGTTCTTTGTTCCAGAATGAATGGCAGAAACTTCGATGTGGTTCAGTGAAAACACAAAATTTGACTTCATCAACATCCCCTGGTCCAACTAACCGGGTTTTCTTGTTTCCCTAATCGACAAATCACTTCACCTCATCATGCACAACATCACCTCCTCTTCCATGCCTGTAGCATATAGGACTTAGTAAGTCATGTAGTGAAACAGCACACATGCTTCTCTGGTGTGACTATAGACATAATGGAAAGAGTGATAGGATCAAATATTCAGGAATGTGTGTTTTCATGGAATGATATTGACAAGCTTGTGAAACTCACCACAATAACAGTTGGAGGTCGAGAATGTATTCAGTTACAGAGAAATAGCATTCAAGTTCATAGAAATAGCAACATTCTTGAAGTAGCACTGTCTTGACTTGTAAAATACCAACAGTAGCTTATTAATGAACCTCAAGGTTAGATGCATTCTTAAAAGTACTGGATAAAACTCCTAGACCTGGGAGTGCTGATCAGGATCTGTTCATACAGTCATATTCATCTTGATCTAACATGCTAAACTGATCCTAGATCAGTACTCCTACTCTGAGACGCCCTGTACTACAGGACTGACGTAAACATAATTGCCAATATTTCTTGAGTGTATGCACTATGCAAGGCAACTTGCTTCTGAAACAGGGGGTGTCCTGTTCCAGGACACACCCTAGACTTTTTCTGTAATTTCAACACAGGTGGGAGTGACCTGCATCCTATCTGTGTGGCAGATGTGTTACTAACAATCTACTGTGTGCTTTTGATACTGTGCTGGCACTTATCTTCTAGCCTTAGCATACACACACCAAGTGAGAGAATCCAATGGTTGTCTGTACTGAGCAACACTGCACTAGCTCTAACTACAGAAAAAGTAGGTTTCAGAGTCACTCTGTTGACATATACACTATATCATCATGATGGCTCAGTTAGTAGAGCATGGCACTTGCAACACCAAGGTTGTGATTTCAATTCCCATAAAAGACCAGTAAGCAAAAAAGTCTGAAAATGTATGCAATCACTACTGAATTTAACAGATTTCAGAAATCAATATGTTAAATGTGAAAGAACAAGGACTCACCCTTAAAGACAAAGTTGTAGGCCTCATCTGAACCCATGAGGTACACCTTCAGTGGTCCAGCTCTCAGTGTGAGGGGAGAAAGGAAAGATGACACTTCCCCTAATCTTCAGATTTAAAAGAGCCGCACAAACACTTTGCAAGTCACCTGTCCCCCTCTACGTTTAATAGAAACCTAGATTGTTTACAAGGAACTTGCTCCACTGTGTCATCAGGTAGTTCTGCTGCGGAATGATGGGGGTTGGGGGAGTGGCTTGGTGTAAGTCTATGGCAGGTTGAACAGGTAGGACAACTACAAGAGCAACTGTATGAAAAAAATATAGCTACATGCCACCTGCTGGACAAACCAAATGATTGTCTTCATGAAATTACTGTTTCCCTTGACCTTTTACATGGCGAGAGACAATCATTGCTTCCTCTGAGGTGTATTCACTACGAACCAAACAGAAGCAAACAAAACAGGGAGGGACCTACCTGTCAAATAGAACCTAATTTATTGCAAAACGTTTTGCTACGGTATGCAACTAATGAATAAACCCC
This sequence comes from Salvelinus fontinalis, assembly GCF_029448725.1. Lineage (NCBI taxonomy): Eukaryota > Metazoa > Chordata > Actinopteri > Salmoniformes > Salmonidae > Salvelinus > Salvelinus fontinalis. The sequence continues at coordinate 27,193,613 of NC_074670.1, read as the reverse complement.
TGGTTCTGTTACCAGGAACACAAAGCAACAGTAAAAGGGACATAGAAACAGTGTTGATAAAGGTCTGAATTGTCAAACACAAATACATATCAGTAAGAACAATACTGTCAAACAACTGACAAGGTAATGCAATCTTAGTTCTGTTCAGCAAACCTGTAATGTCAGTTCTGCAAAAAACTCCTTGGTACCACTAGAACTAAAAATCTAATGTATGAATCAAATAAATGGTTTTATGTATTTCATATCTTTGAAGACAAAAAAAGTATAGATTTTTAATTGAAAAAAAATACAGTTTATGGATAGCCTGTTACAAAAGGATATCACAAATGGTATTGCGTGGCAACAACAGACAAATGTAATATTCTGACTAGGGTGAACAGTGAATGCCTTAAAGTTAATGTGTCAGCATTTTCAGCAGCTGGGAAAGGAGTCCTCTTACAGGCAGTGAAATTCATTGAAGATTTACATAGCTAGCCTTACACAATGTGTGAACTTGACATTTGAACTGCATGCCACAAATGGACAAATTACTAAACTCAAGCATTAAGTTAGAGCACACGGAGTATAAATACAGTAATCAGAAGACAAATACTCAGTTCATTCATACACAGACTGCGGTGGTTCATGAAGACCAGGTGAAGCATTCACATAAGCAACAAGTGTTCATGTATTATGACGGGAGACAAAATTGAAGACAACGCTCCAGCCAGACTTCCCCTATGATGCAGCAACTTGGGTTAAAGGTTCCTCCAGGTACAGTACCAGCGCTTCAGCCTAAAAATACCATACAGACAGGAGATATATGCTTAGTATGGTATGCAGACATGGTCTGTGCTCATGGCTCTTTAAAATGACATACATACTTGTTCTCTTCAGGAAATAGTCATTGGTGTTTTGTCCTTTCAAATACAACACAATTTGCACACCAATGTCATCCACACTCAAAGTATTCTTCCTCACCTTGGCTTTAAGCATTCCAAAGCCCACTGTCTCTTTGGCATACATGCACAGCAGTTGGTTAGCTACCCGTGTGATGGCCACCCTGCCTTCCTGCAAAGATAAGATAAGAAAGGAATAGATAAAAATGCAGTGGGCTCCAAAATTACTGGCACCCCTGACTGGCAATGCACAAACAATACTTAAAATATAAACAATATAATTCTAGAGAAACTCAAAATACCAATATGTGAGAAATACAGTACTTTATTAATGTTTCAATGGAACCCACCAAAATCATACAATTATTTAATACAAAATACATTTCACCAAAATCAAGGTTTCTTAATTATTGGCACTCCTCATTTAGTACTTAGTGCCACCACCTCTGGCAGGGATAACAGCATGGTCTTTTGCTGTAATGTTTGACAAGGTTAAGGAACACATTTGGAGGGATTTTGGACCATTCCTCTATGCAGATCCTTTCAAGATCCTTCACATTCTTGGGTTTGCGCTTATCAACTGCCCTCTTCAACTCAGCCCACAGGTTTTCGATTGAATTGAGGACCGGTGACTGAGATGGCCATGGCATAACATTGATTTTGTTGTCACAGAACCATTTCTGTGTGGATCTTGAGGTCTGTTTTGGGTCATTGTCTTGTTGCAAAGTCCACAAACGGCCAAGTCCCAGACTTCTAGCAGAGGCAACCAGATTGTCAGCCAGAATTGCCTGATACTTGGTGGAATTCATTATGCCATCAATCTTAACTAGTTCCTCTGGACATCTGGAATTAAAACAGCCCCAAAACATCACAGACCCACCACCATATTTCACCGTGGGTATGAGGTGCCTCTCCTTGTATGCTGTATCTGACCAAAAACGTTCAATTTGTGTCTCATCTGACCAGAGCACCTTCTTCCAATCATAATTTAAATGACGTTTGGCAAACTCCAAGCGCTTGCGTCTATGTCTTGGGGTCATTAAGGGCTTTCTTCTGGCAATCCTTCCAAAGAGCCTGTGGTTGTGGAGGTGGCGTCTGATGGTGCTTTTTAAAACCTGGTGACCCCAAGACGCCACTAAGGCCTGGAATTCTTTCACTGTGATTCTTGGGAATTTTGTTGCTTCTCTCACGATCCTCCTCCCTATCCTAGGGGGAAAAATGCATTTGTGTCCTCTACCTGTGAGGATTTCAACTGTTCCATATCTTTTGAATGTTTTAGTAATTGCCCTGACAGGGCTCAGTCATATATTCAATCGTTTGTGGATCTTCTTGTAGCCATTACCAGATTTATGAAGGTCTACGACCATCTGCCCCTTTTGAACTGCCAGTTCTTTTCTATTCTTCATGGTGTTGGATGACAAAGGGATATCGCATGTGTGTTACCTCATTTTTATACCCTAGTGAAAAAGGAAGTGATGTAATGGCTCAATATAGTTCCTTAACACTTAGATACACTTAAATAAGTGGAATATAATTCCTGGTTTAATTTTGGTAGATGTTATTTACAATAATATTTAAGGGTGCCATTAATTGTGAAACCTTGATTTGGAGGACATTGACTTTTAATTAAATCAATAAATTATTTTGGTGGGTTCCATTGAAACATTAATAAAGCACAGTATTTTTCACATGTTGGTAATTTGAGTTTATCTCTATAATTATATTGTTTATATTTTTTTAAGTATTGTTTGTGCATTGCCAGTCAGGGGTGCCAGTAATTTTGGAGCCCACTGTATATTGAATTTCAATTGACCTTTGGGGATACTACCTCCCAAGCTGCCAACTAGCCTAGGTCATCCTTTTCTACCACTTTTTAACTAACGTTATAGGGCATACAGCATACTTTCTCTGGAGCCTCTGACTCTGATACTCAATGGATAACCAACGCAAGGCAGAATTATGTAACAAACATTTGGTTCATGCATAATAACTAGACCATTTAGTTCAAACTAACCATGCAATCCATCAGAATGAATTTCAGTTTATCTTCGTTAAAAGCTTGATGCCCATTCTTGTCATAGGCCGACCAGATGTTGCTTGCGATGGCAGCGGTCACTCGAGCGTCAGTGTCCCCATAGCCAGAGTAAGCCAAAAGAGACCCTTCATTATTTAACAATCTGCGGGGAGAACATGTAAATAAGTTAGCCATGGAGAGTGTTAGCTAAGACTTACCTACATGTAGGTAGCTGTCGTTACAAGTCATCTTAAGAACAAATAATTAACCGATTTAGCTAGTTAGAAGAAAATAACGCTATATTCACGCGCCTCTGCCACTCAGTACTTACAGTGTGCTTTGTACTCCGCTTGTATTTGCCTGGCTGAGAACTTGCGTCAATGCTTTTGGCCGCAACATGGTTGGAGTGAGCAATACTTTGCAGCAACTCAATTAATTTAGGCGAAATTATGAAGTGTATTTTATCATCCAGTTCAGTGACTTCTTCAACAACAACGCAAATACAATCCAGTCAGCTGACTCCTTCAACTTCCTGATACAAATCGTAATGCATTATGGGAATGGCACTGGGTGCGTTCCAGACGATTGAAACCGGTCACTGGAATAATATATTCAAAGTGCACTTCTTCAGCTCAGATCTGCCCCAATTATAGAATTGATATCCTTTTCATGTTGCTCCTAAGATGTTTAACACTTGTCTGAGTAAGGGGACTGGGGGGGAATCTGTATTAGAAGAACAGAGTTAACTGCAATATCCTGACTGTGGCTAATTGCCATTATTGAAAGGCACAAGATGGTATATCAAGGGCACAAAATGGCATATATCCCCATCATATTTTCAGACATGGGATTCCAATCAGTTAAAAAATCTTAATAGCTACCCCGAGTAATCTCTTTGCAGAGACGCCGGATGAGTCTAACACTTGCATTGCTTTCAACGTCACAGCCCAAGCATAATTGATGAGACTGAACTAGCCCCAGTCATTTGTTTATAACTTACACAGCTTTCCTTTAGCCACCATTTTAGACTAGGATCTTCAAAGTTATATGAAATTATCATAAATTGAAGATCTAAGATATCCATGCTTATTATTAATTTGGTCATCATGGAGGAACATAAACGAATCCAATCTCCACTCTGGTGAATGTTAAAACAGCTTAATTGCCATTAAGATACTTCAATGTTTATTACAGTTCACAATTTATATTTTCAAGCTTGGTCCTTTAATGAGCTACCAAATATGCATGGTCACCACTAACTTTCCCACCCCTCAGACTACACACAACAATTCCCGTACAAGTTGAACAAATCATCCATATCAAGTTCATGTAATTCCATAACATTGACAATGTAGACTAGTGTTAATCACACCTGGTCCTAGAGGGTTGCAGTCAGTGTGAACAGGCTAAGTCTACAACACTACCTACTCATCAAGATCATGAAAAGCTGAATCAGATGTGCTTGTGCTGGGCTTACACTCAATTCCAATTTTACTTTGCCAAAAGGGTGCGGATTGGCGTAAGCTTGGGCTAAATGGAGTTTCCACCACATTTCTCACTGCAGTCCAGTCCAGTGCTTTTAAATCTGAGGTGTGATGAACAAGTGTGCATTTTGAGAAGGATTGATAATCTGAATTCATCATAGGACATAGGGTACAACCCTCCAGGATCAGGAGTGAAGACTACTGGTGTAGACCATGCTTTTGAACTAAATGAATCACCACCACACACTTGATCACATTTCTTGAAAGTTATTATTAGAATAGATAACAGAATGAAGGGACTCCGAGAAAAAGGCAGAGCTGAACAGATTTACTTTAAATGTAGGTACTGCAACTAATATGTATGGGTTTAAGAAAAATAATTCTCTATGCCATTAGTACACCTTTTCATTATAGACTCAAATTATTTTTGGAATATATTGCTGAAAACAATACATACATTTTTATCAGGCACTACATCACTGCTTGTATGAAAATAGACAAAATGGTTAACGTAAATGGTGTCTGCATTTTTATCATTGCTCAGATTAAAACCATTGAGGTCTGATCACTTAACCCATAATCAGAGCCTAAACTGTTGAAGAATTTACACTCAATAGCATTCATTGACTCAATGTAGCATTAACTACAGAGCTCACCGAGCTACCTTGCTTGACCTTCCAATCTGAAAATCATCCCTTCCAAAAAAGCTGAAAGTGTAAGGAAACAGCTGAACCAGGGGCTCTATAGTGCTCAAACAGAGAATCCAACAGCCTGTATCAGTTTTGAAGGAACACATCAAAATGTCAAGAAATTCTTAAAGCAGAAGGTAAACTGAAGGTGAGTGGTAAAGAAAAGAGAAGGTAACTTCTACAGCCCCTGTAATAAATACTAGCCAATCAGGCATGATAGAGTGAAATTAAGTAAAAACAAGCAGGCTCTCATGAAAATGAAAGAATGAGGGATTCCTTTGACCTATGATTTCAACACTCATATTCCTCCAAATTTCAACTTGTTACCGGCTAAACACAATCCATTAAGATGGGTTAAGTTGGCAACCTCATGCATTTCCAGCAAATGGGCACAGTCATTTCAGAAATAGTCTCCCATAGTCAACAGAGGAAGTAGTCATGTTAGTGGTGGCGTCATTTTGCAGCGATGTCATCATTCCACAGGGTTGATATGAGGTCTCTCCAATAGAAACTTGAATCTGAACACCCACTTCCTGCCCCCATATCTTTCCTACGATTCACAGATCAGCCAAAGAGATGAATAGTAATTGGAATTCAATTGAGTCTATCTGAGGGGCTTGTCAGACTGTGATGGACTGTGTTCATTTGTAATCTCCCACTCCAGCCCCCCCTCCTAACCCTTCTCTCCCGGTAATCTCAGGGGGCTAAGGGAGTTAGGATGGCTGGGAACCCAGCAGTCTCTCAATGGCAGCATTGATGTCTCCCCCAGTAGCGATGAGGGCCTGCAAGTTGGCCTCGCGGTTGATGAAGCCCATGGCGCTGAGCTGGTCCAGCTGCTGCTGAAACCGCACCTCCGGGGTTCCGGTCTGGGTCTGTGAAAGGGAGCATAGCCAAAGTCCTTTTTATATGAGCCTGCATGGAAAATGGTGCTGGGGTCCTATTTGAGTGACTGTTAGGAGACAAGTCTCAGTGCCAGTATTAATTGTTTTGGGTCAATGAAGCCAGTAGAAACACAAAGCTAATGCTAACCCACTGGACAATAGCAAAGTATAGTTACCAAGTAGAAAGTCAGAAATTGTGTTTACAGCTCAATGACATACCGATGAGCCGCCTCCTCCCCCAGCAAACATCTGTAACATCTGCTGCATGAGCTGCTGCTGTTGCTGGGATGGGTTAGTGGCAGCGGTGGGATTCGAGCCCTGTGTTGGGGGAGGAAGGGTTTCTGGGGCCACACTGCCTCCTGTGGTTGGAGGAATCACTGGGATCTCACCAGGAGCCAAACTAGGAGAAGAATCATAGTTAAAGTGGCATCATCAAGAAAATCAAATGTATAAAGCACGAGTCTCTCCAGTAAACATCTACTGGATAACAGTTGGTACAGTACCTGGGCATGAGCCCGGGGGCTTCCGTCTGTAGGGTCTGCAGGCCCTGCTGGATCTGCATGAGAGCCTGCATGGCCCGGGGGTTAGTCATCACGGACAGTGACTCAGGATTCTGCATCTGTAAAATAACCATCCATTTGGTCAATCCAAATGATGTTCCATTTAGTCACAGTTAGAAACTCAATGCCTTCCATAACACTCTGTCGTCTTTCTTTTTGTCACTATGTGGAACTAAAGTGCATAACTGGAGACAGAAATCTGACCTGTTGGAGAAAGACCGGCATCTGATGTCTCAACTGTTCCTGTAACTGGGGGTTTCCGGCAAAGAGGGGGTTGTTCAGCATTGCCTGAGGAAAATAGTATAGGATTAAGCAATGATTCTACTTGTCAAACAAAATAGCCTAGAATATTCATCTTATCAGTAGGATTCAGGACTTCTGAATCCTACTGCGGAGAGGGATAAAGTTGTGCAGACCTGCGAGGCGAGGTCAGGGTTCTGCGCCAGCGACTGCATCATACTGCGCATGTAGGGCGCAGACAGCATGTTCTGCATGAGCTGGGGGTTCTCAGAGATCTGCTGCATCAAACTCTGCATGCCAGGGCTACCGAACATACCTGGACAGATTATAGGGAGTGGAATGTAAGAAACAGACGGATCAGCTAAGCAGCAAAACATGGGTTATACTCAAGGGTGGTATGTTAATACAGGTGTAAGGGGAAATATAGTTTTGCAGATTGACTAAAAGGTGAAAGTGCTTCTTCTGAGGTAGTGGTCTTACCGTTGCCCAGCCCAGAGGCGTTGATGCCCAGGGGGTTGGAGGCACTGGGTGCAGTCCCGCCAGTGGAGGAGGTTGTTGTCGTGGAGGCGCCAGTCCCCCTGCTCTCTGAGGGGGTCGTTCCAGGGGGTCCCCAGGGGTTTGGTAAGGGTTCCCTGTTCTCTGTTCTGGAGGGCTGCACGCCAGAGTCTAAGTTGCCCCCCAAAGCAGAGAAGGGATTGTTTCCAAACTATGAAAAAAAGAAAAGAAAAGTGGACTAAGTCACACAACCGGATTTGATTCAAGACGATTGTCTACATATGGTATTCACAGGAATAATAGCTACCTGCTCTCTAGCGGCACTAAACATAGGCTCCTGGATGTCTGTGTACATCCTCCGGAGGGCGTTGTATCCCCCAGGGATGCTCTCCAGGTTGCTAAGCGCCCGGTCCTGGTTACGCATCATCTCTTGCATCATGGCTGGGTTCCTTGCCAACTCCATGGTCTGAAGAGAGGAAGGGAGTTAACATTCTGCATCTGCGCATGAGCCTCCTCACATCCATTCCTCCCACCGTTTTGAGAGTGGTGCAGTCTAGTTTAAGCCTATGTACATTTGCAATGTTACATAGACACCCTTTTAGACTTAAACTACATTGCAAGCTAACTACATAAACAAGCAAAATGGTTTGAGTAATATGCTCTTCAAGCGTCGGTTCTATAGAGGGATTCAAATAAAGACAAGACACACAATGATTCCCCAAAACCAAGTCTATGACACCTTGGGCAAAGGACCCATCTGAGCACCAGACCTGACCTGTCTCATAAGTTCAGGGTTGTTGAGCATGTGGGAGATCTCAGGGTTGCGCTCCATCAGCTGCTGCATCTGAGGGTTGGTCACAATCATCTGCCTCATCAGGTCTGGGTTGGACATCATGTTCTGCACAAGAGGGTTGTCCATGATCTGAGACAGCATCTCCGGGTTGGACATCAGCTGTCTCTGCATCTGCTGCTGCATCTCCATGAAGTTGGCCGAGCCCATGCCCATGCCTGACAGGCTAGATAGGTCACCAAACCCACCTATGCAGACACAAGGGGGCGGTGGATTACTGGAAGGATATAGGTTAATGCCTAGTTGTGTGGATGTTGAGTAGTTGTAAGGCGATATAGTCATCTTTCTGTGAGATGGTTTAGTGGGGACTGGGTCACTAACTCAGTAAGTTGGGTGGCTGTGTGGAGGCTGGGGTAGGCCCAGTGCCTGGTGTTGTGCTGGTATTGGGCACTGCGCTGGGGTTGATGCTGCTGTTGGCCTGGGGGGTCCCAGAGCTGGATGCAGAGGACTGGGATGTGCCACCAGCTGTGGCCCTGGAGAAAATGCGAGGTCATTAACAACCTAAATGTTCCCATTATGTATCACTTACACAATGATGTTAATAGAATAGTGGACAAGAAAATATTCTTACTTGGGAGCAGTCTTAATGACAAGGTGAACAGTGAGTCCGTCCTTGATGCCGTGTTGGTTCAGTGTGTCTCCATCTTTTAAGATTTTGCCAGCAAAAATCAACACCAGCTGGTCCTGCTTGGCATTAAACCTCTTGGATATCTCCTCTTTAAACTGTATGCAAGAGACAGAATGAAGTGGCCGGTGAAGACAAATGGAAATAAAGACGATAGGTACACACCAAAATCATTCAGTGGGTTATATTGGCTTAGCTATTTGGCTTAGCTATTTCGAAATCTAACGTTAGCTAGCTAACTATGTGAATCTGCTAGCTGTCGCTTTTAGTTTTATAAGAACCATGAGGTCAAATGTTAATGGTTTAGGAAGTCACCAAATACAGCATTAACCATGTCGCAAGGCGTAAGATTACGATCAGTTTCCCGAGGGTGGGTATAATTTGTGGAACGTTCCAACATGAATATGTTCCATAAGAAAGTTGCCAACAAACAACGCATATAAAGTTGTATATCGGCAGAATAAGATACCGGGTAGGGTGTGAGCTATTTTACAAAAATTTTCACTCACCAGATTTACTCCAAAAAATGTCTGTCCTCACTCTGGTGGACAAACACTAAGAATAAGCTACGTGGTGAGTTGATGCCTATTCGGCAGCTAGTTAAATGGATCATGCTACTGTATGCGTTGTTTGTGGGCAACGTTGTACTTTACGAAGTTTTTTTTAACAGATTCCTGTTGGAACGTTACACAAATTATACCAATCCGTTTCCCAATTGGCTTTCGCAATGGCCGGAGCCTCCGTTGGCTAGCCGGTTATCAGCTAGCCTGATCGCAGCTCAAATTAGCTAGCTAGATGAGCCTGACAGCGAAAAAACGTAGCTGGCTAGCTTGCTCACAAGCTAACGTTAGCTAGTTACGTAGCTAGCTCATGTTTGCTATATATGTCTTTATACAATGCCGATTCGTGTTTTGCACAATCAAACTACTATTAGGAACCGATTTAAGGAAATGGACAAGGTGAAAAGAAAGATTACTAGTCGGGAAATTGGGATAATTCTTCCCACTTATCATCGTAAACTAGCTAGGTAATAGTTGGCTAGCTAACTTCGATGTATGCTTGTTAGCCACAGCATGACTTGCATAACTGACTGTGTAAATAAATGCAAATACCTGTGCGACAGAAGAATCCTCCGAGATCGCTATCTCCTCTTTATCTTTCGGGGTTTTTACCGTGACCACGATCATAGTCCCGTCTGAGGCAGCATTTTCAACAACGTTGGAATCCACAGTGGGATCTGTGCCGCTGTTCTCCGCCATCTTTACTCCTCTTCAAATTCACTACATCCAGAGAGGAAGAGGTGAAGCGAGAGGTTTTACTCAGCCCAAAATCTGTCAACGAAAATACGATTTGTTTGTATGGTCATTGAGTGTCGAATTTGGTTCGACACTCAATGACAAAATGTTGTATATTTTATTTGCTATGTGGAGGATCATTTTATCAATAGAAGTTTCGTAATGGTGTACGGACGTGGCATTTCGGCAACTTTGAAAAACACGACTTCACATCGGAGTTGTGCCTGTTGTCATAGAGCTAGATAGAGGACTCATCATATAACACGTTCAAGCATGGACATTGCCATTGAGGGCTTCTACCATTAAAGCCGTCAACTAGGTGGGGATTCCTATGAGTTGGAGGCACTTAGCCGATGAAGAAGAAGATAATTTACAACTTTAAAATGGAGATAGCCTCAAAGGCGCTGTCACAGACACTATAATCGCACATACAAAGATGAGTCCTCTATCTATCTCTAGGGCCACTCATTTCGGCCCTCTCATTCGCTAGAATGTTCCCACCTGCTCTCACATCGCCCGCCTTCCATCTTTGAGGACATGTATTTCCATTGTTATAGCGGTCACTTTACTATCTTGTCAATATAATAAACAATCTTTGCTACTTCACAAAACCAGCTAACAAGATTCTCAAGCTGAGATGAAAGCAGTATTACCTGAGGTCTTTGCAACGTTGAAGTCTAGTGGTGTGGGGGTGTCATTGCATTTGACCAAAATGTATGTGTGCTACTCAATGATGTATATAAACCCAAGAATGAATGATATAAATTGATTCTTGAAGAATATAATTTATGCCTCATGATCTTAGTTCAACTGTCACACCCTATCAAAACCCAAAATATAAGATTGGAGTAAAACAATGTTTGTAAACAATGCAAACAGACACTGCATTCTAAAAACTTGGTTGAAAAGAAAATGTTAATATCGTGGATGGTCAGTCCTTGCACCGTCATGTTTATGAAAGTGAGAGTGGTTACATTTCTCCAGGCCCATCCCTCAGCTTTTTTTACCATAACATTACAGAGTTGGGGTGTCTACTTTGTTATTGTTTTAACTGCAGATTGGCCCTTTAAATTATTGGAGTTTTTGTGCGGTAATGAGCATAAAATCCCACATGCATTCATTTAATTCTTTAATGACATGAAAATTAGGTTTAGAAGGTGAATAACAGCCTATTAGGCCTAATAACTAAATCAAAGCACTGCACGACCCTAATGCATTTGACCTAAAGTCCTATCTTATAAAAAAATATTAATGAAAGCTGTGATGGAAACAGGACGTGTCGGTAGGCTTCAATGTTATAAATCCCAACAGATAATTTGTTCATTGGACATGGCGGGATCTTTTTGTGTCGGTAAAATTAATTACGCGAGAAATGGCGGTGGAAACGCCTTTATGAGCAAATATTGATTTGATATAATAATTATCTTATGAAAGTACATTTGGATGTGGCGCGCGCAGGGGGAAGGGGGTCCCGAGTGAAAACGTTTTGGGATCCACTGGTGTAGATAATGATTGTAGGCATACTATCTAAACCAGGGGTGTCAAACTCATTCCATGGAGGGCAGAGTGTCTGCGGGTATTTGTTTTTTCCTTTCAATGAAGACCTAGACAACCAGGTGAGGGGAGTTTCATACTAATTACTAACCTTAATTAGTCAATCAAGTACAAGGGTGGAGCGAAAGCTCGGCTCTCCGTGGAATGAGTTTGACACGTGATCTAAACTGCTGTAAAATACATTTTCCATAAGCAAAAATGTTGAATTTTCAGCTGTTTGAAGCTGGTATAGCCTACAAAACTGAAAGTAAAAGACTCAAAAACTAACCTTTAAACCGGGAGCCACAGCCCACCTAAAACTGTTCTACCGCTTCTTAGTAGGAAAAATAATGCACTCACTACTGTAAGTCTTTGCGATATGACTAACATGTAAAACATCATAGACTTGCTTTCAATGGGAATGACAGTAACAAGTTACATATTGCAGCTTTAAGCGAAAAAGTACATTTTGTGTGCACTACATCCTCACGCATGGACTTTTATCCACAACAAGCATGGTTGGTGGAAACACCACTGGTGGGAAAATGTGTATATTTTTCTTTATGTGTATTTGAGAATATTCTTATGAAAATCTGTTGCCAATTGGCTGCAAACCTAGCTATAGACGTTATTAACGAGGCTCGTCTCACATTGGGGATCGCAGATCAAGGCTGAGAATGTACTATTTGATTTAAAAAAAAGTTTGCTTATCTTTCTCTGACACCAATGTCTTTTTAGACTGTGAGTTTATACACCATTCATAACCCTCAAACACCAATATTTCGATGACAAACAAATGATGAGTCAATCCTTTGTTGTATGATTTACTTTTAGAGGTTTTTGCCAAGGAAATGACCTCTTCTTCAATGACAAAGGAATCCTACTCCCAGAATCCTACAAGATTGGCTGGATGGAGGCCATTGATGACGACGAAATAATCTCTGATATCACCATACCTGGTAACCATGACATCATGGCTTTCCATGGAGGCCCAGTGGCAGAGTGTCAGGCCTGGGATTTGGGGGGATCAGCTGAGGGCCGGCATACGCTATCTGGATGTCAGGATATTCACCTTTGAAAACAAACTCTGTCATGCACTGGGTTGTCTACCAACATAAGTCGTTCTATGAGGTCCTAGACACGATCAGAGCATTTTTGCCCGAATTCAGAAGTGAGGCGGTTCTCATTAGAGTAAAGCCTGATTTGTTTGATAAAGAGAATGTTGAGGAGCTGGTTGGAAAAATGATTATTGATGATACAGATGTATGGGTGAAGTCTGACATGCCAACTATGGCTGAGGCAAGAGGAAAGATGATATTTGTACAGAAATCCAGCTTTAAGCTGGGCATTCCTCTCTTGGAAACAGACAGCAAGGGTGACTATGAAGTTACGCATATTGCAGACAAGGAGAACAAAATTGTGAAACACTTGACACAAGCTTCAGGTGATTGTGGTGGGGATTATATCGTTCTGAGCTACTCCAGTGGCACTGGCATTGGCACACTGTTGGGCATGTTTCTAACTCCCAAGAAGGTGGCTGAAAAGATTGACCCATGGCTCGATCAGTATCTGAGACAGTTCTCCAGTGACCACAGCAGTGCATGTTTCGGGGTGATTGCCATGGACTTTCCTGGTATCGACCTCATTCAAACAGTCATTAAGATCAATGATTGGTGAAGTGTTCACCCATGGAAGTCATAATTCTATTGCTTTCTGAAATGTTAGTTGACAGCATTAGATTAAGTCCAGCAACAATACATACTATACTTGATTGTGCTCATATTGAAAAGGAGCGAGAAAGAAGACTATGATCAAGTAAAGAATTTAGTGATTGTAACGTAGTATTGGCATGCGCTCTTAAACAACAATAAGGAAGAATTGGCACTACACGTCTTTATGGGGAGGATGGGGGGGGGGGGGGTTCCTCAGTATGGGCAGGAAATGACAGGAATCCATTATATGTTTATTTTTCAGTGAGGGAAGGGTTAACCTCTCAGGATCTCTTTAAAGTGAGGAGGAGGGCCTGTTGGGAACTAGCTGAGACTGGCTGAGCGCTCCCTACCAGTTACTTCCCTGTAAGGAAACCAAACTGCGCAACAAGCAGACTGGTCTGCCACCGTGATTGAACAGGACCTGTAGAGGTGTCCATCTGAATTGCAGGAACGGGTGAGCTTTTCTCTAAAATATATTTTGAATAATACGTTTTGAGTGAATTTAAATCTGTGTGTAGTTGTTTCATGCTCTCAAAAAGAAATGATGTAATTACAAAATAGTAAATAAATAGTTGATATTTAACAATTCACACTTCAAAGTTCAGCAGTTATAATCTATGCAAACATTTGTCGTGGTTTACATTCTTTTGTGAGTCAGGGGGAGGGATTTGAATGTTTTGGAACACCCAATGGTTGAGTTTGTTTTGCATGGCCTGGTGGGCAGAGTTTGCTTATTTTAAACCATTCCATTGGTCCTTAAGTGAAATCTCTACACACCCGGGGCACCGGGACATGCAAAACGAACTCCACCACTGACAGACGGATGTGTAACTCCTGGATAGTAATGTATTTTACAGTACTGTTTAATCTGGTTTACTGGGACATTATATGGTATGTGTACTTTCTGCTGCCAACTAAAAATAATTAAACACTATTTGTAAATACCTGTAGCCTATTTGGTACAAAATGGGTGGAGTGCTTTCTAATTCAAAATGGCTGCCATTGGTGTTTTTTTTCTACTGTATTATTGACTGTGTGTTTGTTTATTCCATGTGTAACTCTGTGTTGTTGTATGTGTATATCTCCTTTTCTTGGCCAGGTCGCAGTTGTAAATGAGAACTTGTTCTCAACTACCCTACCTGGTTAAATAAAGGTAAAATAAAATCACCCAGATGGGTGCTATACATTTGAAGTGGATGATGTGAGTTTCCCCTGTTTCAAGTAATTTCCCAGAAGAGGGGGTTTTATGTTGTGCACTTCCTGCTCCTGTGTAGCATAGGCTCTACACCCACTCATCACCACACTTTATGACATGCCCTATCTCCTATCATGTTTCAATGAGGCAAGAGATTACCGCAATGAAGGAAAGCAAAGCAACAAAATAATGGGTAGATTCACTTTAATGTTGTCCACATGGGATGGAACCTGTTAGTCACTATGGCCCAATACACACTCTAGCAGTGACAACAAGAGAGCCCTTATTTAGGTCATATTCAGAGTGCTGTACAATGCAATACATTCTCTAACGGAAGGATACTTGGTCCTTTAAAGAAAAAGTTGTATCCTGCAGATACAACACAGACTTTTTCAGATGTTATTGGAATGAATGTGCACCTTTTAACATCATGACAGTATAAGGCATACACACTTATTTTAACATTAAGGTGATTGTTCTGCCTTTTGTTTTAGAGCTGTGTAACCAAGAGTGGCCAGCATGTCAGTGACTGTGACCAAAGGTGGAGGGGTGACTGTATTTACTGTGAACTCTAAAGAAGGAAGCAGTTGGCCCCTGCTGTGTCAAATACTTGGGACCTTGTGCTACAGCCCATCATGCTCTGTGTCCCAGGGACTGAGGAGGCTCCAAGCAAGTTCCCAGTCAGCTCTGGGGGTGGGTGAACTAAATTAACACACCACAACATACATGTCTATCATCACTGAGTTGCATTTATCATCGGAAGTGAGAGAGATTTCTAAAATTATTATTTTCTTTCACAGACTATACAGATCATGGTGGGAGTTCTCAACATTGGCTTGGGAGCAATCCTTGTTAGCACGGATTATTCTAGCTCACTGCGATGGAATTGGGTTCCTTATTGGCTTGGTGGTGTGGTAAGCTTACTTTATTTTGTTATCGTTTATCATGTCATCATGTTTAGTATGGAAGCACGTGATTTCACTTGGAGTTATAACCACAGTAAACAAAACCAGGAATAATAAGTAACTGCCTACCCACACTTAGTCTTTTTAAAATAAAATAACAGGGTTAAAGTCAAATATCTGTTTTTTTCTTATGACATTTTTGTTATTTATAAGGACAAATAATGTGTTGATTGTAGGTTGTTCGTATTTATGTGTGCCTTCTCCTTAGTTTATAGCAGTTGGCATCATGTGTATATTGGCTGAGAAGTTCCCCAGTCCCTGCTTGGTGAGTTGTTCACTGATGCACATACCTTTAACTCTTTCCTGTCATTCCTTAGCCTCATTCCCTTCCTCCATTGAACAATCATTCAATCTGATCCAGCTGAATTATAATCATCAACTGAATATCTGAGATATCTAGACCTCTGTGGTTTACTCAGTTGAGTCAAACTGGTTTTATATTCCCTGATTGTGTTTTAGGTGGGCATCAGTGTGTTGATGAACCTGTCAGGTGCTGCTCTGGCCATTACTGGAATTGTGCTGTATGCTGTAGACCTGGCAAACTACAATTTCTGGTGGATTTGCAATGATGACAACTACAACTGGCGAGATGACTACTATGGCGGCCAGGTGACAAAACCACCCAGTGATCCGGAGAGGGATAGACTCTTGGCGAAATGCAAAGATGCCAAGCAGATTGCACAGGTGAATGCTTTTCAATGAAGTTTTTTAATGATATCCATCATGTGAGGAAGGTGTCCCTTGTCTGTTTTAAGTAAAATATATAAACATTTGATTAGAAGGATCAAACTGCTTAATTTAGCAACGAGCATGTGTCCTTAAAGAGAGATAGTGGGTACCATGTTTAAAGCACATTCTAATAGCTGGTATGCCAGTCTGTTTCTGTATTTTCCAGTGTTCACCAACAGCACTATCTTGCTAAACAATCCAATCAATATGTTCAAATGTGTTTGTTCTACCATTAGATGTTGATGAATGCCTTGGACATTGTGCTCATCGTCCTTGCAGTCCTTCAGCTTTGTGTCACCATAAGCTCTGCGGTGTTGGGTATCAAGGCTTTGTACAAGAATGGAAAGGAGGGAAAAGAGGTATGAACAGAGAACCCTTGAACAGAGCGAATACAACGGCCATACAAATGGAAGTAGAATACGGATATGTAGATACACACACACACACACACAACCAAGGTAATGTTTGTTGTGTCCTGCCAAGTAATGTGTAACTTTGTTCTGATATGTTGCAGAACATCCAGGACCTGGAGCAGTATAAGCCTCTGCTGGAGGAGGTCACCACTAACCCTGCAGCTTAAAGAGCACTGATCTGATCTGATCTACTTTATTGACCAGGTGTGGAAATTTGTCATGGATGATTAAAGAGTGATGCTGCTTCCACATGGAATACATAAATAAATAGAATGAAATGTATTCTACATAAATTGATCATCATACACCCCCCTCCACACCCACACATTTGTTGTTATACATGCAGTATGTAGTACATATAGTTAACTTCCTTAATTTACTGTAACGCCTACTGTGATTTTGCTTTATTTAAATGACAACTGACACTGATTGTATGTCTTCATGCTTTTTGTATTTGTCATTTTTCCAGAACTGAAAGGACAGTTATAAAGGGGACTATATCAAGTTAATCAATGAATTGACTGTTGTATATTCATTTTTTTTATGCATTTTGATAATTTCTTACTGTATCTTTTATTCTGTTGTCCCCCCCCCCTCAAAAAAAATAAACAAACTTTCTTAGCTCAACAGTTTTACTGTTTTGAAACTGTACTGTCAGGTGGCATTCATTCCCATACAAACATACACCATTGGTTGCTCATAGGTTTTCTTGGAGGTAAATATAGGTAACTGCCAAAATAAAGACAACACCAACATAAAGTGTTGCATTATCTACTAAGTTAATATATGCAATTGTTTTAAGATGGTCGTCATCAAATTGATAATTTAGCCACTTGAATTTGAGGACCCCTGTAGGTATATAAAAATATATATTTGATGAAACATTGAATTTGGCCTTTACTGCTATAATCCATAGAAACATTAACACATTTAATATTCGCAAAACAGACAGTCCAAAAATAAATCAATGTTTTGAAGTATTTGTCCTATACCCTGGCGTTATGCAGTTTCTCTGGACCCCCGCAAGGTTGGAGTGGGCCCCCCACTCCCTACAATTAACATAAAATGCATCAGCCAGAGAGCCACTTACAAAGTTTAGACTACCAACCACTGTCCATGGTGCTGAAATTGGGACATATCTATGCGGTTGCCTATCGGATCGATGATAGGCTTTCTGTGGTGCCAGGGCATGTAGCGTATAGCTTTGCTTTAGCAAATGGATACATGTTTATTGGTAGGCCTATTTGGTTGTCATTTTCTCATGTTAAGCTTAACATTTCACAAAGCTGTACACATTGCCGCAAGGCTGTCATGATTTAACATTCTGGCTGGTGGCAACAATGTAAATAAAGTTGGAAATTGAACCTTTTCACACATGAGTCTGAAACGGTCGCACCAGCATTAGTTGTTTTATACACGTGATGTCAGAATGCACTCACTGTTCCAAAATGTGATTATTACGCAACAGGGCAGTTAACCTGCACTGCCTATCTATAGGCTGTGTTTCAACTTATCAGTTTCAAATTATTTTCAAACAAGTTGTATTTTCCAACCGTTTAAATAGAGGTCTGTTAAGCCTCCTCATTAATTCACATTCAGTGTTGCGTACAATTTATGTTTGAGGCTTAACTGAGCCAGATAAACTTCTCTCTTCGAGGAGAGCCCACCGCACTTCACTCATGTTTGCACAAATCATGTATGCATATATTTGCTCAGTCTTGCAGGAATTGGAACATTTTCTTGCTGGTGCTAGCTTTGCCTAACTTGTTGTTTTCCTTACAAATAATAACTTTGGACATGTGTGAGTTCCTATCAAAGTAAGTTCCTTATTCTCTGTATATCGTGTTGTCGTTTCTACTGTAGGCGCATACTGCATGTACATTTGAAGTCGGAATTTTATATACACTTATGTTGTAGTCATTAAAACTCGTTTTTCAACCACTCCACAAATGTCTTGTTAACAAACTATAGCTTTGGCAAGTCGGTTAGGACATCTACTTTGTGCATGACACAAGTAATTTTTCCAACAATTGTTTACAGACAGATTATTTCTCTTATAAATCACTGTATCACAATTCCAGTGGGTCAGAAGTTTACATAAACTAAGCTGACTGTGCCTTTAAAACTTTTTAGGGATAGGGGGCAGTATTTTCACTTTTGGATGAATTGCGTGCCCATAGTGAACTGCCTCCTACTCTGTTCCAAATGCTAATATATGCATATTATTATTACTATTGGATAGAAAAGACTCGGACGTTTCTAAAACTGTTTGAATTATGTCTGTGAGTATAACAGAACTTATTTGGCAGCACACTTTCTGACCAGGAAGTGGAAAGTCTGAAAATTATGCTCTGTTCAAGGGCCTGCCTATAAATGGGCATGATACGTATGAGTATACATGCACGTCATACACCTTCCCCTAGATGTCAAGAGGAAGTGAGAGAAGAAATTAAGTGTTTATCTTGGTCTGAGGTGGAATATATCCTCTTGGCACGACGAGTCATCCATTTCCTGTTTTCTGGAAAGCGCGCAGATGGACCTGGAATTGCCTTCTGAAAAGCCGTCGTTATAGGCGACTACTATCTCCGGCTTTGATTTTATTTGATACATGTCACAATATCATCGTAAAGTATGTTTTTTTCAATATAGTTTTATTAGATTTTTGAAATTTATTCGGGACGTTAGGCGTGTTGCGTTGTGTGCCTTTGTTCAGAAAGGAGAGCTTCGCGCCACTTGGCCAGTGTGCTTGCTAATTCAAGAGGGAAAAACGATGTTCTAAATCCAAACAACGACTGTTCTGGACAAAGGACCCCTTGTCCAACATTCTGATGGAAGATGACCAAAAGTAAGAAACATTTTATGATGCTATTTCATATATACATATATTTTTGCGCCCAGGTTTTGGCCACTCTCTCGCTATAACATAAGCCTTATGTCGTAATGAAGATATTTTTAGAATTCTAACACTGCGATTGCATTAAGAACTAATGGATCTATCATTTCCTATACAACATGTATTTTTTTGTAATGTTTATGAATAGCTATTTGGTCAGAATAGGTGAGAGTCTATAGGAAATATCCGCACATTCTGGGAAAAGGAAGCGACGTTAGCATAATGGATAACCACTGATTTCAGCTCTAAATATGCACATTTTCGAACAAAACATAAGTGTATGTATAACCTGATGTTATAGGACTGTCATCTGAGGAAGGTTTATGAAGGTTAGTGAAAATGTATATCTTTTGCTGGTTTATTCGCTAACGCTAACGTGCCTATTGCTATCGCTAACGTGCCTTGATGAATGAATGCGGTTGTGTGGTAGGCTATTGTAGTAAGCTAATATAATGCTATATTGTGTTTTCGCTGTAAAACACTTAAAAAATCTGAAATATTGGCTGGATTCACAAGATGCTTGTCTTTCATTTGCTGTACACGATGCATTTTTCAGAAATGTTTTATGATGAGTATTTAGGTATTCCACGTTGGTCTCTATAATTACTCTGGCTGCTTCGGTGCTATTTTTGACGGTAGCTGTGATGGTAGCTGCAATGTAAAACTGATTTATACCTCAAATATGCACATTTTTCGAACAAAACATATATTTATTGTGTAACATGTTATAAGACTGTCATCTGATGAAGTTGTTTCTTGGTTAGTTTGGTTGGTTCTTGGTTAGTTAGGTTGGCTTTGTGCATGCTACCTGTGCTGTGAAAAATGTCTGTCCTTCGTATTTGGTGGTGAGCTAACATAAATATACGTGCTGTTTTCGCTGTAAAACATTGAAAAAATCGGACATGTTGACTGGATTCACAAGATGTGTATCTTTCAGTTGCTGTATTGGACTTGTTAATGTGTGAAAGTTAAACATTTCTAAAAAATATTTTTTGAATTTCGCGCTCTGCCTTTTCAGTGGAATGTGGGAGGAGTTCCGCTAGCGGAACGCCTGGGCCAGACAGGTTAACCTTTCTCAAAGAAAAAGAAAAACAGTAGGTAAACACTACGAGGCCACACCTATCCTTTATCAGTATGCTATAATTCTGTTGCCAATCTGCAGAGGTCAAAACACCAGCACCTGTGTGAAACTCCTTAGTCCAGAGCAGTATGTGAGTATCCCAGTCTTTAGCCAGGTGAAACATTTCAGTATTTCAGTCTTGGTATAGGAAAGCCATCTAGAAAAGGTAGGCTATATAGAAAATCAGGAGTATGATTTTTGGATTTGCATTATATTATTCATGTTTTTTGGCAGGTTGTTGAATGTTTTCCTCCTTTAACGTGACCATGAGGACCACTGAGAAAGCTTTGTTTTGCCACCTCTACATGTTACTGCTTTTTGTGTAAGTATGGCTACAGGTATTTAAAATAAGTCCCCATTAATTCCAGAATGTATATTGTAGGGGTTTACATTGTCCACTCTGAATCAAACCTAACATTTCTTCTTTTAGTTTAAACTTAATGGAAGTAGTAAAAAAGTTTATGAAAAGTGAGCAAAATGCTGTGAGTCAATTGATGTTTTTGTGGTATACCATACATATGGTGTAAACTGGGAGTCGGGAAACAAGTTCAGGGAGTGTATTTAATAAATAAATATGGAACAAAACAAGAAACAGGAGTGGCGTACCGACATGAAACATTGACGCCTGCGATTGAACTAAAGGGAGTGATATGTAAGGTAATCAGGCAGGTGATTGAGTCCAGGTGAGTCTGATGACAGGTGTGCTTAATAATGAGCAGCCTGACGACCCTGAACGCCAGAGAGGGAGTGTACGTGACATATGGCTTTGGTGCAAGTTGTAATTCACAGGGATACACAGATATTTAAGAAAAAGTAAGCATAGTCTGGACTGATTGTTTAAAAAAATATATATTAATATATTTTTTTATCATGGTTTCTTTATTTGGCTTTTCAATATTTTACAAACACTACCACCCTCAATCCCATGCTCCGTTGACTGATTATATTCTCCCATCTGTGTATGAAAAAGCATGGTACCTAAGTAAAGCCTCTCTTCAACCTTTCAGTCTCTATTATCTAGCTGATGACCTTTGATAAATGGTATGACATTAGTTGCAGAACAAGTTGATTTTGGTAAAGTGAGTACACTGGTCAGGAAAGTGCAAGGTGACACATCTTTTTTTTACTGTGAGCTTATACACCATTCAAAACCCTCAAACACCAATATTTCAATGACAAACAAATGATGAGTCAATCCTTTGTTGTATGATTTACTTTTAGAGGTTTTTGCCAAGGAAATGACCTCTTCTTCAATGACAAAGGACTCCTACTCCCAGAATCCTACAAGATTGGCTGGATGGAGGCCATTGATGACGACAAATTAATCTCTGACATCACCATACCTGGTACCCATTACACCATGGCTCTCTATGGAGGCCCAGCGGCAGAGTGTCAGGCCTGGGAGTTGGGGGATCAGCTGAGGGCCGGCATACGCTATCTGGATGTCAGGATATTCGCCTTTGAAAACAAACTGTCATGCACGGGGTTGTCTACCAACACAAGTCGTTCTATGAGGTCCTTGACACGATCAGAGCATTTTTGTCCGAATTCAGAAGTGAGGCGGTTCTCATTAGAGTAAAGCCTGATTTGTTTGATAAAGAGAATGTTGAGGAGCTGGTTGGAAAAATGATTATTGATGATACAGATGTATGGGTGAAGTCTGACATGCCAACTATGGCTGAGGCAAGAGGAAAGATGATATTTGTACAGAAATCCAGCTTTAAGCTGGGCATTCCTCTCTTGGAAACAGACAGCAAGGGTGACTATGAAGTTACGCATATTGCAGACAAGGAGAACAAAATTGTGAAACACTTGACACAAGCTTCAGGTGATTGTGGTGGGGATTATATCGTTCTGAGCTACTCCAGTGGCACTGGCATTGGCACACTGTTGGGCATGTTTCTAACTCCCAAGAAGGTGGCTGAAAAGATTGACCCATGGCTCGATCAGTATCTGAGACAGTTCTCCAGTGACCACAGCAGTGCATGTTTCGGGGTGATTGCCATGGACTTTCCTGGTATCGACCTCATTCAAACAGTCATTAAGATCAATGGTTGGTGAAGTGTTCACCCATGGAAGTCATAATTATATTGCTTTCTGAAATGTTAGTTGACAGCATTAGATTAAGTCCAGCAACAATACATACTATACTTGATTGTGCTCATATTGAAAAGGAGTGAGATAGAGGACTATGATCAAGTAAAGAATTTTGTGATTGTAACATAGTATTGGCATGCGCTCTTAAACAACAATAATGAAGACTTGGCACTACACGTCTTTGTACTTTGCCCCTGCTTGCTCTATTAAAAACAAAGAAAATCATTAAAATGGCAAAGAACAACTATGGAGTCCTTGCTTTGTGTGTGTGTGGTGGGGGGGTTCTTCAGTATGGCAGGAAATGACAAGAATCCATTATATGTTTATTATTCAGTGAGGGAAGGGTTAACCTCTCAGGATCTCTTTAAAGTGAGGAGGAGGGCCTGTTGGGAACTAGCTGAGACTGGCTGAGCGCTCCCTACCAGCTACTTCCCTGTAAGGAAACCAAACTGCGCAACAAGCAGACTGGTGTGCCACTGTGATTTAACAGGACCTGTAGAGGTGTCCATTTCAATTGCAGGAACGGGTGAGCTTTTCTCTAAAATACATGTTGAATAATACGTTTTGAGTGAATTTAAATCTTAAATCTGTGTGTAGTAGTTTCATGCTCTCAAAATGAAATGATGTAATTACAAAATAGTAAATAAATAGATTATATTAAACAATTCACACTGCAAAGTTCAGCAGTTATAATCTATGCAAACATTTGTTAGGGTTTACATTCGTGAGTCAGGGGATGGATTTGATTGGAGAACACCCAATGGTTGAGTTTGTTTTGCATGGCCTGGTGCTCCTGGTGGGCGGAGTTTGCGTATTTTAGACCATTCCATTGGTCTTTAAGTGAAATCTCTACACACCCGGGGCACCGGGACATGCCAAACGAACTCCACCACTGACACACGGATGTGTAACTTCTGGATAGTACTGTATTTTACAGTACTGTTTAATCTGGTTTACTGGGACAGTATATGGTATGTGTACTTTCTGCTGCTAACTAAAAATAAACACTATTTGTAAATACCTGTAGCCTACTGGTACAAAATGGGTGGAGTTCTTTCTAATTCAAAATGGCTGCCATTGATGGCATCGCCCAGGTGGGTGCTATACATTGTAAGTGGATGAGTGAGTTTCCCCCATATCTAAGTAAACAATCAGTGGCATAAATGCTTTATGGTGAAGTGATGCAGAATTGTTGTGCTGTACTGATTTGCTTGAATTCATAAGTTAATTGAGCAACATGGTAATACATTTGCTGTTTCAAGTCATTTCCCAGAAGGGGGGAGTTATGTTGTGCACTTCCTGCTCATGTTTAGCAGAGGCTCTATATCCACTCATCACCACACTTTATGACATGCCCTATCATCTTTCAATGAGGCAAGAGATTACCGCAATGAAGGAAAGCAAAGCAACAAAATAATGGGTAGATTCACTTTAATGTTGTCCACGTGGGATGGAACCTGTTAGTCACTATGACCCAATACACACTGTAGCAGTGACAGTAAGAGAGCCCTTATTTAGGTCATATTCAGAGTGCTGTACAATGCAATAAATTCTCTAACGGAAGGATAGTTGGTCCTTTAAAGAAAAAGTTGTATCCTGCAGATACAACACAGACTTTTTCAGATGTTATTGGAATGAATGTGCACCTTTTAACATAATGACAGTATAAGGCATACACACTTATTTTAACATTAAGGTGATTGTTCTACCTTTTGTTTTAGAGCTGTGTAACCAAGAGTGGCCAGCATGTCAGTGACTGTGACCAAAGGTGGAGGGGTGACTGTATTTACTGTGAACTCTAAAGAAGGAAGCAGTTGGCCCCTGCTGTGTCAAATACTTGGGACCTTGTGCTACAGCCCATCATGCTTTGTGTCCCAGGCACTGAGGAGGCTCCAAACAAGTTCCCAGACAGCTCTGGGGGTGGGTGAACTAAAATAACACACATCACAACATACATGTCTATCATCACTGGGTGTCATTTGTCATCGGAAGTGAGAGAGAGTTTTCTAAAATGTATTATTTTCTTTCACAGACTATACAGATCATGGTGGGAGTTCTCAACATTGGTTTGGGAGCAATCCTTGTTAGCACGGATTATTCTAGCTCACTGCGATGGATTGGGGTTCCTTATTGGCTTGGTGGTGTGGTAAGCTTACTTTATGTTATCGTTTACCATGTCATCATGTTTAGTATGGAAGCACGTGATTTCACTTGGAGTTATAACCACAGTAAACAAAACCAGGAAACATAAGTAGCGGCCTACCCACACTTAGTCTTAAAAAAAAAAAAAGCAGGGTTAAAGTCGAATGTTTTTGTTATTTATTAGGACAAATAATGTGTAGGTTGTTCGTATTTGATTTTGATATGTGTGCCTTCTACTTAGTTTATAGCAGTTGGCATCATGTGTATCTTGGCTGAGAAGTTCCCCAGTCCCTGCTTGGTGAGTTGTTCACTGATGCACATACCTTTAACTCTTTCCTGTCATTCCTTAGCCTCATTCCCTTCCTCCATTGAACAATCATTCAATCTGATCCAGCTGAATTATAATCATCAACTGAATATCTGAGATATCTAGACCTCTGTGGTTTACTCAGTTGAGTCAAACTGGTTTTATATTCCCTGATTGTGTTTTAGGTGGGCATCAGTGTGTTGATGAACCTGTCAGGTGCTGCTCTGGCCATTACTGGAATTGTGCTGTATGCTATAGACCTGGCACACTACAAATTCTGGTGGATTTGCAATGATGACAACTACAACTGGCGAGATGACTACTATGGCGGCCAGGTGACAAAACCACCCAGTGATCCGGAGAGGGATAGACTCTTGACGAAATGCAAAGATGCCAAGCAGATTGCGCAGGTGAATGCTTTTGAATGAAGTTTTTTAATGATATCCATCATGTGAGGAAGGTGTCCCTTGTCTGTTCTAAGTCAAATATATGAACATTTGATTAGAAGGATCAAACTGCTTTAGCAACGAGCATGTGTCCTTAAAGAGAGATAGTGGGTACCATGTTTAAAGCACATTCTAATAGCTGGTATGCCAGTCTGTTTCTGTATTTTCCAGTGTTCACCAACAGCCCTCTTGCTTAAGAATCCGGTCAATATGTTCAAATCCTCCATGTGTTTGTTCTACCATTAGATGTTGATGAATGCCTTGGACATCGTGCTCATCGTCCTTGCAGTCCTTCAGCTTTGTGTCACCATAAGCTCTGCGTTGTTGGGTATCAAGGCTTTGTACAAGAATGGAAAGGAGGGAAAAGAGGTATGAACAGAGAACCCTTGAACAGAGCGAATACAACGGCCATACAAATGGAAGTAGAATACGGATATGTAGATACACACACACACAACCAAGGTAATGTTTGTTGTGTCCTGCCAAGTAATGTGTAACTTTGCTCTGATATGTTGCAGAACATCCGGGACCTGGAGCAGTATAAGCCTCTGCTGGAGGAGGTCACGACTAACCCTGCAGCTTAAAGAGCACTGATCTGATCTACTTTATTGACCAGGTGGGGAAATTTGTCATGCATGATCAAAGAGTGATGCTGCTTCCACATGGAATACATAAATAAATAGAATGAAATGTATTCTACATAAATTGATCATCATACACCCCCCTCCACACCCACACATTTGTTGTTATACATACAGTATGTAGTACATATAGTTAACTTCCTTAATTTACTGTAACGCCTACTGTGATTTTGCTTTATTTAAATGACAACTGACACTGATTGTATGTCTTCATGCTTTTTGTATTTGTCATTTTTCCAGAACTGAAAGGACAGTTATAAAGGGGACTATATCAAGTTAATCAATGAATTGACTGTTGTATATTCATTTTTTTTCTGCATTTTGATAATTTCTTACTGTATCTTTTATTCTGTTGTCCCCCCCCCCTCAAAAAAAATAAACAAACTTTCTTAGCTCAACAGTTTTACTGTTTTGAAACTGTACTGTCAGGTGGCATTCATTCCCATACAAACATACACCATTGGTTGCTCATAGGTTTTCTTGGAGGTAAATATAGGTAACTGCCAAAATAAAGACAACACCAACATAAAGTGTTGCATTATCTACTAAGTTAATATATGCAATTGTTTTAAGATGGTCGTCATCAAATTGATAATTTAGCCACTTGAATTTGAGGACCCCTGTAGGTATATAAAAAATATATATTTGATGAAACATTGAATTTGGCCTTTACTGCTATAATCCATAGAAACATTAACACATTTAATATTCGCAAAACAGACAGTCCAAAAATAAATCAATGTTTTGAAGTATTTGTCCTATACCCTGGCGTTATGCAGTTTCTCTGGACCCCCGCAAGGTTGGAGTGGGCCCCCCACTCCCTACAATTAACATAAAATGCATCAGCCGGAGAGCCACTCACAAAGTTTAGACTACCAACCACTGTCCATGGTGCTGAAATTGGGACATATCTATGCGGTTGCCTATCGGATCGATGATAGGCTTTCTGTGGTGCCAGGGCATGTAGCGTATAGCTTTGCTTTAGCAAATGGATACATGTTTATTGGTAGGCCTATTTGGTTGTCATTTTCTCATGTTAAGCTTAACATTTCACAAAGCTGTACACAGTGCCGCAAGGCTGTCATGATTTAACATTCTGGCTGTGGCAACAATGTAAATAAAGTTGGAAATTGAACCTTTTCACACGTGAGTCTGAAACGGTCGCCCCAGCGTGAGTTGTTTTATGCACGTGATGTCAGAATGCACTCACTGTTCCAAAATGTGATTATTATGCAACAGGGCAGTTAACATGCACTGCCTATCTATAGGCTGTGTTTCAACTTGTCAGTTTCAAATTATTTTCAAACAAGTTGTATTTTCCAACCGTTTAAATAGAGGTCTGTTAAGCCTCCTCATTAATTCACATTCAGTGTTGCGTACAATTTATGTTTGAGGCTTAACTGAGCCAGATAAACTTCTCTCTTCGAGGAGAGCCCACCGCACTTCACTCATGTTTGCACAAATCATGTATGCATATATTTGCTCAGTCTTGCAGGAATTGGAACATTTTCTTGCTGGTGCTAGCTTTGCCTAACTTGTTGTTTTCCTTACAAATAATAACTTTGGACATGTGTGAGTTCCTATCAAAGTAAGTTCCTTATTCTCTGTATATCGTGTTGTCGTTTCTACTGTAGGCGCATACTGCATGTACATTTGAAGTCGGAATTTTATATACACTTATGTTGTAGTCATTAAAACTCGTTTTTCAACCACTCCACAAATGTCTTGTTAACAAACTATAGCTTTGGCAAGTCGGTTAGGACATCTACGTTGTGCATGACACAAGTAATTTTTCCAACAATTGTTTACAGACAGATTATTTCTCTTATAAATCACTGTATCACAATTCCAGTGGGTCAGAAGTTTACATAAACTAAGCTGACTGTGCCTTTAAAACTTTTTAGGGATAGGGGGCAGTATTTTCACTTTTGGATGAAATGCGTGCCCATAGTGAACTGCCTCCTACTCTGTTCCAGATGCTAATATATGCATATTATTATTACTATTGGATAGAAAAGACTGAAGTTTCTAAAACTGTTTGAATTATGTCTGTGAGTATAACAGAACTCATATGGCAGGCAAACTTCCAAACAGGAAGTGGAAATTCTGGGGCTGGTTGATGTTAAACCCATCGTCTTTTCACATCCCAGTAAGATATGGATCTGCTCGCACTTCCTACGCCTTCCACTAGATGTCAACAGTCAGTAGAACGTGGAATGAAGCCTCTAGTGTGATGTGGGGCCGGATGGCAGCTATTTAAGTCAGTGGTCTGGCAGAATGCTAGTTCCTGGTTATGCGCATTACTCATGATATCGCCATGCATTCCATTACTCTGTAGACAAAAACGAATGCTCCGGTTGGAACGTTATTGGATATATATGATAACAACATCCTGAAGATTGATTCTCTACTTAATTTGACCAGTTTATTCGACCTGGAATATAACTTTTTTAAGTTTTCGTCCGAGTTCGCCTGGACCGGCGCCAGCGTTTGGACATGTGAACTAAACGTGCTAGCAAAAGTAGCTAATTGGACACTAGTAATGGACATTATCGAACAAAACAACTATTTATTGTGGAACTACGATTCCTGGCACTGCATTCTGATGAAAGATCATCAAAGGTAAGGGAATATTTATGATGTAATTTCGTATTTCTGTTGACTCCAACATGGCGGAGAAATGTTGTGTATTTCTGAGCGCCGTCTCAGATTATTGCATGGTATGCTTTTTCCGTAAAGTTTAAAAAAAAATCTGACACAGCGCTTACATTGAGAACAAGTGTATCTTTAATTAAATGTAAAACATGTATCTTTCATCAAAGTTTATGAGTATTTCTGTTATTTGACGTGGCTCTCTGTAATTACTCCGGATATTTTGGAGGCATTTCTGAACATGGCGCCAATGTAAACCGAGATTTGTGGATATAAATATGCACATTATCGAACAAAACAGAAATGTATTGTGTAACATGATGTCCTATGAGTGTCATCTGATGAAGACTATCAAAGGTTAGTGATTAATTTTATCTCTATTTCTGCTTTTGTGACTATATTTGGCTGGGAAAAATGGCTGTGTGTTTTTTGGATTTGGTGGTGATCTAACATAAATATATGTTGTGTTTTCGCTGTAAAACATTTTAAAAATCGGACACGATCGGTAGATTAACAAGGTGTTTATCTTTCATTTGCTGTATTGGACTTGTTAATGTGTGAAAGTTAAATATTTAAAAAATATATTTTTGAATTTCCCGCGCTGCCTTTTCAGCGGAATGTTGGGGGGGGTTCCGCTAGCGGAACGTGTGTCCTAGAAAGGTTTTAAACAGCTTGGAAAATTCTAGAAAATTCTGTCATGGTTTTAGAAGCTTCTGATAAGCTTTTTGATATCATTTGAGTCAATTGGAGGTGTATCTGTGGATGTGTTTCAAGGTCTACCTTCAAACTTTGGTGCCTCGTTGCTTGACATCATGGAGAAATCAAAAGAAATCCAAACAATTGTAGACCTCCACAAGTCTGGCTCATCCTTGGGAGCAATTTCCAAACGCCTGAAAGTACCACGTTCATCTGAACAAACAATAGTACACAAGTATAAACACCATGGGACCACGCAGCCGTCACACCGCTCAGGAAGGAGATGCATTCTGTCTCCTAGAGATGAACGTACTTTGGTGCGAAAAGTGCAAATAAATCCCAGAACAACATGAAAGGACCTTGTGAAGATGCTGGAGGAAACAGGTACAAAAGTATCTATATCCACAGTAAAACGAATCCTATATCGACATAACCTGAAAGGCTGCTCAGCCTCAGCCACTGCTCCAAAACTGCCATTAAATAGCCAGACTATGGTTTGCAACTGCACATGGGGACAAAGAACATACTTTTTTGAGAAATGTCCTCTGGTCTGATGAAACAAAAATAGAACTGTTTGGCCATAATGACCATCGCTATGTTTGGAGGAAAAAGGGGGAGGCTTGCAAGTGAAAGAACACCATCCAAACCGTGAAGCACGGGGGTGGCAGCATCATGTTGTGGGTGCTTTGCTGCAGGAGGGACTGGTGCACTTCATAAAATAGATGGCATCATGAAGAAGAAAAATTATGTATATTTTGAATCAATCTCAAGACATCAGTCAGGAAGTTAAAGCTTGGTTGCAAATGGGCCTTCCAAATGGACAATGACCCCAAGCATACTTCCAAAGTTGTGGCAAAATGGCTTAAGGACAACAAAGTCAAGGTATTGGAGTGGCCATCACAAAGCCCTGACCTCAATCCTATAGAACGTTTGTGGGCAGAACTGAATAAGCATGTGCGAGCAAGGAGGCCTACAAACCTGACTCAGTTAAACCAGCTCTGTCAGGAGGAATGGGACAAAAGTCACCCAACTTATTGTGGGAAGCTTGTGGAAGGCTACCCGAAATGTTTGACCCAAGTTAAACAATTTAAAGGCAATGCTACCAAATACTTATTGAGTGTATGTAAACTTATGACCCACTGGGAATGTGATGAAAGAAATAAAAGCTGAAATAAATCACTCTCTCTACTTTTATTCTGACATAAAATGAAGTGGTGATCCTAACTGACCTAAGAAAGGGAATCTTTACTAGGATTAAATGTCAGGAATTGTGAAAAAACTGAGTCTAAATGTATTTGGCTAAAGTGTACCTAAACTTCCGACTTCAACTGTGTGTATGTATGTAAGTATGTGTGTATGTAAACTCAGCAAAAAAATAAATGTCCCTTTTTCAGGACCCTGTCTTTCAAAGATAATTAGTAAAAATCCAAATAACTTCACAGATCTTCATTGTTACGGGTTTAAACACTGTTTCCCATGCTTGTTCAATGAACCATAAACAGTTAATGAACATGCACCTGTGGAACGGTCGTTAAGACACTAACAGCTTACAGACGGTAGGCAATTAAGGTCACAGTTATGAAAACTTAGGACTCTAAAAGACGCATTTCTACTGACTCTGAAAAACACCAAAAGAAAGATGCCCAGGATCCCTGCTCATCTGCGTGAACGTGCCTTAGGCAGGCTGCAAGGATGTGTCCAGGGCAAAAAATTGCAATGTCCATACTGTGAGATGCCTAAGACAGCGCTACAGGGAGACAGGACGGACAGCTGATCGTCCTCGCAGTGGCAGACCACGTGTAACAACACCTGCACAGGATCGGTACATCCGAACATCACACCTGCGGGACAGGTACAGGATGGCAACAACTGCCCGAGTTACACCAGGAACGCACAATCCCTCCATTAGTGCTCAGACTGTCCTCAATAGGCTGCGAGAGGCTGGACTGAGGGCTTGTAGGCCTGTTGTAAGGAAGGTCCTCACCAGACATCACCGGAAACAACGTCGTCTATGAGCACAAACCCACCGTCGTTGATCCAGACAGGACTGGCAAAAAATACTCTTCACTGACGAGACACGGTTTTGTCTCTTCAGGGGTGA
Source organism: Salvelinus fontinalis (assembly GCF_029448725.1). NCBI lineage: Eukaryota > Metazoa > Chordata > Actinopteri > Salmoniformes > Salmonidae > Salvelinus > Salvelinus fontinalis. The sequence continues at coordinate 27,161,960 of NC_074670.1, read as the reverse complement.
TGGTCGGATTCACAATCATCGTCGAAGGAATGAGCGTTACACCAAGGCCTGAACTCTGGAGCGGGATCGATTTGGAGGTGGAGGGTCCGTCATGGTGTGGGGCGGTGTGTCACAGCATCATCGGACTGAGCTTGTTGTCATTGCAGGCAAGAACTGCAAAGAACGGGCAAATCTGGTGCAGTCCATGAGGAGGAGATGCACTGCAGTACTTAATGCAGCTGGTGGCCACACCAGATACTGACTGTTACTTTTGATTTTGACCCCCCCCCCCCCCCTTTGTTCAGGGACACATTATTCCATTTCTGTTAGTCACATGTCTGTGGAAGTTGTTCAGTTTATGTCTCAGTTGTTGAATCTTGTTATGTTCATACAAATATTTACACATGTTAAGTTTGCTGAAAATAAACGCAGTTGACAGCGAGAGGACATTTCTTTTTTTGCTGAGTTTTTGTATGGATGTAGCATGATGTATTTTCAGTTTTATTCACAAGTACTGGTGACAAATAATGCATTCCGATTATTGCATGTATTGTAATGGACACCTATGATGTGTGTAAAATACTTTTTTGAAGGTTGTACTGATTATAATGAGATAAGCTATTTGCCAGCTACCATGATTGTTGACATTATTCAAAGCATTCTGGGTGACCATAGATGTTATAATGAGGTGAAGGAATGGTTCAGTCATCTTTCGGGTAAACTTACGGAAGTGAATGAAGGGAAGTGAATGATGGTAGACGACACACCCCCTTCAACATGCATACTGTAAACAGACCAAACTCATCTTGTCAATGGTGAGCTCACCCGTGATATGATTCATTCTAAATAGTAATTGCTATTAGCTAATTCATATTGTAGTTTCTGTCAGCCAAGACTTATAAACATATGACCGCTTGTGTTATGTCAATCTTTCCTCAGTTAGCGCTAGGACAAATGTAGCCTACATTTTCTTGTTTGGATGATTGTGTTATATTCTAGCTACTTCGGTGAATGTCTGAACATTGCATCCAAAAATAAACTGGTCACATTCTGGAAATAACTTTGTAAAGACCGTGTTTGTGCAAAATTTTTCTGTGAAAAAAAGTGTTGCCAGCTCAAATGCTGATTGTTGCGTCAATCGAAAATGAACATTTTAATTAAGCGTTCTAATCACACCGGTTTGATCGTACCCAACAGGGACCACTATAGAATGATCACACCCGTTTGTTGGTACTGTGAAAAGGTTAAACATTGCAGATTGTAAAATTTATTTTCGACACAACAGAATACTAATTAGCAACCAATTTATTTAAAAAGACATACAACTGTCCTGTATATCCTACCTGAACCCGCATGACATGAGCAGTCCTCGTGCTCTCTCCCAGCTTGGATAGAAAGTTGTTGGGTGTAAAAACCAGTCTAATAATGCCAAATGACAGTCAGTCCACCCTCAAAACACTAGTTTACTATGGATTGTTTCATTTAGCAGTGTAGCCTACTCTCTATAGCTATATACATTATTTAGCTGCTATTTATACACTTTTTATAAAAATTACACATTAAATAGCCTAACAATGAGGAAAAAAGTATTCAGCTTGAGGATAAATGTAGCCATTTTTTATTGTTGAACTCAGCAGGATCTGTCTGGCTAATATTATTCACAAATGGACGGCAATCAAAGTCATTTAGATTAAATCCAACTTGAGAGACTCCTCTGGTCTTATATTGAAACTTAGTCTCGAATGATGCATGCCAAGATATACCAGAGATAAAGGACTGTTGATATTGCAACCACACAACTCAAACACTGGTTCACCAGTATGAAGATAAATCGCAAACCGATTTTTGAGTTTGTACCCTCAACGCCCTCAACAAAGATGGTAATCTTTTTGCATCTACCAATTTGTTGGCTGTCCAGTATCCAGATGACCTGTCCCAGAGCATCCTCTACAGTTAATATCTTTCTGTAACGTGTTTGCACCACAATTAAAGAGAATAAGAGACTCAATTAAAGATGTTGCAGAACTGCTATATTTGAAGAACCACTCCCTTCTGCCCAGTTTCCCTGATGTTGCTATGGCAATAAAGCGTTTTTTAACCCTCTCTGTAACTGTGGAGGGGTGTCCGGTACGCCAGTGGTCCTATATCTGAGAAATATAGGAAAACAAATAAATAAAATAATCTAGACTCATGTTTGGTCATGTTATTCGTGGCACATTTGACCCCCTATGCACTTTTTGCCATTTTTACAGAGTTACCTTCAAATGACTCCACTGAAGCTTGTGTGACTCATAGAGCAGAACAACCGACACCTTTGTGTTCATGAGTGTCGGTTTTGTGAGAAGACCTCTTCGAAATGAGGACGTCTGCGACAGAGAGTTCAGATGTAAAGCTTGTTGATGTCAAAGAGTCAAACAACCGACACTGTTGTGAGAGTCTCATCTTTCAATGATGGGTTCGGGTTTTACACCCGATTTTGTGCCGATTTTATTTTTCTCCCCAATCTCATGGTATCCAATTAGTAGTTACAGTCTTGTCCCATCGCTGCATCCCCCGTACGGACTCGGGAGAGGCGAAGGTCGAGAGCCGTGCGTCCTCCGAAACACAACCCAGCCAAGCTGCACTGCTTCTTGACACATTGCCCGCTTAACCCAGTAACCAGCCGCACCAATGTGTCGGAGGAAACACCATACACCTGGCGACCGTGTCAGTGTGCACTGCGCCTGGCCCGCCACATGAGTCACTAGTGTGCGATGGGACAAGAAAATCCCTGCAGGCCAAACCCACCTCTAACCCGGACGACGCTGCGACAATTGTGCACCGCCCCATGGATCTCCCGGTCGCGGCCGGCTGCGACAGAGCCTGGACTCGACAGAACCAGAACCTCTAGTGACACAGCAAGCACTGCGATGCAGTGCCTTAGACCACTGCGCCACTCGGGAGGCCCCTATTTCAGTCACTTCTAACCATGGTAGCTAAAATACTCACAAGCTAACGTTAGCTAGTTACGTAGTTAGCTAGCTCATGCTTGCTATATACAAACATATATATATATATATACATACATACGGACGTGGCATTTTGGCAACTTTGAAAAAAATGACTTAATATCAGAATTGTGCCTGTTGTCATAGAGATAGATAGAGGACTCATCATATACACGTTCAAGCATGTTGTTCACATGTGTCGGCCCTCTCATTGGCTAGAATGGTCCCACCTGCTCTCGCATCACCCACCTTCAATCGTTGAGGACATGTATTTCCATTGTTATAGCGGTCACTTTACTATCTTGTCAATATAATAAACAATCTTTGCTACATCACAAAACCAGCTAACAAGATTCTCAAGCTGAGATGAAAGCAGTATTACCTGAGGTCTTTGCAACGTTGAAGTCTAGTGGTGTGGGGGTGTCATTGCATTTGACCAAAATGTATGTGTGCTACTCAATTGTGTAAATAAACCCAGATGTAAATCATTGGTCCTATACTGTAAAATCTAAAATTGTAATGCTGAGAAAAAAAGTGGGCAAATACTTTATATATAAAATATTATATTTAAAGGGGCAATCCGCAGTTGCTACATACATTTTTGGACTTAAGAATGAATGGTATAAATTGATTCCTGAATAATATTTTATGCCGCATGATCTTAGTTCAACTATCACACCCTATCAAAACCCAAAATATAAGATTGTTTTACTCCAATGGTTTGTAAACAATGTAAATGTAAACAAACACTGCATTCTAAAAACTTGGTTGAAAAGAAACTGTTAATATCGTGGATGGTCAGTCCTTGCACCGTCATGTTTATGAAAGTGAGAGTGGTTACATTTCTCCAGGCCCATCCCTCAGCTTTTTACCATACCATAACAGCGTTGGGGTGTCTACTTTGTTATTGTTTTAACTGCAAATTGGCCCTTTAAATTATTTAAGTTTTTGTGCGGTAATGAGCATAAAATCCAACATGCATTCATTTAATTCTTTAATGACATGAAAATTAGGTTTAGAAGGTGAATAACAGCCTATTAGGCCTAATAACTAAATCAGAGCACTGCACGACCCTAATGCATTTGACCTAAAGTCCTATCTTATAAAAAAATATTAATGAAAGCTGTGATGGAAACAGGGAGTTTCGGTAGGCTTCAATGTTATAAATCCCAACAGATAATTTGTTCATTGGACATGGTGGGATCTTTTTGTGTCGGTAAAATTAATTATGCGAGAAATGGCGGTGGAAACGCCTTTATGCGCAAATATTGATTTGATATAATAATTATCTTATGAAAGTACATTTGGATGTGGCGCGCGCGCAGGGGGAAGGGGGTCCCGAGTGAAAACGTTTTGGGATCCCCTGGTGTAGATAATGATTGTAGGCATACTATCTAAACCAGGGGTGTCAAACTCATTCCATGGAGGGCAGAGTGTCTGCGGGTATTTGTTTTTTCCTTTCAATGAAGACCTAGACAACCAGGTGAGGGGAGTTTCATACTAATTACTAACCTTAATTAGTCAATCAAGTACAAGGGTGGAGCGAAAGCTCGGCTCTCCGTGGAATGAGTTTGACACGTGATCTAAACTGCTGTAAAATACATTTTCCATAAGCAAAAATGTTGAATTTTCAGCTGTTTGAAGCTGGTATAGCCTACAAAACTGAAAGTAAAAGACTCAAAAACTAACCTTTAAACCGGGAGCCACAGCCCACCTAAAACTGTTCTACCGCTTCTTAGTAGGAAAAATAATGCACTCACTACTGTAAGTCTTTGTGATATGACTAACATGTAAAACATCTTAGACTTGCTTTCAATGGGAATGACAGTAACAAGTTAAATATTGCAGCTTTAAGCGAAAAAGAACATTGTGTGCACTACATTCTCACGCACGGACTTTTAGATTTTAGAATATTCGCATGAAAATCTGTATCCAATTGGGTGTAAACCTACCGACTGGTGGGAAAATGTGCATATGTTCTTTATGCAGATTTTAGAAAATTCATATTAAAATCTGTCGCCAAATTGTCTGGAAACCTAGCTAATGACATTCTTAAAGACGCTCGTCTCACATTGGTGAAGGCAGATCAAGGCTGAGAATGTACCATTTGATTTCATTTGATCTTTTTGAAGTGTGCTTAACCTTTCTCAAAGAAAAAGAAAAACCGTAGGTAAACACTACGAGGCCACACCTATCCTTTATCAGTATGCTATAATTCTGTTGCCAATCTGCAGAGGTCAAAACACCAGCACCTGTGTGAAACTCCTTAGTCCAGAGCTGTATGTGAGTATCCCAGTCTTTAGCCAGGTGAAACATTTCAGTATTTCAGTCTTGGTATAGGAAAGCCATCTAGAAAAGGTAGGCTATATAGAAAATCAGGAGTATGATTTTTGGATTTGCATTATATTATTCATGTTTTTTGGCAGGTTGTTGAATGTTTTCCTCCTTTAACGTGACCATGAGGACCACTGAGAAAGCTTTGTTTTGCCACCTTTACATGTTACTGCTTTTTGTGTAAGTATGGCTACAGGTATTTAAAATAAGTCCCCATTAATTCCAGAATGTATATTGTAGGGGTTTACATTGTCCACTCTGATTCGAACCTAACATTTCTTCTTTTAGTGTAAACTTAATGGAAGTAGTAAAAAAGTTTATGAAAAGTGAGCAAAATGCTGTGAGTCAATTGATGTTTTTGTGATATACCATACATATGGTGTAACGTGTAAACTGGGAGTCGGGAAACAAGTTCAGGGAGTGTATTTAATAAATGAATATGGAACAAAAGAAGAAACAGGAGTGGCGTACCGACATGAAACATTGACGCCTAGCGATTTAACTAAAGGGAGTGATATGTAAGGTAATCAGGCAGGTGATTGAGTCCAGGTGAGTCTGATGACAGGTGTGCGTAATAATGAGCCGCCTGACGACCCCAAGCGCCAGAGAGGGAGTGTACGTGACATATGGCTTTGGTGCAAGTTGTAATTCACAGGGATACACAGATATTTAAGAAAAAGTAAGCATAGTCTGGACTGATTGTTTAAAAAAATATATATTAATATTTTTTTTTATCATGGTTTCTTTATTTGGCTTTTCAATATTTTACAAACACTACCACCCTCAATCCCATGCTCCATTGACTGATTATATTCTCCCATCTTTGAATGAAACAGCATGTGTAACGGATGTGAAATAGCTAGCTAGTTAGCGGTGGTGCACGCTAGTGGCCTTTCAATCGGTTACGTCACTTGCTCTGAAACCTGAAGTACTGGTTCCCCTTGCTCTGCAAGGGCCGTGGCTTTTGTGGAGCGATGGGTAACGATGCTTCGTGGGTGTCAGTTGTTGATGTGTGCAGAGGGTCCCTGGTTCGCGCCCGGGTCGGGGCGAGGGGACGGTCTAAAGTTAAACTGTTACACATGGTACCTGAGTAAAGCCTCTCTTCAACCTTTCAGTCTCTATTATCTAGCTGATGACCTTTGATAAATGGTATGGCATTAGTTGCAGAACAAGGTGACTTTGGTAAAGTGAGTACACTGCTCAGGAAAGTGCAAGGTGACATCTTTTTTTACTGTGAGCTTATACACCATTCATAACCCTCAAACACCAATATTTCGATGACAAACAAATGATGAGTCAATCCTTTGTTGTATGATTTACTTTTAGAGGTTTTTGCCAAGGAAAGGACCTCTTCTTCAATGACAAAGGACTCCTACTCCCAGAAGCCTACAAGATTGGCTGGATGGAGGCCATTGATGACGACAAATTAATCTCTGACATCACCATACCTGGTACCCATGACACCATGGCTCTCTATGGAGGCCCAGCGGCAGAGTGTCAGGCCTGGGAGTTGGGGGATCAGCTGAGGGCCGGCATACGCTATCTGGACCTCAGGATATTCGCCTTTGAAAACAAACTCTATGTCATGCACGGGGTTGTCTACCAACACAAGTCGTTCTATGAGGTCCTTGACACGATCAGAGCATTTTTGTCCAAATTCAGAAGTGAGGCGGTTCTCATTAGAGTAAAGCCTGATTTGTTTGATAAAGAGAATGTTGAGGAGCTGGTTGGAAAAATGATTATTGATGATACAGATGTATGGGTGAAGTCTGACATGCCAACTATGGCTGAGGCAAGAGGAAAGATGATATTTGTACAGAAATCCAGCTTTAAGCTGGGCATTCCTCTCTTGGAAACAGACAGCAAGGGTGACTATGAAGTTACGCATATTGCAGACAAGGAGAACAAAATTGTGAAACACTTGACACAAGCTTCAGGTGATTGTGGTGGGGATTATATCGTTCTGAGCTACTCCAGTGGCACTGGCATTGGCACACTGTTGGGCATGTTTCTAACTCCCAAGAAGGTGGCTGAAAAGATTGACCCATGGCTCGATCAGTATCTGAGACAGTTCTCCAGTGACCACAGCAGTGCATGTTTTGGGGTGATTGCCATGGACTTTCCTGGTATCGACCTCATTCAAACAGTCATTAAGATCAATGGTTGGTGAAGTGTTCACCCATGGAAGTCATAATTATATTGCTGTCTGAAATGTTAGTTGACACCATTAGATTAAGTCCAGCAACAACACATGACACATACTATACTTGATTGTGCTCATATTGAAAAGGAGTGAGATAGAAGACTATGACAAAGTAAAGAATTTAGTGATTGTAACGTAGTATTGGCATGAGCTCTTAAACAACAATAATGAAGAATTGGCACTACACGTCTTTGTACTTTGCCCCTGCTTGCTGTATTAAAAACAAAGAAAATCATTAAAATGGCAAAGAACAACTGTGGAGTCCTTGCTTTGTGTGTGTGGTGGGGGGGTTCTTCAGTATGACAGGAATCCATTATATGTTTATTATTCAGTGAGGGAAGGGTTAACCTCTCAGGATCTCTTTAAAGTGGCGAGGAAAGCCTGTTGGGAACTAGCTGAGACTGGCTGAGCGCTCCCTACCAGCTACTTCCCTGTAATTAAACCAAACTGCGCAACAAGCAGACTGGTCTGCCACTGTGATTGAACAGGACCTGTAGAGGTGTCCATCTCAATTGCAGGAACGGGTGAGCTTTTCTCTAAAATACATGTTGAATTATACGTTTTGAGTGAATTTAAATCTGTGTGTAGTTGTTTCATGCTCTCAAAAAGAAATGATGTAATTACAAAATAGTAAATAAATAGATTATATTAAACAATTCACGCTGCAAAGTTCAGCAGTTATAATCTAAACAAACATTTGTTAGGGTTTACATTTGTGAGTCGGGATGGATTTGATTGGAGAACACCCAATGGTTGAGTTTGTTTTGCATGGCCTGGTGCTCCTGGTGGCGGAGTTTGCGTATTTTAGACCATTCCATTGGTCTTTAAGTGAAATCTGTACACACCCGGGGCACCGGGACATGCCAAACGAACTCCACCACTGACACACGGATGTGTAACTTCTGGATAGTACTGTATTTTACAGTACTGTTTAATCTGGTTTACTGGGACAGTATATGGTATGTGTACTTTCTGCTGCTAACTAAAAATAAACACTATTTGTAAATACCTGTAGCCTACTGGTACAAAATGGGTGGAGTTCTTTCTAATTCAAAATGGCTGCCATTGATGGCATCGCCCAGGTGGGTGCTATACATTGTAAGTGGATGACGTGAGTTTCCCCCATATCTAAGTAAACAACCAGTGGCATAAATGCTTTATGGTAAAGTGATGCAGAATTGTTGTGCTGTACTGATTTGCTTGAATTCATAAGTTAATTGAGCAACATGGTAATACAATTGCTGTTTCAAGTCATTTCCCAGAAGGAGGGAGTTGTTGTGCACTTCCTGCTCATGTGTAGCAGAGGCTCTACACCCACTCATCACCACACTTTATGACATGCCCTATCTCCTATCATCTTTCAATGAGGCAAGAGATTACCGCAATGAAGGAAAGCAAAGCAACAAAATAATGGGTAGATTCACTTTAATGTTGTCCACGTGGGATGGAACCTGTTAGTCACTATGACCCAATACACACTGTAGCAGTGACAGTAAGAGAGCCCTTATTTAGGTCATATTCAGAGTGCTGTACAATGCAATACATTCTCTAACGGAAGGATAGTTGGTCCTTTAAAGAAAAAGTTGTATCCTGCAGATACAACACAGACTTTTTCAGATGTTTTTCGAATGAATGTGCACCTTTTAACATCATGACAGTATAAGGCATACACACTTATTTTAACATTAAGGTGATTGTTCTGCCTTTTGTTTTAGAGCTGTGTAACCAAGAGTGGCCAGCATGTCAGTGACTGTGACCAAAGGTGGAGGGGTGACTGTATTTACTGTGAACTCTAAAGAAGGAAGCAGTTGGCCCCAGCTGTGTCAAATACTTGGGACCTTGTGCTACAGCCCATCATGCGTTGTGTCCGAGGCACTGAGGAGGCTCCAAACAAGTTCCCAGACAGCTCTGGGGGTGGGTGAACTAAATTAACACACACACCACAACATACATGTCTATCATCACTGAGTTGCATTTGTCATCGGAAGTGAGCCAGAGATTTATAAAATTATTATTTTCTTCTTTCACAGACTATACAGATCATGGTGGGAGTTCTCAACATTGGCTTGGGAATGATCCTTGTTAGCCCGGATTATTCTAATAATGGGGTTCCTTATTGGCTTGGTGGTGTGGTAAGTTTACTTTATTTTGTTATCGTTTACCATGTCATCATGTTTAGTATGGAAGCATGTGATTTCACTTGGAGTTATAACCACAGTAAACAAAACCAGGAAACATAACTGCCTACCCACACTTATTCTTAATTTTTTTTTTACATGCAGGGTTAAAGTCAAATGTTTTTGTTATTTATTAGGACAAATAATGTGTAGGTTGTTCGTATTTGATATGTGTGCCTTCTCCTTAGTTTATAGTCGTTGGCATCATGTGTATATTGGCTGAGAAGTTCCCCAGTCCCTGCTTGGTGAGTTGTTCACTGATGCACATACCTTTAACTCTTTCCTGTCATTCCTTAGCCTCATTCCCTTCCTCCATTGAACAATCATTCAATCTGATCCAGCTGAATTATAATCATCAACTGAACATCTGAGATATCTAGACCTCTGTGGTTTACTCAGTTGAGTCAAACTGGTTTTATATTCTCTGATTGTGTTTTAGGTGGGTATCAATGTGTTGATGAACCTGTCAGGTGCTGCTCTGGCCATTACTGGAATTGTGCTGTATGCTATAGACCTGGCAAACTACAATTTCTGGTGGATTTGCAATGATGACAACTACAACTGGCGAGATGACTACTATGGCGGCCAGGTGGCAAAACCACCCAGTGATTCGGAGAGGGATAGACTCTTGACGAAATGCAAAGATGCCAAGCAGATTGCACAGGTGAGTGCTTTTGAATTAAGTTTTTTAATGATATCCATCATGTGAGGAAGGTGTCCCTTGTCTGTTCTAAGTCAAATATATTAACATTTGATTAGAAGGATCAAACTGCTTAATTTAGTAATGAACATGTCTCCTTAAACAGAGATAGTGGGTACCATGTTTAAAGCACATTCTAATAGCTGGTATGCCAGTCTGTTTCTGTATTTTCCAGTGTTCACCAACAGCACTATCTTGCTAAACAATCCAGTCAATATGTTCAAATCCTCCATGTGTTTGTTCTACCATTAGATGTTGATGAATGCCTTGGACATCGTGCTCATCGTCCTTGCAGTCCTTCAACTTTGTGTCACCATAAGCTCTGCGGTGTTGGGTATCAAGGCTTTGTACAAGAATGGAAAGGAGGGAAAAGAGGTATGAACAGAGAACCCTTGAACAGAGCGAATACAACGGCCATACAAATGGAAGTAGAATACGGATATGTAGATACACACACAACCAAGGTAATGTTTGTTGTGTCCTGCCAAGTAATATGTAACTTTGCTCTGATATGTTGCAGAACATCCGGGACCTGGAGCAGTATAAGCCTCTGCTGGAGGAGGTCACCACTAACCCTGCAGCTTAAAGAGCACTGATCTGATCTGATATACTTTATTGACCACATGGGGAAATTTGTCATGGACGATTAAAGAGTGATGCTGCTTCCACATGGAATACATAAATAAATAGAATTAAATGTATTCTACATAAATGGATCATCATACACCCCCCCTCCACACCCCCCTCCACACCCACATTTGTTGTTATACATACAGTATGTAGTACATATAGTTAATTTACTTAATTTACTTCCTTACTTAATTTACTGTAATGCCTACTGTGACTTTGTTTTGTTTAAATGATAACTGACACTGATTGTGTCTTCATGACTTTTGTATTGGTTGTTTTTCCAGAACTGAAAGGACAGTTAAAGGGGACTATATCAAGTTAATTACTGAATTGACTCTTGTATATGATTTTTTTCCTTCTGCATTTTGATCATTTCTTACTGTATCTTTTATTCTGTCCCCAGAGCCCCCCCCTTCAAAAAAAACAAACTGTTTTAGCTCAACAGTTTGAAAACCGTTTTACTTAACATTGCCATCTGGTGGCAGTCATTCCCATACAAACATACACCATTGGTTGCTCATAGGTTTTCTTGGAGGTAAATACAGTTAACTGCCAAAATAAAGACAACACCAACATAAAGTGTTGCATTATCTACTAAGTTAATATATGGAATTGTTTAAGATGGTCATCAAATTGATAATTTAGCCACTTGAATGAGGACCACAGTAGGTATATAAAAAATATATATATATATATTTGATGAAACATTGAAATTGGCCTTTACTGCTATAACACATTTGTACATGGCAAAACAGACAGTCCAACAATACATAAGGAATAACGTTTTAAAGTGTCTGTCTTATACACTGGCGTAACGCAGTTTCTCTGGACCAAGGTTGGAGTGGGCCCCCAATCCCTATTGTGGGGAGCCACTACAAACCACTGTCCATGGTGCTGACATTGGGACATATCTATGCGGTTGCCGATCGGATCGATGATAGGGTTTCTGTGGTGCCAGGGCATGTAGCTTATAGCTTTGCTTCAGCAAACGGATACAGTGGGGCAAAAAAGTATTTTGTCAGCCACCAATTGTGCAAGTTAAAGATGACTTAAAGATGAGAGAAGCCTGTAATTTTCATCATAGGTACACTTCAACTATGACAGACAAAATGAGGAAAAAAAATACAGAAAATCACATTGTAGGATTTTTAATTAATTTATTTGCAAATTATGGTGGAAAATAAGTATTTGGTCAAACTTTTGTTCTCAATACTTTGTTATATACCCTTTGTTGGCAATGACAGAGGTCAAACGTTTTCTGTAAGTCTTCACAAGCTTTTCACACACTGTTGCTGGTATTTTGGCCCATGCCTCCATGCATCTCCTCTAGAGCAGTGATGTTTTGGGGCTGTTGCTGGTCAACACGGACTTTCAACTCCCTCCAAAGATTTTCTATGGGGTTGAGATCTGGAGACTGGCTAGGCCACTCCAGGACCTTGAAATGCTTCTTACGAAGCCACTCCTTCGTTGCCCGGGCGGTGTGTTTGGGATCATTGTCATGCTGAAAGACCCAGCCACGTTTCATCTTCAATGCCCTTGCTGATGGTAGGCTTTGTTACTTTGGTCCCAGCTCTCTGCAGGTCATTCACTAGGTCCCCCCGTGTGGTTCTGGGATTTTTGCTCACTGTTCTTGTGACCATTTTGACCCCACGGGGTGAGATCTTGCGTGGAGCCCCAGATCGAGGGAGATTATCAGTGGTCTTGTATGTCTTCCATTTCCTAATAATTGCTCCCACAGTTGATTTATTCAAACCAAGCTGCTTACCTATTGCAGATTCAGTCTTCCCAGCCTGGTGCAGGTCTACAATTTTGTTTCTGGTGTCCTTTGACAGCTCTTTGGTCTTGGCCATAGTGGAGTTTGGAGTGTGACTGTTTGAGGTTGTGGACAGGTGTCTTTTATACTGATAACAAGTTCAAACAGGTGCCATTAATACAGGTAACGAGTGGAGGACAGAGGAGCCTCTTAAAGAAGAAGTTACAGGTCTGTGAGAGCCAGAAATCTTGCTTGTTTGTAGGTGACCAAATACTTATTTTCCACCATAATTTGCAAATAAATTCATTAAAAATCCTACAATGTGATTTTCTGGATTTTCTTTTCTCATTTTGTCTGTCATAGTGGAAGTGTACCTATGATGATATAACTTTTCAAGGAACGGTTTGCCTTCTTTATTCTTCAGACACAATTATCTGGAGGGATTAAAATCATAAAGTACCAGTCCCCAAATGTGAAATGTGTCTGCCTCTGTGTTCAACCTCTCACATTTTGTCAAAGTGAGGCTGTGGGTGGTTACATGTATTTCTAAGAAAAATACCTTGGCATTGAGTCAAAGCTACCAAGGAAGGATGCTATATTGAGTTTTAGTGCAGTCATGGTCTCCTTCAGATGTTTGTGCTTTCATGAGCTGAAGGTTATTGAGCTGCCTTTGTAGCTAGGACACAATAGACTGACAACATTCAATGCGTAGTGTTTGCACTGAATGTGAAAGCCTGTAAGTATGAAAGCCACTGAAATAAGCCTCAGGGTATCTTTTGTTACCAATGCTTACTTTAATACACAATACTTTTCCATTGTGGGAAATATCTTTGAGGCAGTTCCAGATACGTTTTTTGAGTCTAGTAATGTTGGGAGATTGGTATGCAAGAAGGAGTCAATCTGAGAATAGGGATACCATATGTACTAGTGACGAAACTGCACGTGACAACATGACTGCATGTGAAATATATGTCACAGCATGGGGATGCAAAATTTCAACATGTGATACCATCAAACGTCAATGTTTTTAACATATGAAAATGCAATTCCGTATGTTTATTTTATTTATTTATTTTACCGTTATTTTACCAGGTAAGTTGACTGAGAACACGTTCTCATTTGCAGCAACGACCTGGGGAATAGTTACAGGGGAGAGGAGGGGGATGAATGAGCCAATTGTAAACTGTGAGGTGTGAGGTGTTAACATGTGAGGTGTTAACATGTTATTCTCCTCATGTGAAAAGGTGGTGTTAACGTGTTTAATACATGTGAAAATTTGGTTTCATGTGAACAACTGACCTCATGTGTCTCTTGTTTTCACGTGACAATTTCAGCATAACATGTGAAAACAGCTATTTCACATGTGAAAATACGATTTCACATGTGAAATTGCACATTTGGCATGTTTTTTTGAGGGACATAATGAAATGGTATGGGGGTTTTCAGTGGTGGATAAAGTACTCAATTGTCATACTTGAGTAAAAGTAAGAACACCACATCAATCTCACTTTCACATATGGAAATGGAAGTTCACATGTGGAAACCATTCACATGTGAAAATCTTATTTGCAGCAGTTTCACATGTAAGAAAACTCCACATCAAAATCTAACTTTCACATGTGGAATTGCAAGTTCACATGTGGTGGCGAAATAGTGTTATTCTCCTTACATGTGAAAAGGTAGTGTAAAAATAGCATTAGCAATGTTTCTAGATATGAAATAGCTAATTCTGTAATGCCATTCGGTAAAAAGGTAACTTAGCCTACCTAAGCATAATAATTCAAATGTGTTAAAAATAATTATTTCTTATTTCTGAGCCATCCATTTGGGGTGTTACTGCTGCAGGCGCACACGTCTCTTCTTCAAACGTTGGTCAGTGGTCGTTGGAAGAAGCCCAGTGAAAAGAACAGAGAAGCTAGCGCTCCTGATTTATCCTGTTTAACATGTTAAAGTAAATCAGTTCACTCAAGTTCACTTTTTGTCATTTTAGTGCTCTTTCTTTATTGCATTGTCTGAAAGCGTTCAAAATACACTGAAAACCTCTACAATCTGTACAGCTAAAAACAACAATGTGATGTCAAAGCAAGTTGACATTGAGGTTACAAAAAAGTGTGTTTATCAATTTACCTGATTTTGAGAACCATTTCTTTGTACAAAATCAAGACGTCAATTTTCTTGTAATGCTTTTTGTATACAAAATCTGAAAATTTCAACTCCATTTGAGCAAATTTTGAATTTTTCCTCAATGTTGTTGTTGTGTATTTTACCTTTATTTAAGCAGGGAGTCACCATTGAGACCAAGGTCTCTTTCATAAGGGAGCCCTACATATACAATTTCATGAGACAAATACAAAATAACATACAGTATAAAACAAGTAAAATACAGCACGATACAAATATTCCAGAAAATCAGTTACATTCCTCAATAAGAACGTCCCCAATAAATATTTTAAATTGCCCAAGCAGCACCAGAACATCCAATTGTAATGTATTTTGTAGTTGGTTCCAGCAATGAGGTGCTTGAAAACTAAAAGCGGATTTACCTATATTTTAACAGAGAAGTTAGGTAAGTCGTAAGCTTGTGTATTAGGGCTTTGTAAAGAAAAAAGGAATAATGAAGTAATCTATACGGGACTTTAACGAGGACCAGCCAACCTTTTGCTACAGGATGCAGTGGTAAGTATTAAAACGGTCACCTGTGATAAAGGGCTATGGTAGACGGCATTCAAAGGTTTAAGAGAACCCGATCATGGGAGAACCAATGAATACATATGTAGTCCATCTGAAACAGTTTTGCAAGAAGTAGAGAACAACACATATTTAATTTGGCCCACAATAAGTCGTTTTAAAGTTTTAAACCAACCAGGGTTTTCTGTAAAGCAACAAATTCCGATTGTAGCTATAACATAGCCTGGTCAACAGTTGGGGCAAAGGCATACATAAATGCAACAGCGTCGTCTGCATACAAATTAATATTACACATTTTAACAGATAGACCAATATTATGTATATAAATAGTAAAGAGAACAGGTCCCAGTACTGACCCCTGTTGTACTCCTTTTGTAATATCCAGGAATCTAGACTTGACACAATCAGAAATCATGCATTCTGTCCTATCTGACAGATCATTCTCAATCCATTTGCAAGAAGCCTGATCCAGGCCTATTTCAGTCAGCCTTTGAATGAGAATGTAATGATCAATAGTGTGATCAAAGGCCTTGGAAAGGTCTATGAATAAGGCAGCATAATGGTTTTTATGATCTAAGCTATTTAACACATAATCTAGAACAAGTGCAGCAGCTGAAACGGTGGTATAGCCAGGTCAAAAACTAGAATGGTGCACATTTAGAATAGAATGAGAAGAGAAAAAAGTTCTTAGCTGAAACTTAGCCAGGGATTCTAAAACTTTGGAAAGGCAAGATAACTTGGAAATTAGACAGTAGTTACGTTGTTTCAGAGATTTGACTACTTTCCAGAAGTTCGCTGGATTCCCACCATTCTCAGATACACAGTTCAAAAAGTATATTGACTTTGCTTTTCTAACCAGACATCTATTTTTCAAATGTCTGAAGGGCTGCCAGTCAGACATAGTATCAGTCAGTCTAGCCTTAGCCCAAGCGACATTTCTTTCTTGTAATTTTTCAGACAATTCATGCATAAACCAAGGGTTTGATCTATCCGTTACTCTTAGTTTTGTATATGGAGCATGCTTATCGGCAACAGTGTTAATAAACAGAGGGGCCTGACCCGAGTCAGAGATAGAAGACATTAAAATGTGAAAATGCACATGTTAAAGTGTAGCGTACATGAGTTGGTCATGGTTGCTCATGGTCACGTAATGAGGTAGCCCCACCTGCGAATAAATAATTAGTGTAGGCCCTCTTGGTCTAATGATGTTGGCTTCTCCCGTGGGAAATCTGGGTTCTAATCATGCCAGTTACAAAAGCACAGATTACATTTTTAATATCACAATGTGAAATGTTGGGGGGAATTGACCTGATGTTTTTCACGTGATTTGTTCACATGTAAAAAAAAATCTGTGAAACGTCACACGTGTCCTAAAACCACATGTCTGACTTGTGAACATTTTCAGGTGATTTGTTCAAGTGTGTCCGAAAACCACTTGTTTTTTTTACGTGTTCTTTTTTAGCTGTAACTGTGGTGGGGCTTTTTATTATGTTTTGATGTTACTCTTGAATCACTATGATAAATATAATGGTTTTTCTTGAGTGTATTTTTAACAAAGCTGGGATTTGCTTTGAAGTCCAAAGTGTAGGAATACAGGTGAACTCAGTTATTGACACAGGCATGGTGGCGTAGCAGGAAGATCAGAATGGCGTGAACCTAGAGGTTGTGAGTTCAAGGCGAGGACATGTTGAATAATCATTACTGTATAAATAAACGTACACAATGTATGTCAAATATGTAAGTTGAAGACTGTGTGACATTCATGGGACATCCTAGCGACTCCTTTTTGTTTGCAGGGTATCACCTGTGAAATCTCATGTGAAAAATATCCACATGTGGAACTTCATGTGAAATATCCTCATATGTGAAGTGTTCCAGAAACACATGGTTTCACATGATTTCACATGTGAAAGGTTAAGTGATCACATGTGAAACATCATCACATGAAGTGTTCCAAAACCACATGGTTTCACA
This sequence comes from Salvelinus fontinalis, assembly GCF_029448725.1. Classification (NCBI taxonomy): domain Eukaryota; kingdom Metazoa; phylum Chordata; class Actinopteri; order Salmoniformes; family Salmonidae; genus Salvelinus; species Salvelinus fontinalis. The sequence continues at coordinate 27,144,535 of NC_074670.1, read as the reverse complement.
AGTGAAATAACATTTTACATGTGCAAATCATAACACTTTCAAACTCTGAAGATCTACTTCAGTCCTTTATAACTCAGGTGTGTGCAGAATTAAATCACATTTTACGTTTTACTTTTTTTTTACTCGGCGTGCACTGGAGTCGCTAGTTCGCGATGAGACAAGGACATCCCTGTCGGGCAAACTCTCCCCTAACCCGGATGGTGCTGGGCCAATTGTACGCCGCCCCATGGGTCTCCTGGTTGCGGCCGGCTGCGACAGAGCCTGGACTTGAACCCAGAATCTCTAGTGGCACCTTAGACCACTGCGCCACTCGGGAGGCCCCTATTTCAGTCACTTCTAACCATGGTAGCCATAATAATGGGCACTTCTAACCATGGTAGCCATAATAATGGGCACTTCTAACCATGGCAGCCATAATAATGGGCACTTCTAACCATGGCAGCCATAATAATGGGCACTTCTAACCATGGTAGCCATAATAGTGGGCACTTCTAACCATGGTAGCCATAATAGTGGGCACTTCTAACCATGGTAGCCATAATAATGGGCACTTCTAACCATGGTAGCCAAAATAATGGGCACTTCTAACCATGGTAGTCATTATAATGGGCACTTCTAACCATGGTAGTCATAATAATGGGCACTTCTAACCATGGTAGTCATAATAATGGGCACTTCTAACCATGGTAGCCATAATAATGGGCACTTCTAACCATGGTAGCCATAATAATGGGCACTTCTAACCATGGTAGCCATAACAAAGAGAGCAAAAAAAAGAAGAAAAAAGCTCAATCAGTGAATGAAGGATTGGAGGAAAATGACTCAACTATATTCTGTAAGCATGTTGTAATATTCAAAGGATGCAAAGGATAGACTGTAACTTAGGCAAACTTACATTTAAACGTAATCAGTTCCCTTTGAAGCTTCTCACATGGGTTATCTGTATTCCTCCTTACATAAATAGACTGTCAGGTTCCTCATAGTGAAAACTCAATATATTCTCTGCAAAGGGTTTAAACTTCGCTGTACTTAGTCTCATAACCTTGTGATACAGCTTCAAAATCCTTAACTTCCTAGTTTCTCTGTGCAGTGCCTCTGTGAGGGCCTTGTGATGCTGCCAGTGAATTTCTGGAGCCCACCATCTGATAAACATTTACGGGTTTCTATTTCCCAGGAGAAAATAAAGTCATTTCCACGGAGACGAGATTAAACAAGAGACAGGGTGACGTTAAGGTAGATAAGTGCCAGCACAATGTATCCCTGCATGGCGGACGCATCTTTTCGTTACCTCGTGATGTTTTTCTGCGTTCCTGAGGTCACCTGATGGGCCGGCTCAATTACGGACTGTGGACAAATCATATCTATGGAAGAGTCATTTTGGTCTGATTGAAAGCATCTCTCAGCCTATTCACCAGTCTTGCATGGTCAGCCCTCTCTTGAATATAGACAAAGTCTAGCCTGAGAGTGAAGCCATCCCATGAATGCAGAGGACACTTTGTGTTAGGTCAGGGATGGGCAACTCCAGACCTCGGAGGCCTGATTGGTGTCACACTTTTGACGCAGCTATCACACCTGACTCCAATAATCAACTAATCGTGATCTTCAGTTTAGAATGAAATTAGTTTAATCAGCTGTGTTTGCTAGGGACGAGGAAAAAGTGTGACACCACTCTGGCCCCCGAGGACTGGAGCTGACCGTCCCCATTTTTACTTAAAAAGGATCGGACCCTTTTTTTCTCTCAATTTTAGCCTAAAATGACATACCCAAATCTATCTGCCTGTAGCTCAGGACCTGAAGCAAGGATATGCATATTCTTGATACCATTTGAAAGGAAATACTTTTAAGTTTGTGGAAATGTGAAATTAATGTAGGAGAATATAATACATTAGATCTGGTAAAAGATAATACAAAGAAAAAAACGTTCCTTTTTTTTTCTCATAATCTTTGAAAGGCAAGAGAAAGGCCACAATGAATTATTGCAGTTTAGGCACAATTTAGATTTTGGCCACTAGATGACAGCAGTGTATGTGCAAAGTTTTAGACTGATCCAATGAACCATTGCATTACTGTTCAAAATGTTATATCAAGTCTGCCCAAATGTGCTGAATTGGTTTATTGACACATTTTCAAGTTCATAACTGTGCACTCTCCTCAAACAATAGCATAGTATTCTTTCACTGTAATAGCTACTGTAAATTGGACAGTGCAGTTAGATTAACAAGAATTTAAGCTTTCTGCCCATATCAGATATGTCTATGTCCTAGGAAATGTTCTTGTTACTTATAACGTCATGCTAATCACATTTGCGCACGTTAGCTCAACCGTCTCGCGGGGGGGAGACCGATCCCATAGAGGTTAAAGAATTTAAGAATATTGTGTCACAACTCCATTCAGATTGTTCAAAAAGTTGTTGAAGAAACGATGAGAATGGTTTCACAATATGGACACTGAAATCAAAAGGCAGCCATTAAGTCAGTCTAATCAACACTGTTCTTGATTTTAGATTGTTCATGAGAAGGAGAAATTAACAATGAGTCTAGGTAGACACAAAACGGTAAGGACAAAAAGTGAAAAAGTCAAGATCAATAGAGAAGAGTCCAAATTTCTGTCTAACAGGTAAAAGAGAAATTAACCAGGATTCAGAGGGGAAAAGAGATGGGCCTTCAACAGAAGCCGGAGGTGCTCCAGAATGTCCATCATGATATTCAATAGCTCTGGATTATGTCATGTTGGATTACACACAGAGACGGACTGGGACCAGAAATTGTCCCAGGCCTATTTTTTTGTCCCAGGCCCACCGGCCCATTTTTTCCCTTGATGCCCGTATTTTAGGCAAATAATGATAATTCTGCACAATTCCCCTCAGTTAGACAGGCCCACTGGCCTTAGATGGACCAGCCCATCTGGCATTTACCCAAACTGTCAGTTTCTGATTACACATACCCACATTTGGGTTATTCCTATCAAAGAATATCATGATCAAACATCTTGATATGTGGAGTTTATTATTAGCCTGTCTGCAAGTCTCTCTGATTTGGCCAATATCTTGCCAAAAACGTCAATGCAACTGTGCAGCATTGTTGAATTCAAGAGACTCATGCTTAATTATGCATTTTTTTTTATAGAAAATAAATTTATAATTTTGTGATTTTCTATGAGATTTTATTTCTATTCATTTTTTATTTTAATTAGAAATTCAGTTTAGTTTCAGTTAGTTTTCAGACTTTGATTTACTAGTTTTTATTTAGTTTGAGGTTTATAAAACAATTTCTATTTTGTTTTTATATTATTTATTTTAAGTTTTAGTGTTAGGGACAGAAAGTAGAGTGGGAGGCTAGGAGTGTGGGAGGCTGCCTCACCGTTCAAAGCTATTGCTAGCTCTGGTTGATGTTGGTCATGGATATTCTCTTGCCTGTGTTGTAGGCCTATAGTTTGTGTTTTCTGGGGATTTCACCTCTTGCCACTGGGGGTCAGTAATACACAAGGTGAGTAATACATAGGTTTGATTATGTTTAAATTATAAATCAATCTTAATATGACGTGGATTTAAAATGATAATCGTCGGTGTCCCACTCAGATCCAGACATTTCCGCCTCGCTGTTCAAAACTATTGCGAGCTCTGGTTGATGTTGGTCATGGATATTATCTTGCCTGTTCTGTAATAGCTTAATAGAATTGACTATGTTCGCCCCGTTGTCACTATGGTATGTCCCATGTGTTCAATGTGCGGTCAATTACCTCTCCGGTGTGTGGATGCTAAATCCGATGGAGGTTGAGCAATGCATTCTGTGCCTTGTTGGAAGAGGGGTGATAGAAGCAGGCTGATATGCCCATAAACAAACCAGTCAGTCCTTTCTTGCTACATCCGTCTACACGTAGGGTTATGCCTCTTTTAGAATCTCCTTAACTTTCTATGTTACTGTATCCATTTGCAAAGCCAACTCTAGCAACCCCAGGAGTTTTACATTTGGGATCAAGTGTTTGGTTGAATTTTCGGAAGGCTAGTTCATTGCACAGTGTCGTGGACTTGCCAGACTGGATGAATAAATGAACCGGTGCTGCTTCACTCTATTTTTTAACTCATTTGAATTGAGTTGCCATGTTTCTGCTCTTTTCATGCAAACCGTTAAAGTTGATTGCCCAAGCAATGCCGTCTAGCAATGCCGTTGATGTGCAGCTACTAATAGCTGGTGTCTATCTCACCTTGTCTTTATCCTGACATGTTTTTTATGATTCCTTGTGGGTGCTGTTCAGATGAACTTTGAGGTTGGTTGGGTTTTACCATTTATCTCTGTTCCACACATGCTGCTGACACTACAACACATTTGCTTTTGTATTTTCCAGCAATGTACTCAAAACAATCCCATACAGGGCTTTACCTTTTGCTGCCGCCATTGTTCACACTCACGGTCAGCGATCACCCTCTGATTTCTTCCCTGTTAGCTAGATAGCTAGTGATAGTGATGCACAAGCTAGGCCTATTGCAAACATCACCATCTACTGGCAGCATTTATCCGCCAGATTCAGAAGCTTGAAAACCCCATCCGAAAAAAATGACTTGAAAACCCCATTTGAGAAGGAAAAAAACTACAACTAAACATAATTTATGATGGTTTGTATTTTATTCTTGTTAGTTTTGCAGTCAAAGATAATAGTTTCAGTAGAGTTTTAGTTTTTCAAATGTTTTGTAATGTCTGGAGAGTGATGGGTGTGGAGTCAGATGCAGAGAGCAGAAGGTTGACGGGAAAAACGCTTTAATGTCCTTTCGCACAGTAACTAGTTACAAACATGGGTGAAGCCCAAAACACAGGCGCAACAAACCCAAAACCATAGTTACTAAAATACAGGACAGCGAAAACCCAAAAGAACACAAACACCACTAACGTGAAATAACAACAAGCCCGCACAAACACCAGCGGGCTAAACGAACTTAAATAACACCCATCCCAAAACCCCAACAAGGAACAGGTGAAAACAATTAGACAAAAACAAACGAAAAGGAAAAAGGGATCAGTGGCAGCTAGTAGACCGGCGACGACGACCGCCGAGCGCCACCCGAACAGGAAGGGGAGCCACCTTCGGTGGTATTCGTGACATGTTTTTCCTGATTATTTTATTTCAGTTTACTAAATAGTTTTTCCAATTGTTGTTTTTATTTTAGTTTCAGTTTTCGTTAACTATATTAACCTTCCTTCACAGGTTTTGAAAATATTATACATAGGAAGTAAAACATATTTGATGTGAGTTAGTTATTACACTGTAGATATAGTCGTTTATATAACATAATAACAGTTTATGATACATTTGTTTCTTAGTTATTCTAGGAAGATGTAAACTATATAACTGGTGTGCTAGTAGTAGCCATTGTGCAATAACTTCACATCCCCTGAGACCTGAAGTGGTGTTGCTTCCAGTCTACCACAACCATGGGTTTGGATGGCTAGTGCCATTAGGAACACCTTCCTAATATTGAGTTGCACCCACTTTGTCCCTCAGAACAGCCTACATTCGCATGGACTACAAGGTGTAAAAAGTGTTCCACGGGGATGTTGGTCCATGTTGACTCCAATGCTTCCCACATTTGTGTCAAGTTGGCTGGATGTCCTTTGGCTGGTGGGCCATTCTTGATACACACGGGAAACTGTTATGCATGAAAAACCCAACAGGGTTGCAGTTCTTTAACACTCAAACCGGTGCGCCTGGCACCTACTACCATACCCTGCTCAAAGGCACTTAAATCTTTTGTCTTGCCCATTCACCCTCTGAATGGCACACATACACAATCCATGTCTCAATTGTCTCAAGGCTTAAAAATCCTTCTTTAACCGGTCTCCTCCTCATCTACACTGATGGAAGTGGATTGAACAGGCGACATCAATAAGGGATCATAGCTTTCACCTGGAGACACCTGGTCATTCTATGTAATGGAAAGAGATACTGTTCCTAATGTTTTGTACACTCAGTGTAGATTTGAGAGTACAACGTGTAGTGTGAGTTTGCATCCCAGGTCGGACAAACAGAAACAAACTCCAATACAGTTTCCTAAATATACAGTTGAAGTCGGATGTTTACATACACTTAGGTTGGAGTCATTAAAACTCGTTTTTCAACCACTCCACAAATTTCTTGTTAACGAACTATAGTTTTGGCAAGTCGGTTAGGACATCTACTTTGTGCATGACACAAGTCATTTTTCCAACAAATGTTTAGACAGATTATTTCACTTTCACATAATTCACTGTATCACTATTCCAGTGGGTCCGAAGATTACATAGACTAAGTTGCCTGTGCCTTTAAACAGCTTGGAAAATTCCAGAAAATGATGTCATGGCTTTAGAAGCTTCTGACAGGATAATTAACATCATTTGAGTCAATTGGAGGTGTTCCTGTGGATGTATTTCAAGGCCTACCTTCAAACTCAGTGGCTCTTTGCTTGACATCATGGGAAAATCAAAAGAAATCAGCCAAGACCTCAGGAAAAAACATTGTAGACCTACACAAGTCTGGTTCATCCTTGGGAGCAATTTCCAAACACCTGAAGGTATCACGTTCATCTGTACAAAGAATAGTACGCAAGTATTAACACCATGGGACCACGCAGCCGTCATACCACTCAGGAAGTAGACGCATTCTGTCTCCTAGAGATTAACGTACTTTGGTGCGAAAAGTGCAAATCAATCCCAGAACAACAGCAAGGACCTTGTGAAGATGCTGGAGGAAACAGGTACAAAAGTATCTATATCCACAGTAAAACGAGTCCTATATCGACATAACCTGAAAAGCCGCTCAGCAAGGAAGAAGCCACTGCTCCAAAACCTCCATAAAAAGGCCAGACTATGGTTTGCAACTGCACATGGGGACTGTTTGGCCATAATGACCATCGTTATGTTTGGAGTAAAAAGGGGGAGCCTTGCAAGCCGAAGAACACCATCCCAACCGTGAAGCATGGTGGTGGCAGCATCATGTTGTGGGGGTGCTTTGCTGCAGGAGGGACTGGTGCACTTCACAAAATAGATAGCATCATGAGGGAGGAAAATTATGTGGATATTGGAGCAACATCTCAAGACATCAGTCAGGAAGTTAAAGCTTAGTCGCAAATGTGTCTTCCAAATGGACAATGATCCCTAGCATACTTCCAAAGTTGTGGCAAAATGGCTTAAGGACAACAAAGTCAAGGTATTGGAGTGGCCATCACAAAGCCCTGACCTCAATCCTATAGCAAATTTGTGGGCAGAACTGAAAAAGCGTGTGCAAGCAAGGAGGCCTACAAACCTGACTCAGTTACATCAGCTCTGTCAGGAGGAATGGGCCAAAATTCACCCAACTTATTGTGGGAAGCTTGTGGAAGGCTACCCAAAACATTTGACCCAAGTTAAACAATTTAAAGGCAATGCTACCAAATACTAATTGAGTGTATGTAACAATCGTCCTGGGAAGAAGGTGACCAAAACGCAGCGTGGTAAGTATTCATGTTATAAATGTAATTAAAACTGAACACTAAACAAAATAACAACGAGGAAGAACGAAAACAAAACAGTTCTGTCAGGTGAAGATGCACAAAACAGAAAACAACTACCCACAAACACAGGTGGGAACAGGCTACCTACGTATGGTTCTCAATCAGAGACAACGATAGACAGCTGCCTCTGATTGAGAACCACACCAGGCCAAACACCTAGAAAAGGACAACATAGAACAAAACATAGAATGCCCACCCCAACTCACGCCCTGACCAACCAAAAATAGAGACATTAAAAGGATCTCTAAGGTCAGGGCGTGACAGTGTATGTAAACTTCTGACCCACTAGGAATGTGCTGAAAGAAATGAAAGCTGAAAAACATAATTCTCTCTAATATTATTTGGACATTTCACATTCTTAAAATAAAGTGGTGATCCTAACGGACCTAAGACAGGGAATTTATACTAGGATTCAATGTCAGGAATTGTGAAAAACTGAGTTTAAATGTATTTGGCTAAGGTGTGTGTAAACTTCCGACTTCAACTGTATAGTCTAGTTGTGTCACGTTCTGACCATAGTTCTTTTGTGTTTTCTTTGTTTTAGTATGGTCAGGGCGTGAGTTGGGGTGGGTAGTCTATGTGTGTTTTTCTATGTTGGGGTTTTGAGTTCGGCCTGGTATGATTCTCAATCAGTGGCAGCTGTCAATCATTGTCCCTGATTGAGAATCATACTTAGGTAGCCTGGGTTTCACTTTTGAGTTGTGGGTGTTTGTTGTCGTGTCAGTGTTTGTTCGCCACACGATACTGTTTCGTTCATTTGTTCACTTCGTTTGTTGTTTTGTATTTTGTAGTGTTCTGTTTGTTGGATTAGCATTAAAATTCATCATCATGAACACTTACCACGCTGCGCCTTGGTCCTCCTCTCTTTCACCCGAAGACGAGCGTTACAAGTTGTCATGTAGAACACATACTTAATATCAACAAAACAGAAACATTTCTATCAAACATTTTATTCATCGTAAGAGTATTTTTGACCCTGCAATTTCCAAAGAGGGGATATGAAAGTTCTGTCACATGGCCACAAAATTATGTTGGGTGTTTTCAAACTATAATGCCATAGCCAAAGCTTCTGTCCCTCAGATAGCTCTACCCTGTGACTCCGATTGTTTTGCTATGATGTCATTGACTATATACACTACCGTTCAAAAGTTTGGGGTCACTTAGAAATGTCCTTGTTTTGAAAGAAAAGCTCATTTTTTGTCCATTAAAATAACATCAAATTGATCCGAAATACAGTGTAGACATTGTTAATGTTGTAAATGACTATTGTAGCTTGAAACGGCAGATTGTTTATGGAATATCTACATAGGCGTACAGAGGCCCATTATCAGCAACCATCATTCTCCTGTGTTGCAATGGCACATTGTGCTAGCTAATCGAAGTTTACCATTTTAAAAGGCTAATTGATCATTAGAAAACCCTTTTGCAATTATATTAGCACAACTGAAAACTGTTGTTCTGATTAAAGAAGCAATAAAACTGGCCTTCTTTTGACTAGTTGAGGATCTGGAGCATCAGCATTTGTGGGTTCAATTACAGGCTCAAAATGGCCAGAAACAAATAACTTTCTTCTGAAACTTGTCAAGTCTATTCTTGTTCTGAGAAATGAAGGCTATTCCACGCAAGAAATTTCCAAGAAACTGAAGATCTCATACAATGCTGTGTACTACTCCCTTCACAGAACAGCGCAAACTGACTCTAACCAGAATAGAAAGAGGAGTGGGAGGCCGCGGTGCACAACTAAGCAAGAGGACAAGTACATTAGAGTGTCTAGTTTGAGAAACAGACGCCTCACAAGTCCTCAACTGGCAGCTTAGTTAAATATTACCCGCAAAACACCAGTCTCAATGTCAACAGTGAAGAGGAGACTCTGGGATTTGGTATTTGGTATTTTATTAGGATCCCCATTAGCTGTTGCAAAATCAGCAGCTACTCTTCCTGAGGATGCTGGCCAAGAAACAACCATATCTAAGACTGGCCAATAAAAAGAAAAGATTAAGATGGTCAAAAGAACACAAACACTGGACAGAGGAAGATTGTAAAAAAGTGTTATGGACAGACAAATCTAGGTTGAAGGTGTTCAGATCACAACGAAGAACATTCGTGAGATGCAGAAAAAATAAAAAAAATGCTGGAGGAGTGCTTGATGCCATCTGTCAAGCATGGTGGAGGCAATGTGATTGCCTGGGGATGCTTTGGTGGTGGTAAAGTGGGAGATTTGAACAGGGTAAAGGGGATCTTGAAGAAGGAAGGCTATCACACCATTTTGCAACGCCATGCCATTCACTGTGGACGGCGCATAATTGGAGCCAATTTCCTCCTACAACAGTACAATGACCCAAAGCACAGCTCCAAACTATGCAAGAACTATTTAGGGAAGAACCAGTCAGCTGGTATTCTATCTATAATGGAGTGGCCAGCACAGTCACCGGATCTCAACCCTATTGAGCTGTTGTGGGAGCAGCTTGACCATATGGTACTTAAGAAGTGCTCATCAAGCCAATCCAACTCGTGGGAGGTGCTTTAGGAAGCATGGGGTGAAATCTCTTCAGATTACCTCAAAAAATGGACAACTAGAATGCCAAAGGTCTGCAAGGCTGTAATTGCTGCAAATGGAGGATTCTTTGACGAAAGCAAAGTTTGAAGGACACAATTTTTATTTAAATTAAAATCATTATTTAGAACCTTGTCAACGTCTTGACTATATTTCCTATTCATTTTGCAACTAATTTCATGTATGTTTTAATGGAAAACAAGGACATTTCTAAGTGACCCCAAACCTTTGAATGGTAGTGTATAACATTGAGTAAAATGTATTTTTTCCAATCTGTAACTCCTCACCTTAGTTGCAGATTTAGGCAATACTCCAGTGCAGTATCAGCCCTTTCCTCAAACATATTATACTGTTGTGACCAAAGGCAAACAGCAAACCAAATAAATCAAGATAAAATAAATTAACATAGTAATATCCATCTTTGTTTTTATTTGATACAGTAATTGTGTGATACAAGGCATATTGATAGAGAACCTAGAATAAAATAATAATTCATTTGAGGTGACGTATTGCTATTATAAACTGGTTACTAACGTAATTAGATCAGTAAAAATAAAATGTTTTGTCATACCTGTGGTATACTGTCTGATATACCAATCTGTCAGCCAATCAGCATTCAGAGCTCAAACCAGACAGTTTATAATGTTGAATATGGAGTCCTTATTACTTAGTTTAAGGGGGTGCAATGACTTGTGTTCTTTTCATCCCATTTAAAAAGGTTGAAGTTATTGGCAATGGCTAGTTTGTAATAGGCAGGACATAGACATCAAACCGCCACTTCATAATTATTAACTGATTGCATTTACAGTACCAGTCAAAAGTTTGGACACACCCACTCATCCAAGGGTTTTTCTTTATTTGTACTATTTTCTACATTGTAGAATAATAGTGATGACATCAAAACTATGAAATAACACATTTGGAATAATGTAGTAACCAAAAAAGTGTTAAACAAATTAATATATATTTTATATTTGAGATTCTTCAAAGTAGCCACCCTTTGCCTTGATGACAGTTTTGCACACTCGTCATTCTCTCAACCAGCTTCATAAGGTAGTCACCTGGAATGCATTTAAATTAACAGGTGTGCCTTGTTAAAAGGTAATTTGTGGAATTTCTTTGCTTCTTAATGCATTTGAGCCAATCAGTTGTGTTGTGACAAGGAAGGGGGGTATACAGAAGATAGCCCTATTTGGTAAAAGACCAAGTGCATTATGGCAAGAACAGCTCAAATAAGCAATGAGAAATGGCAGTCCATCATTACTTTAAGACATGGTCAATCAAACCGGAAAATTTCAAGAACTTTGAAAGTTTCAAGTGCAGACTCAAAAACCATCAAGCACTACAGTGTGATGAAACTGGTTGTCATGACGACCACCACTGGAAAGGAAGACGCAGAGTTACCTCTGCTGCAGAGGATAAGTGCAAAGCTGTCACCAAGGCAAAGGATGGCTACCTTGAAGAATCTAAAATCTACACTATATTTTGATTTGTTAAACACTTTTTTGGTTACTACATGATTCCATATGTTTTATTTCATAGTTTTGATGTCTTTATGATTATTCTAATATGTAGAAAATAGTAAAAAAATAAAGAAAAACCGATGAATGAGTAGGTGTTCTAAAACTTTTGACTGGTAGTGTATATAGCGCCTTTCCAGATGTCATCTACCACCAACGTGAAGCACCCACTTCAGATCAACATGTTTTGTAAAAGAAAACATAAAACTAGTAAAATTGCTCAGAAAATAAAGGTGCAAAAAAGAATGAATGCATGGAAAGTGGAATGGGTTAAACATTAAGATACTAAATGTAAGTACTTCATAGGGTTGTGGAACTATGGACTGAGTCGAGATGACCTGTGATACCACCATTTCTGTTGCACATCACAACAGGTAAAGATGTGACGAGCATATCTATGCTAGGCATTCATGAGTAAACAAGCGTATCTTCCTCCACCTTCACAGCAATAATATGTCTTAGCATGCCTGTGTAGTGGGTTGGTTGATCAAATCACATGGAATGGGAGCAGGTTCAGTGAAGCAGTGTGTGATAAAATATCAGTTGAGTTGTCGTCATATCACAGGAGGTTGGTGGCACCTTAATTGGGGAGGAAGGGACTCGTGGGAATGGCTAGAAAGGAATGAGTAGAATAGTGTCAAATACATCAAACACATAGTTTGATGCCATTCCCTTTGCTCCGTTACAGCCCTTATTATGAGCCGTCCTCCCCTCAGCAGCCTCCACTGTGCCATATGAATGTAAATTGCAGCAGTTGAAATTGAATCTGCAAGTGAAAGTTCACTCTAAGGTGCTGTTTTATACAGTTGAAGTCGGAAGTTTACATAAACCTTAGCCAAATACATTTTAACTCAGTTTTTCACAATTCCTAATATTTAATCCAAGTAAAAAGTCAGAATAATAGTAGAGAATGATTTATTTCAGCTTTCATTTCTTTCATCACATTCCTAGTGGGTCAGAAGTTTACATACACTCAATTAGTATTTGGTAGCATTGCCTTTAAATTGTTTAACTTGGGTCAAACGTTTTGGGTAGCCTTCCACAAGCTTCCCAGAATAAGTTGGGTGAATTTTGGCCCATTCCTCCTGACATAGCTGGTGTAACTTAGTCAGGTTTGTAGGCCTCCTTGCTCGCACACGCTTTTTCAGTTCTGACCATAAATTTTCTATGGGATTGATGTCAGGGCTTTGTGATGGCCACTCCAATACCTTGACATTGTTGTCCTTGGGCCATTTTGTCACAACTTTAGAAGTATGCTCGGGGTCATTGTCCATTTGGAAGACACATTTGCAACCAAGCTTTAACATCCTGACTGATGTCGAGATGTTGCTTCAATATATCCACATAATTTTCCTCCTCATGATGCCATCTATTTTGTGAAGTACACCAGTCCCTCCTGCAGCAAAGCACCCCCACAACATGATGCTGCTACCCCCGTGCTTCACGGTTGGGATGGCGTTCTTCGGCTTGCAAGCCTCCCCCTTTTTCCTCCAAACATAATGATGGTCATTATGGCCAAACAGTTCTATTTTTGTTTCATCAGACCAGAGGCAATTTTTCCAAAAAGTACAATCTTTACCCCCATGTGCAGTTGCAAACCGTGGTCTGGCTTTTTTATGGCTGTTTTGGAGCATTGGCTTCTTCCTTGCTGAGCGGCCTTTCAGTTTATGTCGATACAGGACTCATTTTACTGTGGATATAGATACTTTTGTACCTGTTTCCTCCAGCATCTTCACAAGGTCCTTTGCTGTTGTTCTGGGATTGATTTGAACTTTTCGTACCAAAGTACGTTCATCTCTATGAGACAGGACGCGTCTCCTTCCTGAGCGGTATGACGGCTGCGTGGTCCCATGGTGTTTATACTTGCATACTATTGTTTGTACAGAAGAATGTGGTACCTTCAGGCGTTTGGAAATTGCTCCCAAGGATGAACCAGACTTGTGGAGGTCTACAATTTTTTCTGAGGTCTTGGCTGATTTCTTTTGATTTCCCCATGATGTCAAGCAAAGAGGCACTGAGTTTGAAGGTAGGCCTTGAAATACATCCACAGGTACACCTCCAATTGACTCAAATTATGTTAATTAGCCTATCAGAAGCCATGACATAATTTTCTGGAATTTTCTAAGCTGTTTAAAGGCACAATCAACTTATTGTATGTTAACTTCGGACCCACTGGAATAGTGATACAGTGAATTATGTGAAAGTGAAATAATCTGTCTGTTAACAATTGTTGGAAAAATGACTTGTGTCATGCACAAAGTAGATATCCTAACCGACTTGCTAAAACAATGTTTTTTTAACAAGAAATTTGTGGAGTGGTTGAAAAACGAGTTTTAATGACTCCAACCTAAGTGTATGTAAACTTCCGACTTCAACTGTATATAAAGAGGGAAAATGCAGTTCTAGTTATGCAAAATGTTGAGGGATTTCTTACAGACAATACAAACATTAGGCTTTTATATTTACACACTTCCTCAAAAATCTATGATTTGATCAATTTAGAATATGTATCAAGATCCAAAGTTGAATTTACATTATCAGAGGCAACACAGAGTAGGGGGGATACATAAAAGAGAAACATTACAAAGAATAGATTAACAGGTAAAACAGTCTTTGGTAAGTATCATGCTTTATAATAAGTGTTAGCTTGTGTTCCTCCTCATTAGTATAGCTGGGGATCAGAACTCAACTGAGAAAGAGAGAAAGTTCTTGGGAATGTCAGTCTTAGTGCAAAGACCAAATTGGAATGAATATAATCTTGGTATCTATAGCTAATTATTAATTAATTTTTAAGTGAGAAAACGTCAATTGCAGTGAACGCAAACATAGAAGTTCTTGTGCTGCTCCCAGTAGTGTAGCTCTTCGGCAAAGCTCCAGGCACAAGCCAGGTCTTTGCAAGTCTTTACCGTGTGGACTGCACATGCACCTGGCAACTGCTCAAACAGGAGCTCAGCTGTACACACTACGGTGAGTTTCTTCTGACTCTGGATCAGCTGCTGGATGTGGGCCTTGTTCAGAGGCTCGGGCGAGGCACTGTAGGACACCATGACGTTCAGCTTCTCGTCTGTCGCTGGCACCTGAAAGCGATTTTTTCCTGTGGGGCACTGGATGTCTTTTTTGTTCGAGAACAAGCCCGAAGGGGAGCTGAATATACGGACAGACCAGCACACCCAGTCATACTTTTTTTTCATCTTCTCCAAAATGGCGTCAGCCAGCTGCTGGTTGCTCAGGTCAGAATGGTCCCTAACCAACCTCCGGGAATCCAGTTCAGCCTGCTTGGAGAAGCTGGTGATGCAGTCCTCGATGACAGTATTCATTTTCACCTGTACCTCCTTCATCTTTTCACCCCAGTCTTGAAGAAGCTTCTCTTCGTCATCGCAGTCCTTCAGTGCGGTGTAACCCATCAGAGCGATGAGGCCTATGCAAAAGAGGTTCTTCAACCTGGCACAGAAGTCTTCCATGGCGCGTCGACTCTTCTCCTCATAGTTAAGAGTAATCTCCAACACTGACTCTCCAGAGAAGTTGTCTCCTGTCACGGCACTGTAGAGGGTATGTAGGTTTTTGTCGCCACCTGTTTTGACAAAATGCTCCATGAAAAGCTTCTTTTTGACCTCACGAAACTTGGGTTTGGCATTGAGGATGTCCATGTACTTGCGGAACTGGTTAGATATGTTCTCCTCTACAGAAAAGTAGGCAGCGTCCGCGCCGCTCTTCTTGATTTCCTCGTTAATCCGCTGCATCTCCTCTGAAATCACCTCCAGGTGTTCACGAACCTTCTGGAACTGCTCCTTCATGAACACAGCTTCCTTACTCTCCACATTGTCCAGGGCCAATTTCACGATGGGAGCAGCGATGGCGAAAATAGGGAAGAGGTCACCTGCGATACTGGCCACCACCTCAGCTCCCTGTTCAAACACTTCCATTACAGTCTCTACCATGTTCTTCTTCTCTGATACAATCTTCTGTAGCTGGCTGGCCATCTTTGCTGGTATTGTTATTATTCAGTGCACAACAAATACCAGTATAACATCTGAAAAAAGAGCATAAGGGCATGGTCAAAAGGATGTTCGGAACTGTTATACATTTTTTTACCCATTTTTCTCCCCTAATTTCGTGATATCTAATTGGTAGTTACAGTCTTGTCCCATCGCGCTGCAACTCCCATACGGACTCGGGAGAGGCAAAGGCCAGGAGCCATGCGTCCTCCGAAACACGCCTCCGCCAAGCCGCACTGCTTCTTGACTCAATGCTCGTTTAACACGGAAGCCAACCATACCAATGTGTTGGAGGAAACATCGTACACCTGGCGACTGTGTCAGCGTGCATTGTGCCCGGCCCACCACAGGAGTCGTTAGAGCGCGATGGGACAAGGACAAACCCTCCCAAAACCCAGATGACGCTGGGCCAATTGTGCGCCGCCTCAGGGTTCTCCCGGTCGCGGCCGGCTGCAACACAGCCTGGGATCGAACCATGATCTGTAGCGTCTGCGATACAGTGCCTTAGACTGCTGCGCCATTCGTGAGGCCAGAACTGTTTTATTTACATTGGACATGATAAAGTCTATGGTCTATAGCAAGATTTCCCAAAGTTGGTCCTGCCCCCGACTTTGAATATCCATTTAAAACATTTAAAATATAGACAACCAATCATCCCCCAGTTCAAGGCCTTAGTTAAAATGAAGGAAAAGTTCAACAGCAATACCAAAGTTTTAAAAGCTAGGCCCATATAGTTGATTACCTCCCTCCCTCCGTAGAGTATATTATTTGATGAACTTACGTAGAGCTGTTCCACTATTGTTGGACTGTAGCTCTGCTTCCTTGCTCAAACTCTCAACTAGAGTGAATCCCTGCCGGCCTCACAGTGAGAACTGATAAAGAAAGAGAGAGAGGGATCAGTGTACATTTCAGTAACCAAGCCTGCTGGGGTTACAGCTGGACACACCCAGTGAGCAATAAGGCAACAATGCAAAGAGAATTCACCAGTGAGGGATGACACATAGGGGTAGATACTCTATGGAGTTTCAAATGTGTATTTCAAGGTAGTGTTTTAATGGTTTTATGTTATAGAAATGTTTTAAGTATTTACCATTTATTGTCTGCAGTATACACTCAATTCAAGTGTGTTGTATAACACATCAACAAAGTGCCAAATGGGGAAAAAAACAACCAACTAATGAAGATCTGAAATACAGTATGAAGTATGCACAGCAAGCAGAAAGCCAATTAGTAACTTCAAACACTATGATGTACTAGAGTAGACTGTGACTGAAGGGGTGGTGCTAAGTGCATTGTAACAGTGTACATTTGAGGAAATCACATACAGTATCTACCATTGGAATAACATAATACAAGCAGGAATTAAGACAAATTTCAGCCTGGGGGCCATTTTAGATTTAATACTATCATTATTTGTTATAGAAGAAGTTACAGAACATTTATTATTCAGTATAACGTATACACCACTGCTGAAATAAATCATGGTAAATTGTATTTGACAATTGGCATGATATTACTTCCAGGTCAAAGTAAAATGTTATAAGCTCACAGTTTATTAATAAAAACCTAATCCATTCTCCTTTGGCCCTTCAACTACCACCACCATCCCCACCAAGCTCGCTCAGCCAGTCCAGTCAATGCCACAGAGAGTGTGGGAGTGATAAACTGTCTGTTGGAGATTAAACTTGCTGAGCAGGAGTGCATTTTCCACAGTAATGCCAGTAACCACAGCAACAAGACAATGGAAACTATTCTGTCAGCGTCTCAGTCTGCCTTTGTCTGCTGCTGAGGTCTGTCCCAATGGGGTTTACACTGCAGATGATCAGTGAAGATGTCAACCTGATCTATCACCTACAGCTGTCAGGGGAGGCACAGTCTTTATGCCCATAGAGAACAGAGACTACTGAGAGAGAATTGTCTAAGAAAATCCAAGAACTCTAGAACAATCTCAATACAGCCAATCTCAATACAGCCACTAGGCTACCTGGAGCGGCAGGTAGCCAAGTGGTTAGAGTGTTGGTCCAGTAAACGAAAGGTTGCTAGATAGAATCACCGAGCTGACAAGGTAAAACATCTGTCATTCTACCCCTGAACAAGGCAGTTAACCCACTGTTCCTAGGCTGTCATTTTAATAAGAATTTGTTCTTAACTGACTAGTTAAAAAAAAAAAGAAAAAAAAAGAAGAGATTTTAACTCTGTATTAAATCATCATCAATGATTCAAAGCTGACAACGCCTTGGATGTGAGACACACGCATTTGACCATTTTCTCACGCCACACCTCATATGGCAGACATTAGATGAATGGTTTGGCGTCAAATAAGCCAGTCTTTATATGTTATTTGCCGAATCTCAGTTTGCCATGTGGGTTTTATGCTAGCTAAAGTTCCCTCTTTGAAGTTGGTAGCTAACTTGAAAATACATCTTCTTTAGGAGTGCTATTTATATCCGGTCGACTACTCATCATTCATCCATACTGTGTGTCCCCATGATTGCAGGAAATTTGACAAATGTATAAAGTATATGTTTTATACATTTATGAGCACCAGCTAGCAGCATATTAGCCTGGTTTTGTTAATTTGGAAAATATGTGGAACATTCTAGGTGTATTATATTTCTTCGCCACAAATGCAATTGTAAATAACATTATTGCATATACTGTAGTATATATTTTTTGGATTGACTTAGTGTTTTTCTTTTGCTGTTTTCGTATAACGTACTTTGAGGTCACTGATACTCCACCTGATGTGGAAGTTGTCGAACCAGATCAGAACGCCTTCGAAGACCACCTTCAGGCACGGACTGAGGTTTTTGACCAGGTGAAAATTATTGTCCGCTGTTAATTTATTTTCTGGCCTTCCAAGAGTTATATAAGAGATGTATTTGTAATAATATGAAATATAATTGCATTTATTTCTATTATCAATCAAGGTGAGACTGAACATGGACAGGGCGCATGAGAAGGAAAGCCACCTGAGAAGAATCAAGGGGACCTAGTGCTTCGACATCTGGGTGCATGACTTGGCTTGGAAGAAGGACGAAAGGAAGGCGAGGACCTGGGAAAGCTTGGTGCTTTCCATCAGCTACTGTTATTGTCAAGTTGTCATTATCTGCTAATAAATAGCAAGAAAACTAAAGTACTAGGCACATAATGTGAGATGCACAGATTAGCTAAAAACACTAGCACTGCAAACACTCAGAACAAAGAGGGCAGCAGCGCCTGGACTGCAGTTTCCCTCTTCGAGTCCACTACCTGTTAAAAAACAAGTGACGGGCAGAACCTCCCATCCACACAATACCCACCTCCTCTCTAGTCCACACACTAGAATTCTGTATTTCAGTCTGATTGCCATGTGAGTATACAAAACTAATCTGAAAGTAAATTGACAAACATGTACCAAAAAATATCAATGGTTATATATTTAAATCTAAAATATTGCTAGATTGGTTTTCACAGCAGCTTCATAACGTGTTCGGTACTGTAAATTGTAACGTATCTCTTGATGGTATTTGTTAGTTCAACATTATTAATTGTATCTTAAGACATACAATATATATATATATATATATATATATATATATATATATATATATATATATTCCAAGGGTGTACTAATGAGCTATGATTTATTTATTTTTTCCGTAATTGAGGACTGAAATTATTTCAGTGTAGATAAGGGAATGCCTGATTAAAATGAAAACATACCAGCCAGACAAGCCAGTGTATGAATCAAATGTATTTGCATATGTATGGAGTGGAAATTAGCTCACTTTGTGATCTGTAAGGTAAGTATCATTAATGTGTGCGTGTGGGGGGCATTGAAATGACATGTTTACCCTGATTCCTGTTCATTCATAAAAAGCAGAAGATGTTAAATAACATTAATCACAATGGTTAGCCTATGCAAATTAATAGGAATACATTTAGCCTAATTGGTAATACATTTGACGTGGGGGAAAGTCGAGATCCTAGCCAGGCTTCTGTTTGTCAATTCCAGATTAAATATAGGTCTTCATGTGTATCAAAGCTGTAGGCAATTCTGGGCTAAATCAATGACGCAGCCTAAATGTTCAGGCTTCATCATGGTCTGTGATCAAAACAGGCTGGGGTGTTTTCGGTTCCGTTTTGTCTAAGGATATGCGTAAGAATGGAACTGTACTGAAATGAATAGCCTGATTCAATGGGATTCTCCTGAATAATTCATGTTTTTATCTGTTAAGCTTTTTGGTCAATGCATAGACCCATACCGATTCTAACATTTTGGTATTTTGCATTAGACACAGCTCTACATTGCAGAGCATTTAATAAACCAACCACATTTTCCTGTGATGTTTAGGCTGCGCAAGACCTTCGATAGGCTAGTAGACTATGCAGAAATAATCGTGGAGTTTATCATTGTTATAGCCTAGATCGCTTTATAAAATCTGGACCGTTGCTTTTCCTATGGCTAAGCAAACAAGTGGCAGCATATGCTTTTTTGCATGTCTATAACAAGGCCTATATCCTCACATACCCCCTCAATTCGAACCCTGCTTTTAACCATAAAACATCTCAACAGAAATGTATAGACGAAGGATTGCATGGTGATTGTGTCTGTTAATCCGGTAAACTGGGAAGTGGGGGGGGAAACAAGGTCAAATCATGACATCAGTGATTTTCAGGTCAGAGAAAGATGCCAGAGATTCCGAGTTGGATTACTGTACAAAATAAAAATCCTAATCAGCTGGTTTTTTTCCCACAGTTCCCAGTTGTCTTGAACGCACTGAAGTCGGAAGTCAGAGATTGCCGACTTCCGAGTTGTTTTAAATGTGCCACTAGAGACCTAGGCTACCTCCAACAAAGGAAATTAAAGGGGGATACCTAGTCAGTTGTACAACTGAATGCATTCAACTGAAATGAGTCTTCCGCATTTAACCCAATCCCTCTGAATCGGAGAGGTGCGGGAGGCTGCCTTAATCGAAATACACGTATTCAATCGCATAGGGAACAGTGAGTTAACTGCCTTGCTCGGGCAAAACAACAAATAATGTATCTTGTCAGCTTTGGGATTCGATCCAGCAATCTTTCGGTTACTGGCCCAACACTCTAACCACTAGGCTACTAAGAAGCCCTTGATTTCATATGGATGCAAGAAATAGGCATATCTACAGGGTAATGGTGGCTGCGATATCAACTAGCCTAATAATTTTTGCATTAAGGTGATAGGCCTATTTTAGCTAAATCGACAAATGAAATTGATGAACTAAACAGACACTTAAACTAACACGTAACGCATAACACATGTAGATGTTTTTAAGGCGTTCATGGTAAGATCATTCTTAATAAACGTACACAAACTGACACGTTACGTGATGACTATGTGACGTGAACGCGTCGGCAGTTTCAGTCCATGTTAATTCATGGTGTTATTTTACGGCACGGCGCTAGGAAGACGTTAGGTGACTTGGTGAGAGGTATCATTAGCTTCACTACGCTTAATTCTGGCATGAATCACCCCCCATATAGGTGTGTTTTGCATCGGCTCAAAGTTGATTGCGTTCGATAAGAGAACCAAGCTGCCTCCAGGGCGTGAGCCAGGTGCCCTGTTCAATGCCCACGGTTAAGTTGGCTCAAAACAAAAGTGACATAATTATGCACGTGTAGTAATTAGTAGGATTGTGTGTTCCCATGCAAAAGTGATTTACTTTTTATAAAAATGCGTTATCTGCCTTCCCAATGAAAAATAGTTTGAATTTTCTAACATTGATTTTATGGAAAAGAGATGTATGTCTCTGGATGATGCACCATGCTGCCTTGTTGACAAAATGACCGAGTGGCACATATTACTGTTCTATTTGAGAATTGCGCTCTTCCCTTCCTGCTTTCGGTCATTGACGTGACGGGCCTTGCCCGGTGCCTCGCGGCTCAGCATAATCGAATCCGCCCATTGTCTTGCCACAGCACTGTGAACTGGGGCACATTGAAACATATGATTGGTCTAGTTATATAAGGGATCAAGGGGATTGGATGCGCGTTTTAAAGAAATTCCCCTCAAGATATAGGATTTGAATGGAGAGAGTGAGCGTTCTCCGCGGAGTTTATAAAAGAAGCAGCATGATAGCTCTGTTTTATGTACAATGTCAACAAAATTATGTTGCTGTTATTCCCATTCCTATAGGGGGGAAATAGTAATGCTGTCTTTTTTTAGGCACTAACTCCCCCATAGTTGGTCGATTTAATCCACACTTGTATTAGTCCCCTTGTTTTAGCAGGGAAGTTTAGTAGGGTGACCTGATTTGTAACTATGAAAATAATTTTGTCAAACAGATTGGGAACTCATAAATATACAAATGATTTGGTAAGGGATGGTGTAGGGGCAGATTTATGTAATCTTGTCTTCAGGAGATTGTATTATCTAGTTACTTTTTTTAGTCTGATCAGTGGAACAATTCTCATTCTTAATTATGGAGTAAAATATAGGGTAATTAGTGTGCTTGTCAGCAAGAACACTGTTTTCCCCCATAGTTATTTTATTATTCCGCTTCTTCCAATTTTGCCAGTGTAATCACATATATGAATTCTGATATGCCTATTTGTGTCTTTGAAAATGAATTTTATGAGACTATGCATTTTTGCAGCAATTCATTGACAGTTTGGAATAAGTCACACAGGCCTCATCATTTTATTTTAGTATTGTGCACATATTTTGTCTAGATAGAGTAAGACGATGGCAAGGATCTTCAACTAGAAGACATAAACCACCCGAATATTGATATTCATTAGATTTTTCTTGAAGGTTGGGTGATTGAGAAATGTTATAACAACAACATTTTCAAACACCCAGCACTTGGGAAGTATAGATCAGGAGTGGCCTACCCTCCTGGAGAGCAAGCAGGATTTTCTTCCAGCCCTAATTACAAAATACTAAATGTTTGTGTCCTTAACTTGAAAGCAGTCTATGGTCAAGTACAGTTGAAGTCGGAAGTTTTCATAAACCTTAGACAAATACATTTAAACTCAGTTTCACAATTCCTGATATTTAATCCAAGTAAAAATTCCCTGTTTTAGGTCAGTTAGGATCACCACTATATTTTAAGAATGTGAAATGTCAGAATAATAGTAGAGAGAACAATTTATTTCAGCTTTCATTTCTTTCATCACATTCCCAGTGGGTCAGAAGTTTAAATATACTCAATTAGTATTTGGTAGCATTGCCTTTAAATTGTTTAACTTGGGCCAAACGTTTTGGGTAGCCTTCCACAAGCTTCCCACAGTAAGTTGGTTGAATTTTGGCCCATTCCTCCTGACATAGCTGGTGTAACTTAGTCAGATTTGTAGGCCTCCTTGCTCGCACACACTGTTTAAGTTCTGCCCACAAATTTGCTATAGGATTGATGTCAGGGCATTGTAATGGCCACTCCAATACCTTGACTTTGTTGTCCTTGGGCCATTTTGCCACAACTTTGGGGGTATGCTTGGGGTCATTGTCCATTTGGAAGACCCATTTGCAACCAAGCTTTAACTTCCTGACTGATGTCTTGAGATGTTGCTTCAATATATTCACATCATTTTCCTACCTCATGATGCCATCTATTTTGTGAAGTGCCCCAGTCCCTCCTGCAGCAAAGCACCCCCACAACATGATGCTGCCATCCCTGTGCTTCACGGTTGGGATGGTGTTCTTCGGCTTGCAAGCGCCCCCTTTTTTCCTCCAAACATAATGGTCATTATGGCCAAACAGTTCTATTTTTGTTTTATCAGACCAGAGAACATTTCTCCAAAAAGTACGATCTTTGTCCCCATGTGCAGTTGCGAACCGTAGTCTGGCTTTTTTAATGGTGGTTTTGGAGCAGTGACTTCTTCCTTGCTGAGCGACTTTTCATGGAGCGGTTCCCAAGGATGAACCAGACTTGTGGAGATCTACATTTTTTTTCTGAGGTCTTGGCTGATTTCTTTTGATTTTCCCATGATGTCAAGCTAAGAGGCACTGAGTTTGAAGGTAGGCCTTGAAATACATCCACAGGTACACCTCAAATTTACTCAAATGATGTCAGTTAGCCTATCAGAAGCTTCTAAAGCCATTACATAATTTCGGGAATCTTCCAAGCTGTTTAAAGGCACAGTTATCTTAGTCTATGTAAACTTCTGACCCACTGGTATTGTGATACAGTGAATTATAAGTGAAATAATCTGTCTGTAAACAATTGTTGGAAAAATGACTTGTGTAATGCACAAAGCAGATGTCCTATCTGACTTGCCAAAACTATAGTTTGTTAACAAGAAATTTGTGGAGTGGTTGAAAAATGAATTTTAATTACTCCAACCTAAGTGTACGTAAACTTACGACTTCAACTGTTTACTGCAATCTATGATTTGGTTCCCCACTGCCATCAACCATTAATATAAGTATTCCTTGTGCAGAGCATTTGAAAAGTGGTAACTAACACTCCTCGGCACGTGTCACATACAACTTTCCACCTGAGAACATTGATCAATCCCTGCTTCCAACCTTCCCACTGTTTCTCCCATGTGCCTGTCTTCCCATCTCATTTCATTACTGTCTGAATAAAGTGTCAAACCACCTAAAAAATATGTTTACAATTTCCGACCCCAAAATGTGTTTTTTTGAGTGTTCATTTCACGCTGAAAGCATCCTGAATACATCTGACCTGTGGTTTTAATTTTGCACTCTGGTCATAGGCCTAAGGACCCACAGACCCCTCGTCTAGAGGTTGTGCCAGGGGGAAATGAAATTCGCATTGCAAATCTCACTCCAAGCTTTCTTCAAAAGTTGACAGCCCTGTCAATGTAATTGATTAGAATTTATAATCCAGCATCCTAAATAAAAGCAGATGGTCTGATACTATTAGATCAGCAGCTATCATAACAATTATGGTGCAAATGGCTTTGAAAAAGACACAGCTCTCATTGATACAACATCTGCATTAGAAGCCAGTTCAATGATGTAGGGAAATGGCATGCATTAGGATAGAAAAACATCCATCTCATTTGATTTAGCCATCCACACTGCCATGCAACAAAAAAAAATAGGAGACATTTCAGCTCTCCACTAAAACCCTAACTCCCAGGGGTTATCTCATGGTCTGAGTGTATGTGAAGTATCTCTACCGCACTAAAGCAGACAAATTATCCAGGGTAAAGTGATGGTGATTGTACATTTTCAGATGTGAAAGAATTAGGTCAACACACAGGTTGAATCAAAGTTGTTTCCACGTCATTTCAATGAAACTACGTTGAATTTACATCTTTGCCCAGTGGGTACAGAGTCAAAAGTGCTATATCTGTAGCTCTACACGGGAGGCATATCTCAGGCCCAACAATTCACCAAATAACAAGCAGGCCAGTTAACCTTAAAATGTACATTAACTGATGTCCACTGACGGGCAGTTAGGCCTACTGAAGTAATAATGTCAACATCATAACTGATCCATTTGTATATCAATATCTGGCCATCAAGATAGACATTTGGTCGTTTCTTCTTTTCATGGTTTGAGTCCTAAATTAAATAAAAATAATTTCAAGCTGCAAGAATAAATGGCAACATTTGAGTGGCCCAAACAAGCAGTAAGCTACAGTATCTATGTCGATTGAGGACTAGTTGAGGGAGGTGGCCAAATCATCCTGTGAAGTTTGCCCACATAAACACTGACCGGCCATGACTGGCTGCATTTAACAAATGGACATAGATCTTTGCAAGCTGAGAAGTGCAATCATATTACAGTTGTTGTTGTTAAAAGCTGTTCATGTGGCCTCTTAATGGGAAATGTATCGATTAGCTCGTTCAACAAGGGCTCTAATTGCTTTATTTCAGTATCTTGTTTAACTCCCTATACAGCCAGCATACCTCGTGGATTAATATGATAAGGCCTTGCAACAATATGTCAATTGATTAATTCAGCACTGTTGCCACTGCAGTACTTTAATCATGACAATATATAATTATGGCCACGAGAAACACTTCCTGGAAAAAGCCAGCACACTATTCTAGGCTACCAACGCCCATCTACTGTATTGACAGAAGTTCACATTGTGCACATAGTTACATTGTGTTTTGCGCAATTTACAGTAAAACATTGGATATTATTTAAATGCGCACATGACATTATAAAGTAATGTATTTAAATATGTCGTAGGATCTCAAAAAGGCATGGCCAAGTTTACCAGACGACTCGTTAAAGAACTGCTTAACTAATGAAAACAGCTGCGATAACTTTTGGAAAACATCCCAGTAACTGTATAAGCCTATTGAAGAAACATTGAAATGTTCATATGCAATAATGTTTGTCTAAAAACTCACCTTTTCATTCGCTGTAGTTTGAGGAAGAAAAGTAAATAATTTGTCCGATCTGTTTTTCTCTTCCTATTGGTCACATGGTTCTCATATTACAGCTAAAGTGACACACCCATAGAGAGCTAAACTTGGGTGGTGGTTAAACAAGTTGTTGAACAAATGATAGCATATTTTCCTGGTCAACATGGAAACTATACTAACTTACTCTCCTTTGACAAACAACTGACAAAAGTATTTTACCAAGGCTATTAAAACATCTGCTGATGGTAATTGTGCTCATATTTCTGGGGCTGATGATTGTTTAGAGAGTAATGTATATAAACTGTCACATATTATCACTATCGATGTTTATGACTCCGTGTACCTCTGCTTAAACGTTTTTACATAAAGTACCCTCTAAAATGATGTTATCATGCCAATTAGGCACATTTCCTCAGCTGCAGGTAGAGATAGAATATACAAGTCATAATTTACTATTGCATAATGATGACCCGTGATAACAATGTCCTTTAAATTGTGGTTTATTATGAATAAAGAAGACCATAAACATTTTATAGCTGTATGAAGGATATCAAATGTGTGAATATAGACAGAGATGTAATGTGGTAAGGCTGTAGATTTGGACCGTGAGGTGGGTCTATCACCAGCATTTTTCAAAGGAGCTTGCGTAAGTCCTCAGTACATTGACGAGGAGAAATAGTTGTTTGCAGTAAGCTTACATAACTCATTATTACGCTGGCTGGTGTGCTAATTTACAGTATGGTCATCATGAAATACTGGAAGGCAGGTAAAACAAGGCATCTTACTATTCTATTTGGTAGGAGGAAGTACTACGTTCTCATGCGTTGTCATTGTTGTTGAGTAGATAGCCACAGCCTGGCATAAAATGTCTCATATATGCCCATTAATACACATATACAAATCCTGATAGTTTAAACTAGGTGTGTGAAACTCATTTTACCCAGGGGGCCGCATTCACTCTTCAAAGAGATCGAGGTGCCGTACTAAAAATGTGTTATATTTCTCACCTTGAAATTTTGCATAAGACAGTCCACTATCCATTGTTTTTCCCCCCCAAAAAAATCTGTCCCCGCGGGCCATGTGTTTGACACCCCTGGTAAATGATCACTAACTACACAAAAATATACCAGGTCGATATACAAATAAACATTTTGCAGTCTGTAACAAGAGATTACATTTCACACAATCACTAGCTAAAGCATCAGCTAGGTTTGAGATATCAATAAAAACATCTCTAAACTCAGTTATAAACATTCATGAATTGTATTTGTAGTTTTCCCCATTATATCTACTCTATTTTCCATTGCACTGTTTTTAAAAAAGCTACTCAGGATGAATGCATAAGTATGCTTTTTTGTGTTTTCCATAGTAGTAAGAATCCTCTTGGAAGTTGTTGGCCTCCACCACTTCCTTATAGTGGCTGACAGCATGCACCAAGCAGTTGGGGAGACTTCTGCTGAGGACCTGAGCCACATCCATCATGTTCCCCTTCAGTTTCTGCCCCTCAATTTCTTGCTGAATCTGACCCTTGTTGATAGGCTTAGGCTGAACACTGAAAGAGATCACCACTTTGATGTTGTTCTTGGTCAACACATCAAAGTAATTAGCTCCTCCCTCCCTGCCATGGTATTTCTTTCCAGCTAGCCAGTTGAAAAAGAAAATGCGCTCCTTGTCATTGAAGACCCTGATAGACCAGCTAACCCAGTCATATTTCTTAATAAGTGTGTCCAATAGGGATTTGGTGAAGTCAAGGTCAACACTGCCAGGTTTCTCCTGAAGCTGGTTTTCCATGTCCAATTTGGCTTGATCAGCGAAGTTTTCAGTGCAATCATCCACCGCTGCTTTCATGCGGTTCTCAACATCTTCCATACGCTCCTGCCACTTCTTCACCATCTCATCCCCCACAACCCCTTCCTTGAGGCTGGCGTAACCCATGACAGCAATGATGCCCACCACAAAGAGCTTCTTAAGCCTGGCGCAGAAATCTTCTACCGCCCTTCTACTCCTTTGTTCTGTGGAAACCACTGTCTCCAGCATGGGGTCACCTGAGGTATTGTCCCCGGTAACGGCATTATAGAGCGCGTCCAGGTTCAAGTCCGTGTCCGTGTTCTCATAATGGCTGAGGAACTTCTCCATCTTCTTCTCTTTGAACTTGGGCTTGGCGTTGACAAAGTCCTGGAACTTTTCGTACTGGCTGAGCATTTGTGCCTCACGGTCAAAGTTCTGCTTATTCAAGGAGGTTCTCTGCAGCTCCAGGGCGATTTGTTCGATCTCAGCCTGGATGCCTTCCAGTTTTTGGTTGACCATGCTGAACTGCTCAGTCAGGTAACGGGCATCCTGCCCTTCCGGGTTGCTGAGGATCTCAGAGGAGGCTACAAACACGGCCTCCAGGACGGGATGGAGCTGACCCACAGTGGCTGCCAGGACTGCGGAGGCCTGTCCCATGATCTCTACCCCCTTCTCGATCTTGCCCCTGTTCTGCACGAGCCATTCTGTCACACTGGTCATTTTGAGGGCTTTGTCACAAAGTAACAATGGCCAACTAGGTCTTCAAAGAATATTCAACTATGTTGATGTCTGAAAGAGAAAGAGGAACAAATGATAAAACTCTTGTGAAGGTTTGTTGAGGTGAAATAATACATGTGTTATTAAGGCAGCAACATCAGATTTGGTCTTTTTTTATTTCTAAGGATTAGCTAGCTATTAGTTTGAAGAAGTTTGTGTTGGAGATGACTCGATCATCATCGTCTTCAGTGGTGTAAAGTACTACTTAAGTAATCTTCTTGGGGATTTGTACTTTACTATTTATATTTTTGACAACTTTTACTTTAACTTTTACTTTACTACATTCCTAAAGAAAATAATATACTTTTTCCTCCATACCTTTTCCCTGACACCCAAAAGTATTCATTACATTTTGAATGCAAGACAGGAAAATGGTCAGAGAACATCCCTGGTCATCCCTACTGCCTCTGATCTTGCGGACTCACTAAACACACATGCTTCATTTGTAAATTATGTCTGAGTGTTGGAGTGTGTCTCTGGCTATCCGTAAATAAAATAAAACAGATAATGGTGCCATCTGGATTGCTTAATATAAGGAATCTGAAATGATTTATACTTTTACTTTTGATACTTAAGTATATTTTAGCAATTACATTTACTTTTGATACTTAAGTATTTTAAAAACCAAATACTTGTATTTTACTGCGTGACTTTCACTTTTACTCAAGTAATTTTCTATTAAGGTATCTTTACTTTTACTCAAGTATGACAATTTGGTACTTTTTCCACCACTCATCGTATCTAGAAAACACGAACAGCATCTAACACAGATTACAACAGACAGTTGGAGTCAAATAGAACAAGCTACTCTCAGCAATAAAACAAATGGAGAACATGTTGGGACATGCAAGAGTCTAGTTTCATGCCACACCCAGAGTCTCAGGTTTATGACAGGTTTACGACAGGACTCGATCACAGCTTCGGTGGCACTGACTCACTTCAAACCATGATTTAAAATTAACATACTGAATGTTTATGGGGACTCAGAGCAAATATCAAAAGCAGTGTGTGTACTCTCGCTTTCTG
This sequence comes from Salvelinus fontinalis, assembly GCF_029448725.1. Taxonomy (NCBI): domain Eukaryota; kingdom Metazoa; phylum Chordata; class Actinopteri; order Salmoniformes; family Salmonidae; genus Salvelinus; species Salvelinus fontinalis. Next base: position 27,115,044 of record NC_074670.1, on the reverse strand, counting down.
ACGTGGAGAGTTGCGCAACACTGCAGTGCTGGCTTTTTGGAGTTGAATTGACAAGCCTAACAATAGCCAAGACCCAAATCAAACACAGATGTCCACAACCTGGGAAAAAAAAGGGGATTTACTTTGTGAAGATATTATTTGCAATGTAAAATACACAAAAGAGATGAACTCAAACATATCTCATTCCCCTGAGACAATATCCACTACAGAAAAAGGCACACCCAGATCCAAGGAAAAAAATCCACCACTGCACTTGTTCAGTACTGAATTGTTTTTCTTCTCCCACACACTAAAATGTGAGTTAATTGAAATGCAATTGGGTCATTGAATTCACAGCAGCTATATGTACAATGTAGCCTCAGTCATTTATATTTAGAGGAAAAACACAAAATACAGATTCATATGTACACCCATAGACCATGGGCTTACCAGGTATTGCTGCATGGCAAGATGAATGGTGTCATTTTACATGCTTTCCCAAAGACTACCACTGTACTAATTACATTAGTCCAATTAAATAAGCTAACATCACCAGTTATTGCTATCCCTTTTTTAAGTTATAACATGTTAAAAAAAAAATGTTAAGAGTACATGAAATAATTTGATTTTTTAAATATTTTGTAGAATTCACTTGTGACTCATCACCACATTGAACTGAAGGCATTCTAATAAAAAATAAAAGTGAAGGAAAATACTTACTGAGCAATTGCCCTGGTTTAGGATATGTCAAGTCTTCACTAGCGAAACACAAATTGTTGACTGTGAGAATGGTAGTCCAAGGGTACAATTAAGAGGAAGAAAAAGGCGAGCCCCAAACTATTTTTGTAACCAACAGGAGGCATTTTGCCTTCTTTTCAATATCAGTCAACTTCTCTCAAATCCTTTGAGCATAGGAGTGCTGAGTAAAATTGTATTGCTACCCATTATTTTCCTTGCCACTTGGGGAAGAAACCAGCCTATAGAGCTCTTATGGAGACCACATCCTTGAGTCATGAGACACCAGCAAGACCATATCCGTTAACAATGCTTTCCCAACATCTCAAATTGCACTTCAATTTCACCTGTTTGTCTTGTCAGTACACAAAAATAAGTATCTTTCAAAACCAGTTCCTCACTTTTTCATATAGGTCTCAGAGGTACTCTATACTTCTCAAACAAGATCAGGTCATCAAAGAATAGACAATCTGGGTAAACAAAACTTGACACCCTTGATGGTAATTCAAACTTCCCGGAGAGATAGACAAAATGGAGCATGATAAAGAAAAGAGGAAAAAACTCACCTGTAATTGTCGAATAAAGTATACAGGGGGGTGAAGTCCAGTTATCCAACAGTCCAGCTGTGCCTATGAACACCAGCCTCCTAGTGTTGGGATGTATATGTAGTCTCTCTCTCTCTCTCTCTCTCTCTCTCTCTCTCTCCTCTCTCTCGTCACTCCCCCTTTGGAACTCCTCCATCCCCTCTCTGCATTCCAACGGGAACCCACTCAGAGGGATGAGGGGTAGGCACTGAGACAGATAACATCCTGTAAACATTGCCCATGCAAGGACACCACACTGCCATTCACACAGGGTCTGGAGGATTGTGTGTGTGCGTGTGCATCCAACCGTGCAAGTGCGCAGGAGAGCAGAAACAGGGAACGCCAAGCAGCCCTTTCCCACAAATACAAAACCCTGCTTGTTCTCTCTCTACTGAGGTTGCTATGGCCACTGCTTCTTGCCTCTTGCCTGCTTAACAAGGCCACCGAGTTCTGTAAAGTAAGCAAGAATTTTTACAGATAAGGAATTGCAGTTCCCTAAACAGAGGCAGTTTTTGGTTATTTTCAAAATAGCACACATAAGGGACATCAGAGCTAAAACGTGTGACATTTTGAACTATTTTAACCTTATAAATGCATTGTCATTGAAAGCAAGTCATTGGACATTTGGATTGAGGCGTAGTAATGGAGTTGTAATACAACCTGGAGCTGCAGTGCTCTCAGAGTCACTCTGTCACAGTGCTGAGCAGAGCAGTGAAAGGACCTCTGTGTCTCTGTATCCACACCATGGGAGACAGCGCTCACCCACTGTCTTTGTGCTTCAGCTCTGACTGTGACACACACTGCCTGACATGACCAATCAGTCCAGTTAACACTGAAGAGGAGGAGATAGAGGAAGAGGAGGGGATATCTGTCGTGAAGTCAGGACGATCAGTCATATTGAGGAGGAGTTGGCGAGCCTGCCGGCTACCCCCGGTGTTTTTTGGGTCTCCCTGTATCGTCCCGCAGTCAGATGTCACACTATGCTAAGTCATTACCATCGGAAAGGGGAGGATATGTTTCGCAGGGGCTCAACGGTAGGTGGCGTGTGGTATTGACTGGCGCTGGGAGACACGCTGACTAGGAGGCATCAGTGTGATGAAGCAAAGCTTACTTCCTGAATCCTACTTCCCGAATATTCCACATTACGTAATTTGAGATGTCCCATATCCTGTCAAAAATTACAGTTCACTATCCAGTGTGTGAAAATCCTAAATCATTCATCCATTACCCATTTGCCAACAGGTTTAGTAGTTCATTTTTGAAGAAAAGAGAACTGAAAACAACAGACTGGAAACTTCAGAAAGATTCCATCTCACATAAAATGTAATCAATGGAAAATAGGGCCTCATTTAAAAAATCATGGCCTTTGTAGGGGATTTAAGCAGACAAGGTGGAACAATGGTAAAGTCATTAAAATAATGACAACCAGGTGAACAAGGTGTGCCAGACAGGTCAGTGTACTTTTAGCTGATGTTTTGTCTGGTTTTACTCAGCTAATAGCCATATCAACTTAACATTCCTGTTCAACAGCTTTAATGTTAATAAACAGGTGGAATAGACATTATTTCTCTCATTACTTTATGTGCATAGTGAATCTGCAGACATTATGGCACACGTTGAACTTCTTTGTCTTCTCTTTGATGATCATTCTATGCCGGTTTTGTCACGATCGTCGTAACATTGAAGAGAGGAGGACCAAGGCGCTGCGTGAAATTAATACATATTTAATTAATGAAGACAAAGAACACTTTACAAACTAAACAAAACAACAAACGTAGAGCTATATAAACAATAAGTGCAGACACAGGCAACTTAGACATAGAAAATCACCCACGAACTACCTAATGAATATGGCTGCCTAAATATGGTTCCCAATCAGAGACAACGATAGACAGCTGTCTCTAATTGAGAACCAATCTAGGCAACCATAGACATACATACACCTAGACTAGACACTGCCCCATAAACATACAAAACCCCTAGACAATACAAAACACACACATCCCCCATGTCACACGCTGACATAACTAAAATAATAAAGAAAACAAAGATAACTAAGGCCAGGGCGTGACAGGTTTAGTCTATATTTCTAAAATCTCAACAGAATCTCATGATTGACGGTGAGGCACATGTCCAATGCTTTAGCTGCTATCCCTAATAATTCCAGACTTGATTAGGATGTACAGCATATTTCTTCAAATGAAAGTGCAAGGGAAATGTTTATGTGTGTGCTATTCTCATTACATATTTCTGTGTTCTATTCATGTGCTGTTCTAAATAACGCATTTCTGTGTTCATGCAAGTGGCTGACTGTACAAATCCTCACTATCAGTAGCTGCAATTTGGCAGTACGCCCAGATCTTGTTTTCAGAACGAACGAAGGATATCTCAGTTTCAAGGTCTTGGCTTAGAGAGAATGAAGTCTCGTGAGGTATTGGTCTGTCACGTGTTATGAACCAGTATTGGTCGTACACAAGGATGAAACAAAACGGTAATGATTCGTTCATTATGCTAAATCATACAAATATAACTTGTCTGTGTATAGCCATATATAAGACAACTGCTGTGACTTCCCAGGCAGAGTTCCTGATTGACATGTGTACTATGGTGCATTGAGTTGGTTTGAGCCTCTCCAGCACGCTGGCAATAAACAATGATTCATTAAGATTGACTTTGAGTGTCCCTGTGTAAGAATTTCCACGACAAAAGGTAATCAAAAACAGTTGTGTCTTCTCATGTTGAATGGCTGTTGAAATAGAAGATTACCTCAATATTATTGACCACACTTTCTGACCTTGGTCTCTAGCTATAGTGTTTCCTCCTTGCCACAAGATGTCACTTTAGTTCACTGGAAAGCCCCCCATTGTCTCATCCAAGACATAATGTACCACTTTGCCAGAGGGGGGGGGGGGGGGGGGGGGGCTCTGTTTGGGAAATAAATATACATATTTTTGCATAATGGGGATAGACAGGATGTCCTTTGTCTATCATTTGTTAATGTTAAGAGAGGACTTAGCACCCGTCATTCCTGGATTTGAGCAACTCCCATGGGAAAACAAATGTGGGTTGGAATGACAGTTTACTAGAACCAGGGTTGAGCAACAAAAATGAAATTGCTTCTCAGGCATAGTGGGTGCTACATTATAAGACGTGAGATACAGCTGGAGGCTCCAAGGTTTGGTCACAGCCAGAGACTGTAGGTGCATCAACATCATATGTCTGTATCATCAACATATGTGAGTGCTAACATGAGCATAAACTGTGATATCACAGTATAATATAATTTCATGGCATGGTATACTACCTAGTTATTAGGTCACTTATGTCATGTACAGGTGTGGTATCTTAATTTGATCACTCTGTTGTTGCTGAGAATATTCCTTCACCGCATTCAAATCAGCCTTGTGATTTACATAAATTCCCTAAAAACCCACAGTTTTCTTTCTCTCTCGCTCGATAAAAACGCTAAAGCACCAGACAGAATAAATGTCCTCCTACTGTAGTTCCTACAACTGCTACATTCAAATGTACAAAATGTATCCGAAATGCAGCCATACACATTAACAACCATTATTTTATATAACTTAATAAGACAAGATAGATATTGGTCTCCACTACACACAAGTGAATCTGAAATGCATCCGTAGGCTACACCTAAACTATAGACTACTGTAGCATATCAAAACAAATTTCCAGTTAGAAATCATCCCTTTTGTTTTAAAATAATCAAATCCTGCTACTGCAGGATTATTTTATTCTTGAGAAGGAACTGGTCAAATTAAGATCCTACACCCCCACTAAGCACAAACTGGTTGAATCAATTTTGTTTAAAGGTCATTTGTCAAGGTATTGTGACATGGAAATATCAACTACAGGATTATGTCATCATGGTAAGCAATTTCAAACATAGACAAATATGTTGAATATGTACCTTCGAAACAATGTTCAGATCTTCAACGTTACTGTATATCGACTATCAGAAAAGAAAAACAATAGGCTGGGCAGCACCTCCTACTGGAGAATTGATCTATGTACAGATATTAATTTGGTCTCCCATCCAAGAATATATCCAAGCCCTGCTTATATTTGTCACTGACTACTACCAATGTGCTATCGTGAGAATGATAATTAAATAGCTTCCCTGGTTAATAACTAAATAGATTCCCTGTTGCTATCAAAGTAATTTCAAAGGGTAGGTTTAACAGAGAAAATTAAATGTAACAATACTTTTTAAGTCATATATCATCAATATTTTTAGGCCTATTTAACATTTGTGAAGACATCAACAGCTATTGTTTCAATTCAACCCAGGGTTCAACTAAAAATAGACAATAGGCTACATGCACTGAGTATAACACACATTAGGAACACCTTCCTAATATTGAGAGGTGTGTGGACTTGATTAGCATGTACATTATAATTCCTCAAAGGAAAGGTTATCAAAAACGGTTGTGTCTTCTCATGTTGAATGGCTGTTGAAATAGAAGATTAGCTCAATGCTATTGACCACACTTGATCTTTCTGACCTTGGTCTCTAGCTATAGTGTTTCCTCCTTGCCACAAGATGTCACTTTAGTTCACTGGAAAGCCTCCCAGTGTCTCTTCTAAGACAGAAGGTGCCACTTTGCCAAAGATGGGATAAAATTGATGCAGGGCGGTGTTTGGGCAATATATAGACACCTTGGGGATAGACATGATGTACTTGTTCTATAAATAGTTTGTCTTGATTGGTTGGGTGAGGGTAAACTGGAAGAGCCTTTCATGTCATGAATAGTCTGGTTTGTGGATTATTGTTGCTGGTTTGTGGATTATTGTTGCTTCACTGGTTTTTAATTTGCAGGCAATTTAGAAAGATTATACAGTTATTTACTATGACTAAGCAGCCTATAGTAACAACAAAACTGGGATTGAGAAACACATGAAAATACAGTTATAGGTCAAAACTGTTTGCTGCTTATATAAAAAGAAACCATCCTTTATTCCACATGACCACAGTGTATTGTTGTGTTACTTTGAATGAGGGATTGCTATGCAAACAAAAAGTTGTTACTTTTCAGAGAGGATTTAGCACCCGTCATCCCGGATTTGAGCAACTCCCATGGGAAAACAAATGTGGGTTGGAATGACAGTCCATTAGAAAAAGGGTTGATCAACAGCCATGAAAGTGCTTCTCAGGCGTAGTGAGTGCTATGAGACGTGAGATAAAGCCGGAGGCTCCAAGGTTGGATCACAGCCAGATGCTGTAGGTGCCTCAACATATGCCTGTGTCAACAACATACGGTGCCTTCAGAAAGTTTTCACACCCCTTGACGTTGTCCACGTGTTGTTGTGTTACAGCCTGAATTTTTTTTGTTTTTACTGGCCTACACAAAATACCCCATAATGTAAAAGTGAAATTATGTTTTTCAAACTTTTTTTTACATATGAATAAAAAATGAAAAGCTGACATGTCTTGAGTCAATCAGTATTCAACTCCTCTGTTATGGCAAGCCTGAATAATTTCAGGAGTAAAAATGTGCTAAACAAATCACCTAATAACTTGCGTGGACTCACTCTGTGTGCAATAATAGTGTTTAACATGCTTTTTGAAAGACTTCATCTCTGTACCCCACACATAAAATGATCTGGAAGTGAAGCAGTGAATTTTTAACACAGATTCAACCATAAAGACCAGGGAGGTTTTCCAATGCCTCACAAAGAAAGGAACCTATTGGTAGATGGTAAAAAAGGCAGCATTGAATATCCATTTGAGCATGGTGAAGTTATTAATTACACTTTGGATGGTGTATCAATACATTCAGTCACTAAAAAGATACAGGCATCCTTCCTAACTCAGTTTCCGGAGTGGAAGGAAACCACTCAGGAATTTCACAATGATGACAATGGTGACTTTAAAATGGTTACAGAGTTTAATGGCTGTGATAGGAGAAAACTGAGGATGGGTCAACAACATTGTAGTTACTCCACAGTACTAACCTAACTGACAGAGTGAAAAGAAGGACGCCTGTACAGAATAAAACATATTCCAAAACATGTATCCTATTTGCAACAAGACACTAAAGTAATACAGCAAAAAATGTGACAAATCAATTTACTTTTTGTCCTGAATACAAAGTGTTATGTTTGGGGCAAATCAAATACAAAACATCACTGACTACCACTCTCCATATTTTCAATCATAGTGGTGGCTGCATCATGTTATGGGTATGCTTGTAATCGTTAAGAACTGGGGAGTTTTTCAGGATAAAAAATAAACGGAATGGAGCTAAGCACAGGCAAAACCCTAGAGGAAAACCTGGTTTTGTCTGCTTTCCACCAGACACTGGGAGATTAATTTGGATTGGATTGGATGTAAAAAAAAACACTGTCATTATAGGGTATTTTGTGTGCATGGGTGAGATTTCTTAAAATATTTTATCGATTTTGAATTCAGGCTGTAACAGAACACATTGTGGAATAAGTCAAGGGGTATGAATACCTTTTGAAGGCACTGAAGGAACTGTGAGTGCTAATATGAACATAAACTGTGATATCTCAATGTAACAAAAAAAGTATAGGTTAAAGTTGAAGTGTACTGCTCTGTCTTCAGCTGCAAGGATAGCTTCTCACTGTCCTCTGTCCTGCAGATGTTTCCAGGTCACAGAACATGTAACATGATGACAGACAACTTGGATTCAGGAGATTCAGCACCACTTGGCTGATTTAAGGCTTCCCCTGGTGAATGAGGGAGGTCCCACAGGAAATGAAATGAAAGTGACAAAAAAACGAGGACCACTCCTTTGTGCCAATACTTCACTGCACTACGGCTGAGGAATGGTGTTGAACAAACTGTACTCACAGGGAGGCAACATTATTCAAATAATTATAGGCTACAATAAATTAAAGTTGTGTGTTACAGAAAACATTGCTTTTCCTTTTGACCTTTTTCAGTTTCAATATGTTCCGTGGACACAAGGTAAACAATGCTGCTATGGCAATTAACTATTTGATAATGATTAACGCCACTAACAAATACAATTTCTCACTCTCCCATTCCCTCTTTGTCATGTGTTGTTAAGTACAATAGGCTAATCATCCATAAATGCTGCGCTCTAACAGAACTTTGACCAATCTGAGTCATAACCCACTGGGCCTCACTGGTTGAATCAACGTTGTTTCCAAGTCATTTCAATTCATTTACGCAGAACCAATGTGGAATAGATGTTGAATTGATGTCAGAGCCCAGTGAGAAGCCACTGATCTGTATGCACACAGCCGCTCTTGTGCTGAGGGACGCTTGTCTGTCTCTCAACCACACAAATAGGTCCAAGCCATCAGCCACTCCCACGGATCGATACAAACTCAGGTTAGATCAGAGGAAACAGATAAGGTTCAGAGGCTGGGATAGGGCAGCTTATTGATTGCAGACAAATTCATCCGAAAGGTCATTCTTGCCCTTACAAACCAAGCGAACCACCTTCATACAAATTGGAAATGAAATTACTCTGACTGTTGTAAATCTTGTTAAAGCAAATGTTTTTACCCCCCTATTTCAGGATTACATTTTACTGTAAGTTTCAGCAGAGCGGCTCATACATTAAATTGTCTCTAGTGCACGCAGGTAGGAACAATGTTAGAAAATGTGGACAACAGCTAAATTCCAATCATCTGTTTCATTGTAACCAGATTGTACATTCTATTGTGTCTCAAAACATATTCTGAGGTCTATTTGCATGATTGAGTTGCACACAACCCAGTGAGGCAGTGTAGCTCTCTTTAGAATCTGGCCTCATCAGTATTTGAGAGGGGGAGGTGGACAGCCAAACAGTGACGTGATTCCTTCACATGCCTCATTGTTCCAGTGTCATTGGCCATGGCCTCCTGCTGTGGACCCCAGTCTTCCACACACAGGCCCACTCTGCCAGCCAAACAACTAATGCCATTCATAGGAAGAGAGGACTGCCACAGCGTTTAAATAAATATTCTTAGGGATAGCCCCCTTTTTTTCCAATTTTCGCCTAAAATGACATAGCAAATCTAACTGCCTGTAGCTCAGGCCCTGAAGCAAGGATATGCATATTCTTGGTACCATTTCAAAGGAAACACTTTGAAGTTTGTGGAAATGTGAATTGAATGTAGGAGAATATAGCACAATAAATCTGGTAGAAGAAAATACAAAGAAAAAAAACAACTGTTTTTTTTCTACCACCATCTTTGAAATGCAAGAGAAAGGTCCAAGTTCTAGCCATCACTCTGGTTGTAATTCCGATGGTGTCCACAAGATGGAGGCAGTGTATGTGCAAAGTTTCAGACGGATAAGTTGAAGCATGAGCAAACTACATGACCTTTAGTGTGAAGTCACCCAGGTACATTTGGGCAAATCGTGAAGGAGACATTGGCATTCATATTACATTTTTCAGCAAGAATATTGTCAAATCTGTATACTTGGACTTTGATTTAGATTTTCCAGTATTAGTAGCCATATTATAAGTTCAGCATTTGCAAAACAACCAGTTTTCATAACTTCATAACGGAATACTCTTATTTTTGTCCAAAAGGAAAAGGCATGCTGTCGCAAAAGGTTAGCAAAATCGATCGTGCATGCTATGTGGACCTTTTTAGGATATGAAAAAGGGTTTTATCAAACAAAACGACACTTCATGTTATCTCTGAGACCCTTTGGATGATAAATCAGAGCAAGATTTCAGAATGTAAGTACACATTTCACCTTCAGAGGTGAATTTATCAAACCTATCGCGGTGAGAAAAGTGTTTTGTTGTTAGGAGCTCTCCTCAAACAATAGCATGGCATTTTATCTCAGTAATAGCTACTGTAAATTGAACAGTGCAGTTATATTAACAAGAATTTAAGCTTTCAGCCGATATAAGACACTTATATGTACTGACATTTGTTGTTTCTCTAAAATCTGAAATGGTGACAAAAGACGCTGCATGATTTACCCTATTCATTTTTTAAATTTAATTTGCGACCTGGCCAGGATAAAGCAAAGGAGTTCGATACATACAACAACACAGAGTTACACATGGAATAAGCAAACATACAGTCAATAAAACAGTAGAAAAAAAGTCTATATACAGTGTGTGCAAATGAGGTAAGATAAGGGAGGTAAGGCAATAAATAAGTAAGTAGAGATACTGGGGTGCAAAGGAGCAAGATAAATAAATAAATACAGTATGGGGATGAGGTAGTTGGATGGGCCATTTACAGATGGGCTATGTACAGGTGCAGTGATCTGTGAGCTGCTCTGACAGCTGGTGCTTAAAGCTAGTGAGGGAGATATGAGTCTCCAGCTTCAGTGATTTTTGCAGTGCGTTCCAGTCGTTGGCAGCAGAGAACTGGAAGGAAAGGTGGCCAAATAAGGAATTGGCTTTGGGGGTGACCAACGAGATTTACCTGCTGGAGCGTGTGCTACGGGTGGGTGCTGCTATGGTGACCAGTGAGCTGAGATAAGGCGGGGCTTTACCTAGCAAAGACTTGTAGATGACCTGGAGCCAGTGGGTTTGGTGATGAGTATGACGCGTGGGCCAGCCAACGAGAGCGTACAGGTGGCAGTGGTGGGTAGTATAAGGTGCTTTGGTGGCAAAACGGATGGCACTGTGATAGACTGCATCCAATTTGTTGAGTAGAGTGTTGGAGGCTATTTTGTAAATGACATCGCCGAAGTCAAGGATCGGTAGGATGGTCAGCTTTACGAGGGTATGTTTGGCAGCATGAGTGAAGGATGCTTTGTTGCGAAATAGGAAGCCGATTCTAGATTTAATTTTGGATTGGAGATGCTTAATGTGAGTCTGGAAAGAGAGTTTACAGTCTAACCAGACACCTAGGTATTTGTAGTTGTCCACATATTCTAAGTCAGAACCGTCCAAAGTAGTGATGCTGGACGGGCGGGGGCAGGTGCGGGCAGCGATCGGTTGAAGAGCATGCATTTAGTTTTACTTGCATTTAAGAGCAGTTGGAGGCCACGAAAGGAGAGTTCTATGGCATTGAAGCTCGTCTGGAGGTTTGTTAACACAGTGTCCAAAGAAGGGCCAGAAGTATACAGAATGGTGTCGTCTGCGTAGAGGTGGATCATAGAATCACCAGCAGCAAGAGCGACATCATTGATGTATACAGAGAAAAGAGTCGGCCCGAGAATTGAACCCTGTGGCACCCCTGTAGAGACTGCCAGAGGTCCGGACAACAGGCCCTCCGATTTGACACACTGAACTCCATCAGAGAAGTAGTTGGTGAACCAGGCGAGGCAATCATTTGAGAAACTAAGGCTGTTGAGTCTGCCGATAAGAATGTGTTGATTGACAGTGTCGAAAGCCTTGGCCAGATCGATGAATACGGCTGCACAGTAATGTCTCTTATCGATGGCGGTTATGATATCGTTTAGGATCTTGAGCGTGGCTGAGGTGCATCCATGACCAGCTCTGAAACCAGATTGCATAGCGGAGAAGCTTCGGTGGGATTCTAAATGGTCAGTAATCTGTTTGTTAACTTGGCTTTCGAAGACCTTAGAAAGGCAGGGTAGGATAAATATAGGTCTGTAGCAGTTTGGGTTTAATAGAGAGGCCACATAGGGTAACCATGAGTGTCCACCAAAGTCTGCTAAATAGGTATGTATAGCTATACTTGTACCAGTGTTGTGTTCCAGAATGTTAATTTGTTTTACAGACAGACAATTTTACACCATACAAGTTGCAAACGTGGAACTTGCAATGGTATCATTCTCAAAGGACAAGGTAAGAAATTGAAACAATTTGAAGAGTATATATTGTCTTTTATCCATGCTGAAGTTCTGGAGTTACTGGTTGTACAGTATATGTGCATGTAAGAGAGTGAGAGGTGAGTGCGTGTGGGGTGAGTGAGAGTAAAGAGAGAGAGAGAGAGCTAAAGAGAGAGAAAAGAGAGAACAGAGAGAACAGAGAGAGAGAACAGAGAGAGCACATGTTTCACAGCACAGATCAAAAGACAGATTACAGTACAACTTTAATTCGCTAATGGTTGTATGGACAGACAAAAAAAGGAAGCCTGTGGGACTATTTATAGTGCTGCTACAGGGAACCACCCAGACTGAGGTTGAAGCTGGTTCTCTTCTGTACATGTGACATTTTCCCTGAAAGTCTACTGCCTAATTAGGAAGCCACAAAGCCAGTTATGACGTATATTGTTTAGATGGGGATTCTATGTAGATTCCAAACTATTACTTCCTGTGCGTTGACAATCATAGATCGCTGCTGTGTGGTTTCCTGATTTCCCTTCCTCCATTTCCTCTTTCTCACGCTTTCGCTCACACTCCTTATCTTCCCCAGGGGGAAGGCCTCTTAGCCCCCTCCCCACACACACTCCGTAGCCCCTGACTCCCAGCTCATACAAGGCTACAGTAGATGAGTCCTCTAACAAAATGGGTTGATGTGCTGGACAGTATAAAAGAGGAACTACTCTGTGTGTAGTTTGGGGAGGAGGGTAAGTGTGGGGGAGGAGAGCAAACAAGAAATTCTGGCTCTTATCTCCGAGATAGAGAGAGAGAGAGGGAGAGAGAGAGAGGGAGAGAGAGAGAGAGAGAGAGAGAGAGAGAGAGAGAGAGAGAGAGAGACCTGAGACGGAGCTGCATTTCCTGACAAAATGTATAAAATATAAAACAATTAGAGAGTGTCATTTTCCCAAATTTGAAAACCCTTATTCAAGGTCTTAAAGACCTCTCAGACAAGGATAGGCTACCCATCCTGTTGGGGGAGGACGTAGAGAGCTGTGGGTTGGCAGCGCACTACATTGCTGCCTGCCATAAGTTGAGGGACAGTGTCTGATAGACCAATCAACCTGCAAATGTACTCTACTGTATGCTTATTGTTATTGTCCAATGTATGGTTATTTTGACCCTTGGGTATTGTTGTTACTGTTGTCCCGTTGACAATTGTGATTCTCATTTTTATTTATTTTTATATTGTAAATATCCAAAATAGCTTTGGCAATATGTACATTGTTACGTCATGCCAATAAAACGAATTGAATTGAATTGAATTGAGAGAGAGAGAGACAGAGAGAGAAAGAGAGCGAGAGAAAGAGAAAAGAGAGCGAGAGAAAGAGAGCGAGAGCGAGAGAGCGATTATCTACTTCACTTGCTTTGGCAATGTTATGTGTTTCCCATGCCAATAAAGCCCTTGAATTAAATTGAATTGAGAGAGAGAGGGCAGAGAGAGAGAGAGAGAGAGAGAGAGAGAGAGGGGCATAGAGATTCTGATGTGATGTATGAACAGCTATGAGGAGAAGAATTTGGCTGGGGGAAATCCAGTCTATACTGCAAACACAAACTTCATGGGGCCTTAAAGGGAGGCCACTGAGAGCTCGAGGGGAGACCGGAAGTGTTGCCCAACATGAGGGAACTGTTTGAGGCAGTGCAGATGGCAAAAACACATGTTTTGTATTCACTGGAAACACTTTCCCATGGTTTTTCACCATAAAGATGTGTTCTACAAACATTCCATACACTATTTCAAAGTCTCATATACCACTACTCCTAGAGAAGTGTGTAGCTGACTACAGCCCCAAACTCTAAATGCAGATCCTCCAGCCAACAGAGAGACTTTTTACAGAGTTGATCCTGAGTGCTGGGCTGCACCTGCTGCTGTGTGTCACTGAACAAATGTTTTAATGCTTTTTATCAGATTAGCCCTCTAAAAGAGCAGCGGTCTGGTCGATGGTCCACTCGGACTGATGGGTAATAACATTATCCTGGGCTGAGATTGGCAGAGACAGCCAGGCAGAGCCATCCTGCCATTGATCCAGACCCTCCAGGGCCACTCTGATGCTGCCCTCCATCAAATCACTCATTTGTTTATGAAATATTGATATTAGCTGCGATCTCTTCCTGAAGACGGGTAAACGTGGCTAGTAGGAGAAGAACATGTCTCTAAGCAGGCTTTTGGATCTACTAGATAGGGTTTATTAGAATTCCTGAGCAGGTTAAAATATTAAATCCAACAAACCTGTTGCTGATTGTTCATTAATGTCTCCTAACATTAGGGGGCTCAGCCATTCTGTGCAAACAACATGATTGATTTCGTGTCCTGTCTCCTTAATGCTGATTGTCACAGACTGGAAGTGTATAGACATAGATTCCAATGGAAATGTCAGCCGTCGCTTCTTTTCTATTTCATCTGTATCTAGGGGAGATTTGGAGATGGAAGACAGGGATCAATACTCTGACATTCAACAGTGCCACTACATGTACTCCTGTTGAATCATGGGAATCTTTGAGTACTTTATGAAAGTGAAAGTAAAAATTAAGGACTTTTGGAAAATATTTTCAGAATAGTATTTTTTTAAGGTTTTGAAAAGCTTAACATTTTAGCACGTATTGCAAATAATCTGGTATAAACAAATCAAACATGGTCATGCACAATATGTGGTAAAAACCCTCAAATGTTAATCTCTAACTGCTTTGAGACAGCTGCAGATTGTGGAGAATCAACATACAAAATCTGTCATTCTGAGGGAGTCTTTGAGAAGACCAATGAGAAGCCTGTTGATCTGTTTGGTGATAGCGCCCTCTGTCTTCAGAGTAGCACCTACTCCATGTCACCATACAACATTTCTCATTCAGATAATATTTTTATCCAGATGAACAAGGTAGCCTTGACTCCTTCCCCACAAAGCAGACTCCCTCAATAGATCAGGCTAGCAAGCAGAAGCTTTGATCGTTCCATATTGGCAGTTGGAATTGATGTGCTATCACAGGGAAGGCTCTTTATGCAGGAGTAGAGCTCCATGGATCAATAGAAGTCACCCAGGAAAAGCCCACAGAACCACTAATGAATACAAGACGTTCCATGGGCTTATGCTGTATGGTTTATGTAATAAGAGCTGAACTAACCACCAACCTACAGTGATAAACAGACCATGGAGAGGGACAACATGGCTCCAATCCTGTATTTAAAAAAAGAAAAACATAAACCCCCTCAGCCTATGAATTGAGACGTTGCAATTATTTCCATACTTATATACTATACTAGAGCATACTATGCTAGGCTGCATGAAGAGCAAAATGAAGTCCAGGGATGCCCTGTTAACCCCAATTTCCTGTTCTCCTGGGAGAAAGTTGGCGAAGTTGGCAAATTCAACTTTATGGCATTGTTTATCCTGTTGTGATGATGCATTTCACCAGTGGTCTGCAGGACAGGTTTTATGGTGTGTTTGAAGAGAAGTGCTCTTTAATGGTGAATATTTGACACACCCATCGGTCTGCAGCATTCTATCTCTTTTCAACACCACCTGTTTTTCAATGGTGGTAAATGTATGATCAAGGAGACCCTTCTTATGGAACTCATACCCTTGACTATGAAACTCAACCTTCAGAGAGGAGCAATGTTACCCTATTATGTCACCCTAGTAAACAACAAGAAATCTCCTAACCCTTGTTTTCCTCACACATCCCTTAGACACATTAAGAGAGGATGCATGGAAGACAAGAGGATGATTAAAAAAGGTCTATTTCCTACTGCACTGTATGTTACAGACTGCGCTCAATCAATGTTGACAGGCTTGATTTCCGATAGTGTAGCACTGAGGCTAAAGCCCTGGCAGAACCGTATAGCTACTCCACCGGCCAAGAAACGATGGCCGTTTCTACCGCTCTCCACCTCCAACACCGATAATGTGTGATTCCATCATGCTGATCCAAGCACTTTGGAGCTCGTCTTCAGGATATTAGCGCAGCCAAAGGTTATTCATAGACTATCAAACCAAAGTTGTGGACAGGAAACGCTGACTTATGTGCAAATAGCAATTCAATTAGTAGGGGCCCCAGTGAGTGCGGGTGCACTAGCTTGCTTTAATGGCAATAGACGTCAACATGTTTACACAAGACAGGCAAGACACACATATATACATCTAATAACAGCTGATTTCAAAGCATAATGCCAAAGGTTGTTTTTATTATGACTGAATTAGTAGGAATTAGAAAGATTAGTCAATTAAACATCACTTCACATCCATGCTGTACCAACTGCCATAAATAATGTGTTCACAAACAGGCACAGCTCAGGAGGTAATACCCTTAAAGTTATGTTACTGCAGCATGCCTGCTATGGGTTCAGAAGCAAGGATTTGAGTGTATTGTGAAGACAAGGCACAGTAGAGAACACTGCCAAGTTGTTTTCACGGATGGCAAAATAGCTTCCATGCTCTCTTTCATTGTAATGTAGGCCAGCCTGTGTCGTAGAGAGACAAAATGAGAGCACAGCTCACGAGTTGCAATCTCAGCAAAATCATCTCTGTGGAATTGTGGGCAGCAAGGTTATTCCTATTTGGCAGTAGGGTAAGATGCATTGAGTTAAGCTATTTAACTACGAGAGAGTATTGAGTAAAATGTGGTCATAAGTTATGGTAGGGGTTAGTCACTTATAATAAAATGCATATACAGTTCATTAAGTACTCTGCGAACACTGGACTATTGTAACACTGCCTCCAATTAGCAATACATTCAGATTTCTATACAGTGAATCTAATTGCAACCAAAGCTACTTGCTGTACACAGTGCAATTTATTATGTAATGGCTAGGACAAAACCTCATCACCATTTACTATAATTCCCCACACATCCTCTTTGAGTCGGTCAATTCAGAATTTAGAATAACCCTTCAGGTTGACTACATGAATTGTCCCTATTTGTCTGACTTGTTGCACCTCTATCCGCATCACTCTGAATGTACGCACAGCGCCACGTTCTTGTGCCTCTCCCAGTAGTGGCAGTCCTCAGGGAAGCTCCAGGTGGCCTCGCTCTCCATGTGGTGACTGACAGCATGCACTACGAACCCTGCCAGCTGCTTCTCCAGGACCTCCACCACGGCCTGGGCATCACCCTTCTTCCCCGGGCCCTCCATCAGTTGCCGGATACAGTCGCGGGGCACTGGTTGGGGACTGGTGCTGTAGGAAACCACCAGGTTGGTATCGTTCACCTGCAGCACGTCAAACCAGTTCTGACCGGCCATGTGTTGGAAGTGGTCCCCGGCACGCCAGTTCCGATAGCTGCTGCCAGAGTGGTTGACCACTCGGACCGACCAGCTCACCCAGTCGTACTTCCCGGTGAGGAATTCCTGTACTTCCTGAGCAGTGTCCTGAAGATTCCTTTTTTATTTTTCCTGGAGAAGACGCTGGGCGTCAAGGTAGGCCTGTTCAGGGAAGGCTGCTACGCAGGCCTCGATGCATGCCTTCATCTTTAATTCCACATCCTTGATTTTGCTTCTCCAGTTGCGGATGGTTTCCTCACATGGGCCCTTGGTGAGGGCACAGTGGCCCAGCAGGGCAATCAGGCCCAGGCAGAAGAGCTCCTTCATCCTCACACAGATGTCCTCCAGTAGGCGCCTGTTTCCTGCCTCATACCTGAGACAGATGAAGAACCAACCACTCAGTTGTTATGAATAACAATAAAAGTAGTCATCCTATTTCCCATAATCACAAGTTAGCAGTTCAAATTGATAACACAAGTGTTCTTGAACTAAAACACTCAACAAACACCATGCTCCCCAGCTGTATAAAGGTCCATTTAGCATGGTTAAGAACACTTTACATCTCCACCACCTCCAAGATGGACTCCCCAAAGCTGTTGGTGCCCATCAGAGCATCATACAGCACATACAGGTTCTTCTCCCCTCCGGTCTTGGAGAAGTGCTCCAGAAACAGCTTCCTCTTGACTTCCTGAAACTGTGGCTTGGCTTCCAGAATGTGCATGTACTTCCGGAACTGGTTCCTGATGTTCTCCTCCGCCGAGAAGTACTGGGAATCCAGCCAGCCCTTCTTAATCTCACAGTCAATGTCCTTCAGCTGGGTGGACAGTACGTCCAACTTGTTCCCCACGGCCTGGAACTGCTCTTTGACATAGAAGACCTCTTTGCTTTGCACGTTGTCCAGGGCTAGTTGTAGGACAGGGCCGGCTGCCACACAGAGAGGGAAGAGCTCCCCTACTGCGCTGGCCAACACCTCAGCGCCTCGCTCAAAACTCTCCATCACAGCCTCGATGGCCTTCACCTTTTCTAGAGGACTTGCCATGCTCTGGAGGGAGAATCAATAGGAAAGTTGAACTATGTGTCAATTCTTGTTTAGGTGTGCCGGTCTTCAGAAAGCATGCTCAAAATCAGGACGGAAAAGCAGCATATTGCTCTCTAATAAAGTGGTTGAATGCCCTATAATAACAATTGACATTCAACCCCTTATGGGGGCGCAGTCTGTGAGTTTTCCCTGCAGAGTAACACAGATAAATTATAAATTCAGATATCGCTATTGGACATTTACAAATATGATTGATAACCTTGTCAAAGACCAAAACACACATTTATGAGCCACATCACTATTACATCTTAAAGGGGCAATCAGTAGTTCTTACATACATTTATTTGCACTAAATGAATGATATGTACACATTGATGTACACACAGAATATAACTTAAAAATGCCTCATAAGCTAAGTTCAACTGTTGTACACCATCAGAACCTAAAAAATAAGCTTGTTTTACTTCAATGTTTTTCAAAGTAAACAAAGTAAATGTAAACAAACACTATAAAGCCTCAAAACATGGTTAAAATTATAATGATTGTATCATGGATGGTCAGTCCTTGCATCCATAGCTCTGTTTATGATTATTGTATTTTGATGTTACATTTCTCTAGCCCCATACCTCAGCTTTTTACTAAAACAGCTATGGAGAGTGTGCTTTGTTGTAGTTTCTACTGCTGATTGTCCCTTTAATGATTGACAGTCAGTGAAAAGAAATACATAGAATATCATAATTAAATCAATAAAGTACTGTAGTCAGGCAGAAAGTGTAATCACTAGCCAGGAATGTCACTATGCCACTTTTTACAGACACGTTTTAGAGATGCTTGTATACAAGAGCTACACTTTTATATGTCTGATATTGTCAAGGTCAAAGGTAAAAATCTGTATAATATTGAATGAGATGCAACATTGGCATGTAAAACAAATGTCAATCTAAAGCCAAAAGGGATGATACATTTATCATGTCATAAAATGACTGAAATAGACAGTGTGCGCAGCCCTTCACACTGGGTCTGTTTATGCCTCATTGGTTTCAGAACCGACCAAACTCAAGCAATATATATTTAAAAAATCAAATTTCATTCCTTGTCTGCAACCTCTAATAGGCGAAATTATTACACCACAATCCGTAGAGGATGAACGGTCATACAGACACTGCGCCATCTTCAAGTACATGATGTCCAATTAACCAAGCCTTAATAAATAAACACCAATTAGATGTGTTTTATTGGAATATCATGGATAATATTTTTACCAACAGTTGTAATTTCCAATGTTTGAAAAGAAATATGAAAAATTTATAGCACATTTTGATACTGACTTTATTTTACTTTTACATTTGCATTACTCCAACTGCAATTGATAACTATTGCAGTTGGGTAGGTCGAATAATATAATAATGATTTGTTTTTATTCATGCCCATGTATGATGGAGACGCACTGTATGGGTACATTTACGCACGCATTTGGCTAAGCCCCGTGAGTAACATTGGGCACACCTTGCAGTCCTGACCCCTGTCTTGTTGTTCGAGAAACCTATTCCTCTCTTACAACAGCACAGTTTCTTTACCTGGTAGTGGCTCGACTTGTCCTTTACGCCAGATCAGCCCCAACAGCTGCAGTTAAAATTTTCTTCTCACGTTTTCTCAAATTTTACCACGACTCTCTCTTTGCTATGATGTTGAGGAGAGGTCCTGGAAGAGAGGAGGAATCACGGCCACGCATTTAATATCTGCAGTTTGGCATGTGGAGAGAGAGAGCGAGAGCGTGAGAGAGAGCGTGAGAGAGAAAAAGAGAGAGAGACAGAGAGAGAGAAAGAGAAAGAGAGAGAGAAAGAGAGATAGACATATTTATTTTCATTTATTTTCCTGTTTATACTTTAACTATTTGCACATCGTTACAACACTGTATATAGCCATAATATGACATTTGATATGACTCTATTACTTTGGATCTTTTGTGATTGTAATGTTAACTGTTCATTATACTTTGTTTATTTCACTTTTGCTTATTATCTATTTCACTTGCTTTGGTAATGTACAATAAAACCCACTGAATTGACTTGAATTTAATTGAGAGAGAGAGAGAGAGAGAGAGAGAGAGAGAGAGAGAGAGAGAGAGAGAGAGAGAGAGAGAGAGAGAGAGAGAGAGAGAGAGAGAGAGAGAGAGAGAGAGAGAGAGAGAGAGAGAGAGAGAGAGGGAGAGAGAGAGAGCGCACGCTATGCGGTAGAATATTTTGGGATTCCCTCTCCCCTGTCTCAACCATCAGTTTACATGAAGAGGATTTTGGTAAGATCCTATGAGAGTAAGGAAAGATAGATGTGACTGTGACTGTAATTTTCACTGATTCTCGGGTACAGGCGTTTGGCTGAAGATCTTGGAAGAGACTATTGCACACTTTGTGTGAAAGAGTAAACTCTTGAAAATGGGCGCCTGGATGTGCACACATTGTCTATTCTGAAATTATTATTTTTAAACTCGGCAAGTACAACACGTTTGTGTAAATGTGTGATAGTATAACATGTTTTAGCGGTTAAGACATTGATCGATGGGTGAGACGTCGATACCGTTTATCGAGCGAATCTCCCTACAGGGAAAGCTTTTATCTGCTACCTATAGCACATACAATATTTTGTAGCCTGGTCTTTTTGTACAACCAGCATTGTACAAATGAATTGAAATAACTCCCTCGTGTCTAAAACCATTAATTGCATCAGTTTAATTCTCTCTGAGTGCGCGCCACAGTCTCATGAGCTACTCCCCATCCCTGTATGATGGGGAGCATCTATAATCTGCATCTATAATCATAATCTGATTATAGATTTGGTGAATGCAAAATTACACCTTTTTTATTAATTTAAATGTTATGAAACCAATTACACAACACAATAGAATTTAATGGCATTTATTTGCAGTTTAATAAAACAAATATCAACGGTCCGGAGCTTCCAGTGACGGTCAACGGTCCGGAGCTTCCAGTGACGGTCAACGGTCCGGAGCCTCCAGTGACGGTCAACGGTCCGGAGCCTCCAGTGACGGTCCACGGCCCGGAGCTTCCTGCGCCGGTGCCCAGTCCAGGCACGGCGTCCAGTCCCGCTCCATGACTGGAGCCTTCCTCTGCTCCGGTGCTCAGTCCGATCTGAGCGGGGGCTACGTCCTACACCGGAGCCGCCACCGATGCTAGTTGCCCACCCTAACCCTCCCCATCCAGGTTCAGGTTTTGCGGTCGGAGTACTGTCGCGCCCTGACCATAGAGAGCCCTCGGGGTTCTCTATGGTGCAATAGGTTAGAGCGTGACTAGGGGGTGTTCTAGTTTTTGTATTTCTATGTTGGTGTGAGTATGGTTCCCAATTGGAGGCAGCTGATGATCGTTGCCTCTAATTGGGGATCATACTTAATGTGGTCCTTTTCCCACCTGCGTTTGTGGGATATTGTTTTGTTTTCAGTTAGTGCCCAAGCGCGCGCTGTACTGGACGTTCGTTTATTCTTTGTTGTTTTTGTTAAGTTTCACTTTGTAATAAAGTATGTGGAACTCAATTCACGCTGCGCCTTGGTCCACTCCTTTCGACGAACTAAGGTCGGAGGAGACTTATCCAATTATGATCATTCAGTTTATTTTGTTTTGAAACATTTCTATAACTTTTTTCACTTTGAAAATGTGGAGTAGGTTGTGTAGATCTGTAGGAAAACAACCAGGTGTGCTTCTAGATACGAATGAAATACCTTTTTAGATTTAATTTTAAGGCAGAAAAATGTGAACTTCCTATTGCATGTTTCAAATATTAGTAAATTATATTATTTTATAGTAATACAATTGCTCAGAGAAAGAGATTTTGTTTAACAAGTCTCAAAAGATAGGGAAAGAAATATTGGTATTATTTCAATACTCTAGCAGCCTACCCTTGTGAGGATAACTACACTGATCCTTTTTCTAATTATATTGATTGTATAGTCTTTTTTTGAATCAAGGGTACAAATAATATGTATTGCCCATCATCATTTTAAGAGAAACCAAGTTAAAATGATGATACTATTGTGAATTCCTCAATACATTTTAATGCATAAAGCTAATACGAGTGATATTTAACTTTCAATCTTTATTGATAGTGCTGCATAGTACAACCAGGCAACTAAAGAACAACATAACAAAAAACATGCTATGACGTTTAAATGAGGGACATATATTTTCAGAAAGCCCTAAAGTGGTAAATATATTCCCATCTATTAATTTTAACAGTACAGAATTATAACTATTTAACAGCTGGTTGAAACAAAATGAAAGACAGGGACTGGTACCACAGAATAGCCATTCCATTGAATATAGGGTTATGAAACATAGATATGGAGAGCTCTCTTGGATCTGTGAGTATAGACATGGCATCAGTAACACTGGAAATCTGAGTAGTGGGGTTAATAGCACAGAAGAGATCAAATCAAACTGCAGTCCTTTAGAGCACAAGAACAAATGAAGTAAAGAACAGAAAACATAACTTTGTGAACACTTTTTTAGGCAAAGACACAGTAAGGGGACACGGAACATGGACCACAGTGTAAGAGGAGACACTGTTGGTCAGTCATGAGACGATTCCTATCAAAATAAAAACTACTATGGCAAATGAAGATGTATAAAATCCCCAAAACATCTAGACAACAAATGCCCATATTATTTTTTAGAGTGATTTTTGTCTCTTACCTTACTTTTGGTGTAAATTGCTTCAAAATATGTCAAATATATAATAGATTATGTAAAAGAAAGATATGCACAGAGCAAAGACAATTTCCCGAGAAATCTAATTATTTTGTTATAAGAAACACAAATAATTGTTATATTACTTCATCTCTGAGATACAATAAAACACATAAGAGATACATTCATAGATAACTTTGGATATTTGTTTTAAGTACACTTTTGGTTAAATTAGATTTTACAGTGTTTTATTTATCAATACATTTTTGATCCTATTTCCACTCAAATTGTAAATAATAGTTAATTTATGTGCAGATATTTAGTTACAAATTACCTACAGTAATAAGTAAAGGAATACCCTTCCAATTAACCCACTATTAAGTCAAGTTTTTTGCTATTTAGGTAATTGGCCTGCTTTGTTAATATTTGCAGCTATATAGATACAGATTTTTTTTGACTGATAGTGCAAGTGTATATATTGCATGGAGTGTATATCTGTTCAAACAGATACCCATTATGGTGAATCTTACGCATAGTCGCGAGAAGTAGGGGTGTTGACCGTGCTGCAGCACCTCCTGAAAAATCGAATGAATTTTTTTTTGAAATAATATATTTTTTTTTAATGTATTTTTCTGACAAAAGTAGTGCACTGGGCTGTGTATAGTGCTGTATTAGCTGGCATAGTGCTGTAATAGTGTTGTATTAGCTGACAGATATAGCACGGGCAAAAATTTTGTTCTGCACCCCCCCTACAAAAAAACGATATATATATATATATATATATAAAATTTAAAAAAGACAGCACCCCCAAACTATGATCTTACATTCATGCAACAGAATCAGCATGTTCTCTCTGTCTCCCTCTAAAAACTCAGTCTTATTGGCTGGGCCTGGCTCCCCAGTGGGTGGGACTGCCTCCCAAGTGGGTGGGCCCATGCCCTCCAGCCAATCAGACTGAGTACTTCCCCACAAAAGGGCTTTATTACAGACAGAAATACTCCTCAGTTTCACCAGCTGTCCAGGTGGCTGGTCTCAGACAATCCCGCAGATGAAGAAGCTGGATGTGGATGTCCTGGGCTGCCGTTGTTACACGTGGTCTGCAGTTGTGAGGCTGGTTCGATGTACTGCCAAATTATCTAAAACAATGTTGCAGGTGGCTTATGCTAGACAAATTAACATTCAATTCTCTGGCAAAAGCTCTGGTGGACATTCCTACAGTTGGCATGCCAATTGCACACTCCTTCAAAACTTGAGACATCTGAGGCCTTGTGTTGTGTGACAAAACGTCACATTTTAGAGTGGCCGTATATTGTCCCCAGCACAAGGTGCACCTGTGTAATGATCATGCTTTGAATCATCTTCTTGATATGCAACAACTGACAGGTGTATGGATAATTTGGGCAAAGGAGAAATGCTCACTAACAGGGATGTAAACAAATTCGTGCACAAAATTGAAGTGAAAAAAGCTTTTTGTGCGTATGGAAATGTCTACTCATGAGAAATGTGACCAACACTTTATAAACAAGCACAAATAGGGCTATCTTCTGTATCCCCCCTCTACCTTATCACAACTCAACTGATTGGCTCAAACGCATTAAGAAAGAAAGAATTTCCACAAATTTATTTTTAACAAGACACACCTGCATACCAGGTGACTATCTCATGAAGCTGGTTGGGAGAATGCCAAGAGTTAGCAAAGCTGTCATCAAGGCAAAGGGTGGCTATTTGAAGAATCTCAAATATGAAATATATTTTGATTTGCCAATTTTTTAAAAATTGGTTACTACATGATTCTATGGGTGTCTTCACTATCATTCTACAATATAGAAAATAGTACAAATAAAGAAAAACCCTTGAATGAGTAGGTGTTCTAACACTTTTGACCGGTAGTGAAGCTGCAATCCAATTTATTTTGAGTGACGCCAACTTCCATGGAAATGTTTCATTTATGTTCTACTGGAATGAAGTGACAATGGCAAGGTGAAAAAATTATGTTGAAAGTTATGATGCCAGATGATTCAATTGCACACACAAAGAGCTACTGAGATAGGGTGTTCATGCTTGCTATTTTAAGACAGCCTCTAAAAACAGTACAACATCTGTTGTGCAACTGATTGTCAGCAAAGGGGTGCACAGACGAGGAGTAGCAACAGCCCAAATAAAATTGTACACATTGCAGTCAGTGGCAATTTTAGCATACAAATCTTGGTGGGGCAAACTCAACAATTTTTTTCTAGCTGCATGCCAGCAAAGCCACTGCACAACACAACACTGAACAATACACGAATTGCATTATAATGGTGACAAACGGTGCCCACAAACGGTTATGGCCTACATAAAGCTGTACCAACAGCGGAGCTTTCCTTTCAGCACCATGGAATGAATCCTTACCACCGCTACACCTGGTTATCAGCGGAGCCTCGTCTGGCAGCGAAGCAGTTTATTCAGCCTCATTGCTGCCTTTTTAAAACTAAAGCTGATTTGGGCTGACTTGCTTAAACAAATGTGGTTTCTACTGACTCCTTGTGGTTTTGTGTAAGTGGATAAGAACCGCATTCTCCTTCAATAATAATGAACGCCAACATGAGTTTTAACTTTTGAACCATACACAAACAATATTAAGTTTATGTTCAGTAAATTCATCATGTTTGTTCTTATATCATTAACACTTAGCCCTATAGTATAAGCTGAGGTAAGTATAAGCAAGTGCAAACAAACGAGCTGCGAGGAGGTAGGCCTATTCTTTCAGGACTTTCAAAATGGACAACGACAGAAATTCAGACAGATGTTAGTTCAGATACAGTGCATTCGGAAAGTATTCAGCCCTCTTGACTTTTCCTACATTTTGTTACGTTACAGCCTTATTCTAAAACAGATTAAATTAATTGTTTTCCTCATCAATCTACACACAATACCCCATAATTACAAAGCAAAAACAGATTTGTAGAAATGTTTGCAAATCTATTAAAAAAACAAACAGAAATACCTTATTTACATAAGTATTCAGACACTTTGCTGTGAGACTCGAAATTGACCTCAGGTGCATTCTGCTTCCATTGATCATCCTTGAGATGTTTCTACAACTTGATTGGAGTCCACCTGTGGTAAGTTCAATTGTTTGGACATGATTTGGAAAGGCACACACCTGTCAATATAAGGTCCCACAGTTGACAGTGCATGTCAGAGCAAAAACCAAGCCATGAGGTTGAAGAAATAGTCCACCCACACAGACAGTGTGGAGAAGAAGGCGCAGCAGCGCCACTTCAACCTCAGGGGACTCATGAAATTAGGCTTGTCACCTAAAACCCTCACAAACTTTTATATATGCCCAATTGAGAGAATGCCAACAGTGTGCAAAGCTGTCATCAAGGCAAAGGGTGGCCTGTCGGCCTGTATCACCGCCTGGTACGTCAACTGCACTGCCCACAACCGCAAGGCTCTCCAGAGGGTGGTGCGGTCTGCACAACGCATCACCGGGGGCAAACTACCTGCCCTCCAGGACACCTACAGCACCTGATGTCACAGGAAGGCCAAAAAGATCCTCAAGGACAACAACAACCCGAGCCACTGACTGTTCACCCCGTTACCATCCAGAAGGCGAGGTAAGGCAATAAATAGGCCATAGTGGCAAAATAATTTCAATATAGCAATTAAAAACGGGAGTGATAGATGTGCAGAAGATGAATATGCAAGTAGAGATACTGGGGTGCAAAGGAGAAGAACAAAAATAACAATATGGTGATGAGTAGTTGGGTGGGCTATTTACAGATGGGCTGTGTACAGATACAATGATCTGTAAGCTGCTCTGACAGCTGATGCTTAAAGTTAGTGAGGGAGATAAAAGACTCCAGCTTCAGTGATTTTTGCAATTCGTTCCAGTCATTGGCAGCAGAGAACTAGAAGGAAAAGAGGCCAAAGAGGAGGGCTTTGGGGATGACCAGTGAAATATACCTGCTGGAGCGCGTGCTATGGGTGGATGCTGCTATGGTGACCAGTGAGCTGAGATAAGGCGGGGCTTTACCTAGCAAAGACTTATAGATGACTTGGAGCCAGTGGGTTTGGCGATGAATATGAAGCGAGGGCCAGCCAACGAGAGCATACAGGTTGCAGTGATGGGTAGAATATGGGGCTTTGGTGACAAAACGGATGGCACTGTGATAGACTACATTCAATTTGCTGAGTAGGGTGTTGGAGGCTATTTTGTAAATTACATCGCCAAAGTCAAGGATCGGTAGGTTAGTCAGTTTTACGAGGGTATGTTTGGCAGCATGAGTGAAGGATGCTTTGTTGCAAAATAGGAAGATTCTAGATTTAATTTTGGATTGGAGGTGTGAGTCTGGAAGGAGAGTTTACAGTGAGTTAATGTGAGTCTGTGAGTTAATGTGAGTCTGGAAGGAGAGTTTACAGTCTAACCAGACACCTAGGTATTTGTAGTTGTCCACATATTCTAAGTCAGAACCATCCAGAGTAGTGATGCTAGACGGACAGGAGGGTGCGGGCAGGATCGGTTGAAGAGCATGCATTTAGTTTTACTTGCATTGAAGAGCAGTTGGAGGGCACGGAAGGAGTGTTGTATGGCATTGAAGCTCATCTGGAGGTTTGTTAACACAGTGTCCAAAGAAGGGCCAGAAGTATACAGAATGGTGTCGTCTGCGTAGAGGTGGATCAGAGAATCACCAGCAGCAAGAGCGACATCATTGATGTATACAGAGAAAAGAGTCGGCCCGAGAATTGAACCCTGTGGCACCCCTGTAGAGACTGCCAGAGGTCCGGACAACAGGCCCTCTGATTTGACACACTGAACTCTATCTGAGAAGTAGCTGGTGAACCAGGCGAGACAGTCATTTGAGAAACCAAGGCTGTTGAGTCTGCCAATAAGAATGCGATGATTGACAGAGTCGAAAGCCTTGGCCAGGTTGATGAAGACGGCTGCACAGTATTGTCTTTTATCGATGGCGGTTATGATATCGTTTAGGACCTTGAGCAGTGGGAAGGTACAGTGGGATTCGAAATGGTCGGTGATCTGTTTGTTAACTTGGCTTTCGAAGACTTTAGAAAGGCAGGATAGGATAGATATAGGTCTGTAACAGTTTGGGTCTAGAGTGTCTCCCCCTTTCAAGAGGGGGATGACAGCGGCAGCTTTCCAATCTTTAGGGATCTCAGACGACACGAAAGAAAGGTTGAACAGGCTGAATAGGGGTTGCAACAATTGTGTCGGATAATTTTAGAAAGAGAGGGTCCAGATTGTCTAGCCCAGCTGATTTGTAGGGGTCCAGATTTTGCAGCTCTTTTAGAACATCAGCTTTCTGGATTTAGGTGAAGGAGAAATGGGGGAGGCTTGGGCAAGTTACTGTGGGGGGTACAGAGCTGATGACCGGGGTAGGGGTAGCCAGGTGGAAAGCATGGCCAGCCGTAGAAAAATGCTTACTGAAATTATCAATTATTGTAGATTTATCAGTGGTGACAGTGTTTCCTAGCCTCAGTGCAGTGGGCAGCTGGGAGGAAGTGTTCTTATTCTCCATAGATTTTACAGTGTCCCAGAACTTTTTGGAGTTTGTGCTACAGGATGCAAATTTCTGTTTGAAAAAGCTAGCCTTTGCTTTCCTAACTGCCTGTGTATATTGGTTCCTAACTTCCCTGAAAAGTTGCATATTGCGGGGGCTATTCGATGCTAATGCAGTACACCACAGGATGTTTTTGTGCTGGTCAAGGGTAGTCAAATCTGGAGTGAACCAAGAGCTATATCTGTTCATAGTTTACTTTTTTTTTTTTACGGGGAATGCTTATTAAGATGGTGTAACGTTCGTCGTCTGAAGATGAGGAATCATCGGACCAAGGCGAAGCATGGTAAGTGTTCATGTTAATTTATTAAAACAGAACACTAAACAAAATAACAAAGAGAATGAAACGAAACGAAACAGTCCTGTCTGGTACAGGCACAAAGACAGAAAACAGCTACCCACAAAACACAGGTGGGAAAAGGCTACGTAAGTATGGTTCTCAATCAGAGACAACGATAGACAGCTGCCTCTGATTGAGAACCACACCCGGCCAAACACACAGAAATAGAAAACATAGAACACAAAACATAGAATGCCCACCCCAACTCACGCCCTGACCAAACCAAAATAGAGACATAAAAAAGGAACACTAAGGTCAGGGTGTGACAGATGGTGAGGATAGCACTTTTAAAGAATAACCAGGCATCGTCTACTGACGGAATCAGGTCAATATCCTTCCAGGATACCCGGGACAGGTCGATTAGAAAGGCCTGCTCGCTGAAGTGTTTTAGGGCGCGTTTGACAGTGATGAGGGGTGGTCGTTTGACCGCGGACCCATTACGCACGCAGGCAATGAGGCAATGATCACTGAGATCCTGGTTGAAGACAGCAGAGGTGTATTTAGAGGTCAGCTTGGTCAGGATGATATCTATGAGGGTGCCCGTGATTAGTGATTTAGGGTTGTACCTGGTAGGTTCCTTGATAATTTGTGTGAGATTGAGGGAATCTAGCTTAGATTGTAGGATGGCCGTTAAGCATATCCCAGTTTAGGTCACTTAACAGTACAAACTCTGAAGATAAATGGGGGGGGGGGGGGGGCAATTAATTCACATATGGGGTCCAGGGCACAGCTGGGGGGTGAAGGGGGTCTATAACAAGCGGCAACAGTGAGAGACTTATTTCTGGAAAGGTGGATTTTTAAAAGTAGAAGCTCGAACTGTTTGAGCATAGACCTGGATAGCATGACCGAACTCTGCAGGCTATCTCTGCAGTAGATTGCAACTCCACCCGCTTTGGCAGTTCTATCTTGGTGGAAAATGTTGTATTTGGGGATGGAAATGTCAGAATTTTTGGTGGCCTTCCTAAGCCAGGATTCAGACATGTCTAGGACATCAGGGTTGGCAGAGTGTGCTAAAGCAGTGAATAAAACAAACTTAGGGAGGAGGCTTCTGATGTCATCTCCTGATGGAAGTTCCAGTTATAAGGAATAAAAATAGCAGATCCGTACCACATTGGGTGAGTTGGGTTGCAGGAAAGTATATTTAGTTCGTAGATAGAAAGTGAGATAAAGATATATACAAAGAAGACCGGCTATTTAAATGGGATAAGACACGGGTTAAGACAAGGACAAACACATACGTGCTACTGCTGCGCCATCTTGTATATGCATAATCGCATTTGTGGTCACTTTTGAGAATTGTGTTTTCCTGGAACATTCACGCTAATAGCCTACTGCCGTGTGCCATTGCTCCGCTTGTAATGTGAAGAAAAAGACTAATAGTTTATCAACATTTTAAGCTAAACATTCTCATCTGTTGAGTCAGGCTCATTGCTTAAAACACATGTTTTAATTCTGTGGTTGTATTAATTTGGTGTCTATCGCATCCCACAACTGTCCCAGACTGTTTGGAATATTTATTTCTCCCACAGAATAGAATAGGTAAACTTTTGTACTATGGGGGATAGTAGATTGACATAGGCTAGTGCTTTTGTTGTTCATTAGGCCTACTCGTCTTGTTGGCTGACGAAAAGTAAATGTGGACAGTTCTTCAATATCTTCAATATGCCCCACGGAATTTGATAAGGACGCGCGCAGTTGCGTCCCGGATGTGTCTGTCTTCACTTGTAGCCTGTGAGAAAAACCCGATCCCGTGACTGAGAGCCATGTGAGTGAGAGGTGCTTCGGCATGCAGCCTGGAGAAGGGAAAAGGCCACTGGCTGCAAATTTATTTAGAGGACATTACGGCCACACAAAGGATGCAGCCGGGAAATCTGAGGCATTATCAAGTGCTTGTCAAATTGTGAATGAGACTGATGAAGTGTGTACAGCCTGCGCAAAAAACAAAGCAAAGCTCATGCCTTTCATGCAACTTAGAAAGTATTAAAACATCTAAACATATAGTCCAACATTTGTATCACAACTAAAGTTTTATAAATAACTCTAAATTAAGCATATAGGAGTAGCTGTTTATCTGTTAACCGCTCAACACAGAATAGCCGCATGTGAGCACACCCTCAAATCATTTGGAGAAAAAAATTCCTATCTATTTTATTCAGCTATGTTCAATTGTATTCTTCATACTATACAATAATATAAAATAATGCCATGGAATTCTAAGCAAATCTTGTCTACTAAATTAACTAGTGTAGTCCACAGTAATATGTAATAGCCAGATCAGGGCCTAACTTAATTATGGACAACTCAGAATATGCTATTCTGTTCTTCTAAAATAGATTACATTTTCTTCATGTTTTTTTAGACCTAAATAATGGATTTATTGGGATGGTGTAGGTTATGTTACATGGATTTATTAGACTTTTTAAAACATAGGTGTTCCAAAGGTCTGCACCAGTGGCTTGTGGAAGCCAGGAGATGCTAAACGTGTTTATGTTAATTAACAGTCAATTACCGTGAGACCAGCAGTTATTTGCTTGACAATTACCGGCTGACAAAATGTCATGACCGCCACAGCCCTACGCACACCTGCTCTCATTCGTTATGCACACCTGGACTTAATCATTACCTTAATTACTTGCCCTTTATTTAGCCATCAGTAGCCTCAGTCTTCAGACAGTTTTGGTTTTGTTTACGTTCAGTACGCTACTCCTGTTTTGTTTATCTTCATGTTTCTTATTATTAAACTCATTTTCTGCACCTGCTTCCTGACTCTCTGCGTATGCGTTACAGAATTCTGGAAAAATAGGAAGCAGCAGAAGAAAACACCATCTTCCAGACAGTCAAGGAACAGGGTCATCTACTCCACCTACACCACGACCAGGAGGTCCTCCGCGTTCTCCACCACCTCGACAACACCAGCGAGGTTCTCCATACCTGTGACAGAGGGCCTCCTAACATGGGTTGTCACAGTGAGCCAGTCCCTCAGCCTAACCAGCCGTCCGCCCAGGTCAGCGATGTCCGACTGTCCCTTCCAAAATGCCATGGTTCCTACTCCAGTGCTCTCTCTATCAGACAGGAGCCCTCCATCTGGATAACCTTCTTCGTGAGCGCCAGTGTCCACATCGCCACTCGGCTCCCTCCTTTGGCTGTCCTGAGGCGGAGCCTGAACCCATGGCGGTAGGAGCCACACACCTCTCAGCAGAAGAGAGGTATAACTGGAGACAGCTGGAACTCTGTCCCTATTGCAGCCAGGAGGGGCACCAGCTTCAGTGGTGTCCAATGCATCCCAACCCGGGGTCCACTAAGAGCAGAGGAGTGGGACCCTGACCTTCCATCTCCCAGTGTATGTGTGAGTATTTCATTATCATAATTTTCCACCAAACCCTTTTCACTGGCTGTCCCTCAAGTGTCGTTTCTACAGCTCTAGTGGACTCCGGTTCCGCTGGGAACTTCATCGACCAAGCCCTCGCCTCCTCCCTGAACTTACCTTCCTACCCGCTCTCCTCTCCTTTTCCTGTCCATACCCTGGATATGCTACCTTTGGAATCCTGCGCGATTACACACATCACAGCACCACTCACCCTCACTGTGAGACCCATGCACCAGGAAAGCCTTCCCTTCCGCATCACCACCGCACCTGTACATAAAGTCATCCTCTGCCTCCCGTGGCTCCAACTTCATAACCCCACCATCTCCTGGTCAAGGATGAGAATCCCCGCCTGGGGACCAGGATGCCAGACGACCTGCTTTCCTGCACCCTGTGGTTTCATGCCTATCAATCTGTCCTCCCGAATCGTTGGCCCTGTGTATTGGGACGTGGATGTTGACATCTGCCAGTACTGGTTTAGTTTACGTTCAAAATGGGTTCTCCTATGGGGACAGCCGAAACCCAATTTTGGAACCATTTTCTTTAAGAGTGTAGAGGATGAGGCGATCTCCATAGTGAATTTGTATTGAGGAGGAATTGGTAAGCCCGTCTGGTACCCCTCAGTGTTTTTTGGATCTTCTTGTATCGTCCCGCTGTCAGATGTCACACTACGCTAACTCCTTACCGTTGGAAAGGGACTCAACGGTATGTGGTGTGATGGGTGGTAATGACTGACGCTGGGAAACACACTGGCCAGGAGGCGTCAGTGTGAGGAAGGAAAACTCAGCTGTAAAATCATCAATTCAACATCTATTCCACATTGGCTCAACATTTATTAAAGCAGTGTGTGCCCATTGGGCTACTTCCTGAATCCTATTTCCCAAATATTCCACATTACGTAATTTGAGATGTCCTCTATCCTATCAAACATTACAGTTCACTATCCAGTGTGTGAAAATCCTTCATCCATTACCCATTTACCAGGAGGTTTTATGCTTCATTTTTAAGGAAACAGTGGTAAAGGCATTAAGATAATGACAATCAGGTGAACAAGGTGTGTCAGACAGGTCAGTGTATTTTCAGTTGATGTTTTGTCTGGTTTTACTCAGCTAAGAGCCATAACAGCTTAATGTTCCTGTTCAGCAACTTTAATGTTAGTAAATGGGTGGAATTAACATTGTTTCTCTCATTACTTAATGTGCATAGGAACCGTTTTCCGATTTAGGAAATTACACCTTACTTATACACACCTTTCCAATGCAATTGTCACGCCCTGACCTTAGTTCCTTTTTTATGTCTCTATTTTGGTTTGGGCAGGGCGTGAGTTGGGGTGGGCATTCTATGTTGTGTTCTATGTTGTCTAGTTCTATGTGTTTGCCCGGGTGTGGTTCTCAATCAGAGGCAGCTGTCTATCGTTGTCTCTGATTGAGAACCATACTTAGGTAGCCTTTTCCCACCTGTGTTTCTGGGTAGTTGTTTTCTGTTTTGTGTGTCTTCACCTTACAGAACTGTTTCGTTTTTTCGTTCTTGCTCTTTGTTATTTTGTTCAGTGTTCAGGTTATTTATTCTATTAAAATATGAACACTTACTACGCTGCACCTTGGTCTCCTCCATTAGCCGATCGTTACAGCACTTCTCAATAGTTTGTATTCAGACTTACCTTGTGAAGTTGCATAACGGACTTTGCAGGCATGGTTCCCTTGAGTGCTCTGAATAAATGTAATTCAACCGCTGAAAACCCTCCCACTTGCTGGCCAACAGATTTTCTCATGGAGTTTTCATTAAACAGGGTTTCCAGTACCTTATTTTAAACCATCCCTTTAAATAGGTGTATCTTAAATATTGCGGAATGCATCGAGATCAAACTGTTATGGTTTGTTTGATCTATGCTCCGCTCCATAACAATTTAATTAGCCTACATGTCTTTTTCTGAATATTAACAACAGTTACTAATGATCCGCAGCAACAACCACATGGCCGTGACAGCGTTTACAGGGGAAGCAAATGAAGGTAAACAAAACAATGTAATGAAATTGTTTTTGGGTTAGGAAAGCATGTACGAGTCATATAAAGGCTATGTAGGCTATACCAACTAAAGGGAACTAACAGTAATTTGGCAGTTGAATATGTGTTGTTATTAGGCCTACTGATGGTCGATACTGATAGTGGCTAATATTTATGATAGAAATAGGAAACGGAGAAAGTCGCAGTAACCTATGATTAAGACATTTGAGAGTGGCCATCCCTGCAAGTTAAAAGGCTGTACAATTTCAATTCTGCATAATAGCACAGCATTTCATGAACTTTACTGCCATATGCAGTGGCCGTGCGTGGGGAAGCCAGTACACACTTGTATTTTTTGTTGTCCCAGGCAACCTGGCTAAAATGCTTCTCAGGCCAGGGGCACAACAATGTATGAATTAATGGTTGGATCAGATTCACCATTCTAATCATTGGCCAGTATGGAGAATTAAGTAAAACCACAAGTCCAAATCCCTATCTCCATCCATGGCTAATTTAGAAAAGGGACAATTTTATGCCCTCAGGCCCCTACTCCACCACTACCACATATCTACAGTACTAAATCCATGTGTATTCATAGTACGTATGTTATAGTGTGTGTGTGCCGATGTTTGTGTTGCTTCACAGTCCCCGCTGTTCCATAAAGTGTTTTTTTAATCGAATTTTACTGCTTGTGTCAGTTACTTAATGTGGAATGTAGTCATGTAGTAGTGTGTGCCTCCCATAGTCTGTTCTGGACTTGGGGACTGTGAAGAGACCTCTTGTGGCATGTCTTGTGGGGTATGCATGGGTGTCCAAGCTTTGCGCCAGTAGTTTAGACAGACATCTCGGTGCATTCAACATGTCAATACCTCTCATAAATAAAAGTAGTGATGAAGTAATGCATATTATTAATATTAGCTCTCTGTGTACACCCAAGGGCACGCTGTGCTACCCTGTTCTGAGCCAATTTTGTGGCACCTGACCACACAACTGAACAATAGTCAAGGTGCGACAAAACTAGGGCCTGTAGGACCTGCCTTGAGTAGACACACCTCCGCCACACCTTAATTTATAATTCATAATTCAGGGCTCATCTGTAAAAAAAAGACCTTTCAGTATGACTCCATGATAAAATAAAGGTTAAATAACAATTTCTTAGATCTCCACCGTGAACGAATAGCAGGTGAATAGCGTGCTAATCTCATGCTTGTTCATAGTCAGAATAAGTATAAAGAAAAAAAGTGCATAAAAAGGGAATAAAGTTCCATTTGCGTGGTCAAAATTGGGTGCATAGTGAATCTGCAATCATACTGGCACACTTTGAACTTTTTCTTCTTTTTGATGATACTTGTACGCCTTTGGAAAGTATTCAGACCCCTTGACTTTTTCCACATTTTGTTAGATTACAGCCTTATTCTAAAATCTATTCAATATTTTTTTCTCATCAATTTACACACACTACCCCATAATGACATAGCAAAAACAACTATTTTGAATTTTTGCCAATTTATAAAAATAAAAAAAGATATATTATATGTGTAAAAAAAACTGAAATATCACATTTACATAAGTATTCAGACCCTTTACTCAGTACTTTGTTGAAGCACCTTTGGCAGCAATTACAGCCTCAAGTCTTCTTGGGTATGACGCTACATGCTTGGCACATCTCTATTTGGGGAGTTTCTCCCATTCTTCTCTGCAGATCCTCTCAAGCTCTGTCAGCGTTGCTGCACAGCTATTTTTAGGTCTCTCCAGAGATGTTCGATTGGGTTCAAGTCCGTGCTCTAGCTGGGCCACTCGAGGACATTCAGACACGTGTCCCGAAGCCACTCCTGCATTGTCTTGGCTGTGTGCTTAGGGTCGTTGTCCTGTTGGAAGGTGAACCTTCACCCCCAGTCATATGCCTTTTCCTGAGGAGTGGTTTCTGTCTGGCCACTCTACCATAAAGGCCTGATTGGTGGAGTGCTGCAGAGCTGGTTGTCCTTCTGGAAGGTTCTCCCATTTCCACAGAGGAGCTCTGGAGCTCTGTCAGAGTGACCATCAGGTTCTTGGTCACCTCCCTGACCAAGGCCCTTCTCCCCAGATTGTTCAGTTTGGCCCGGGCAGCCAGCTAGGAAGAGTCTTGGTGGTTCCAAACTTCTTTCATTTAAGAATGATGGAGGCCACTGTGTTCTTGAGGACCTTCAATGCTGCAGACATTTTTTGGTACCCTTCTCCAGATCTGAGCCTCGACACAATCCTGTCTCAGAGCTTTACGGTCAATTCCTTCGACCTCCTGGATTGGTTTTTACTCTGACATGATGGCACCGAAGAACATGGCTGACGTTTTACATTCTCCCAACCAATTGTGAAATTTTGTTATTTTCTTTGCGTTTTGTGTAACTTATTTTGTTACTTGTTGTGTACATAATGTTGCTGCTACGGTCTCTTTCAACAGAAAATAACTTCTGGACATCAGAAAAGCGATTACTCACCGTGGACTGGGATAAACTTTTTCCTTTAATACGTCCGACGAGAAGGATATCCTGCTTTCAATGGAACAGGTCCAGATCCACTCCTTTTGCGTGAAGAAAAGACGCCGGAAAAGGGGATGCAGATCGGGGATCCTTCTGAGAATCCGGAAGCAAGCGAACAAACTCCCAATGCCTTCCATTCTTTTGCTAACGTGCGATCGTTGGAAAATAAAATGGATTACCTACTATTAAGATTATCCTACCAACGGGACATTAAAAACTGTAACATCTTCTGTTTCACCGAGACGTGGCTGGACGAAGAAACGGACAATATAGAGCTGGCGGGATTTTCCATGCAACGGCAGAACAGAGATGCTACATCTGGTAAGAAGAGGGGTGGAGGTGTGTGTCTTTTTGTCAATAACAGCTGGTGCGCGATGTCTAATATCAAAGAAGTCTTGAGGTATTGCTCGCCTGAGGTAGAGTACCTTATGATCAGCTGTCGACCACACTATCTACCAAGAAAGGTCTCATCTGTATTTTTCGTAGCCGTCTATTTACCACCGCAAAGCGAAGCTGGCACGAAGACCGCTCTCAACCAACTCTATAAGGCCATAAGCGAAGAAGAAAATGCTCACCCAGAAGCGGCGCTCCTAGTGGTCAGGGACTTTAATGCAGGCAAACTTACATCAGTTTAAACAAATTTTTGGTCGTAGTGAATGGATTACTGTACCGTCATAACAGGGTTGACCTTTGGGTTGCTGAGCCAGCACCTACTCAGAACCCTGATGGTCATAGGGGTCGTGAGGAGCCAGGGGATCACAGGACGCCCGCTCCCTCGCCCATCAATACTCCCCTCAGTCAGTCAGATGACATGCCTGTGCGTGATCCTGCAGTCTTTGCAGAAAATGTGGCTGTCCCAGCCACCTAAAATACTTAATCTGTAGGTTTCCTCCTATAGATTCCTGACAGATTTTTTTTTTT
The DNA here is from genome assembly GCF_029448725.1 of Salvelinus fontinalis. Lineage (NCBI taxonomy): Eukaryota > Metazoa > Chordata > Actinopteri > Salmoniformes > Salmonidae > Salvelinus > Salvelinus fontinalis. The sequence goes on along the minus strand of NC_074670.1, from coordinate 27,077,315 downwards.
TAAATAAATGGGAAAAGTGAACAGACTATCAAAATGTGTTGTTTATTTTATACCTGAAAAAAAACGAAACTGTTCATGTTGGATATTATTACTAGGTTTGCTTTGTTAGTGTATTGACATCTCCTGTCCTATTTTATGAACGGGAAGATGTTATGGGTGTAAGTTGGCACGTTAATGCCATCTGTTGGTAAATGTTCGTTGCTGCAGCACAAGTGTTTTTACCAGTGTGCTTGATGTACCCGGATGTATTACAATGTGCTGAACAAGACTGGTTACTCGCATCATTGACTCCTTCTCGTCATTTAACATCCAAACAAATGCTGCTATGGCAATTAACTATTTGATCATGATTAACGACACTAACAAACACAATTTCTCACTCTCCCATTCCCTCTTTGTCATGTGTTGTTAAGTACAATAGGCTGATCATCCATAAATGCTGCGCTCTAACAGAACTTTGACCAATCTGAGTCATAACCCACTGGGCCTCACTGGTTGAATCAACGTTGTTTCCAAGCCATTTCAATTCATTTACGCTGAACCAATGTGGAATAGATGTTGAATTGATGTCAGAGCCCAGTGAGAAGCCACTGATCTGTATACACACAGCTGCTCTACTGGTGAGGGATGCTTGTTTGTGTCTCCATCACAGAGACAGGCCCAAGCCATGAGTCAGTCCCACGGATCGATACAAATTCAGGTTAGATCAGAGAAAACAGATAAAGGTTCAGAGGCTGGGATAGGTCAGCTTATTGATTGCAGACAAATTCACCCCAGACATCATCCTTGCCCCTACAAGCCAAGCGAATCACCTTCAGACTTTAAGCAAATTGAAAATGTAATTACTCTGACTGTCGAGAATCTTGCTTACCCCCTAATTTCAGGATTTCCTTTTACTATAAGTGTCAGCAGAGCGGCTCATACATTAAAATGTCTCTAGTGCACGCAGGTAGGAGCACTGTTAGAAAATGTGGACAGCAGCTAAATTCCAATAATCTGTTTGATTGTAACCAGATTATACTGTCCATCAGAGGTGGAAAAAGTATGCAATTGTCATACTTGAGTAAAAGTAAAGATAACTTAATATAAAATGACTCAAGTAAAGTGAAAGTAACCCAGTAAAATTCTACTTGAGTAAAAGTCTAAAGGTATCAGATTTTAAATGTACTTACAGTAAGTACAGTGGTGGAAAAAGTACTCAATTGTCATACTGGAGTAAAATTAGAGAGGTAAAGTAAATGCTACACATCAAATTCCTTATATTTAGCAAACCAGATGGCACAATTTCCTTTTGTATTACTTTTTTTGACAGCCATGGGCACACCTCAACACTCAGACATAATTTACAAAGGAAGCATTTATGAGCATTTATTTATTAAGCATTTATTTATGTTATTTTAGTGAGTCCAACAGATCAGAGGGATGACCAGGGACATTCTCTTGATAAGTGTGTAAATTTGGACCTTTTTCCTTTGCTGCTAAGCATTGACATTGTAACTAGTACTTTTGGGTGTCAGGGATAATGTATGGAGTGAAAAGTGCATAATTGTCTTTAGGAATGTAGTGAAGTAAAAGTAAAAGTAGTCAAAAAATGTAAATAGTAAAGTAAAATACAGATAATCCCCAAAAAAGTAGTACTTTAAATCATTTTTACTGAAGTACTTTACACGGCTGCTGTCTATTGTGTCTCAAATCATATTCTGAGGTCTATTTGCTTGATTGAGGTCTATTTGCTTGATTGCACACAACTCAGTGAGGCAGTGAAGCTCTCTTTAGAATCTGGCCTCATCAGTATTTGAGTGGTGTAGGTAGACAGCTAGACAGTCACGTGATTCTTTCACATGCCTCATTGTTCCAGTATCATTGGCCATGGCCCCCTGCTGTGGACCCCAGCCTACCACACACAGGCCCACGCTTTGCCAGCCAAACAACTAATACCATTCATAGGAAGATAGGAGTGCCACTGTGCTTAGTAGAGAGACCACATAGGGTAACCATGAGTGTCCACCAAAGTCTGCTAAATAGTTAGATACTGTTATACTTGCAACAGTGTTGTGATCCAGAATGTTATTTTGTCTTACAAACAATTTTACACCATTTAAGTTGCACACATGGAACTTGCTATGGTGTCAGTCTCGAAGGACAAGGTAAGAAATTCAAACAATTTGAAGAATAGTTATTGTATTTTATCCATGCTGAAGTTCTGGAGTTACTGGTTGTACAGTATATGTGCATGTAAGAGAGTGAGTGTTGAGAGAGAGAGAAAGCTAAAGAGAAAAAGAGAGAACAGAGAGAGCACACTGAATTGTATATTTAGATGAATATACAGATTACAACTTTAATTCACTAATAGTTTTGTGGACAGGCAAATAACAGCAAGCCTGGGGGACTATTTATAGTCCTGCTACAGGGAACCACCCAGACTGAGGTTGAAGCTGGTACTTTACTCTAAATGTGACCCTTTCCCTGAAAGACTAATGTCTAATTAAAAATCCACACAGCCAGTTATGACGTATATTGTTTAGATGGGGATTCTATGTAGATTCCAAACTATTACTTCCTGTGCGTTGACAATCATAGATCGCTGCTGTGTGGTTTCCTGATTTCCCTTCCTCCATTTCCTCTTTCTCACGCTTTCGCTCACACTCCTTATCCTCCCCAGGGGAAGGCCTCTTAGCCCCCTCCCCACACACACTCCGTAGCCCCTAACTCCCAGCTCATACAAGGCTGCAGTGGATGAGTCCTCTAACAAAATGGGTTGATGTGCTGGACAGTATAAAAGAGGAACTACTCTGTGTGTTGTTTGGGGAGGAGGGTAAGTGTGGGGGAGGAGAGCAAACAAGAAGTTCTGGCTCTTATCTCCTAGAGAGAGAAAGGGAGAGAGAGAGAAAGAGAGCAAGAGAGACAGCCATGACACAGACAAATCTGCTGAGATTCTTGGCTGCTGACGTGATGTATAAACCGTTATGAGGAGAGAAATTTTGCTGGGGGAAGTCTAGTTTACAGTATACTGCACAAACTTAATGGGGCCTTGAGGGGAGAGCACTGAGGGCATGGGGGGAGACCGGAAGTGTTGCCCAACATGAGGGAACTGTTTGAGGCAGTGCACATGGCAAAAACACATGTTTTGTATTCACTGGCCACACTTTCTCTATGGTATTTCACCATAAAGATGTGTTCTGTAGACATTCCATACACTATTTCATAGAGTCCCATATACCACTACTCCTAGAGAAGTGCGTAGCTGACTACAGCCCCAACCGCAGATCCTCCAGCCAGGAGAGAGACCTTTTAGAGAGTCGATCCTGAGTGCTGGGCTGCACCTGCTGCTGTGTGTCACTGAACAAATGTTTTAATGCTTTTTATCAGATTAGCCCACTTAAAGAGCAGCGGGCTGGTCGATGGTCCATTCCGACTGATGGGTAATAACATTATCCTGGGCTGGGATTGGCAGAGACAGCCAGGCAGAGCCATCCTGCCATTGATCCAGACCCTCCAGGGCCACTCTGATGCTGTCTACCATCAAATCACTCATTTGTTTATGAAATATTGATATTAGCTGCGATTTCTTCCTGAAGACGGGTAAACGTGGCTAGTAGGAGAAGAACATGTCTTTAAACAGGCCTTTGGATCTACTAGATAGGGTTTATTAGAATTCCTGAGCAGGTTAAAATATTAAATCCAACAAACCTGTTGCTGATTGTTCATTAATGTCTCCTAACATTAGGGGGCTCAGCCATTCTGTGCAAACAACATGATTGATTCCGTGTCCTGTCTCCTCAATGCTGATTGTCACAGAGTGGAAGTATATAGACATAGATTCCAATGGAAATGTCAGCCGTCGCTTCTATTCTATTTCATCTGTATCTAGGGGAGATTTGGAGATGGAAGACAGGGATCAATACTCTGACATTCAACAGTGCCACTGCTTAGCTACATGTGGTCCTGTTGAATTATAGGAATCTTTGAATACTTTATGAAAGTGAAAGTAAAAATCAAGATGTTTTGGAAAATGTCTTCAGATTAGGATTATGTTCTAGTTTTGAAAGGTTTAACATTTTTACCACGTATTGCAAATAATCTGGTATGAAAAATCAAACATGGTCATGCACAATATGTGGTAAAAACCCTCAAATGTTAATCTCTAACTGCTTTGAGACAGCTGCAGATTGTGGAGAATCAACATGCAAAATCTGTCATTCCGAGGGAGTCTTGGAGGAAGTCAATGAGAAGCCTGTTGATCTGTTTGTTGATCTGTTTGTTGATAGCGCCCTCTGTCTTCAGAGTAGCACCGGCTCCATGTCACCATACAACATTTCTCATTCATGATGGAGAAATCAGATGAACAAGGTAGCCTTGTCTCCTTCCCCACAAAGCAGACTCCCTCAATAGAGCAGGCTAGCAAGCAGAAGCTTTGATCGTTCCATATTGGCAGTTGGAATTGATGTGCTATCACAGGGAAAGCTCTATATGCAGGAGTAGAGCTCCATGGATCAATAGAAGTCACCCAGGAAAAGCCCACAGAACCACTAATGAATACAAGACGTTCCATGGGCTTATGCTGTATGGTTTATGTAATAAGAGCTGAACTAACCACCAACCTACAGTGATAAACAGACCATGGAGAGGGACAACATGGCTCCAATCCTGTATTTAAAAAAATAAAAACATAAACCCCCTCAGCCTATGAATTGAGACGTTGCAATTATTTCCATACTTATATACTATACTAGAGCATACTATGCTAGGCTGCATGAAGAGCAAAATGAAGTCCAGGGATGCCCTGTTAACCCCAATTTCCCGTTCTCCTGGGAGAAAGTTGGCAAAGTTGGCAAATTCAACCTTATGGCATTGTTTATCCTGTTGTGATGATGCATTTCACCAGTGGTCTGCAGGACAGGTTTTATGGTGTGTTTGAAGAGAAGTGCTCTTTAATGGTGAATATTTGACACACCCATCGGTCTGCAGCATTCTATCTCTTTTCAACACCACCTGTTTTTCAATGGTGGTAAATGTATGATCAATGAGACCCTTCTTATGGAACTCATACACTTGACTATGAAACTCAACCTTCAGAGAGGAGCAATGTTACCCTATTATGTCACCCTAATAAACAACAAGAAATCTCCTAACCCTTGTTTTCCTCACACATCCCTTAGACACATTAAGAGAGGATGCATGGAAGACAAGAGGATGATTAAAAAAGGTCTATTTCCTACTGCACTGTATGTTACATACTGCGCTCAATCAATGTTGACAGGCTTGATTTCCGATAGTGTAGCACTGAGGCTAAAGCCCTGGCAGAACCGTATAGCTACTCCACTGGCCAAGAAACGATGGCCGTTTCCACCGCTCTCCACCTCCAACACCGATAATGTGTGATTCCATCATGCTGATCCAAGCACTTTGGAGCTCGTCTTCAGGATATTAGCGCAGCCAAAGGTTATTCATAGACTATCAAACCAAAGCTGTGGACAGGAAACGCTGACTTATGTGCAAATATCAATTCAATTAGTAGGGGCCCCAGTGAGTGCGGGTGCACTAGCTTGCTTTAATGGCAATAGACGTCAACATGTTTACACAAGACAGGCAAGACACACATATATACATCTAATAACAGCTGATTTCAAAGCATAATGCCAAAGGTTGTTTTTATTATGACTGAATTAGTAGGAATTAGAAAGATTAGTCAATTAAACAACACTTCACATCCATGCTGTAACAACTGGCATAAATAATGTGTTCACAAACAGGCACAGCTCAGGAGGTAATACCCTTAAAGTTCTGTTACTGCAGCATGCCTGCTATGGGTTCAGAAGCAAGGATTTGAGTGTATTGTGAAGACAAGGCACAGTAGAGAACACTGCCAAGTTGTTTTCACGGATGGCAAAATAGCTTCCATGCTCTCTTTCATTGTAATGTAGGCCAGCCTGTGTCGTAGAGAGACAAAATGAGAGCACAGCTCACGAGTTGCAATCTCAGCAAAATCATCTCTGTGGAATTGTGGGCAGCAAGGTTATTCCTATTTGGCAGTAGGGTAAGATGCATTGAGTTAAGCTATTTAACTACGAGAGAGTATTGTGTAAAATGTGGTCATAAGTTATGGTAGGGGTTAGTCACTTATAATAAAATGCATATACAGTTCATTAAGTACTCTGCGAACACTGGACTATTGTAACACTGCCTCCAATTAGCAATACATTCAGATTTCTATACAGTGAATCTAATTGCCACCAAAGCTACTTGCTATACACAGTGCAATTTATTATGTAATGGCTAGGACAAAACCTCATCACCATTTCCTATAATTCCCCACATATCCTCTTTGAGTCGGTCAATTCAGAATTTAGAATAACCCTTCAGGTTGATTACATAATGATCCCTATTTGTCTGACTTGTTGCACCTCTATCCGCATCACTCTGAGTGTATGCACAGCGACACGTTCTTGTGCTTCTCCCAGTAGTGGCAGTCCTCAGGGAAGCTCCAGGTGGCCTCGCTCTCCTTATGGTGACTAACAGCATGCACCACAAACCCCGTCAGCTGCTTCTCCAGGACCCCCACCACGGCCTGGGCATCACCCTTCTTCCCCGGGCCCTCCATCAGTTGCCGGATGCAGTCGCGAGGCACTCGTTGGGGACTGGTGCTGTAGGAAACCACCAGGTTGGTATCGTTCACCTGCAGCACCTCAAACCAGTTCTGACCGGCCATGTGTTGGAAGTGGTCCCCGGCACGCCAGTTCCGATAGCTGCTGCCAGAGTGGTTGACCACTCGGACCGACCAGCTCACCCAGTCGTACTTCCTGGTGAGAAATTCCTGTACTTCCTGAGCAGTGTCCTGAAGATTGCGTTCCTCTTTTTCCTGGAGAAGACGCTGGGCGTCAAGGCAGGCCTGTTCAGGGAAGGCTGCTACGCAGGCCTCGATGCATGCCTTCATCTTTAGTTCCACTTCCTCGATTTTTCTGCTCCAGACGTGGATGGTTTCCTGCTCCTCATCGGGGCCCTTGGTGAGGGCACAGTGGCCCAGCAGGGCAATCAGGCCCAGGCAGAAGAGCTCCTTCATCCTCACACAGAAGTCCTCCAGTAGGCGCCTGTTCCTCGCCTCATACCTGAGACAGATGAAGAACCAACCACTCAGTTGTTATAAATAACAATAAAAGTAGTCATCCTATTTCCCATAATCACAAGTTAGCAATTCAAATTGATAACACAGGTGTTCTCGAACTAAAACACTCAACAAACACCATGCTCCCCAGGTACATAAAGGTCCATTTAGCATGGTTAAGAACACTTTACCTCTCCACCACCTCCAAGATGGACTCCCCAAAGCTGTTGGTGCCCATCAGAGCATCATACAGCACATACAGGTTCTTCTCCCCTCCGGTCTTGGAGAAGTGCTCCAGAAACAGTCTCTTCTTGACCTCCTGAAACTGTGGCTTGGCCTCCAGAATGTCCATGTACTTCCGGAACTGGTTCCTGATGTTCTCCTCCACCGAGAAGTACTGGGAATCCAGCCGGCCCTTCTTAATCTCACAATCAATGTCCTCCAGCTGGGTGGACAGTACGTCCAGCTTGTTCCTCACGGCCAGGAACTGCTCTTTGACATAGAAGACCTCTTTGCTCTGCACGTTGTCCAGGGCTAGTCGTAGGACAGGGGCGGCTGCCACACAGAGAGGGAATAGCTCGCCTACTGCGCTGGCCAACACCTCAGCCCCTCGCTCAAAACTCTCCATCACAGCCTCGATGGCCTCTTTCTTCTGGGCCACCACCTTCTCCAGAGGACTTGCCATGCTCTGGAGGGAGAATCAATAGGAAAGTTAAACTATGTGTCAATGCTTGGCATAGGTGTGCCGGTCTTCAGGAATCATACTCAAAATCTGGAGAGAAAAGCTGCACAGTAATCTAAAATAAAGTGGTTGAATGCCTTATAATAACAGTTAACGTTCAAATCCTTTATAATAACAGTTAACATTCAAATCCTTATTGGGGCGCAGGGTGTCAGTTTTCCCTACAGAGTAACACACTTGGACATTTACAAATAATATTGAGAACCTTGTTACAGAGCAAAACACACATTTATGGGCCACATCGCTATTAAATCTTAAAGGGGCAATCATCCATAGCACTGTTTGTGATTATTTATTTTTTCGTTACAAACGTTATCCCAGTGGGGTGTTTTTTGTTATGGTTTCTACTGCTGATTGCCCCTTTAATGATTGACAGTCAGTAAAAAGAAATACATAGAATATCATAATTAAATCAATAAAGTACTGTAGTCAGGCAGCAAGTGTAATCACTGGCCATGAATGCCACTATTTACAGACACGTTTCAGAGATGCTTGTATACAATAGCTGCATATTTATATGTCTGATATTGTCAAGGTCAAAGGTAAAAATCTGTATAATATTGAATGAGATGCAACATTGGCATGTAAAACAAATGTCAATCTAAAGCCAAAAGGGATGATACATTTATCATGTCATAAAATGACTGAAATAGACAGTGTGCGCAGCCCTTCACACTGGGTCTGTTTATGCCTAATTTGGTTTCAGAACCGACCAAACTCAAGCAATATATTTAAAAAATCCCCTAGCATCCCTTGTCTGCAAACTCTAGTAGGCTAGATTATTGCGTCCTTGGTCAGACCACAATCCGTAGAGGATGGACCGTCATACAGACACTGCGTCATTTTCAAATACATGATGTCCAATTAACCAAGCCTAAATAAATATTAGATGTGTTTTATTGGAATATCTTAGATTATGTTTCTGCCAACCGTCTGTGTTGTAATTTCCAATGTTTGAGAAAAAAAAAGAATAACAACATATAGCAAATTTTTATGTTGACTTTAATTTACTTCTACATTTGTATTACTCCAACTGTAATGAATAACTATTGCAGTTGGGTAGGTCGAATAATATAATAATGATTTGTTTTTATTCATGCCCATGTATGATGGAGACGCACTGTATGGGTACATTTACGCACGCATTTGGCTAAGCCCCGTGAGTAACATTGGGCACACCTTGCAGTCCTGACCCTTGTCTTGTTGTTCGAGAAACCCATTCCTCTCTTACAACAGCACAGCGTTTCTTTACCTGGTAATGGCTCGACTTGTCCTTCACGCCCGATCAGCCCCAACAGCTGCAGTTAAGATTTTTTTTCTTCAGTTTTCCCACAGCTCTCTTTTCACTGTGATGTAAAGGAGAGGTCCAAAAAGAGAGCAGGATTCACCGCCACGCATTTAATATCTGCAGTTTTATACGTAGAGACAAAGAGAGAGAGGGGGGAGATAGAGAGGGGGGGGGGGAGATAGAGAGAGGAGCGCACACTATGCGGTGGAATATCTTTGGATTCCCTCTCCCCTGTCTTAACCGCCAGTGCTTACATTTATATGATTTTGGTAAGCTCTTATGAGAGAGGGTAAGATAGATGTGACTGTGACTGACTGTAATTTTCACTGATTCTCAGGTACAGGCGTTTGGCTGAAGATCTTGGAAGAGACTATTGCGCACTTTGCGTGAAACAACCAGCTCTTGAAAATGGGTGCGGGATGTGCACACATTGTCTATTCTGAAATGGTTAAAACAATTCGGTATGTACAACACTTTTGTATAAATGTGTGATAGTGAGACATGTGTGATAGTGTGACATGTTTTAGCAGTTAAGACATCGATCGATGGGTGAGACGTCGATACCTTTTACCGAGCGCATCTCCCTACAGGGAAAGCTTTTATGTACTACCTATAGCAGATCAAATATTTTCTAAGCTAATCTTTTTTGTTTAACCAACATTGTATTCAGGAGTTTTCTTATTGAAATCCAATTAATGAAGTGTTGTATACAATTTGAGAATGTTCATGACTGTTTGAAGCTTTTTGACCTCATAATCATATTAATATTGTGCCATATTGTGCCTCTAATATTGTATAGGCTTATATGACAGTTCAATTACATTAATGAAATTGGTCAATTTTTACAGTTTTTTTTACAATGAATTGAAACAACTCCCTAGTGTCTAAAACAATTAATTGCATCAGTTTTATTTTCTCTCTCTCCCTCTCTCTCTCTCTCTCTCTCTGTGCGCGCCATAGAATTGGTGCGCGAGCGCGCCTCGCCTCTCCCCATTCCGGCATGATCAGAAACCATTACGCAAATCATTATTTATAAATCATTATAATCTGCATATAGATTTGGTTAATTCACAATTATAACTTTCTATTCATTGATATGTTATGAAACGGATGACATAACACAATTGAATTTAACGGCATTTAATTGCCATTTAATAAAACATATATCCTATTTTTCGGTGTCTTTAAAGCATGCAGCGGCCAGTCTCAAACGACGACTTCTGACTGATGCATAAAGGTGTGGGAGCTGCACATATCGGCCAACTGCACATGAAACAAGGGAATCCGACAAGTCGTGAAGTTATGCAGGTAAGACAATATCTTCTGTCTCAGACAATTGGCCTACTTGTCTTAATACATCTCAGTTTTGGTCAACCGACTCAGGGGAGGGGAGTGTGGGGGGAAACCTGTTTTTCTGGCTGACATGGGGACATACCACAGAGGAGTAGCTCATATCTGTGTGCGCTGTCTAGATGTCTCTTCTTTAACAGTGCAGTGGCCTAAAACGAAAGCAGACTTTTAAGTAAGCTTACTCTCATAGTAACATATTTTCCCAAATTAATGTATTTTTCATTTAGACCCACCATGACGCTTATCAAAACGGCCCATAGGCCTATACATTGACTTTGTAATACAGTTTGGTATACACCAGGCCCTCTGGTGGAAATATACAGTACACTCTTAGAAAAAAGGGTTATTTGGCTGTCCCCATAGGAGAACCCTTTTGGGTTCCATGTAGAATCCTCTGTAGAAAGGGTTCTACATGAAACCCAAATAGGTTCTACCTGGAAACAAGCATCTTCACGCAAAAGCATCTGCTGGCAACAAGAAAATGTCATTCACTAATACATTATAATGATTTATTATAACGATGTTATAACTACTTATGAGTTATGACAGCTAATAGCAAATATTAAAATGCACTTTATCATTAGGTATTAAATTCACTTATATGGCATGTGTGTTGGTGCCTACAGTAGCAGTGTTACCAAATGTTTAGTTATCAGGATTCCAAGTCTATTCTGACACCTAGAGGTATGAAATTATATTACAGCAGGGATCTCCTACCCTGTTCCTGGAGAGCTACCCTCCTGTAGGTTTTCACTCAAACCCCAGTTGTAACTTATCAACTAGCTAATTATTAGAATCAGGTGTGCTAGATTAGGGTTGGAGTGAAAACCTGCAGGTATGTAGCTCTCCAGGAACAGGGATGGAGAGCCATGTACTACAGTCACTACCCGATTGGCTTTTTGCAACACATGGGCCAATCCCAAAAGGACCCTATACATTTATTTTAATTTGACCTTTATTTAAATAGGCAAATCAGTTATGAACAAATTCTTATTTTCAATGACGGCCTAGGAACATACAGTTGAAGTCAGAAGTATACATACACTTAGGTTGGAGTCATTAAAACTTGTTTTTCAACCACTCCACAAATATCTTGTTAACAAATTATAGTTTTGGCAAGTCGGTTAGGACATCTACTTTGTGCATGACACAAGTCATTTTTTTCCAACAATTGTTTACAGACAGATTATGTCACTTATAATTCACTGTATCACAATTGCAGTGGGTCAGAAGTATATATACACTAAGTTGACTGTGCTTTTAAACAGCTTGGAAAATTCCAGAAAATATCATGGCTTTAGAAACTTCTTATAGGCTAATTGACATCATTTGAGTCAACTAGAGGTGTACCTGTGGATGTATTTCAAGGCCTACCTTCAAACTCAGTGCCTCTTTGCTTGACATCATGGGGAAAAAAAAAAAAAAAATCAGCCAAGACCTCAAAAAGAAATGTAGACCTCCACAAGTCTGGTTCATCCTTGGGAGCAGTTTCCAAATGCCTGAAGGTACCACGTTCATCTGTACAAAAAATAGTACGCAAGTATAAACACCATGGGACCACGCAGCCATCATACCGCTCAGGAAGGAGACGCGTTCCGTCTCCTAGAGATGAACGTACTTTGGTGTGAAAAGTGCAAATCAATCCCAGAACAACAGCAAAGGACCTTGTGAAGATGCTGGATGAAACAGGTACAAAAGTATCTATATCCACAGTAAAACGAGTCCTATATCGACATAACCGAAAGACTGCTCAGCTGGAAAAAGCCACTGCTCCAAAACTGCCATAAAAAAGTTTTTTTTTTAATAATTAAAAAAATAAAACAAAAATAGAATGGTTTGACCATAATGACCATCGTTATGTTTGGAGGAAAAAGGGGGAGGCTTGCAACCCAAAGAACACCATCCCAACCGTGAAGCACAGCGGTGGCAGCATCATGTTGTGCCGGTGCTTTGCTGAAGGAGGGACTGGTGCACTTCACAAAATAGATGTCATCATGAAAAATGAGCAAAAAAGACTGTATAAAATAAGTAATACAAATACTGAGCTACTGTGCCTATAGAAAGTCTACCCTCCCTTTAACTTTTTTCACTAGAGATCTACATAATCTACTCCACATTTTCCAAGTGAAAGAAAGTTATACAAAAACATTTTTAAATAATAATAATAATACAGAAATATCATAATTGGATCATGTGTATTTTGCATTAAAATGTGTGTAATTGTCCTACAGAAAATAAATCCCAGGGTTTTCAAAAGACTGAGGGGAATTATTTTGATCCTAACAAACTCCCCAGTCTCTGCCGGTGACAACCATACCCATAACATGATGCTGCCACTACAATATTTTAAAATACAAAGGGATCAACAACATTGCAGTCACTCCATATTACTGGCGTGTATGACAAAGGGGGAAAAAGAAGCCTGTGTTAAAAAAATCCACTCCAAATCATCCATTCTGTTTGCAACAAGGCCGTTAAGTAATACTGCAAGACAAAAACAGAAAATATCAACTTTTTGGCCAAAATTCAAAACTACATTGTGGTGGCAGCATTACATTGTGGTTATGCTTGTCATCGGCAGGGACTGGTGAGTATGTCAGGATCAAAATAAATATTAATGGAGCAAAACCAAGGTAAAAAGTTCGAGAAAACCCTGCCTCAATTTTCTGAAAACCTAACCCTGGGATAGGGTTTTATTTTTCAGTGAGACAATTACACACATTTTAATGCCAAAGACACACCAGAATGGCTTTCCAAGAGTTGTACCTGAGTGGTCTAGTTTCAGTCCTGACTTAAATTTGCATGAAAATCAGAGACAATATTTGAATATTGATGTCCATCAATGATTCCCAACCAAATGTAATGAGCTTGAGCAATTTTGATAAAAACAATGGATATATGTTGCCCTAAGAGTTATACAAATTTGATGGAATCTTATTCCAGATGATTCACAGCTGTAATGGCTGACAAAGGTGATTCCACCAAGTATTAACTAAGCGGGGTGGAGACTTATCCAATTATGATATTTCAGTTTATTTTGTATTTGTATAGAAACATTTCTATAACCTTCTTTCACTTTGAAAATGTGGAGTAGGTTGTGTAGATCTGTAGATTTAAAAAAAAAATGTAATCCCTTTTTAGTTAAAATTTTAAGGCAGCAAAATTGAAGAGGGTGTAGACTATATTGCATGCTCAAAAACATTTGTCAATTATTCTTTTATACTAATACAATTGCTCAGAGAACGAGATTTTGTTTAACAAGTCTCAAAAGATAGGGTTAAAAATGATATATTTTTGCACCTGTTTTCAATACTCTAGCAGCCTCCCTTTGCCACGGTAACTACACTGAGCCTTTATTAAATTGTATTATTTATTGTATAGACTTTTTTATCAAGGGTGCCAAAAATCATGGACCTGACTGTATGTATTGCCCCTCATCATCATTTTGAGAAAAACCAAGTTAAAATGATAATACTATTGTGAATGCCTCAAGATATTTGAATGCATAAAATCAATCTAATACAAGTGATATTTTACATTCAGTCTTTATTGATAGTGCTGCATAGTACAACCAGCCAACAAAGAACATAACAAAAAATAGGCTATGAAGTTTAGATGAGGAGCATATATTTTCAGAAAGCCCTAAAGTGGTAAATATATTCCCATCTATTAATTTTAACAATACAGAATTATAACTATTTAACAGCCATACATCTCGGTTGAAACAAAATGAAAGACAGGGACTGGTACCACAGAATAGCCATTCCATTGAATATAGGGTTATGAAACATAGATATGGAGAGCTCTCTTGGATCTGTGTGAGTATAGACATGGCATCAGTAACACTGGAAATCTGAGTAGAGGGGTTAATAGCACAGAAGAGATCAAATCAAACTGCAGTCCTTTAGAGCACAAAGAACAAATGAAGTAAAGAACAGAAAACATAACTTTGCGAACCCTTTCTTAGGCAAAGACACAGTAAGGGGACACGGAACATGGACCACAGTGTAAGAAGAGACACTGTCGGTCAGTCATGAGAGAATTCCTATCAAAATAAAAACTACTATGGAAAATTAAGATATATAAAATCCCGAAAACATATACAAAACATCCCCATAATGTATTTGAGTATTTTTTTTAATCTCTTACATTACTTTTGGTGTAAATTGCTTCAAAATATGAAAATAATATAATAGATTAAGTAAAAAGAAAGGGGGTCACAGAGGAAAGATAATTCCCCATAAATTTAATTATTTAGGGTGTGTTCGTAATTTGCGCGCTCTGGGCCTTCATACATTTTGAGTGTTGTCAGATTCTCCGTTTGTATATTCAGAGCGTTTCGCTCTTGGAGCGTTTAGAGGGCACAATGGACGCTCTGGCCGGGGAGTAGGGTTGATCTGAGCGTTCTGACCTCACAACGGCAGTCAAGCACCTAAGCTAACTGGCTAAAGTTGGCTAGCTTGCTAGCTACTTCAAGACACAAATGAGAGAACACCTCACTCGTGTTGTCTAGAGTTTTGGTGACTAACTGTGCTGCTGGCAACAATTTAAATACGTTTTCTTTGCAGATGTTTATTGACACCGGTCATATTCAACGGGTGTTGCGTGTTCGAAAATTAATCAGTTATTCTGCGCTCTGACACACTCAGACTGCTCTGAAATCATAGTAGATGGCCAGAGTGAATTTATGAACGCACCCTTGGTAAAAACAAACACATTTTTTTTGCTAATACTTAATTTATCCGAGATACAAGAGAACCAATAAGAGAGGAAGAACTTAAAGCTAATGTATACTTTGACCTTTTGTATTGTTGTGCGATTAGTTGTCACGTTCACGTATAGTTTAGTGTAGTCACTGCACTTGGTTGGCTTACATCACACCCACCATAATGTAGTGTGTTCATGAAAACAAACAAACACCAAACAACATGGTTGAAAAAGAAACAGTAGTGTTTTTGGACAGTATAGTAGGCCGGTTTTGGTAGTAAATTAAAACAGGCTACAAGTGTTTAGTGTTAGTTACAGTATGATTATCATTCCACTGACTTCATTTTCCGGGCCAAAGCGCTTTGACAGACAGTCGAGTGTTTTTGTTGAATAATTATGGAAGCAACATAATGCTAGTGTTGTGTGTGTGGGGGGTTAACTATAGGATCCCCGCCAAAAATACATTCTTAGATAACTTTGGATATTTGTTCTAAGTTAGATTTTGGTTAAGTTAGATTTTACAGTGCATTATTTAGCAATCGTTTTTTTAATGCTATTTCCAATTAAATGCTAAATAACAGTTAATTTAGCTGCAGATATATAGTTACAAAGGACCTACAGTAATAAGTAAAGTAATACCAGTTAACCCACTGTAAAGTCAATTGTTTTTGTATTTAGGCAATTGGCATGCTATGTTAATAGTGTCCACAGTATAGGTAATGTTTTTTTTTTTACTGAAAGTGCTAGGTTGCATCAGTGGCACTATTAGAATTGCATGGAGTATATATCTGTTCAAATTGATACCCATTATGGTGAATCTTACATTCATGCAACAGAATGAGCCTGTTCTCTGTGTCTCCCTCTAAATCACCAGCAAATACCAGCGAGAACACATTTTTCAAAAGTGCTGAATATTGTCAGACATTAAAACCACTCCATCTTACTCTTTAGAAGATAGGAATGGCATAATTAAATCTAATTGAGAGCCAGTCCAAATGTTGATCGTCAGACCGCTGTGTATGCAGGTTTCCATATCAACATGCACGTATTATATAGGTCTGTTCATTGACTACTGCTGTGGATGAGGCAAATAACTAACTGTTTTCATTCAATTTACTTACCTCTAACTCATAGATACCAACAGTGAATAGCCATGTGATCATTAAAGAATAATGAATTCACATCACATGAGGCTGATGAGGGGAGAAGGGCTCATTATAATGGCCAGAACTGAGCATATGGAATGGCAAACACCTGGAAACTGTGTTTGATGTATTGGATACCATTCCACTAATTCTGCTCCAGTCATTACCACGGGCCCGTCCTCCCCAGTTAAGGTGCCACCAACCTCCTATGATCCACATTGATAGTCAATTAACTGGTTGAATAAATAGAGACGTTGTATACACAGCTGTCCTGGAGTAAGGAGAAAAGTGATGGGGGGGGGGGGGGGGTTCCTAGAGGGAATGTGGAGAGAGTCCTACATATGGAGGATAAGTAGCAGCCTCTACACCTCCTTCTCCTCCTCTTCTTCACTTGCATTTCCGGAGGGCCTCCTGCATCCTCTCCTGCACGTGCTCCATCTTCTCGGTCCACTCGTCGCTGATGCCCTCCTCGTCGTCTCCGATGACAGCGGCGTAACCCATGAGGGCGATCAGGCCGATGCAGAAGAGGTATGTGAGGCGCGTGCACAGGTTCTCCATGGTGCGGCGGTCGCCCTGCGAGTGCTTCAGGTACACCTCCAGGATGGGCCGGCTGAACAGCTTGGGCTTGCCCACCACACCCTCGTAGAGTGTGTGCAGGTTCTGGTCGCCTAGGTCGTTGGAGTAGCTCTTCTCGAAGTCGTCCTTCTTGCGCTCACAGTGCTCGGGCCGTGCCTCCACCATCTCCATGAACTTGCGGAACTGGTTGCGCAGGTTTTCCTCCACACGGCAGTACTGACCGTCCAGCGTCTCCTTCTTGATCTGTAGCAGGGCGCCGCGGTTCTGCTGGGACAGCTGGTCCAGGGCACGGTTGACTGAGCCAAACTCGCGCTTCAGTGTCTGGATGTCCTCATCATCCACGTGGTGCAGCACCACTCGGATTAGAGAGCCGGCCACGCCAAAAATGGGGTTGACCACAGCCGCAGCAGATGAGATGGTGGCCACACACTGCAGCACCTTCACCAGGCCCTGTTTCAGCTTGGCCCGGTCCTCCACGATCTCCATCTCCGACATGATGGCAAGCAGGGGGTCACGACACAGAAGTCAAAACCAGGTAGGGCTTGAAAGGGTTGGGGAGGATGGTAGCTTCTGATTGAGAGACAGGAGTCTAGGAGAAAGAGAGAGAGTAGAGCAATCTATTGACAAGTTCTTAAAAAAAGAAAAGTCAATGTTTTAAACTCTAAGTGTTACATTTAAGACAAAAAAGTATCTATTGTTCCACACTACACAGAGTTAATGTTAGCTTTTTTTAGAGGCGGCAGGTAGCCTAGTGGTTAGAGTGTTGGGCCAGTAACCGAAAGGTTGCTGGATCAAATCCCAAAGCTGACAAGGTAAAATAAATCT
This sequence comes from Salvelinus fontinalis, assembly GCF_029448725.1. NCBI lineage: Eukaryota > Metazoa > Chordata > Actinopteri > Salmoniformes > Salmonidae > Salvelinus > Salvelinus fontinalis. The sequence continues at coordinate 27,059,580 of NC_074670.1, read as the reverse complement.
GTTGTTCTGCCCCTGAACAAGGAAATTCCCCGGTAGGTCGTAATTGTAAAAAATAATGTGTTCTTAACCGACTTGCCTAGTTAAATTAAACACTCACTGAAGTTCTGTAAATAGTTTGAAATGAACACTAGCCAACACGGTTGAAAATCAACTTCATCAGTATGTTGTACGCTTTGTAACATTCTCTGTGTAAGTGTTTTGAACCTAATAAAGTGGACTATATTTTATCACCATTGGTGATTACATAACTCCATGTAAGAGCATAAAATTAATAACAATTAATAACAAGTGCAAAAAAGCATTTATTTAGAAAAAGTCAAGAAGCAAAAGTACACTTAATCGAAGGTTACCATAAAGTATGCATTCAGACTCATTTCTGAAAATAAATGACAGTCGGCAGTGGTAAATAGAAAACATGAGGGCTGAAGTGCAACACTGATCATAGCAAAATATTATACAATCTAGATTTAATCCATTCCATTCATTGACAAAGAATATCGCCCACCACCCAAAAGGAGATTACTTTTCTTTTTAAATTGAGGGAAGAGGTCTAGACTCCAAACAGCTTTTAACCTTACAGGGATACTTCTGGATGTTGCCAGTGAGGCCCTTTATCTACTTCCCCAGAGTTAGATGACTCGCAGATACCCATAAACTTCCAGTCATTGCGCTAATGCTAGTTAGCAGTGACTCACAAAACTACCTCTAACTTCCTTCATACTGGACACAGACATAAAAATGATACCCATGAGTTCATCTGACTCTGGTGAAGTAGATAAAGGGCCTCATTGCCAAAATCCCAAAGTATCCCTTTAAAGCCCTCATATGGACACCCGACCCTGGGAGTGGATGAGGATCAGTTCCCCTCACACTGGGCCAGCGCCTCATCCATCTTGGCCTGAATTTTCTTCACCCTGGGGGCCCATTTCTCCCTGACTTCAACCTCATCATCCTCTGTGACCACCGTATATGCCATTAGTGTCATCAGGCCCATGCGAAAGACATTAGACAGTTGGGAACACTTTTTCTCCATGACGTCTCGGTTTTGCTTGTAGTGCTCTAGGTACACCTCCAGCAAACCCCTTTGTTCAAAAGTTTTATTCTCTTTTACGACACTGCTGTAGTATGTGTCTAGAGCAAGGGTATCCTTGTCTCTCTCATAGACTTCCTGGAAATCTTTCATGTAGCGCTCTCTTCCCTCAGGGTGGTTTTTGAACTGTTCCACCATGGTGTTGAGGGCGGTGTACTGGTGCTTGATATACTCCTCATACTTGCTGTACTTCTCATTGACCTCGTTCAGGTGAATCTGCTTCAGAATCTGCTGGTTTGTCTTGGAGATGCTTTCCAGCTTGGCGTGGATGTGGCCCAATTGTTGGGTGTCCAGGTCTTGGGTGAGGTCTTTGGCGACCAGGTTCTTTGTCACCTTCACCACTGCAGTGACTATGTCGAAGAGTGGGTTGATGGTGGCGGAGAAGGAGCAGACTTTCTCCATGGCTTGTAGGATTATGACCACTGTCTCCTTGTTCATAGCTGCTGCTACACATACGACTTCACTGTCGTCCTAGAGAGAGAAGAGAGTATTTTAGTATTTACATCGCTCATGTCTGCAAGTAGTGCCAACTTTATTGCATTTCAATCATGTGGGGTGATTTGCTTTGACTTTTATTCAGAATATTCACAAAGCAGCCTCGTGAATCTTTGACAAACTTTTTAGTGTGTACGCACATTCTGCAACTGCATCTGGAATTTAGCTGAATAATAATAGAATATTGTCATACACCTGAAGAACAGATTACAGTCTGCTCTTTGAACATCGGCTGACTCTCTACAACATTGGGACACAACATTATGCCCCTTATTTTTAACAAACAGAACATTAAAAGTATTCTGCTGCAGCCAATGGTTGCTGTCCAGTTCTGAAACTGGAGTTTAAAATACCATGTATGTCACACATTAGATGGAAATGTTAGTTAAATAGTCTTCTCAGAGTATTTTTTAACTAGGCAAGTCAGTTAAGAACAAATTCTTATTTTCAATGATGGCCTAGGAACACTGGGTTAACTGCCTGTTCAGGAGCAGAACAACAGATTTGTACCTTGTCAGCTCGGGGATTTGAACTTGCAACCTTTCGATTACTAGTCCAACACTCTAACCACTAGGCAACCCTACCGCCCCATTGAGGAATGTACCATTTTTTATGTAATCATTGGAAGGGATTACGTCTTTTGATATCAGTGCGATCTACAACTAGAATTATTCAATCTGAAATTGTGACCAAAAAAAACATGTTATTGTGCTAGATAAATTCAATGTCCATTGATTTAATCTAAAATTATGATTAGTAATCGAATCTTACCTGAGTCAAGTCGGAAGCTGTTCCCCTCCTGGTTCTGTAGTAGTACTCTTGGTAATTGTGGTTCTGTAGTGGTAGTAGTAATAGTTGTAGTGGTCTTGGTATTGTGGCTCTGTTGTCTCTGAACTAGCAGCCTTTACATCCATCTGTAAGACCTTGGCCAGTCCTCCGTGCCATGTAAGGGCAGGGTGTAGGAGTGGCTCATGCATACACAATGCTGATTGGGTTACGGGGAAAAGGCTACTCTTCAATCCACTTTTGATTGGTTCACTATCCCACGGCTGCAGTGTTGAGTGATGCCAACTTCCATGGAAATCTTTCATTAATGTGAATGGAACTAGAGGAATGAGGAGTGACAATGACAAAGTGCTAAAAGATTTTTGAAATATTTTGTGGTTTTCTTTGGCTGTGTCTTCAGAAGGTTTACATGGAAATTATCTAGAAAGTTATGATGCAACTGCACACACAAAGATCTACTGAGATGAGGGTGTCCATGGTTGCTGTTTCGAGACAGCTTCTAATGTAGCACTTGGAGATATGTAAAACTTACTCCTCACCCTGGAGTCTCCCCACTTTGTGCCACCATATAGCTAGCTTTTTGTGTGGCGTGACTGGTAAGACGCTTCGGGAGGGCGGTCACATGTGCTAGAAAACAAGAGGTCCTGGGTTTGAGCCTCTGTGTGAGCCGAATCAGGAGGAAGTGGTACTCGCTAAGCAAGAAGCGTGACATCCATTATACTAACGCCAGTACCACAGCTGTCGTGCAACTGATACCCATTGTCAGCTAAGGGGTGCACAGAGCTATAGCAACAGCTAAAATAAAACTGTACACATTGCAGTAAAGTTACGTAAAACAGAAATATATGTAAAATTGTGACCGCTTTAATCAAAGTGGAGGTGATATGTAGGCTACATTAAGAAGTGTCAGAGCCTTTGTATCATTGTTGTGAATAAAATATCTAAGTAAAATGTTGTATCTTTAAAATTCTGTATTTGTATCTGTTGACAGGTGAGTGGATGAATTGTAATGGCTAGCTCCTGGTCTGTGACTCAGATGCCTATAGTGTCCCTTCAATTTCCAGATGATATTGGACAGCAGTGAAGGTGTTAATCGCCATCTCTGTTAGTGAAAGCTAAATCAGTGTGCCGCTAACAGCTTTGCTTCCTCCACTGTCCCTGCGTCCCCTTACTGGGCTCAAACCAGTGGTGGTCTAATCGCAAACACACGTGACCGCCACACGTGACCGCCCTCATTGACAACTTCCTAACCAGTTGCTCTATATAAAATGATCCGATACGATAGCACCATTGGCGACATTTAAGCTAGTTGTGTGGAATAAGCTTATGTCACTTTCTTACCTCCGTTACATTAGCATAGCAGCCCTCCTTTCAGTATTTCAGCACAAGACCGATGTGAATGTGCCTTTATGGAGGGGACTGGTCGCTCCAGTGAGGAAGTCATACCTTTTGAGTGGTAGTTAGAAGCAATGGACGCTAACAGCCACTGGGCGGGACACAGTCATACAGAGAAGCAGGTAGAATATCTGAGCTCAGTTTTGGTGAAAGAGAAACCTGTTGTGGGCCAGCACGGTTGACTTATACTGTAGTGTACTACATACAATACACTATACGATGCCAGATGATACAACTGCACACAAAAAGCTACTGGAATGAGGGTGTTCACAGCTGCCCTCAACCGTACCACAGCTATCGAGCAACTGACACCCAGAATTGTAGCAACAAACAAAATAAGTTTCCATAAAACACACTTATTATTTGACAGAAATGTAGGTAAAATAGTGAAAGCTGTAATCAAAGCGGAGTATGTAGGCTATATTAAGAAGTGTCAGACAGAGCCTTTGTATTATCCATGTGAGTAAAATATCTAAGTAAAATGATCTGAGTAAAATTTGTAAAGAAGTATTTGTAGCCGTTGACAAGTGAGTGGAGGAATTGTAATTGCTTACGTTGGAGGGTTTGACAAGCTCCTGGACTGCGACTTCGTGCTCTGATCGATGTGACGCCTAAAGAAAAGACAACATCCATCAAGATTTGGGGAAAATATGACTGCATCTGTGCACAGCTAATAGTGTTCTTTCAATTTCTAGATGAGATTAGACAGCATTTCTCTCTACAGCCTTTCATGCAGTTTTTAACAGGGGATCACATTGCCTACTACACAAGGACATTGTATTTGTCAGTGAAGGAGTTAACAGCTATCTCTGTTAGCATAGCAGCCCCCCGTTCAACACTTCAGCACCACGCTGCTTTGAATGTGCCTCTATGGAAAAGAATGATCGCTCCAGAGTAGCCGTGATATCAGTGCTAGTAGGTGGAATGTGGAAGTAGAAGTGGTGGTCAGAACCAATGGAAGCTAACAGACACTGGGCAGGACCGAGTCATACAGAGAAGCAGAGACGACAACAGACTGAGCTTAATCTTGGTGGAAGAGAAACCTGTACTATGGCAACACAGTTGCTTAAACTGTTGTGTACTACATCAAAGACACTACTTTACATGAAGTGAAATAATTTCACAGTGCTAATTTAACCTGCATGAGTGAGAGTGATGGACCTTTTCAAAGAGTGGCAGTTGTTTCCAAAGGTGTACCTAGATCACTGCGACTGAAACTGAGGTGGCTTTAAGGTAAAATGCTGGGTCATCTCTTCCACATGTTTGAAATACAAATACAAAATATGTTGTTTTTTGTTTTTAGCTGTGTTTTTCTTCAGGTGTGGGTTTACATGGACATGATCTTGAAAGTTCTTATATGATGCCACATGATGCACACAAAGACCTACTGAGATGAGGGTGTTCATGGTTGCGTTTCTGTTTTACAGCTACTAACAACAGTCACACAGCTGTCGTGCAACTGACTCCCATTGTCAGCTGTTTCTAAGGAGCGCACAGAAGAGATGTAGCCAAAATAATATGGGGGGGGGGGGGGGCTACTCTTCAAACCACTTTTTGCTGGATCACATGGCTACTGCTGCAGTAGAACATACAGTAGCTACAAACCAAAACAGAAGTCTAAAATCTGGAGTAGCAGTGGCATTTGGCAGTGAAGGAGTTAACAATTTTCTCTTTAAGCATAGCAGCCCTCTGTTCAGCACTTCAGCACCAGGCCGAGTTGAATGTGCCTCTATGGAAGAGACTGATAGCTCCAGTGTAGCTGCGATAGCAACGCTAGCAGGCTAAATGAGGAAATCTTGCCCTTCGAGTGGTAGTTAGTGCGCTAACAGCCACTGGGTGGGACACTGAGTCATACAGAGAAGCAGAGAAGACAGACTGAGCTCAATATTGGTGGAAGAGAAACCTGTTTTAGGGCAGGATGGTTGACATAACTATAGTACTACATCAAAGACATTACTGTACATGAAGTTAGATCATTTCACCGTGTTCTAGTGGAGGAATTCAGAGGCTAAATTAACTTATATGAGTTGAGGATTAATGTCTGAGAAGTGATTTCTCATTCTTCACAGTGGTACTTGTGCTCATGTTCAAATATGTTACAGAAACACGTAATTGTAGTCTAAGGTGTTTTTGAAAAAGCACAGCCTTAATGTACCAAAGTCACGAGTTGAATTTGACAGATATCAGACTGAGAGCGGTGTCAAAGTGAGAGCCTGCTCATAATCTCTCTTTTAGTCTCTCACCTCATTGAGTGCAAATGACAGGATAGGAATGCCTGCTGAGACCACAGCCACTAAAAACATGCACCCCAGTTGTGGGATTACAACAGTGGCTAAATGTACATGGGTTCTGGCAGACGTTCACCCACATGTACAGGCGGAGACAAGGGTTTATCAAGAATTGAGGCACTGCACACCATAGTGTGAGGAATACCCAGGTTGCCTGTTTGTCTTTGTTCCCACTCACTCTTGTGCCTGAATCTACCAGAGGGGGCAGTAAATGTACATATTTTTATGGGGGAAAAAACTCAGTCAGTTTTCAGCACCAACTATATGGACTGCGTAGCAATGTCTCTCCAGAGCACGTTTTAACCCTTTACATTCAGGCAAATATTAGTTAGTGGGTTTGGATAGGATGCTATTTAAATTCATATGGGGGAAAGAAGGCACTTGAAAAGAAGCAAATGGGGAGATAGCAGCTTAAAGAAATCTGATTAAAAGCCCAGTTTTCATGAGAATATGATCTGGCTTCCGGTGCCCCTTACCACACCGGTGAGACAACATATGTCACTTTCTGAGATCTGAAATATATCTATGGATACAATTTCTAATTCATTTGGGTAATTATTTCTCTTTTGGTGTCTTTCCCTTTACAGATAACACCGCATCCGAGAAAGAATTTGTTACCCATCACCCCTGACTCAACCCAATACGGCTTTGAAAAGTAGGTCATGAAAGGGTTAATTGTTTTCTTTAACCCGGGGGCCATTTTTTTTTACTTCTAAAACTACAAAAGCAGCAAAGAATTAAGTAAATTAAGAAACATAAAACACTATTACAGACATTTTCACATTAATACTCTGTCTATCATCATCACAGAAATGCAAGCAAGCGGCAATGTAATTTAACCCTTTGTGCAAATGAAGCCTGTGCTTAACTGTTCCTCCCAATTGAATGCTTTATAACTGGTGGTTTCAATTCTACCCATCCCATAGTAAACTGTTTCTACACAGTATAAAAGTGTATGCATGGAAAAGTTGATGTATATGGGCTGTCAACCTAATATGTTATTTCAGGGAAAGAGCTGACCAGGCCCCACGGCAGTTAAACTAACGTCTCCCTTTCTGGTTAACCGATCACCACTGTGCTACTGTATAGCTGAGCCTTCAGAGATTCAGAACATTGCAGCACTCCCTGTTTGAAGCAGTTAGTCTAGGCCCATGTCCTGTAGCCTCAAATACCACCATTATTTCCAAAATAATTAACTTAATTCTAAGTTAAAGCTGGTAATTTGTATTCAAACAACACATTTTGCCTGAGCATGAATGCAAACAAAGCTGTTGCGATGGTGCTTCAATCAGGAAGTGGGCAGTTACTCTCACCACTCTCCCTACAGTGGAGCGGCCATCTTTACAGCTCTCTAAAAAAGCACATAGCAGAGCAAGCTAACAAAATTCTACATGTTATCTCACACTAAAATCTTTACAAAGTTTACCATTTGCATGTTTCCTCTTTATTTGAATAATTTTCTGTCTCTTATTGTTCAATCATGACAGCTTCCCATCTTTCTTTACAGAGCACAGCCTGTGAGGCAGTTTGGGCACTTCCCTTTGGACAACAGCCCTGAGACCAATATAAATCTGACAATAACTGACTAATTAACACAATAGACAACAATACAGTTTCTTCCGGAGTTTTACTGACTTTGTGAGTACTAAATCCAACCAACATCTCCTCTGCAGTAGCATAGAGCCAGCAAGCTCCCTTCCTTTCCCAGCTATGGCTCCCCCTAGCCGTGCTTCCATATTTCCTTGTTTATGCACAGCATAATGGCCTGACCCTCCCTTCTCTATAACATTATACAGACACCACCTAGCACCTGAAAACCTCAATTTTTCTGGATATATTTTGAGATTAGAGTCTCAATATACCCCATATTCATCCAATGGCACCCTAACCATAGTGGAACATAGCTTTTCTTACCTTTACAAAGGGCCTCTCTCTATACCTCTCTCTCTCCAAAGTCCCAACCTCGATAGCCTCCTTCTTCTTCCCAGAAATCCCTGCAAAAGGGGCACTTCCATGTAAGTTGAATGTGTAGGGGTGCTCATTTTGGACTCAACCATTACTGTAAAATACAGAAGTCCCCAGATGCTCAGTAAGGGCCTATTTGGGTACATAGTCCCACAGGCACCAACATGTCCCTTTCAAACGGTATGCCACTGGCCCTATAGCAAATAACCCTCCCCTAACTCCCTCTGTCCTCCCCCCCAATGGCTTTCACATCATATGGCCCATCCACCAGTCATACAGCCAGTACTGAGAAGCAATTGTCACTTGCTGCACAAATGAGCTCTCAGAGAGTTTACACTGGGTTTTTGTGGATACACCATGCCTTGGGGCCTCTTAGAGTGGCCCAAAATCATTGCTAGGGGGTATTTTGGACACACAGAGACCCCGTTTTATTGAAACAGACCATTTGAATGCAGAGGAAAATATTATGGTGTGAATATGATGCAATCAAGCAAAAAGAGAGCATTGTCTCCAAGTGTCCCTCTCCAAAAGTGCAGAGATGTATCCACTGGGACAAGGAGCTTTCCACTCACACAATGAGAAGGTAATTAAGCTCCTGAAGTTTAAAATGTAATTTTTATGAATGTTTTTCTTCATATATTACTAAACAAATCATCATTTTAAGGGGTGGCGGATGACAAATGCCAATTTTGGCGTCCGTGCTTTGAAGCCCAACAGGTAAGCTCACTAATTGACAGGACACATTGCAGTGCATAAGGTAAGGACTTCAATCTTGTTCAAAACTATATGTATATATTTAAATAAAATATTTATTTAAAATATTTTAAGATGTCATATATCAATGGTGTATCGTCTCAAACTGAATATTTACCATATAGTCTACAATGTACACCTACCACTTTATTATAATATTTTATTCAGCACTAGCCTATACTAGCCTACCGTTGAGAGCATGGTCCTGAAACAAGATAACATGATGTTTTTAAAATAAACTTATCATAAAATGAACAAAACATAGCGTAGCAGTTTAAGACTGGACTGAACCAAATTTGATATAGCCTACCTGAATAAGCAGCTATATTTCAGGATCTGACAGTAGGCATCATCAAGACATGACATGAGTATGCTTTCAACATTTCCAATGTTTTAAAACCAAACACTAAAACCTTGTCTTATTTCACAGTATTTCCAAAGTAGAAGTGGTATGAAAAACAAATGCCAGTATTTGGTTTCCTGCGAGTCCAGACTTGAGATGATCTTTGTCCTAAAACAATAAGCCCCCAAACCAGTCATCAACTGCCCAAAGCAAAAGCAGATCAATCCCAACCTTCAGTATCAAAATATAGCGTAAAACGTGGTCTTCATTTTAAAACCTTGAATAACAAACGCCTAAACACCTGCCCAGAACGAATCTCGGCACTACAGCACAGATATGCTATTTAAAATGAATCATGTATTCGTAAACAATGTTAAATTATATTTAATCGAATAAAAATGAGACACTAGGTGCATTCAGAATATGGAGACAGGCTTCAGCGCAGGACTGGAGATGTCAGCTGCTGGCGCGCGCCTGTCGCGTTTGTTCACGAGAACAGCTGCAGCTGTCTGGCTAGAATAGAGCACATTTGTGAGCGGAATAAGCACCAATAACAGAAAATAACTGGCCATTTATCTTAACAGTAGCCAATAGCCATGGTGGTAGTAAGCTTCATATTTTAGTTGTCTGACGGCGGTTTGAATGCGTAAATATTTACATGTAGGCCTACACAAACATGGACGTTGCGAAAGATAGACGCCCTTGTTGATGGGGGTTTGTTTGCACACAGGTAGACCATTGCATGGGCTACAAGGGAAACGCTAACCTAAATACCGGTGCATACTATTCGACAAATTAGGCCTCTTATAAGAGCATATGATTTGAGCATTTTACATTTTAAACCATTCCTTCTAGCTACCTAAAGTTGAAGTATGCATAAGGGATTAATGCAAGGCTAAATGTCGCCTTTCACTATAAGTCCTAACACATATCAATAAAATCAATCAATATCTGCAGTGTAACAGTATCGCATTCCCATAATGACATGAGGCAGTGCAGAGCATGCTATGTGGCTACGCTATGTTATGCGTGCGTAAAACACGCGCCAACGTCACTACGCTTCTACATTGGAACAGAGCATATGGATGAAATACAGTAATGAATGAATGCCTTCACTTTTGTTTAATTAATGTTCTTTATAATGTTGTAATTTTTGAATATCTGTACTATTTATCAGGGGGGTCATGTACTCCAAAAATATGAGGGGCACAAAGTATGTGAGGATGGCTTGGGGGTGGTCAGGAGGGGAACTTGGGTCCTGTTCATTAGTTGGAGAATTTGGAATTTTTCAAACACATTACACATATTTGTCTTGCCATCTAAAGCCATAATCATTATGCTTAATTCTATGTTAAACACTTTTGTTTTTCTGCATATCTAAGCATACCTTTTGAGCTGTCTGTATCCTCCTGATTAGTGGTTATTCTTTAAAGAAACTAAATATGCTTCTCTGCATCTCTGCTAAAATATGGGTAAAATATTGAAAGGAATGTGAGTCTTATTCAGTACATTTAGTTATTGCTTGCTTTTCTAAAGTCTACCGATCTTGCCAGCAGGCATGTCAGCGAAGATGATAGTTAGACAAGCTAGCTACTCTAACTTGATTGATTGCCTCAACCTATCTGGGATAGCTAAAGCCAACATAAAATTGCTAGGTTGCTAGTAGTATTGAATTGTTTTATTAAATTCAGATTGTGTGTCACTGATCTACACAGAATACCCCATAATATCAAAGTGGAATTGTGTTTTTAGAAATGTTAACGAATTAATAAAAAATTAAAAGCTGTCTTGAGTCAATAAGTATGCAATCTTTTTGTTATGGCAAGCCTAAATAAGTTGAGAAGTAAAAATGTGCTTAATTAACAAGTCACATAATAAGTTGCCTGGACTCGCTCTGTATACAATAATACTGTTTAACATGACTACTCCATCTCTGTACCTCACACATACAATTTTCTGTAAGGTCCCTAAGTCGAGCAGTGAATTTCAAGCACAGATTCAACTACAAAGACCAGGTAGGATTTTCTGTGTTTTGCAAAGAAGGGCACATATTGGTAGAAGGGTAAAAAAAACTGACATTGAGCATTGTGCAGTTATTAATTGTACACATTAGATGATGTATCAATACACCCAGTCACTACAAAGATACAGGCATCCTTCCTAAATCAGTTGCCGGAGAGGAAGGAAACCACTCTTGGATTTCACCATGAGGCCAATGGTGACTTTAAAACAATAACAGAGTTTAATGGCTGTGATAGGAGATAACTGAGGATGGATCAACAACATCGTTACTCCGCAATAGTAACATAAATTACAGAGTGAAAAGAAGGAAGTCTGTACAGAATAACAAATATTCCAAAACATGCATCCTGTTTGCACTAAAGTAGCTGTATCATGTTATTGTTTGGAAATAACTAGGGAGTTTTTTTAGTATAAAAAGAAACGGAATAGAACTAAGCACAGGCAAAATCCTTGAGGAAAACCTGGTTCAGTCTGCTTTCCAACAGACACTGGGAGACAAATTTAAATTTCTACAGGGCAATAATCTAAAACACAAGGCCAATTATGCACTGGAGTTGCTTACCAAGACATCATTGAATGTTCCTGAGTGGCTTAGTTACAGTTTTGACTTAAATCATCACCTTGAAAATCTATGGCAAGACTTGAACATCGCAGTCTAGCAGTGATCAATAACCAACTTGACAGAGCTTGACACATTTTTTAAAGAATATTGAGCAAATATTGCACAATCCAGGTGTGCAAATCTCTTAGAGGCTTTCCCAGAAAGACTCCCAGCTGTAATCACTGCCAAAGGGGATTCTAACATGTATTGACTCAGGGAGTTTAATACTTATCTAATCAAGATATAATAGTGTTTTATTTTCCATTAATACAAAATATATATACTTTTTCTTCCACTGACATAACATGGTATTTTGTGTATATCATTAACCAAAAAATGACAATGAAATCAATTTGAATCCCACTTTGTAACAAAACAAAATGTGGAAAAAGTTGAGTGTGAATACCATCTGAAGGCACTGTATATACTGTATATAATGTAAATATCTTTAAACAGGACAAATCTGAGGGGGGCATGTGCCCCTGTGACCCCTTTGGGCATGACACCTCTGCTATTTATGTTTGTGTTATTGTTATAATAAACAATGGGAAAATAAATACATCAGAGCAATATTTCAGGGTAAGGTTCTTCTGTCCATGATATGCCATAAATGTTGATGTTTCTATGTTCATTTATATGTTTTCTATAAACACTAGGGCTAGGCAATGGAAGATGGAGCCTATATGCAATAGATTATTACAAATGACATAGACTGGCTATACTGTATGCTGCTTTAGTGACGATATTCAATGCAACATTGTACAGAGAGTTGTTTTGTCAATAAAATGTAATATTTCAAGACGTTAAAGTGTAAAGTGTTAGATTGTTACTATAACCTCTTCTCATATACATTGTTTATAATTCAGACACAGTGGCGGATTTAGGTATAGGCGACATGGGCATTGCCGGGGGTGGTACAGGGCCCCCACACAATATTTTTTGGAATGGTGACATTTGCACAATAGGTTTTCTATCGTTCATTTGCACGTCACGTCAATGATATCATGTCACCGTGTGGGACTGTGGGTCAATTAACCTTGTCGGAGTGGGCGCCCTGATTCTAGTTTGTGAGCTAGGCAGGCTACTGCCTGGGAAGGTCTCCCACTCAGAAGTACTAGATGGGGAGGGGGGAGAGGGTAGGTTGACCTCAGGTATCCCCACTGGAAGCCAGAGGTAGGGGGAGCGGGGCAATCTATCAAATAGTGCACCTCTAACTTTGTACAGTACAAATGCAATTAGTAAAATCAGTCACACTATGAAATTCTACCAAATAAACCACAATTCAATCACAATACTGTGAATATATAGTTTCACAAACATTTTCTGGTTTGTGCGAAATTGTTAAGAATAATATAAAACCAGTCTGCACATCACCAAGGTGAATTGGTTTAGTCTTGACTTTTGGTTGACAGTGTTGGGGGATGGGTAATGTATTGATGCTCCAGTGCCAAATCAACACAAATGGATAAGAAAAGGTCTAAGCCATCAGTGCCCAGTTTAAGAAAAAGAGGAAAGAAGAGGAGAAACGTGCAAAAGATAAAGGTATGCAGCTATGTTACAGTGAGGGAAAAAAGTATTTGATCCCCTGCTGATTTTGTACGTTTGGCCACTGACAAATAAATTATCAGTCTATCATTTTAATGGTAGGTTTATTTGAACAGTCAGAGACAGAATAACAACAAAAAAATCCAGAAAAACGCAAGTCAAAAATGTTATAAATTGATTGGCATTTTAATGAGGGAAATAAGTATTTGACCCCCTCTCAATCAGAAAGATTTCTGGCTCGCAGATTTCGATTGCTTCTGTGGACAGGTGTCTTTTATACAGGTAACGAGCTGAGATTAGGAGCACACTCTTAAAGGGAGTGCTCCTAATCTCAGTTTGTTACCTGTATAAAAGACACCTGTCCACAGAAGCAATCAATCAGATTCCAAACTCTCCACCATGGCCAAGACCAAAGAGCTCTCCAAAGGATGTCAGGGACAAGATTGTAGACCTACACACGGCTGGAATGGGCTACAAGACCATCGCCAAGCAGCTTGGTGAGAAGGTGACAACAGTTGGTGCGATTATTCGCAAATGGAAGAAACACAAAAGAACTGTCAATCTCCCTCGGCCTGGGGCTCCATGCAAGATCTCACCTCGTGGAGTTGCAATGATCATGAGAACGGTGAGGAATCAGCCCAGAACTACACGGGAGGGTCTTGTCAATGATCTCAAGGCAGCTGGGACCATAGTCACCAAGAAAACAATTGGTAACACACTACGCCATGAAGGACTGAAATCCTGCAGCGCCCGCAAGGTCCCCCTGCTCAAGAAAGCACATATACATGCCCGTCTGAAGTTTGCCAATGAACATCTGAATGATTCAGAGGACAACTGGGTGAAAGTGTTGTGGTCATATGAGACCAAAATTGAGCTCTTTGGCATCAACTCAACTCGCCGTGTTTGGAGGAGGAGGAATGCTGCCTATGACCCCAAGAACACCATCCCCACCGTCAAACATGGAGGTGGAAACATTATGCTTTGGAGGTATTTTTCTGCTAAGGGGACAGGATAACTTCACCACATCAAAGGGATGATGGACGGGGCCATGTACCGTCAAATCTTGGGTGAGAACCTCCTTCCCTCTGCCAGGGCATTGAAAATGGGTCGTGGGTGGTATTCCAGCATGACAATGACCCAAAACACACGGCCAAGGCAACAAAGGAGTGGCTCAAGAAGAAGCACATTAAGGTCCTGGAGTGGCCTAGCCAGTCTCCAGATCTTAAACCCATAGAAAATCTGTGGAGGGAGCTGAAGGTTCGAGTTGCCAAACATCAGCCTCGAAACCTTAATGACTTGGAAAAGATCTGCAAAGAGGAGTGGGACAAAATCCCTCCTGAGATGTGTGCAAACCTGGTGGCCAACTACAAGAAACGTCTGACCTCTGTGATTGCCAACAAGGGTTTTGCCACCAAGTACTAAGTCATGTTTTGCAGAGGGGTCAAATACTTATTTCCCTCATTAAAATGCAAATCAATTTATAACATTTTTGACATGCGTTTTTCTGGATTCTTTTGTTGTTATTCTGTCTCTCACTGTTCAAATAAACCTACCATTAAAATTATAGACTGATCATTTCTTTGTCAGTGGGCAAACGTACAAAATCAGCAGGGGATCAAATACTTTTTTCCCTCACTGTATCTCTTTATGAGTATAATATTATGCATGTAATGAAATAGGCTAGTATAACACTTTTGTTTGTTAGCCTATGTTGCTTGCTATGCTATTACACATAGGGCAACAATATTCAGTTTTCTGTCCAACTAGCTTACATAACATTGGATGTAATTTCACACAGTTTCATCATCATAATGTGTGTAGCCTGCAGCAAAACGATTACAACCTAACTAGCACATTATTGATTTGGTTAACTTTCATTGAGATGACATCATAAAGGTTTTCTGTGATTATATTGACTAGGTCCCAAGCTCAGTAAGGGGAATTTCCAATGCTGTAGGCTAACTTAAAAGACGTCTAAATTATGCTGTTTTTTTTATGTTTTGTGATATATTGAGTATTTTGGGGTGAATAAAAATGACAGTTAGTGCAGAATGGTGTTTTTTTGGGGGGGGGGGGGCATATAAGCTAGAACCGCCACCGAGTCTGTAGAATACGATCTAATACAACCTATCATAATCAACATCTCATATCTCACAACCTGCCTTATTTCTGCTTGTGGTCCAAAAGGTGTTCCTGTATTGCCTGTTTGACTACACTGGTGCAACCTCTGAGTTACTCTGCATGCACATTTCCTTTCTACAGTTACAATCACTCCACACGTAAGGGTTGTCAAGATAGTTCATCTTCTCAATGTTGTATCAAGCTGCATTTAGTCATGATAAAATATTCATAATTAAGGAATTTGTGCTTCTTTTTTTCTGTGACGAGTAGAGAGTAGAGTAGTACTTTATTGATCCCGACTTGGGAAATGGTTTTAGCACTAAGCATCATCAATAAATTACGAGGACAAGAGAAGACATGTAACAAACACATGATGAAAACAGATAGACACATACAGTATGCGCCTTAGAGGCCATAAAATATAGAGTTCAATTCAAAGGAGTTAAGAAATGCTGTTGTCAATCCTACTCTGGGGAAACAAGCAGCAACAACAACATTCACAATAAATCAGTTCATTATTAGACTCATTAAGTCTCATTGCTGTGGATAAGAACAACCGTCTAAACCTCTCTGTGCAGCTTCTTTGCAGGATGAACCTGCTACTGAAGCTGCCTCTGTTCTGCACTACAGTGCTGTGGAGTGGGTGCTGCATTACAGTGCTGTGGAGTGGGTGGGTGTCATTGTCCATGATCATGTGTGTCTTAGCTTGCAGCTCTTTTATGAATATGTCCTGCATTGATTCTTGACTGCAGCTGATTGTAGCACTGGCTTTCTTGATGATTCTGTCAAGCTGGTTTAAGTCCTCCTTGGCCCATTCCAGCACATCATTGTTGTAGAACATGCAAAGCATTTTGTCAACGACAATATCTAAGCTTCCCTAAAAAATACAGTCTGGATTGGGCTTTTTTGTAGACACTGTGAATTCTCCTTCCAGTTCAGCTTGTTGTCCACTATTACACCCAAGTTCTTGTAAGAGTCAACAGTACTAAGGTCTTTACCATTAATACAAATTTGATTGAAAAACATTTTCCCCCTAAAATCTACCACTAGCTTTTTGGTCTTTAGTAGATTCAGGTCCAGGTAGTTGGCCTCACACCATGTCACAAAGGACTCTGTTGTTCCCCTGTGGTGAGCATTGTCTCCTCTCATGATACAGCTTACTATAGCAGTCACCAGTTCATTGTTGTGTGTAAAGACATTTGTGTAAAGGATAAACAGGAAAGGTGACAGGACCGTTTCTTGCGGGGGCCCCCATGTTTGTACATATCCGATCTGATACTGCCTGGTTCAGTCTTCGAAACCGTGGTCTATTGATCATATCACAATCCATTTGATTATGCGTGGGTTGAGATTAATGTCCGTTAGCTTTTGGGCCAGCAGGTGGGGTTGTATGGTATTGAATGCACTGGAGAAGTCAAGGAATATTGTGCTCTGTGGGAGAGATAGAGAAGAGCATCTTCAACAGCAGTTTTAGTGCGGTCTGCAAATAGCAAAGGATCCAGGTAGGCTGCCACCTCGGCTCTTAATAAGGGTATTCAAACTTGTTGGATCATAAGGTAATAAAGATATAAATAAGTCATATTCTTCCAAAATCAAGGGATTTATTTTGGTCATAATTCTATAACACCTATCCAATTGTTTCAGATCAGGACCATTTGAAATCCCCAAAAATACTTAAGTTTGTTAAATGTTATTCATTTGCAAAAGATGGACAGTATGTTTAAATGAAAAAGGAAAAACATTTGTCTCGCTTTATTGCCATTACAAACTGTACAATATTTAATGCTAAATTGAACAACTGATAGAATAACACTGCAAGTATGGATGATAAGGTACACCTGTAAGTTCAACCTGTCAGGAAACTCCTGAACATGCACAAACAGTGCAACCTGTTGATAGGCTCAATGACACTAATTACAGAGATGAACCAGGTATCTATTCAGTCCTGAAACTGTTAAAGGCCATGCTCAAGATCTCATTTAAAGTAAGTGGTCTGTATGGAATGTCAAAAGAACTGTCCAGTAGCTATCCAAACCTTCCACCCTACTGCCTGCCCCTGTGGCATCCCCTAGTCCCCCCAGGTGTCTCTGTGTTCTGGGGGAGGTGGCAGGGCTGTGTGGGGTTCGTCTGAAGGGAGGACAATTCGCGGGCACGACGGCGTCTGGATGCTTCTCTCCAGGCCTCCCTCTGCTGTCTCTGGGTCTCTTCAGGTAGATCTGATATCAGCACCCTCTTCTGATAATACCTGAAGAGAGAATGAGTATGAACACATGCTCCACAACACAGATACACACACTAGGGCTGTCGTAGTAGAGCCGCCCAACCTTTGCTTTTGGATGTGCTTATTGTTTTCTAGGTATTATCACTGCACTGTTGGAGATAGAAACACAAGCAATTCGCTCCACCTGCGATAACATCTGCAAATAAACTTTGATTTTATAACCAGTCATAAATACAGACCGTGCGCAAATTGAAGTAAGCCTAAACCTTGGTGGACAGTCATTGTTTTACATTTCAGTAGATGTATGTATTTTGTCTGGATTGGTACATTTCCACAAGGAGATTAAAATAATGAATAATGCTGTTTTTCTGCCTTAAGTCGTTTATTTATCGGGCCTCTCGCACAGACAGATGCTTGATAGAAAACATGAACATGCCTACAGCTGTTGCACAACATAAAAAAAAATACTATTATGGCTAAGTTTGGAGAGCACACCTCTGTGGTGTAGTGCAGCTTGCTCTACTTTGTCTTCTTGGCAGGTGGCTGGTAATCAGGTTCCTTGTCCTCTTCATGTCCCTCAGTTCTATCACCATCATCTTCTCCCACTTCCACATCTGCAGCCCTTTCGTCCACTCCTTCCCCAGTGCTAACGTCACCCTCATCTCCGTCCTGTCCCGCTTGTCCTTCCAGGACACTACCACTGGTGGTGGCTTCTGTGGAGTTAGTGGGGGGCTGGTAGTCAGGCATATCTGTTTGAAGAAAAATGGCAGGTATTTTTTATAAATAATAAAAGAATGTAGCATACATTCTGCAATCTTCACCTTAATGTGTTGTTACAGAGGGGAGTTGTTGGTATATGCTGTTGTATGTATGTTGAACGTATACTGACTGTACAAAACATTAAGGACACCTACTACCAGTGAAAGGTACATATTTTGTCTTGCCCATTAAACCTCTAAATGGTACACATACACAATCCATATCTCAATTGTTGCAAGGCTTACAAATCCTTCTTTAAGCTGCCTCCTCCCCTTCATCTACACTGATTGAAGTGGATTTTACAAGTGACATCAATAAGGGATCATAGCTTTCACCTGGATTCACCTGGTCAGTTCATGTCATGGAAAGAGCAGGTGTCCTTAATGTTTTGTACACTCAGTGTATGTTGTGGATGCTGTTGAGAGTGGAGAGTAACTTACGCTTCAGTAAAGATTCATAGTATTTGAGCAGCTCCTGGAGGCAGTCCTCCTCCAGACCTGGCTGAGGGTTGGTGGGCATCATGATTTCTACTCCCCAGCAGCCTCCACGGGACTGCTTCCCTATGAGGAGGACGGGCCTAAAGCCCAGAGCATGCACTTTCCGGAGCTGAAGAAGACAAAAGGGTTTAGAGAATTATCATTTCAATCAGATGGCTGCAAATCATAAATAAAATGGGAATTAGTTCAATTCAAATGGAATAAAGCTAAGAATGTGTCCAGAAATGTAGAGAGTTACCATTATAAAAAGTGAGTCCAGGAACCTGGCAACGTTGTTGTGCAGGATGGTCTTTCTTGCCCATTCCATCAGTGTCTTGTCCATTGCCTTATTGCGTAATTTGTGGTATTTCTTGAAAGGCTGCACTGCTTTGCACCTCTCACATATTTTAGAAGCACAATTTAACAACTTTTTGCAGTTGTCACACACCTTCTTCGTTGAGCCATGAGTTCTATTGGTTAAATTTGATAAAGAATGAACAAAGAAACAAACAGAAGCGTGTCAAGAAGAGCACGTGGATAGTACATTTGATTTGACAATAAACAGTAGATGCAGTCAAAATGACCTCTTGAACAGGTAACCCGAGTGTCACCTAATAGAATCAGCTAGATTGGGTGAGTTTTGATCATAGCCTCCCAACTCACTATTAATCCCATTCAAGTGCAACATTTTTTAAATAAACTACTCAGCAGCAGAACACACACATCAAGTACAGGTTGAATGAATGGGGGATTAATGGAGATTTAATTGATTTATGGCCAATTGTACTTAAAATTGTTTAACATTTTACTGTAATTTAAGGTGTGAAATTAATCAGCTACCAGTCAGAGAAAAACACCTCACTGTAAGGAGTAGACAAATTCCATTCCTCAAGCTAGACTGGCAATGGCAAAATGCAGTTTAATACAAAACAGGACGTTTTATCACAAATAAGTAATATTGAAAAAGATAACAGCTTAAGCCCCCATGCACTCTTTGTAATTCTATTTTTAAATCACCACCATATGTATAAAAAAATCACTGTATTTAATGAAAAATAACTCCAACATATACTGTATGTTCAACCATTTATTTCCTTGAGCCTCCTTTGGCCCTAAAAATGCTCAGTTTGATCATGTGGGCATTAGGAAACACATTTGAGTATACATTATTTACATACACAGACCAGATTGGCTGATAGGATGGTCTAGAGCCCACCCCCTTACCCAGATGAACAATCATTGATCTATTATAATTAGATCACATTGTGACGTCATGAGGTGGGCCAAAAAGTTCCATCCCAACTAGACTGGCTGCAATTCCAGGCAATTTTCAAACAGCTCGTACACAAAAAAGGGCATAATTTTCACAATTTCTGAGTTTTATTTCAACCTCATCGTGTGAAAATATTTAACAAAGCAGGAAAATCAAGTTTAACTGCACTGCCCCTTTAACACTGTAGGGAAATGGGAACTCGTCACGAACAAAATAGAATTTATCACACTGATTTTGTTTACAATAAGTCTACAAAACGTCTTAAATTTGTCAACAAAAAAAAAAACACTTCCAGTAATCATTTAGAACATCATTATAACATAAAAGTTATAAAATCACGTTTCCCCATCACAGACAGGACCAGCCAACAGCAACATAGGACAAATATTCCAAGATGACAGATCTCAATTGCAACCTGTAGTGGTGATTGATTGATATTAAAAAAGAGCAACATTACAACATTTGAAGCTATGCATCATGTATGTGCATCCTTGTTTGTGTGTTTGCATCTCCTATGAAACTGGTTCACCATTCAAATTCAGTCAGGTCTTTGAGGAAGGCGGCAACTGCATCGGTCTTCCTTTGCACAACTCTTCCAGTCCTGCGGCTCACCCCGGCTTCTGAATCAAGGCATGAAGAGCATTTGGTTCCTTCATTTGGGTTGATCCCTACTAGACACCTAAACAGTCAACATAGAAGAGTTAGTCAATCCAGGCATTGCTTTCACAATTCTTTCAATTCAGGTTGCAAAGCTACCGGTAATTTACCAATCTACCAGAATCTTCAGTAATTTTGGTAGTTAGGAGAAAATGTATGGCAATCTATTGTAACTTTGGTAATTTATACTTGAATAACTTTAAAACATATGTATTCATATATAGTATAATTTTTTTATATGTGTCCATATTGTCCATGAGTTTCTTGTAGATAGACTATAAGGTTCAAGAGAAAATAGCCGAATTAATGAAAAAAATCTAATTATATTTAGGATGTTTTACAGCTTTGTTTTTCTATTTTAAAATCATCTTCTTTAATTATTTCATATATTTACATGTGAAAAGGCCACAGAGGGCCAGAGATAATTACAGACACCTGTGGTAATCTGAGGTACCCAAAAGGGCCACTATGTATTGTAATAGATTACATAAAATCCTTGAAAGATACCAAAAATCTGGTAGTTTACTGGTAAACTAAAGTTTCCAGTAATATACCCTCCCTTTGCAACACTAAGTAAGTCTCTCAAAACTGAGATAAGCAAAAACAAAATGTAATTTAACTGCAAGGCATGCAAGACAAATGTAAGTGCTGGATCAATAAATGTTCAATACTTGCCTCTGAATAAACTCCAGTGTTGCTGAGGCTGTCTCCTGGTACTCTGTATTGAACACGTAGAAACAGCCGAAGAGCACAGAGAGGGCAGCAGCAAAGTTGGACTGATTTTCCAAAACACAGACCACTCTTCCCTCGATCGACACCATCCATTTAGATGAAGCCAGCAGGGAACTCCCTGAGGTATACAGTAACAATGATTGTGTTACACAAGATATTTTCTAATATAGGCCTACACAATATATTACTGTTCCACCACAATTAAATATTACAGTATTTAGGCTAGAATTCATCTTATTGTTCTATTCTTCTGTGCAGCGTTAACATTATGTAGTTAAGTACCAGTACGTATTTCTGGTGGTTTATCTAGCCCCACCATGGACATAATCTGAGTTATGAATATGATCATCTCCAGTTCATACACAAAATGTTGTCATTACCAAGCATGATAAGTCTTGGAGTGGCCGGCAAATGCAACTGAGCCTCTACATCCATCTGGGTGTCATTCACCTACATTAAACACAAAAAGAAGGTTGTTAAATCTTGATATGATCAATCATGTGTGTAAAATCACAGTATAATGTATATAGTCCCAGTATGAAACAATCAGAATACAATGTTTTTTATTTGAATAAAATCACACACAATAACTTACATCAGCCAAGAGGAAGAGAGAGTCCTCTTTCTCTCTGAAGTGGGACAGCACCAGAAGAATGGCAGCACAGGCTGTGAGGTCCTTGTTTCCACTGAGGTCACCTTCAATGTCATTGAGGAGACTTATGACGCCTCTCCTCCATTTGGGTTTCTGACTTCGGAAGAAATTGACAATGGTCTTTCCCTTGCTCAGCAGAGCGTCACTGAGGCAGCGGTCGATCTCAACTCCAGTGAGCATGTGGAAGTGGGCGCAGAGCCATCTCTTGGTAAAAAGAAAAGGCCATTGTTCCTTGACATCACCGATGCTTGGGGCTGGCCATGCATTTATCATGTGGCGTTGGTTAATGTACGTAAGCCTCATGAATTCATCCACGTCTCCCCTGTCCACACCTATGGGGCCTGCAATGTTGAAAATGGTGGCCATAATCTGTCTCTTATTTTCCATGGACTCAGTAGTCTCTCCTTCCGGAAGGTCCTGTGGGTGCCAGTTGATGCACCCATAACTGTCCATTTTTGTTCTTGCTGTTTTGGCTTGTCTGTTGCTGTGTTCCCCTTTTTTGCTCGTCTTGGGTCTGCGTATTCTATTTTCAGTGTTCCGGTTCACATGCTCCACTCTTGTCTTTATTTGGGTGAGCAAGGAGGAGTACCTTCTGCTAAGCAGTTCCCCTTCTTTTGACAGGTCTGCAAAGCTCTCTGGATATTCTGCAACTATGGCTTTGGCTATTTCTGCACATACTTTCTTGTTGGGGTTGAGGCAGTGTACACGCATTGCATCAACGGTGATCCTCACCATCAGCCGCCTATCTGCCGCTTCGACTCTTCGTCCCTCTGCAATGGCTCGCCTGAGGCTTTCAGGCGTCTGCTGCCAAGGGACATGAAAGTTGCTGATCCAATCCTCATCCTCCTCCTCCCTAAAAAGCAATACCAATTGCATTGGATAAATTGATGGTTGCTTGTGTGGCAAGTGTTCACAGTGCTATACAAAGCCAATATGTTATTATATGTTTATTTTTGTCTGAGCCAAGATTATTTGGTACCTCCAATGCATCCTGGTAGAGAATTATTGACAATGATGATGGGAGGCTCTTGTAACAGTCCATTTTTTTTCAAATTTGACCATTTGTCATGTCCTCATTAGCAACAAGGTGGATCATTTTGTACTGGTCTTTCACTGTTGACAGTCCAAGAATAGGTGTCAGAGTCTCTTTGATAGGGATCTACTGACAGAAGCGTATCCTGCCTGTAGCATCGGAACCAAGACATCTGAGCTGAATTGGCTCAACATAGTCTAACATGTCCGGTTAGACAATAAACCGTTTCCATTTATACTTTACACAGACCTTTCGTGACAATCAATGATATTTTAAAATATCTATTAAAATATTCTCCCGACAGTGAAGCACCGTTGACTTTAACACAATTTTTGTCATTTAGCAGACGCTCTTATCCAGAGCGACTTAAAGGATCAATTAGGGTTAAGTTCCTTGCGCAAGGGCACATCGGCAGATTTTTCACCTAGTCGGCTCGGGGATTTGAACCAGTGACCTTTCGGTTAGTCGCCCAAAGCTCTTAACTGTAAATATGTTTTTATGTAAAGTACAGTAATATAACAGGAAGCTTTATATTACGGAAGATTACTGTACTGTTTTCCCACATTGAAAAAAAATGTGCAAAATTGTAATGTAATCTACTGTGTTACACTGCAAAACACATTGAGAGTATTTTACTGTGGATTTTTCTTTCACAGCACAGATAAATAAAAAACGGACAACCCAAAATCCAGACCAGTCAAAGCACTAAAATATGCTAAACATGAGAGAAATATTGCATGCTCCATGTTTTGCAAGACAACTTAACTAAATTGAATCGCAATTTAAGTGAAATTGTGGACACCCAGACTGTGTGGATGAAAGGTCATACCTGCATTTTGCCCTCTCCTTGTAGGCACGCAACTTCTCAGGGTCAGCACGGATTCTCTCTCTGTATTGCCGCTGTGTCTCTGCGCTTGACAGCCTCCCTGATGTCAAGAGACAATAGAACCGTATTGTTATTGGCATGATCCTCTTAAACCTGAATTCAACTTGGATTTTACTATGAACTGCATAGCAGACAGTTGTTTTTAAACCCATAAGACCCCTTACAACTTTACTACAATCCTCTCACCACTCCACTATAAAAAACACAACATCAACAAACAGAAAAGGACAGAGACAAGACACACAAGCATACTTTTCACATGCTCTGTCGATGTCTCCTCAGACTGTTCTGAACGTCTATCGCCTGGACTCTGGCTACCAGCAACAGAAGACGTTCCATCAGACTCTTTCCCCAAGACATGCATCGGGCCTAAACCCTCCTGTTGTTCTGCAATGCTCTCCTCACTCATCTCCCATTTGATGTAGAAGGACCCAGTGTCAGCAGGCTCCTCTTTTATCACTGGGCTGGTGACTGGACTGGCTGATGGGGACTGGCCTCTGGCTCGCTCTGCTGAAAGCCCAGGAGTCCCTGCATTGAGACCTGGGATTGAAACAAATACATGATATCTAAAGCAGGGGTTGGTCACAAACTGGCCAGGTTTGAGCATAGACATTTTCAAGTTGCCTTTACCAGCAGGGCGGTTAAAATGAACAAGATTACAAGAAGATGTCTCATCATAGGCGTTGCAATGTTAAATGGGGCAGTACCTAGTACACAATGATAATCTGCAGAGCATATACTGAGGCAAATTGGGTAGTTAGCTACATGACCTCATGTACCAGATTTGTCTCAGTACTGGCAACAGCATTACTTTAGCATATGGGGAATATCAACTACGAATACATTCATCCTCATGATATCATATAGTGTCTATAATGATGTACACACTGACATTTATGCACCGGTGACTTGAGTGGGAATGTACAGTATTATGAACTACTGATAAACAAGCAATCAGGACAGAGCTACTTACTGGGGAAATCCATTCTCCAATCATTTTCGCTTGCCACCTCGTTCTCATTGCACATCGGTTTCCCAAAATCTCTTTCTGGTGACAGTGCAGACAATTCAAAGGATAGGCCTACTCGAAATGTTGTTAATTCGTCTTCAGCTTTTTTAAGCTTACATTTAAGGGTTTCATTTTCTTTGTCCCTCTCTGCCACCTTCCTTTCATATTCTATTATTTTGGTACTGTTCATATTGTAAATAACATCCATGACAGTATTTACCGCTGTTCTGATAGCATTTTCCACTGCACGAGCGTTTTCTTCGTTATGTAAACAGGAATTCATTACTCTACTTGGGAGATTTTTTTTCTTCTTTTTAACTAACCCACACAACCTAACGTTATCAAGTTTGCTAAGTTGGCCAAGTCAGAGTGAAGCAGCTGATAACTAGCTAACCCTTTTGTCTGTGGCACTGTAACGTAACATTTCTAGCTAGCTCAGCTGGCTAAACAGTCAGCAGCCAACAACTTTACCGATGTGTGTGTCAGTTTGTAACCCTTCAGTAACAATATTATCAACGAGAGAAAGCGAACGAAAACGTGGTATTTCAAAGGCACTCACTTGTATAAAATATTCGGAAGAAAATTAATTTGACATGTTTTAGAGAGCAACTGTATTACAGCTCAACGTTTACCTATCAGTTCACTTCCGCCGCGCCAATCGCGCGCGTCACGTGTCAAATGTGTTTGGGGTGGCTCAATCACAGCACCGTCTAGTGGTAAATCAGTGAACAATAGCAAATGGTGTTCAATGTGAATTAATTTACCGACATCTCTAAATAAAAAAAACATAGAACATTAACAGCCCGAACCAATTCATTGAATAACTGGATCATTACAATATGATACAGAATTCATCCTCTCAAACAACAAAGGAGATATCAACAAATATGATCCCAAAATCCCCATCTTTGTTTGGCAGCCTAAACTCATCTGTGCAGGCCTAATCCCCCCTACTGTCTGTGGTGTCCCCTAGTCTCCCCAGGTGTCTCTGTTCTGTGGGAGGTGGCAGGGCTGTGTGGGGTTCGTTTGCAAAAAGGACATTTTGCGGGCACGACAGCGTCTGGCTGCTTCTCTCCAGGCCTCTCTCTTCAATCTGCGGGTCTCTTCAGGTAAATCTGATATCGACACTTTCCTCTGCTGATTCCTGAAAAAAAAAGAGTGAGTATGAACACAGATTCTTCAACAAATGCACATACACATGATCAAATATAAAACATATTGCATGCTCTGTTTTCAAATGTCTGAAATGAACGTCTCCATGTTGGACAAAGGAATTAAGATTAATTGAATTCAAGTTAACGTCAATATTCTCATCAAGACTATATTGAAGGTGGACACCCAGACTGTGGTAGTGAAAGGTACAGTAACCTATTTACCTGCGTCGTTCCTTCTCCTTGTAGGCCCGGAACTTCTCAGGGTCAGCACGGACTCTCTCTCTGAACCTCCTCTGTGTCTCTGCGCTCCCTGAGACAATAGAACCATATTGTCGTTGGCATGAGCCTCTTAAACTTGATTTAAAAAAATCATAATCTCATCATTTCACATGCATACTTTTCAGATGCCTGGTCGATCTCTCCCCATACTCATGTCCACTCTGGCTACCAGCAACAGGGTGAGTTCCATCTCTTTGCCTGGTTGGAGTTCCACCCGTCTGCTGGGCTTCGTACTCTTTTCCCAGGATGTGTATCGGACCTAGGCCCTCCCGTTGCTCCCCAATACCATCCTCACTCATCTCCCATTTAATGTAGAATGTCTCAATGTCAGAGGGCTCCTCTTTTATCACTGGTCTGGTGACTGGACTGGGTGATGGGGACTGGCCTCTGGTTAGCGCTGCTAAAAGCCCAGGCTCTTCTGCAGAATGGGAGGTAGGGTTCTGGTGATGGGACATATAAATAGTTGATGCCCCAGTGGGAAAAGCTGTGCCTTTGCACTGGGAAAAAACCTGTGGAGGAGTCCTTCCACCAAGACCTGTGATCAAAACAAAGATATTTGAACAAAAGTAGGGGTTGGTAAGTGCATGTCAAAGAGCTAAACATTGGGATAAAAACAATCGGGACAATACTCACAGGGGAAATCTATTCTCCACTCAGCTTTGCTTGACACCTCGTTTTCATTGATAATTGGTTTCCCTCTTTGCATTTCTGGTGAAAGTGCATAAGTGCTTGACCTGACTTGATGACATTCATTTTCAGAAAATTCAAAGGAGCCTCGCAATGCTGTGACCTCACGTTCTGCTGTTGTAACTTTGCGTTTCAGCGTTTCGTTTTCTTTGTCCTTCTCAGCCAACTTACTTTGATATTCCTGTATTTTGGCACTGTTGATACTAGAAATAACACTCACAATAGTATGTATCGCTGTTCTAACTGCATGTTCGACTGCTCGAGCGTCGTCTTCATTTTGTAAAACAGAGAACATCGCTATACTATGGAAATATATATATATATTTTAGACATGAAAGCCGGGCACTAAAGACTGCATGTGCACCAAGCAGTGCTAGCCGACAGCTTCTAACACAGGTGATGAGGTAACAACAAATTGGTAAGAGAACGAACCGGCGGTATTTCACAGGAACACGTTAATACCAGAGAAAATAATACATTAAAGAGAACAGACACAGTTCATGTTAATTATCTACAAAAACCATTCACTTCCGCATGTATTATGTCTTTTAAAGGTGGTAGCGAAGTCACAGCGTCGTCTAGTGGTAGCTAACTCAATAAATAATGCTTTTCTTTCAAGTTGTAATGTCACATGCACAAGTACAGTGAAATGCCTTGCTTGCAAACTCAAAACCCAACAATGCAATAATCAATAACAATGTATCACTAGAAAGGAACACACGATAAATAATAATAAGAAATATGAAATACACGATAAAGTAAGTAAGTAGGCATACTATATACAGGAAATATTTAAAAAGTCAGTTCCAATACCATGCATGTGCAGGGATACTGGAGTGATGGATGTAGATATGTATAAGGGGGACTAGGCAACGGGATATAAGATAGACAGAGTAGCAGCAGCTTGCATGTGAGTTGGTGTGCGGGTGTGTAGAGTCAGTATAAATGTATGTGCATATTATGTGTGAGTGTTTGTGTGTGTGTGTGTGTGTGTGTGTGTGTGTGTGTGTGTGTGTGTGTGTGTGTGTGTGTGTGTGTGTGTGTGTGTGTGTGTGTGTGAGAGAGTTTGTTGGGCTCTGTGAGTGTGCAAAGATACAGTGCAAATATTGAAATAAAAGGGCCAACTTGCAGTAGCAGCTTTGCTCCACATGATGGTAGTATACAGCAAATAATATGGACATAAGGGAAGAAAGTTGCCCATTGCTCCAATGCTGTAGGTACCGGCCTTTGAGGGATGGTCACAGTCCATTATATACGCACAGGTGCATTATATCTTCAAAATAAAGCCAGAAAATTTTATGGGAACATCTTTACAAATTTATGTGGATATATCCATATAATGTGATTTGCTGGCTCATAACATTTCAGGTTGTGGAGATGCATGGAAATCTAAATCAATTGTTGTGAGCAGAAAGTATGGGATAGATTGGGGTTATCTAAAAATAGACAACCAAAAATATAACATTAAAAACTATAGCTTTGGACATCTCTTCATCGTTAGAAGGATGGACCAATATGAGGTAAAGTCAGGTAATCTGTATACATATCCTGCTTAGTTCTTACTGTCTGACTGAAATAGAAAAAAACATGGAGTCATCACAAGTGCAAACACAGTCACAGAATGTTCTTTTTAGCCTTTTTGGGACTTTGGTGATAGGGGAAGCGTTCTTTTCATTAGAAGTGGCTGAAATGTCTATCCCAGATCTAGGGGTTTTAAAGCTCCTGAGGCTGCTTCACCAAGTTGTTCTGTGACCCGGATACTAAAGCAAAGTGGTGGTGTCTTATCATGGGGGTTGGAGGGATTATATGTTGAGAGTAGGTGGTGGTGAAGTGGAGGTAGTAGGGGGAGATATGCAGTCTTGCAGCTGTGCGTGTGCATGTGTGTCCGTGTGTTTGAATAAGGGGAGAAAAAGGTTCAGAAGTGCTGGAGCAGAAAATCTCTCTCCCTCCTCTTTTCTCTCTCTCCCTTTCTCTTTCTCTCCCTCTGTCGCTGGGCCAGACGTAAAGCAACAGCAATTTGTGCGATTTCACAGTTCACTGGGTCCCTAAAACTCTGACTGCCCTGCAATGACAGAGGGAGAGGAGGAGGAGAAGGGAGAGGAAGGAATGAGGAAGAGGACAGAGATAAAGGGATGGAGAGGCAGGGTGGTGATGAGGAGGAGGATTAAGAAAAGCACATGAAAAAGAACAGAACATTGTAGAGAGATGGAGGAAGATTGATGATAACATATGCATACACATACATATTTGGCTGAATGTGAGGGCAGGTGGTCAAGATGTGTACTTTATTGTGATGAATACATGCATGTGTATAGTAGTACTGGTCCAACACTGAAACTGTCAAACCTTGATGAAGACATGGGGCTATTATATTCCCATCTGTAAGAGACTCCATCTTACTTAAACAGTGTAAACAGTATGGTATCTCAGGTCTATAAGGAAATACT
The DNA here is from genome assembly GCF_029448725.1 of Salvelinus fontinalis. NCBI lineage: Eukaryota > Metazoa > Chordata > Actinopteri > Salmoniformes > Salmonidae > Salvelinus > Salvelinus fontinalis. The sequence goes on along the minus strand of NC_074670.1, from coordinate 27,029,911 downwards.
TGGGCATTTCATGAAAATACCTTTCTCGGAATATGTTTAAGAAATAAGAGCCATTTTGAATGCTAATCCCAGCATCTGACCCGGACAGAGTCCTAATCCGTTCATCTCTCCATGCCCTCTTAGATATCAATAGGGTTCCCTTTGGGTGGTCATTACCCTGCCAAGTGTCTGTCCTTTGGAGCAGGGTCACCCTCGAGACCCCTTAAGGACCCCCACCAACTTCTGAAGACCTGCACGGCAAGAGGTTAGCGAGGTCACAGACAGATTCTTGAACAGAGCCACAGACGGGTATACATACAGACCAACTTTTCCTTTCTTCACTTAATTTCATACAGATAGTGTCGTCTTTGTCAGTGGCTCTCGACCTTAGTTGGCTATTCTTAAACACCTTGCAGCAGGCATGCATTGGAGGATTGAGATCAAGAGACTAATTTCCATCCTTAAGTCATTCAGAACCCCAGACCGCGAGTCCAGTCTAGGGATAGCCGACACTACGAACACCCCCTCTCAAGACCAGAGGGCAGGGAAAGCCGTTAAGAGGCTGAGCAAGAGAGAGAGAAAAGAGCGAGCCCTTGAGATAAGAGGTGTCACCTGAGTGCTTTGTCTTGAAAGAGTTAAGAGCGGGTTCAGGGGGGGTTCAGGACATCTGGGCAGGGTTTGAAGGGTCAGCCAAGGGACAGGAAACCCTCCTAATCCTCCAGCTGGGCCTGGAGGAGAGGATTTGGCCCCACTCGGCCCCCAGCCTCCGGCCCCAATCCCAACACCCACAACAGTAGCTAATTGAGCCCCACTCTGATCACAGCACTCCCATCTAAAGCCTGAATGCTTTCACTGGCTTTTGGAGCGCAGCCTGGAAATCTGTACTACTGTATCTGCTATGGTAGATAGATGTTATCAATATGCACAGCATATAGGAAGCCTGCAAATTGAATTCTAAGCACTTCACACAGATGTACAGGCGGATGCAAAGGCTTTGAATATGTTCTGCCTGCCTGTATGCATACAGTTAGACACTGTTGGCAGGCATGTAAAGAATATTGATAACTAGATAGGCGGATGGATGGCCTTAGAGTTCAATGAAGGAATAGAAGGCAGTAGTTTGTATACAAAGATGCGTAAACATAGCTAAGGCGGGTTGGTACATATTTAGAGGACACTGGCCTTGAGCTCATGTTGTGTGGCCTCTCTCCTCTCAAATAATTGCCCCTCCCACTTCATGGCATTACCATACAGGCCTAAGGGTCAAGTGAAGGTGCTGTCCTCAACCAGCCAACTGAAAAACTAAAGAGTTGAGAGGTCATGAATAAGCAGCCCAGTTGGCTGGTTGGTAAGACAAATCAAATTAACATCATATTGTGATCCCCTCTTAAATCACGGTACATATGGAATTAGGTGGGAAGACCGCACATTTAATTTAGTTTATCCTGGTACTTGACCAAAATAGTTGTGGCAAGATGGCGCCGACAGAGAGGGTCGCCTCTCTTCTAGTCCTTAGGAAACTATAAAATAATTCGTTTTATGTATTATTTCTTACATTGTTAGCCCAGAAAATCTTAAGTGTTATTACATACAGCCGGGAAGAACTATTGGATATCAGAGCAACGTCAACTTACCAACATATTGACCAGGAATACTACTTTCCCGAAGCGGATCCTTTGTTCACACCACCACCCAGGGCATTTGATCTGATTCCAGAGGCCGACCCAATACAACGTTGCCGCAGAAGAGGTAGACGGAGCGGCCTTCTGGTCAGACTTCGGAGGCATGCACACCACCCACCGCTTCCAAGTATATTACTCGACAATGTCCAGTCTCTAGATAACAAGGTAGACGAAATTAGGGCAAGAGTTGCTTTCCAGAGAGACATCAGGGATTGTAACATACTCTGTTTCACGGAAGCATGGCTCTCTCGGGTTATGTTGTCGAAGTCGGTACAGCCGCTGGGATTCTTTAGGCGTCACGCTGACAGAAATAAACATCTCTCTGGGAAGAAGGGCGAGGGTGTATGCTTCATGATTAACGACTCATGGTGTAATCGTAACAACACACAGTCAGTGGCGGACTGCGATAGCATCGAATAGTCCCCGTGATATGCAACTGTTCAGGGAAGTCAGGAACCAATACACACAGTCAGTCAGGAAAGCAAAGGCTAGCTTTTTCAAACAGAAATTTGCATCCTGTAGCTCTAACTCCCCCCCAAAAATTTGACACTGTAAAGTCCATGGAGAACAAGAGCACCTCCTCCCAGTTGCCCACTGCACTAAGGCTAGGCGACACGGTCACCCCCGATAAATCCATGATAATCGAAAATGTCAATAAGCATTTCTCTACGGCTGGCCATCCTTTCCTGGCTACCCCAACCCGGCCAACAGCTCTGCACCCCTCGCAGCTACTTGCCCGAGCCTCCCCAGCTTCTCCTTCACCCAAATCCAGATCGCAGATGTTCTGAAAGAGCTGCAAAACCTGGACACGTACAAATCAGCTGGGCTAAACAATCTGGACCCTCTCTTTCTAAAATTATCCGCCGCCATTGTTGCAACCCCTATTACCAGTCTGTTCAACCTCTCTTTCGTTTCATCCGAGATCCCTAAAGATTGGAAAGCTGCTGCGGTCATCCCCTCTTCAAAGGGGGATCACTGACCATTTAGAATCCCACCATACCTACTCCGCTGTGCAATCCGGTTTCCGAGCTGGTCATGGGTGCACCACAGCCACGCTCAAGGTACTAAACGATATCATAACCACCATCGATAAAAGACAGTACTGTGCAGTTGTCTTCATCGACCTGGCCAAGACTTTCGACTCTGTCAATCACCGTATTCTTATTAGCAGACTCAATAGCCTTGGTTTCTCAAATGACTGCCTCGCCTGGTTCACCAACTACTTCGCAGACAGAGTTCAGCGTGTCAAATCGGAGGGCCTGTTGTCCGGACCTCTAGCAGTCTCTATGGGGGTGCCGCAGGGTTAAATTCTTGGGCCGACTCTTTTCTCTGTATATATCAACAATGTCGCTCTTGCTGCGGGTGATTCCCTGATCCACCTCTATGCCGACGACACCATTCTGTATACATCTGGCCTTTCTTTGGACACTGTGTTAACTAACCTCCAAACGAGCTTCAATGCCATACAACACTTCTTCTGTGGCCTCCAACTGCTCTTAAACGCTAGCAAAACCAAATGCATGCTTTTCAACCGTTCACTGCCCGCACCCGCCCGACTAGCATCACTACTCTGGACGGTTCTGACCTAGAATATGTGGACAACTACAAATACCTAGGTGTCTGGCTAGACTGTAAACTCTCCTTCCAAACTCATATCAAACATCTCCAATCCAAAATCAAATCTAGAATCAACTTTCTATTTCGCAACAAAGCCTCCTTCACTCACGCCGCCAAACTTACCCTAGTAAAATTGACTATCCTACCGATCCTCAACTTCGGCGATGTCATCTACAAAATAGCTTCCAATACTCTACTCAGAAAATTGGATGTAGTCTATCACAGTGCCAGCCGTTTTGTTACCAAAGCGCCTTATACCACCTTCCACTGCGACCTGTATGCTCTAGTCGTCTGGCACTCGCTACATATTCATCGCCAGACCCACTGGCTCCAGGTCATCTATAAATCTATGCTAGGTAAAGCTCCGCCTTATCTCAGCTCACTGGTCATGATAAAAACACCCACCCGTAGCACACGCTCCAGCAGGTATATCTCACTGGTCATCCCCAAAGCCAACACATCCTTTGGCCGCCTTTCCTTCCAGTTCTCTGCTGCCAGTGACTGGAACGAATAGCAAAAATTGCTGAAGCTGGAGACTTACATTTCTCCCACTAACTTTAAACATCAGCTATCTGAGCAGCTAACCAATCACTGGTGCTGTACATAGTCCATCTGTAAATAGCCCACCCAATCTACCTACCTCATCCCCATATTGTTTTTATTCACTTTGCTGCTTAATCATCAAGTTAGCAGACGACACAACAGTAGTAGGCTTGATCACCAACAACTACAAGACAACGTATAGGGAGGAGGCAAGGGCCCTCGGAGTGTGGTGTCAGGAAAACAACCTCTCACTCAACGTCAACAAAACAAAGTTGATGATCGTGGACTTCAGGAAACAGCAGAGGGGGCACACCCCTATCCACATCGACGGGACAGCAGTGGATAAGGTGGAAAGTTTTAAGTTCCTCGGTGTACACATCACGGACAAACTGAAATGGTCCACCTACATATACAGTGTGGTGAAGAAGGCGCAACAGTGCCTCTTCAACCTCAGGAGGCTGAAGAAATTTGGCTTGTCACCTAAAACCCTCACAAACTTTTATAGATACACAATTGAGAGCATTCTGTTGGGCTGTATCACCACCTGGTACGGCAACTGCACCGCCCACAACCGCAGGGCTCTCCAGAGGGTGGTGCAGTCTGCACAACTTATCACTGGGGGCAAACTACCTGCCCTCCAGGACACCTACAGCACCCGTTGTCACAGGAAGGCCAAAAAGATCATCAAGGACAGCAACCAGCCAAGCCACTACCTGTTCACCCCGCTACCATCCAGAAGGCGAGGTCAGTACAGGTGCATCAAAGCTGGGACCGAGAGACTGAAAAATAGCTTCTATCTCAAGGCCATCAGACTGTTAAACAGCCGTCACTAACACAGAGAGGCTGCTGCCTACATACAGACTTGAAATCATTGGCTACTTTAATAAATAGATCACTAGTTACTATAATAATGGCACTTTAATAATGTTTGCATATCTTGCGTTACTCATCCCATATGTACAGTGGGGCAAAAAAGTATTTAGTCAGCCACCAATTGTGCAAGTTCTCCCACTTAAAAAGATGAGAGAGGCCTGTAATTTTCATCATAGGTACCCTTCAAAAATGAGGAGAAAAAAATCCAGAAAATCACATTGTAGGATTTTTAATGAATTTATTTGCAAATTATGGTGGAAAATAAGTATTTGGTCAATAACAAAAGTTTATCTCAATACTTTGCTATATACCCTTTGTTGGCAATGACACAGGTCAAACGTTTTCTGTAAGTCTTCACAAGGTTTTCACACACTGTTGCTGGTATTTTGGCCCATTCCTCCATGCAGATCTCCTCTAGAACAGTGATGTTTTGGGGCTGTTGCTGGGTAACACGGACTTTCAACTCCCTCCAAAGATTTTCTATGGGGTTGAGATCTGGAGACTGGCTAGGCCACTCCAGGACCTTGAAATGCTTCTTACGAAGCCAATCCTTCGTTGCCCGGGCGGTGTGTTTGGGATCATTGTCATGCTGAAAGACCCAGCCACGTTTCATCTTCAATGCCTTTGCTGATGGAAGGAGGTTTTCACTCAAAATCTCACGATACATGGCCCCATTCATTCTTTCCTTTACACGGATCAGTCGTCCTGGTCCCTTTGCAGAAAAACAGCCCCAAAGCATGATATTTCCACCCCCATGCTTCACAGTAGGTATGGTGTTCTTTGGATGCAACTCAGCATTCTTTGTCCTCCAAACACGACGAGTTGAGTTTTTACCAAAAAGTTATATTTTGGTTTCATCTGACCATATGACATTCTCCTAATCTTCTTCTGGATCATCCAAATGCTCTCTAGCAAACTTCAGACGGGCCTGGACATGTACTGGCTTAAGCAGGAGGACACGTCTGGCACTGCAGGATTTGAGTCCCTGGCGGCGTAGTGTGTTACTGATGGTAGGCTTTGTTACTTTGGTCCCAGCTCTCTGCAGGTCATTCACTAGGTCCCCCCGTGTGGTTCTGGGATTTTGCTCACCGTTCTTGTGATCATTTTGACCCCACGGGGTGAGATCTTGCGTGGAGCCCCAGATCGAGGGAGATTATCAGTGGTCTTGTATGTCTTCCATTTCCTAATAATTGCTCCCACAGTTGATTACTTCAAACCAAGCTTCTTACCTATTGCAGATTCAGTCTTCCCAGCCTGGTGCAGGTCTACAATTTTGTTTCTGGTGTCCTTTGACAGCTCTTTGGTCTTGGCCATAGTGGAGTTTGGAGTGTGACTGTTTGAGGTTGTGGACAGGTGTTTTTTATACTGATAACAAGTTCAAACAGGTGCCATTAATACAGGTAACGAGTGCAGGACAGAGGAGCATCTTAAAGAAGAAGTTACAGGTCTGTGAGAGCCAGAAATCTTGCTTGTTTGTAGGTGACCAAATACTTATTTTCCACCATAATTTGCAAATAAATTCATTAAAAATCCTACAATGTGATTTTCTGGATTTTTAAAAAAAAATTTGTCTGTCATAGTTGAAGTGTACCTATGATGAGAATTACAGGCCTCTCTCATCTTTTTAAGTGGGAGAACTTGCACAACTGGTGGCTGACTAAATACTTTTTGCCCCACTGTATATACTGTATTTTTATACTATCTATTATTGCATCTTGCCTATGGCGCTCGGTCATCGCTCATCCATATATTTATATGTATATATTTTTATTCCATCCCTTTACTTAGACTTGTGTGTATTAGGTAGTTGTTGTGGAATTGTTTGATTACTTGTTAGATATTACTGCACTGTCGTAACTAGAAGCACAAACATTTCGCTACACTCGCAATAACATCTGCTAACCATGTGTATGTGACGAATAAAATTTTATTTGATTTGAAATATTGATAAGAAATGACATTAGATCAATTGACAATGCTGAATTATGTTTTTTAATTTTATTTAGCTTATCTGATAATATCATGCAAAATTATTTCACCTTTAGTTTGCTGGTTCTCATGAAGCAATTTGCGTGCTAATACAGTGCATTCTGAAAATATTCAGACCCCTTAAAAGGGGCCTTATTCTAAAATGGATTAAATATTTTTTCCCCCACATCAATCTACACACAATATACCATAATAGCAAAGCGAAAACAGGTTTTTAGACATTTTTGCAAATTTATTCCACCTGTGGAGTCCACCTCATTCTTAAATGGAAGAAGTTTGGAACCACCAATCAGGCCTGTATGGTAGAGTGAACAGACGGAAGCCAATCTTTAGTAAAAGGCACATGACAGCCCGCTTGGAGTTGGCAAAAAGGCATCTAAAGGACTCTCAGACCATGAAAAACAAGATTCTCTTGTCTGATGAAATCAAGATATAGCACTATTTGGCCTGAATGCCAAACGTCACATTTGGAGGAAACCAGGCACCGCTCATCACCTGGCCAATACCATCCCTACAGTGAAGCATGGTGGTGGTGGCAGCAACATGCTGTGGGGATGTTTTTCAGCGGCAGAGACTGGGAGACTAGTCAGGATCAAGACAAAGATGAACGGAGCAAAGTACAGAGAGATCCTTGATGAAAACCTGCTCCAGAGCGCTCAGAATCTCAGACTGGGGCGAAGGTTCACCTTCCAACAGGACAATGACACTAAGCACACAGCCAAGACAACACAGAAGTGGCTTCGGGACAAGTCTCTGAATGTCCTTGAGTGGCCCAGCCAGAGCCCGGACTTGAACCCGATCGAACATCTCTGGAGAGACTTAAAAATAGCTGTGCAGTGACGCTCCCCATCCAACCTGACAGAGCTTGAGAGGATCTGAAGAGAAGAATGGGAGAAACTCCCCAAATGTAGCATGTAGCATCATACCCAAGAAGACTCAAGGCTGTAATCGCTGCCAAAGGTGCTTCAACAAAGTACTGAGTAAAGGGTCTAAATACTTATGTAAAAAAAATGTTTTGTGTGAATTTCTAAAAACCTGTTTTTGCTTTGTCATTACGGGGTATTGTGTGCAGATTGATGAGGGGAAAAAATTATTTATTTTCTATTTTAGAATGAGGCTGTAACGTAACAGAATTGTTGGTCAGGTCATGTCATAGTTCTTTGTCCCTGCACTTTTGAACAGTGTTGAATAGACTGTTGAACAGCCATCACTAGCCGTCTACCGGGTGATGCACACTCCCACACACACCTCATACTCACAAACACGTGCACATACACACGCAAACACACACACAGTCAATGCTGCTGTCCCATGTTAGAGACATTGAGCCACTGGTCACTTCCCGTTTCAAACTGTGTATTTAAATACTGTATCCCCAACGTAGCTCATCATAATATTTCTACTACTGTACATTATATTTTAGTTACACTGTTTATACACACAACATACAGTATACACTGGATTCTTGGCAGAGCTTACTCTAATATATCCCCTGCTATTTGGGTTGTTAATCAGATTTGTCCCACCGTTTCTTTTTGTATTTTATTTCCTTACATTTGAATTGTTTGACATTTTACTGCATTGTTAGGCGATAGTAACATAAGCATTTTGCTGCACCAGCTATAACACCTGCTGAACTGTACGCGACCAATAAACTTTCAATACATTTTTCTTTGAATCAGTCATTCAGTCCGTTTCATGTACAGTACACAGGATAAGATAAAAGTGAAGGGGTTTGGGTCCAGTTTGCCACCACCACCCACAGGGAGATGTGCATTACATGCTACATTGGTGTTGGCACCTCTCTTCTGAACTCACCATCTCTGTAATTTCCTTTTTATCCCTTCCATGACTTTGACCTTCTCTGCGCTGCGAGCATTTGGTAAGCAGTGATTTATCTGCCAAATAAATTTATTGGCTCCATTGAAATTAGTTTAAGGTGGGGGTCATTCTCCAGGCCAAAGATGGCAGCTAATAAATCCAAGTTGGGGTGAGGGGCAAGAGGAGAGGTAGAGAGAAAGAGAGAGATGGAGATGGACCCGGAGATAAAAGTGGAGAGTTTACAATTTGGTGAAAAATGGAGGGGGGGGGGCATTCTAAGGAGGAATAGGGTGTTTTATAGAGGCTTGAATGCTAAATGTCTCGGTACAGTGCAGCGTGGGAGACCTCACCTTGAGTGAGATCCGGCATTAAGACGGCGCATCATTCATGTTGACAGTTTGAGGTTGAGCCGGCAGGTTAGAGGGCTCATCTAAAGAGTAAAGGGCAGTGTCCCTCCCTCTCAGCTCTCTGGGTTTAGAATGCTTTAGTTACATCACCGGCCTGAAAAATGACTGGCCTCATTCACATTATTACCCACAAATACTTCTCTACTCCTAGCCTGTATCACTGGCATTATACATTACTTTTGATGATCTGACTCTTTTAATGAGCATTTCATTTATGAAAGTTTATGATTTTGTAAAGAAGGTGAAGGTTCGAATCTAGTTTGAATACTGTACTACTGTCCCATACACACCATATACACAAAAAAGGTGCTACCGGGAACCTAAAAGTTATTTTGCTGTCCCCATAGGAGAAACCTTTGAATAACCTTTTGGTTCCACAGAGGGTTCTACATAGAACTCTAACGGGTTCTACCTGGAACCAAAAAGGGTTCAGTCGAAGAACCCTTTTGGAACCCTTTTTTCTAAGAGTGTGCATGATTACTTTATGTTGTGTGTATTATGTTAGGGCACAGGACCATAACTGCAGCTATGGCAGTCGCAAATTACATCATAATGCACTTGATAAAAAACAACATTGTGCTGCAATGTTTGTTGATTTATCAAATGCGTTTGATTCAGTTGACCATGAACTGTTGCTAGCCAGACTCAATGAATGGGCTGTCAATTGGCTTGAAAATGATCTTGCAGACAGAACACAATGTGTCTATGCTAAGAATCACAAGTCAAACTTTCTTGAGATCACTAGAGGTATACCCCAGGGGAAATGGGATGCCACCAGTCAAATTTAATCAGAGTGCAGATGATATGGTCATCTATGCAAATGCTCCTTCTCTGATTCAGGCCGTTGAAGAGCTCCAGACTGCCTTTAAGTCACTGCTGACCTCCTTATATGGTCTCAAACTAATCTTAACTGCTCAAAAAACTAAATTCATAACCTTCACCAGAGCTCGCTCTCAGCCAGAGATGGTTAGCATATTGACATCGGGGGGCACACCCATTGAAAAGGTGTCATTCTACAAATACCTTGGTCTTTGGTTGGACAATAAGCTGTCCTACAAAGTTCAAGTAGATAAACTAGATAACTAGTAGATAAGCTTAAACTGAAATTGGGTATTTATTTTTGTGACAAGGCTTGCTTCCTGTTTGAGGCTAGAAAGAAGACACTTTTTTGTTCAAGACACTTCTTTCTGTAATTGATTATGGTGACTTCGCTGCAGTGAAATGCTTATGTTTATAGATCCAACAGTGCAGTATAGATAATAATACACAAAACATTTAAAAATTAAAATTAAGAAAAATCAGAAAGAGCAATGTCAGAGCCCGAATATATATTTGTATTTATTTTTATTTAACTATATATATACAGTTGAGGTCGGAGGTTTACATACACTTAGGTTGGAGTCATTAAAACTTCAACCACTCCACAAATTTCTTGTTAAGAAACTATAGTTTTGGCAAGTCGGTTAGGATATCTACTTTGTGCATGACACAAGTCATTTTTCCAACAATTGTTTACAGACAGATTATTTCACTTACAATTCACAGTATCACAATTGCAGTGGGTCAGACGTTTACATACTAAGTTGACTGTGCCTTTAAACAGCTTGGAAAATTCCAGAAAATTATGTCATGGCTTTAGAAGCTTCTGATAGGCTAGTTGACATCATTTGAGTCAATTGAAGATGTACCTGTGGATGTATTTCAAGGCCTACCTTCAAACTCAGTGCCGCTTTGCTTGACATCATGGGAAAATCAAAAGAAATCAGCAAAGACATCAGAAAAAAAATTTGTAGACCTCCACAAGTCTGGTTCATCCTTGGGAGTAATTTTCAAACACCTGAAGGTACCACGTTCATCTGTACAAACAATAGTACACAAGTATAGACACCAAGGGACCACGCAGCCGTCATACAGCTCAGAAAGGAGACGCGTTCTGTCTCCTAGAGATGAACGTACTTTGGTGCCAAAAGTGCAAATCAATCCCAGAACAACAGCAAAGTCCCTTGTGAAAATGATGGAGGAAACGGGTACAAAAGTATCTATATCCACAGTAAAACGAGTCCTATATCGACATCACCTGAAAGGCTGCTCAGCAAGGAAGAAGCCACTGCTCCAAAGCCGCCATAAAAATGCCAGACTCCGGTTTGCAACTGCACATGGGGACAAAGATCGTACTTTTTGGAGAAATGTCTTCTGGACTGATGAAACAAAAATAGAACTGTTTGGCCATAATGACCCTCATTGTGTTTGGAGGAAAAACGGGGAGGCTTGCAAGCTGAAGAACGCCATCCCAACCGTGAAGCACGGGGTTGGCAGCATTATGTTGTGGCGGTGCTTTGCTGCAGGAGGGACTGGTGCACTTCACAAAATATATGGCATCATGAGGGAGGAAAATGTGTGGATATATTGAAGAAACATCTCAAGGCATCAGTCAGGAAGCAAATGGGTCTTCCAAATGGACAATGACCCCAAGCATACTTCCAAAGTTTTGGCAAAATGGCTTAGGGACAACAGTCAAGGTGTTGGAGTGGCCATCATATAGAAAATTTGTTGGCAGAACTGAAAAAGCGTGTGCGAGCAAGGAGGCCTACACCCTGACTCAGTTACACCAGCTCTGTCAGGAGGAATGGGCCAAAATTCACCCTACTTATTGTGGGAAGCGTGTGGAAGGCTACCCGAAAAGTTTGACGCAAAATTTAAAGGCAATGCTACCAAATACTAATTGAGTGTATCTAAACTTCTGACCCACTGGGAATGTGATGAAAGAAATACAAGCTGAAATAAATAATTCTCTCTACTATTATTCTGACATTTCACATTCTTAAAATGAAGTGGTGATTCTAACTGACCTAAGACAGGGAATTTTTTCTAGGATTAAATGTCAAGAATTGTGAAAAACTGAGTTTAAATGTATTTAGCTAAGGTGTATGTAAACTTCCGTCTTCAACTGTGGATATATATATATATATATATTTATATATATATATATATATATATATATATATATATATATATATATATATATATATATATATATATACAGTGGCAAGAAAAATATGTGAACCCTTAAATTGGTCATAACATTTCATCTGATCTTCATCTAGGTCGCAAAAATAGACAAACAGTCTGCTTAAACTAATAACACACAAACAATTATACGTTTTTATGTCTTTATTGAACACCCTGTGTAAATATTCACAGTGCAGGATTGAAAATGTATGTGAACCCTTGGATGTAATAAATGGTTGACCCTCCTTTGGCAGCAATAACCTCAACGAAACGTTTTCTGTAGTTGCAGATCAGACCTGCACAATGGTGAGGAGGAATTTTGTTGGCAGAACTGTTGGCAGAATATTACAAAACTGTTTCAGTTCAGCAATATTCTTGGGATGTCTGGTGTGAACTGCTCTCTTCAGGTCATGCCACAGCATCTCAATCGGGTTGAGGTCAGGACTTTTGCCAGTAGCGCTGTGGAACATCCATGTGCACTTTTGCAAACTTCAGACGTGCAGCAATGCTTTCTTTTGGACAGCAGTGGCTTCTTCCGTGGTGTTCTCCCATGAACACCATTCTTGTTTAGTGTTTTACGTATCGAAGACTCATCAACAGAGATGTTAGCATGTTCCAGAGATTTCTGAAAGTCTTTAGCTGACACTCTAGGATCCTTCTTAACCTCATTGAGCATTCTGCGCTGTGCTCTTTCAGTCATCTTTGCAGAATGGCCACTCCTAGGGAGAGTAGCAACAGTGCTGAACTTTCTCCATTTTTATACAATTTGTCTTTCCGTGGACTGATGAACATCAAGGCTTTTAGAGATACTTATGTAACCCTTTCCAGCTTTATTTAAGTCAACAATTCTTAATCTTAGGTCTACTGAGATCTCTTTTGTTCGAGGCATGGTTCACATCAGGCAATGCTTCTTGCAAACTCAAATTATGTGAATGTTTTTTATAGGGCAAGGTGGCTCTAACCAACATCTCCAATATCGTCTTATTGATTGGACTCCAGCTGACTCCTGACTCCAATTAGCTTTTGGAGAAGTCATTAGCCTTGGGGTTCACATACTTTTTCCAACCATAATGTTTGAATTATGTATTCAATATAGACAAGAAAAATACAATAATTTGTGTGTTATTAGTTTAAGCGCACTATGTTTGTCTATTATTGTGACTTAGATGAAGATCAGATCAAAATTGATGACCAATTTATGCAGAAATCCAGGTAATTCCAAAGGGTTCACATACCTTTTCTTGCCACTGTACATACAGTAGAGGTCAAAAGTTCGGGCACAGTTACTCATTCAAGGGATTTTCTTTATTTTTACTATTTTCTACATTGTAGAATAATAGTGAAGACATAAACTATGAAATTACACATATGGAATAATGTATTAACCAAAAAATTGTTAAACAAATCAAAATGTATTTTATATTTGACACGATCTTGGAAATGAGCGGACCAAGGCGCAGCATGTGTTGGGTTCCACATATTTTATTCGAGTGAAACTTCTACAAAAACAATAAACAAGCAACAAAACGTAACATAAGTGGTGCAACTTGCACACACACAAACAATATCCCACAAAGCAGGTGGGAGAAAGGGCTTCCTAAATATGATCCCCAATTAGAGGCAACGAATACCAGCTGCCTCTAATTGGGAACCATACAAAACCACCAACATAGACATACACATTCTAGAACATCCCCCTAGTCACACCCTGACCCAAACCACTATAGAGAATCCAAGTGCTCTCTATGGTCAGGGCGTGACGATATTTGAGATTCTTCAAAGTAGCCACTCTTGCCTTGATGACAGCTTTGCACACTCTTGGCATTCTCTCAACCAGCTTCATGAGGTAGTCACCTGGAATGCAATTCAATAAACAGGTGTGCCTTGTTAAAAGTTAATTTGTGGAAAGATCCTTCTTTATGCGTTTGAGTCAGTCAGTTGTGTTGTGACAAGGTAGGGGTGGTTATACAGAAGATAGCCCTATTTGGTAAAAGACCAAGTCCATATTATGGCAGGAACAGCTCAAATAAGCAAAGAGAAACGACAGTTCATCATTAATTTAAGACATGAAGGTCAGTCAATACAGAACATTTCAAGAATTTTGAAAGTTTCTTCAAGTGCGGTCGCAAAACCCCTCAAGCGCTATGATGAAACTGGATCTCACGAGGACCGCCACTGGAAAGGAAGACCCAGAGTAACCTCTGCTGCAGAGGATGAGTTCAAGAGAGTTACTAGCCTCAGAAAAGCCCCCAAAAAATGCTTCACGGAGTTCAAGTAACAGACACATCTCAACATCAACTTTTCAGAGGAGACTGCGTAAATCCGGCCTTCATAATCTAATTGCTGCAAAGAAACCACTACTAAAGGACACCAATAATAAGAAGAAACTTTCTTGGGCCAAGAAACACGAGCAATGGACATTAGTCCGATGGAAATATGTCCTTTGGTCTGATGAGTCCAAATTTGAGATGGTTGATTTTTGGTTCCAACCACCGTGTCTTTGTGAGACGCAGAGAAGGCGAACGGATGATCTCTGCTTGTGTGGTTCCCACTGTGAAGCATGGAGGAGGAAGTGTGATGGTGTGGGGGTGCTTTGCTGGTGATTTATTTAGAATTCAAGGCACACCTAAACAGCATGCCTACCACAGCATTCTGCAGCAATATGCCATCCCATCTGGTTTGCGCTTAGTGGGACTATCATTTGTTTTTCAACAGGACAATGACCCAACACACCTCCAGGCTGTGTAAGGCCTATTTGACCAAGAAGGAGAGTGATGGAGTGCTGCATCAAATGACCTGGCCTCCACAATCACCCGACCTCAACCCAATTGAGATGGTTTGGGATGAGTTGGACAGCAGGAAGTGAAGGAAAAGCTGCCAACAAGTGCTCAGCATATGTGGGAACTCCTTTAAGACTGCTGGAAAAGCATTCCAGGTGAAGCTGGTTGAGAGAATGCTAGGAGTGTGCAAAACTGTCATTAAGGAATCTCAAACAGAAAATATATTTTTGGGGGTTAATACATGATTCCATATGTGTTATTTAATTGTTTTGATGTCTTCACTGTAATTCTACAATGTAGAAAATAGTAAAAAATTAATAAAAACCCTTGACTGAGTTTTATTTATCACATGCGCCGAATACAACAGGTAAACCTTACAGTGAAATGCTTACTTACAAGCCCTTAACCAAAGATGCAGTTTTAAGAAAATACCTAAAATAAGAAAAACAAATAATTAAAGCGCAGCAGTAAATAACAATAGCGGGGCTACATACAGGGAGTCAGTGAGTCAATGTGCGGGGGCACCAGTGTCAAGGTAATTGAGATAATTATGTACATGCAGGTAGGGTTGTTAAAGTGGCTATGCATAGATAATAACAGAGAGTAATAGCAGCGCGGGGGTGCAAATAGTCTGGTCTGGGTAGCCATTTGATTAGCTGTTCAGGAATCGTATGGCTTGGGGGTAGAAGCTGTTTAGAAGCCTCTTGGACCTAGACTTGGCTCTCCGGTACCACTTGCCGTGCGGTAGCAGAGAGAACAGTCTATGACTAGGCTGGCTGGAGTTGTTGATGATTTTGATGACGCCCTAGCAAAACTGTGTCTCAATGGGTGTCTTCCTGGTTAAAAAAAGTTTAAATAAAACAAGATGGTGCTACATATTCCAAAATATTTCTAAGCATTGACAAAGAAACATTTGGCAATCTTAAACTAAACCAAAGCCAATACAGCACAGGATTGTACATGCAACTTGTTGGCGAGTGTTGCTCAGTGTCAGTCTATCCATGATTGCCCTTTTGTTTACCTTAATTCACCACCTGCAGTTTTGCCACAAATGAGGTGGCCAGCGCTGGTGCCAGGGGTCGTTTGGTTGGTTCACGCTGCTCTGTATTGCGTGCGTCACTGTGGGAGGAGAGAGGAGTGCAAGTGGCCAGAACCCCGAGCAGATGTCAGCAGCTCACCATTAATGAGGCCTAATCACTAATTAGGGGGGGCTAATGAATGTTAATACCGAGAGGGAGCCAGGGAGCGGCCTGGAAAAGGGAGGATAGAACAGTCACTAGCGTCTTATCAAAACAGGGCTGTAACGGAAGGTAAACCGTAGACATATCCAAGCATGTCACTGTGCTAAGTTAACAAAGCTACATATATAGTTAAGAAAGGGGCAAGCCCAACGAAATAAAACAAAGCTAAATGTGCTCCATTGTTGTCCTTGGACCAGACGCAGTGTCTGTGAACGTTTGAGTTCTGAACTGTACACGACCGTCGACCGGGGGTCAAGCACACGCTTGTTTGTCTTGGAATATGAATAACTTTGTACTGGGGATTGCATTTGCCCGTGAAGGCAGCACAATGAGGAAATCAAAAGCGGTAGTAGCAGATGGAGACAGAGATGGATGGAGGGTCCTAAGAGGCAGATGTTTATGGGCCATTATTTACAAGCTCTTTAATCTGGGCTATTTCCTCACCCTTGGCAATGGACAGGTCTATGGGTCATGCTAGCTGAACCCTTCCACTCCTGGTTGTCCATCTCCCACTGGCTATGAGAGACAAAGGGAGAGACAAAGGGAGAGAGGGAGGGAGGGAGGGAGGGAGGGAGGGAGGGAGGGAGGGAGGGAGATAGAGAGAGACATGGAGCCACTCCACTGAAAAGCTGTCACAGCCATTATTCATTCATCTTTCTGTCGTTCTTTCATTCTTTTTCTCCCTCTGCATACATTTCAATTAGTGGAGCCCTTACAGTGCTGTTGCAATGCCAACAGCGCTCCTCTGGCCCAACTCTTGCCTAATTTTCCCATCTGCAAGATGAATATTATGGACAGCCGTATTGCTGTCCATATCGATTTGCGCTAAGGTTAAAAGCTTTGAAGACCTTGGCTTGAATATGAGTCGCCTAGCAACCGGCGCTTCGACCCCCCACTGTTTGACCGGCGTCCCGGCCTACCCAGACAGCTTAAGCCTGGACCTTGATTTCTTCTCCCATCTGTGATTAAATGCAGACCCTTCAGCCTGACACGGCGACCTTAACCCCGGACCTCCCTGCTCCGGGGTCATTTAACCTTGAACCCAATTACAAGAAAAGGTTACTTAAGTGTGACCCACGCCTTGCTTCACTCAGTTAATAGGACAGTCAGGAAAAAGGGCCAGCGCAGCTGATATGCTTCTAGCTAATTCGCTGGGTTGACAAAGGTCGGGTGGCTTCCATAAAGAACGGGCAGGTTCGATTTCTCATGCAAAATGAGACTCAGCAATACAATATTGCGGTGGACTAAACAGCAGCGCTAGCAAACATGGTATTCAGATAGGGCGGTTTCATCACTTCAGACACCTTTGCTGAGCCTTCTGCTTGTCTTCTGTGTTGCATATCAACTAGGAACTGTCTTGTAGTCATACAGCCAAGCTCTACTAAACAAATAGATTATCTATTGTCAGTCCAACATTGTTCTAACAAAGCCAGTTTGCTTTGCTATGATGCTTGGGACCCGTTATGGCTGAATTAACTAGTAATTCTCTTGTTCTGCCGTTCACCCCTCCAATCTCCCCTCCAATCTGGCGTTTTGGAACTTGGCCAATGGGCTGGCTTAACAAACTGTGCTACATTATAGTAGACCAGAGGGAGGGAGATCCAAGTCTACAACCGATGAGCTAGCATTAGCAGCTAATCCTGCTAGCTTGCTAGTTTTAATGCTGCTGCTACAATGTACAAATGTATTCAAAGACTAGAATGATACAAATATATTAATATGGACTGCAACTGTCAAACACTACAACTACCAATAAATCATTATAATGTGCTAGTTCTACTACTGCATGTTAATGTATCATTATGGGCTGCGTTACAGTTTAATTTAACTAGGCAATTCAGTTAAGAACAAATTCTTGTTTGCAATGACAGCCTACCAGGGAACAGTGGGTTAACTGCCTTGTTCAGATTTTTACCTTGTCAGCTCAGGGATTCGATCCAGCAACTTTTCGGTTACTGGCCCAACGCTCTAACCACTAGCCTACCTGCCACCCCACTGTTATTGGTGTTACACTTTGTATTATTCTCCTGATAAATTTAAGCTAGACTTAAGCGAAGACTAAATAACTGTGTATGCTACCTGCACCATGTATTTTATGCAGTTGCAGTCAAAGCAAAAGATCTTCAAACTTCAGTTCTAATCAAGTGCAAATACAAATAGCCATGTATATGAAACAATGATCTTTGACCACAATGAGCAATGCAACAAGAGAATAACAATGATGTGAGCACACCGGCATGCGTAATGGCAACGACTTGCATTAATTCAGCCACTGACTGTAGAGGACACACTGTAATAGTGGTCTGGTTTAGCCTACATGGGCTTTGGGCTTGTTTTTCACTGGGTTGTTGCGTCACATTGGTGCTGAACTCTCTGGAACTGCCCACAGATCAACACATGTTTAACCTTATCATCACATTGCTTTTTTTTTAATCAACTCCGAAAATAGATCACACATTTTACCCACAGTGAAAGGCAAAGGGTTTCTGATTACATTTTGCAACCATGTTTGCCGACATATGGATTTATCCAGATCATAGCACGTCAGGTCATACACACGTACAGTACAACCTTCATCACAATCTCCCTCGTGAAAAATAAAAAAGGAACACATACAGTATTTTGTGAAAACAAATGAAATCTCAACTACAACCACTTTACTTTGTGTATAGTAAAACGGTAAACAGGCAAAAACATTTACACACAGACACACATGCACTTAAACACTTAGCCAAACACATACAGCGCATATCTCCCTCCATCGAGCATGCATAGAGGGACCAATATGGCCGTTGTGTTGGCTACGGCAGTAAAAATAACACTTGTTTTCAAGCTCTCGTTTTTAATACACTTCTTTGGAGAGAGTGCTGGCTGATTGCTTAACGCAGTCAAAAAAGAGATGGAGAAAAGAGAGGGAGAATGAGACAAACTGAGGGAGAGGGGTGGGGCGAGCAAGCGAGAGTGCCCTGGTAGCAGCTTGCTGACCGCCAGTTGAACCTATCACTGAACTGAGGATGAACCCTCAACTTGAGGAGCGTCCATCACAGATCTCCCTGGGAGCTACAAGCGAGGGCAGCCACCGCTGGGGCACACACACACATACACAGTCTTTCGCTAGCATGCGCACACACACATTGGTACGTAATACACACATAATCCTCATTCATCCGGTGCTGGGTATGCAAACATACGCACAGACACATCCTCATTCATGCACGCGCGCACACACATACACACACAGCAACGTAATAATGTGACACTCACACGCACACTTTCGATCCCTGACACAGAGGTTGACCCTGCGTGCCATTTTCACAGGCACATGCTCTCTGGTCCGCAGAGGTGTTGTGTACAAGCAGACAGGCAAAAGCATCATGCACAGCGTTTGTGTGTCACACACACACACGCAAGCACACACATACACAAGCACACGCTAACAACAGCTAACACTCTACCAGACACATCCTCGGCAGCTAGCCCTTTAACCATCCCACTGTGACACGCCCATGGGGACATGGCAGAATGCACCGCGGGGTCATGGACAGGTCAGTACAGAGCATACCAACCCTGTCCCAGTTTGGCATTCATTTCCAAATGTCATAAGGGAGGGGAAAGAGAGAGATGGAGACCGAAAGAGCTGTAGGGGAAAAGGGGCGCTGTTTTTCATGTTATCTGACTTTTCTGAGGGGTATTTGGTGTTCCAATGAGGTCCCAATGGAAATTCCCACTGTACGAAGTGGGGCAAGAGGGAGCTTCGGGGTGAGGAAGGACGGTAACAGTAGGATTTCGGATCACAACCCCCCCCCCCCCCCCCCCAACCCCCCTTGTCTGGTCTGGCGTTGAGCTGTCAACATGTCAGACACAAAAGCACCAGGGTTCCACGTACTGGACCCCCGTCGCGTGGCCACCCCTTCACCACAAATGTGACTTTTCCTTTTGTTTATTTTGATCCAATCCCATTATGGCGACCTTGAATCTAAACGCCACCAGGATGCACTGTGGTGGAAATTCAGTCTGTTGTTAAATGTTTTGACAAGGCCACAGACTCATAGGATTACAGTTTGCGTGGTATAGACTGTGCGTTGAGTTATTGTCACAGATGCTTGAAGCAGATATACAATATTCCAAATCCTGAAACACCAACAATATATTATGCAACAATTTATGTTGTAATATAAATGCAGTGTTATGTGTATGGAATTAATTACATATTTATCAACATATATTATTCATTGCCCCCAAAAAATCCAAAATACTAGCGGAAATTGATTTCTGTGAATTAGCATTTGCTCTGTAAAGGTAAGCACTATTGTCCGCAAATGGAATTGACTCTGGCTTGGACACAGTCAAGCTTCTTGTAGAATTTACAATATCCCATTGTTTGAGAATAGCTGAGTATTTCATTTAACGGGTGGATTAAATAAAGACATTTCCTACGTTTCTTCTAATAATTTATTCATATCCCAAAGGATGGATGTGGGAAGGAAAATAACAGAAGCTTGGTGTACTGATGCAATCATTTCCCCTTTTATTGGTGTTATGTTCTGTTTTTTTCTTCTCACCTGTTTTTAGTCACTTAAGTGGATCCCAATTAAACTGTAGTGTTGTGTCAGCATCCTTGCATTACATGCGTAATGGATGAGGCACTGCATAATTGAATGTACTTAATGCTAACCTATTACACGGTTACTACATAGGTCATTCCACTGGCTGCATCTGGTGTAGGGCTTATTCAATTTAAAGTGTGACCTCTTTATTTTATATAATTCAATTATCTTGAACCTCTTTACAGAACATGTATCTGTCAAAATGATGAAGACATAGGTCTGTGTAAATGATAAATGGTTTGAAAGACAAAATCCCCGAGGTAAGAGCATTTCCAATTGATCCTCTGTTGTTTCCTAACTGTAGATGGACATAAGTGTCGTCTCAGGTCAGTAAGTTATGTCAGACATAGGTCACGGAAACATTTCTTGCCCTTGCTGTTATCCAGGCCAGCAGCCATCACATTGAGAGTCCTCACAGAACACTTTAGGTTTACTTGTGATATCACACACTGTGAGTGAAAAAGTGACTGTGTGGCCCCTGGAGGGGCTGGTGGGGGCCCCCGCTGTGTTGTTCTGTCCTCCGTACAGGGACACTGAGGTCTTTATTGAGTACTGAGGAGGTTTGAACATTGGCCCATGAGGTCTATCATGTTGGGACGCTTGTTTGTGAGTATATAATAAAAATTCTATGGATGTGATGTGAAAAATCTACAGTATGGTTGCATATAAGAACATCCAAATCTCATCCTAAATTAAGTTCTAAAACCAAGACAAGAGTTACAGTCTATTGACCTGCAGTGTCTAAGTTTTTGTCCTTATTGTTTCAATACTGAATGAGACCTCTCGAACCAATGACTCTCAACATTAATGAAATACAAAGGAATAAATATCAACCAGCAGACATTTGGGCTTTCATGGAAATGCAGCAATTTTCTGGACTTTATAAAAACAACAACTGGGAGTCAGGCTGTCCCCGAGGTAATGACAGGTGTTGGTATCTCTGGGTAACATCCATAGCGACAGCTGCCATGGAGACCTGGCTGGGCGTTGGCCACACAGACACAGTGCAGGGGAGGCTGACAGGTGGTGGAGAGGGAACCGCTGTCAACATCCCTATCATGAGTCATGACCTAGGATGGGGTTTCACCTCCAGGCAACTGGTAGGTCACTGATACACATACACAATTCCCTTTGATAGGCTGTGGACTCTGTTTATCTATTTGCAAAAAAACGGTGGTGGTTGCTTTATTATCGTTCCTCACAAATACCGGAACAGTGTCCATACTGGTGATTCGAGGGTGACTCTCACAGTCACTTTCTAACTTTCTCACTTTTTAGTGTGTGTGTGTGTGTGTGTGTGTGTGTGTGTGTGTGTGTGTGTGTGTGTGTGTGTGTGTGTTCCGTGTCCAAGCCAAATAACACATAATTTACAGCATTGATGGAATTGCTTTCATTCTGACCCCTGTGAAGAATTCATACACTCATAAAAGACTCATTTCACCAACATACACATGCACACCAACATACACACACACGCGCACAAAAGTCTCACTCTTTAATCACACTCGATGAAGCACTCAGGAACATACAGCTGCATCACCCAGCACCAATTACCACGGCGGTAACCTCACACATCCGGGTCAGTGATTCCCACAACAAGAACAAAAAGAAAGCTTGTCCTGGAATCCCTGTTCCCAATTACTCTACAGTGAGCTGCGCGGTGGACAATGCTGCAGGTGAGAAGTTGGATGGGGCCTCTGTTAGAGCCTGGCAGAGACACAATGGAACACTGTGGCTGGCGATTTGGCCCTCGCCCTGCTCTTGTATCACCTGACGTTTCATATAAAGTATGACAAGTCACAATGCTGGAAATGACTATGCTAGTTTTACTACCTGTCCTGATCTGGCATCTCTCTCTATAACTTGTATTTAAATGACAGTGCATTGTCTTCATTCAATTTCAGATAACATAATGATCCATAAGGACATCAAATGTAACAAATGTTAAATAACAAACTATTTCAAATCTGTTCTCCCCTTCAGTAATACATTCTATAGGGTTACATGGAAACAAAGAAGATGAATGTATGAGTTGCAATGCACAGACCATCCGAGGGCAAAAAACAACAGAGCTCTCCATTGATCCCACATATGTGGCATGGGTCAAAATACATCATGGGACATTTGCTTCTGGGCCCATTGTAATTATTTATGTTTCTGGGAAAACTTGCACCATGTTTTCAGTCCAATGGCCGCTCATCTCTGCAACAATGACCCTGCCCTCCCTGCATCCTGTGCGCTCAATGCAACATGCATGTGATCTAATATTACAGATCTATCGCCACTGGTTTGAGGGCACTGGAACCAGAGGACCATAATTAGTTTACTGTACAATAGAATGGAATGTTTCCTTTCCACAAAGAGTTGTTACAAAATCTATATGGTATAAAGTGTTCTCTTGAAAAATATAAAACAATGTTGATCTGCGAACCGAAACGGACTATATGACTGACTGACACTATTCACTCCAAAGACCAATCCTGAAATGGATCTGATAGGGGCATAGCGGGTGATGGTTCGCATTGACCCCAGCAGCCAAGGCTTCAATGTCACAACCTCTGTGGCTCTTCTGTGGTTGGATGTTTACACTCAGTTCACAACCAATTACAGAGGGACCCTTCTGCACACAATGAGCGATTGATATGCCTCGGGGCCATGTGAAGATGACTTAGTGGGTCAAATGGAGCCTGCAGACATGGCAGTCAATGAGAGAGAAACAGAGGGAAAGAGAGAGGAGATAGAGAGGGAAAGACGGAGGGAGCAAAACATTTAAAAAATAAAAAGAGAGGGGAAAGAGAAAGAGAAAGAAAGATAGAGGGGGAGGGAGAGGGAGAGAGGGAGCGAGACAGCAATGGAAAGAGAGCGGGAACAAAAGAGAAGGAAAGAGAGAGAGAATGATAGAAAGAGATAGATAGGGAACAAGAGAGAGCGAAAGATGCACTGGTGAACACACACTTGAGGGGAACGTACAGAAAGTGGAAACAGATGGGCTGAAAATAAACCATCTGAAATATTTAACTTACTGACCCAGAAACAGCCCCAGTGTAATCATATCTGTGCTCCAACAGAAGAGACTGCAATGGCACAGCCATGATATCAAATCAAGTCAAATCAAACTTTATTTGTCACATGCGCTGAATACAACAAGCGTAGTGTAGACCTGATCTTGAAATGCTTACTTACAAGCCCTTAACCAACAGTGCAGTTCAGGAAGAGTTAAGAAAATATTTACCAAATAAACGAATGTAAAAAATATTTTAAAAATTGACAAAATAACAAGGCTATATACAGGGTGTAGGTAGGGGTGAAGTGACTATGCATAGATAATAAACAGCGAGTAGCAGCAGTGCACAAAACAAATGGAGGGTGGGGCCATTTCTCCGGTGGCCAGTTGATTAATTGTTCAGCAGTCTTATGGCTTGGGGGTAGAAGCTGTTAAGGAGCCTTTTGGTCCTAGACTTGGCGCTCCGGTACTGCTTGCCGTGCGGTAGCAGAGAAAACAAGTCTCTGACTTGGGTGATTGGAGTCTCTGACAATTTTATGGGCTTTCCTCTGACACCGCCTATTATATAGGTCCTGGATTGCAGGAAGCTTGTCCCCAGTGATGTACTGGGCTGTTCGCACTACCCTCGGTTAGATGCCGAGCAGTTACCATACCAGGCGGTGATGCAACCGGTCAGGATGCTCTCGATGGCATAGCTGTATAACTTTTTGAAGATCTGGGGACCCATGCCAAATCTTTTCAGTCTCCTGAGGGAAAATGTTTTGTTGTGCCCTCTTCACGACTGTCTTGGTGTGTTTGGACCATGATAGATTGTTGGTGATGTGGACACCAAGGAACTTGAAACTCTCGACCCACTCCACTACAGCCCTGTCGATGTTAATGGGGGCCTGTTCGGGCCGCCTTTTTCTGTAGTCCACGATCAGCTCCTTTGTCTTGCTCACATTGAGGGAAAGGTTGTTGTTCTGGCACCACACAGCCAGTTCTCTGACCTCCTCCCTACAGGCAATCTCATCGTTGTCTGTGATCAGGCCTACCACTGTTTTGTCGTCAGCAAACTTAATGATGGCATTGGAGTCGTATTTGGAGTCGTGGGTGAACAGGGAGTACAGGAGGGGACTAAGTACACACACCTGAAGGGCCCCAGTGTTGAGGATCAGTGTGGCAGACATGTTGTTGCCTACCCTTACCACCTGGAGGCGGCCCGCCAGTAAGTCCAGGATCCAGTTGCAGAGGGAGGTGTTTAGTCCCGGCGTCCTTAGCTTAGTGATGAGCTTCATGTAAACACCAATTGACCACGCAGCCGTCATACCGCTCAGAAAGGAGATGCGTTCTGTCTCCTAGAGATGAACATTTGTTGTTGCGAAAAGTGTTAATCAATCCCAGAACAACAGCAAAGGACCTTGTAAAGATACTGGAGGAAACAGGTACAAAACTTTTTGGAGAAATGTCCTCTGGTCTGATGAAACAAAAATAGAACTGTTTGGCCATAATGACCCTCGTTATGTTTGGAGGAAAAAGGGGGATGCTTGCAAGACGAAGAACACCATCCCAACCGTGAAGCACGGGGTTGGCAGCATCATGTTGTGGGGGTGCTTTGCTGCAGGAGGGACTGGTGCACTTCACAAATTTGATGGCATCATGAGGTAGGAAAAGTATGTGGATATATTGAAGCAACATCTCAAGACATCAGTCAGGAAGTTAAAGCTTGGTCGCAAATGGGTCTTCTAAATGGACAATGACCCCAAGCATAGTTGTGGCAAAATGGCTTAAGGACAACAAAGTCAAGGTATTGGAGTGGCCATCACAAAGCCCTGACCTCAATCCTATAGAAAATTTGTGGTCAAAACTGAAAAAGCGTGTTTGAGCAAGGCGGCCTACAAACCTGACTCAGTTATACCAGCTCTGTCAGGAGGAATGGGCCAATATTCACCCTACTTATTGTGGAAAGATTGTGGAAGGCTACGCGAAAAGTTTGACCAAAGTTAAACAATTTAAAGGCAATGCTACCAAATACTAATTGAGTGTATGTAAACTTCTGACCCACTGGGAATGTGATGAAATAAATAAAAGCTGAAATAAATCATTCTCTCAACTATTATTTTGATGTTTCACATTCTTAAAATAAAGTGGTGATCCTAACTGACCTAAGACTGGGAAATTTTACTAGGAATAAATGTCAGGAATTGTGAAAAACTGAGTTTAAATGTATTTGACTAAGGTGTATGTAAACTTCCGACTTCAACTGTACGTCTCGTGTTTGAGCCGTTGAATTGCGACTCCACTTTGTCTCTATACTAAACACTTTGCTTGTTTGATTGCCTCACGGAGTGAATACCTACACTGTTTCTATTTGGTCATATTTCCAGTCGCCTTGCCATGATTAAATGCGGTGGTTTCTAGTTTGATGGTTTCCAGTTTGCATAAAGTCCAGTGAAGTTCCTTGATGGCCGTCTTGGTATCCGCTTGCGGAGGGATATACACGGCTGTGACGATAACTGAGGAGAGTTCTCTTGGGAGATAATACGGTCAGAATTTGATTGTGAGGAATTCTAGGTCAGGTGAACAAAAGAACTTGAGTTCCTGTGTGTTGTTACAATTACACCATGAGTCGTTAATCATGAAACATACACCCCCGCCCTTCTTCTTTCTGGAGAGATGTTTATTCCTGTCGGCGCGATGCACTGAAAATCCTATTGGCTGTATGGACTCCGACAGCATGTGCCCAGCTAGCCATGTTTCCGTGAAACAGAGTATGTATCCTGGATATCTCATTGGAAAGCAAATATTGCCCAGATTTTGTTGACTTTGTTAACTAGGGACTGGACAATAGCGAGTAATATACTCTGGAGCGGTGGGTGGTGTGTGCGCATCCGAAGCCTCACTAGAAGACCGCTCCAGCACCCTCTCCTCCGGCGGCATTGTTTTGGGTCGGCCTCTGGAATAAGTTCAAATGACCCATGAGGTGCAGACAAGGGAACTGCCTTGGGAAAGTCATATTCCTGGTCGTAGTGCTGGTAAGTTGACGTCTCTCTGATATCCAATAGTTCTTCCCAGTTGTATGTAATATCACTTAAGGGGTTTTCTGGGCTAACAATGTAGTAAATAATACATTTAAAAAAATGTATACTGCACAGTTTCCTAAGGACTAGAAGCGAAGCTTCCCTCTCTATTGGCGCCATCTTGTATTGTGATGGTGAAAATGTTGGAGAAGACCTGGTGATTGGAATGGTCCCTTTCTACCTCAATCTCCATGTCCATATTCAGCAGTGAGATTGGCCTATAACCCCAGCCCTGTTGCCATTAACATTTTAGAGTTCCAACTGAGCAGCGGGGATGCTGCACAACACCATCAATATTAATGTTCTGTGGCTAAACCGGCTTTGGAAGAACTTTCTCCCACATTAATATTGATGTTGTTGCCAGATATTGGAGTTGGGCTCTCTTTAAGGATTTATAACAGGAACAGTGGATGCACACTCCTCCTGAGGGGCAATGCCATTCTGGATCCGTACCTCGAGGATGCAGACAATTTCTCTCTGTTCGTAGCAATTTCGTAGCAATTTCCGTGGGAGAGGGGTGACTTCTGTGCACCCTTGATGAGATCTGAGGAGAAAGGGTTGCCTTGACGCAGATCCAATTCCCTTCCGATGCTGCATGGCCGGGATGATTGTTATGGAAAAATGAGCTTTCCATTTCAAGGGATCTGGGAATGTCAAATGGGTTTGTTGATTCTGGAATACGGGGTATTGCTTTTGGGACATCTTCACAAACAGTTCACTGTTTAGCCACACACACTGACTCCCATATCACATTCATTATTAGTTTCGAAGATGCATTGCTTTACATATCAAGTGTCAAGTGGGCTTACTTATAAAGCGTTCCAGGCCTGGATATTTGTCATGCATTCTGTGATAAATTGACTTTGTAGAAAACCCAGTATAAATAAAATGGATGTGAATGACCTTGACATCGTTGCCTGACACAATCATTCTATCAGACTTAATAAGGAATCCAGAAGCATTGGTCATCTTGACTGTTACATTTAGTGACAGGGCCATTATTGGTCATGATTTTGGGGGTCTCCTTCTGAATCTAATGTCCCTACTAGCACTTTATGAATCCGTCTATTTCCATCATGCACAAACATTTCTAACTAGGATCACACAAATTGCTTTTCATACACTACATGTCCAAAATAACTGTACACCTGCTTGTCGAACATCTCATTCCAAAATCATGGGCATTAATATGGAGTTGGTCCCCCCTCTTCTGGGAAGGCTTTCCACTAGATGTTGGAACATTGCTGCGGGGACTTGCTTCCATTCAGCCACAAGAGCATTAGTGAGGTCGGGCACTGATGTTGGGCGATTAGGCCTGGCTCGCAGTTGGTGTTCCAATTCATCCCAAAAGTGTTCGATAGGGTTCACGACAAACCGATCTCGACAAACCGTTATGACGTGATCGAACAAAACAAAACGATCGAACAAAACAAAACGAGAACCGAACAAAACGTGTCAATAATGAAAACCATGTCTTGGCTCAGGCTCCCAATGAACATTTTACTGACAAAACCCATATATCTCTGACATGGGTCGCCAAAACAGCTGTCCAGCTAAAATCCCCCTCTCTCCATCCCCCCCCCCCCCCCCCCCCCCCCCTTCAGCCCATCTAGCTTTGCGTGCAAGCCAGTAAGTGGGACCTCTTAGGGGACAAAGAGTGACCTCAATTCAATCTGATGTCTCGCCTATCGATCTTTTCCGATGGCGGCCTGGGCTGCCGTATCCCCCGGAGACAGACAGCTTGGCCGTCCTTGTAATGGCTGACGTTCACGTTTAAAAACCTCTGGCCTGTTTATCAAGCACAAGCCCCCATATCCCTCCCCCATCCCCCTCTCCCAAAATATAAATTACACAGGCTGAATTGGAATACAAACCCCCCAACCCCCAGCCCTGTTTTACAGATTTTCCTCACACGCATTGCTCATCTGCGGAACCCTTTGCAAAATGTGAAGTGTTTGTCAATACAGATTGAGGAGTTGTCTGGGTTAAATGCATGTGACTGGTGCCTGTGTGTGTCATCTCCAGAGGTACCTGCGTGTTTTAGGAGGTGGCGATGGGACCTGGAACAATTACTGTCAGGCTACGGGTGACGTATCGGCAGGGTTATTGTATTTATCATCCCAACCTCTGACTTGAGCCTTGATTGGTGAGGCCTAACCTCCAGATTGCTTAGATGCATGCAGGTCTTTTGCAATGCTGTTCTAATATTGGTTTATTCAATGAAATACTTCTTTGTTCACACATGGGGAAGTACTACACAACCTCGAATTTGATGTTTGACTCCACCTACTGATTCAAATGTCTATGTAGTCATGTTTTAATGGTATGTGTAGGTGGAAATGTTCTCTGCGAAAAGGCAGGTGTGCAAAACGGAAGGCAGGAGTAATAATTCTCAAGACATTCAAAGCAGCCATGTCAGGGTTTGATTTACCCTTACCCCCCAGTAGTGTGTGCACACACACACACACACACACACACACACACACACACACACACACACACACACACACACACACACACACACACACACACACACACACACACACACACACACACACACACACACACACACACACCTTTGGGCCACATGTGTTTTTTATATTCATACTAAGGGAGGGAAAAAAAGTGTGCTTCCAAAATGGGGGTTGAGGGGTCATGGTGTTTGCCCAGGAGTGACAGCTCTGAAATGAAGGCATAAGTCACTCTCCTACTCACCACACACACCATTCTGGGATAGTGTGAGAGGGGAACAGAACAAGGCAATGAAGGGTAGGGGACTGTGGAGGGAGAAGGCTGTAAGGCAGTTGGTGGGCGGGAGGTGGGGTGTAAAGGGCACAAGGTTACAGTGTGGGGTAGTGGTGTGTGATGGGAGGAGAGGGCGGGGGGAGAATGACTGAATATAAAGCATGTCTTTAGGGAGGCAGAGGACCTGTGAGCTCTTCTCTCTTACCTTTATCAGGCTGACACAAAGCTGCCACACCGAGTGAAGGACCACAGATGTTGTTTACACATACAGTACCCACCCACCAAGCCACTCTCTCCCATACACACACACACACACACACACACACACACACACACACACACACACACACACACACACACACACACACACACACACACACACACACACACACACACACACACACACACAGACACACACACAGACACACACACATCACCTTGAACTGAAGGGTCAAAGACCATGTGTGCACATTCTCTCTCGCTCTCGTTTTCTCTCTATTTTTCTCCCTGACTCAAACACACACATACATCATTAAGTGAGAGGTCAGAGTGTTTGTTTACACTCTATCTCTCACACTAACAGCAGGGGAGTATCAACATTTGCCTGAGAGTTGGGGAGTCCCCCACTTTGTTTCTCACTGATTGGTTTAGACTATTGATGTTTCATGCCTCTGTACCCCATCATATCCAAACAGCTCGAGATAAACACACTGTCCACACTGAGTGACTACTACTCATGGCCAATGCACTACATGGAATTACCCATATGACTTGAGCCATCTGTGATAAGCTTTGTCTAAAATGGCCACTTGAATTCATATTGACTTGGTGTATCACCTGATTTCAGCCTGTTCTTTGGTAAAAGAGAATTTAGTTGTATTATGTTGTAGTCATATTGACAGATTATGCCATGGTGTTTGAAGTGAATATACTTTTGATTGTCTACTTAAACATCTAAAATGTTAGGCATGGTTATGACTGGTTATGACATCTGTAAGTCATGTTTTATTAAACAGCATTAGGCAATACGTTCATAGAGTAGGATGTTAGCTGGTTCGCATAGGTCTTACTAGTGGTTGAGATCATAGCAACACAAGACGGAGAAATAACTGTGAACAACATATTTTTATTTCAATGAATGGATCCATATTTCCAAACGAAAATAGAGAGAGAAAAAACATACTCTTTTAGAAATCTTCTGTGAACTAATGTATCAACAGACAGTCCTGCTCTCCAAGGTCCCAATGGCTTTCAAATCCCAATAACTGTTGCTGATACCCCAGTGCCACGTTAAAAACACACTGGTCGTCCAACAATCAGTGTTGCCTTGCAGCCCGTCATCAGTTGATGGTAACACAAACACATAATAATATCTATGCTAAATCACAGTAGATGACCATTGTAACTTTAATGGACGTTTGGAGGTTAGTGATACAATGTCCTAGTATGCTGCTTGAATGACAATTGAATTGAGGTGGCCTCTACCCTACACGACAATGTCATGTGGAGGACATATTGCCTGTCATAACAGGTCACTTCAGATTATGGCACAGTCATAAAATAAATGCTCAGTGACAAAATCTTGTTCTAAGGCAAGTACAACTAGAGTTTTCAAATGCTTATTGATCCAGGCTCCATAACAATTTACATTTTTCACAAAAACATCAAATGTGATTGTGACATGAAACTAACAGGGATTAACTGGCATGTGTTATGTCATTCCTATGACAGCATTATGTAGATGTTATGAAGGGATACTTGTATGATATTCCGCTTTGAAACAGTGGCGGAAGTACACTGACCATTACCAGTTAGTGGCCCTGTAGTTTTGACCTCAAAATGGCGGCTGAGGAAGAATCTACCAGTGCTGTGTTTATGATGGGAGTAGGTCAAGTGTGAGTTCTGGATAGTTTCACATTGCAAGTGCCTATTTTTTTATATATTTTTTTGCAACTTCCCACACCCTCTGACATCAAATTATAGACAAAACGAAAGGTATTTTTGTCACCACTACCACAAAGACAATCCAAACAATTAATATCCATGTTCCACTTTGATACAGGCTGTTGATAGGTGTTTTGCCCTGGGTGAGGCGTGATTCTCTGTTTCCTACTGATAGTGGCATGTCTGTCCTGTCCTGTCTGTCCTGTCTCCCCACCCTGAACCTGAGCTAGTCTCAACATACCCCTTAACGTGGATGTCTATGAGTCAATGACTTGCATATGGACACAATCATGAATTTCTCTCATTATAAACAGTGCTAATACACAGACACACACGCACAATAAATGTCTTCTGAAAATTCCAAGGAAATTTGGCATTCATTTTTTAATGGCTTCTGGTTTATTAAAAAATAATTGGTTGATGAAGAACCTTTGGCCTGGCTCTCTCGGTCAAGCAGTTCTATCGGCAAAGGCCTTGCTCTAAATCGCCAGACGGTGGAGATTCTTGGACACGTCTCCTTTAGATGCAAGTACAGTGCCGACAATAGAATGACTGCGTCGCCAGTAGCCGCAACCGCTTCGAGTCCAAGACTGACAAAATTGCCTTTAACGGCGTGAGTCCTACAGAACAGCAGGAGAACGGAGCAAAAACCCTTCTGCCAGCCGGCCCGTCTAGTGCCACCTCACAAACGTGGCGATGGCGAAGTAGGAGGGGCCATGGCAGCCACTAAGTCTCTCTGTTGGCTGTGGTCCCCTGGAGAAGAGGCGTGTGAATGGCTGGATTGGTGAATGGGGGGAGGGGTGTGGTGAGATAGTCAGGTGGTCGGTCTGCTTTTTGGCAGAATGGTGGTGGTCTTCCAGGGGACGGATGGAGGAGATAAACGGAGGGAGGGATTGAGGGATGGTCGATGAAGGCTGGATGAAGAGCTGAATACGCAGCAACCCGTCTTCCTCAGGGCCCGTTCTCGTTGTAGTGGAGGGAGATGGGGCGGTCGCGCTGCACGGGCATGTAGGGCCAGTTGTAGCTGGAGCCGGAGAGGAGCATGTCGCGCAGCAGCGTCTCGATGGGCGTCTTGCCCACCAGGCGCACAAAGAAGAGTTGCTCGATGACGGGCGAGGAGACGATGCGGAGGGAGGGCAGCCGCAGGAGCAGGCGGCCGAAGCGGTTGGGCTGGCTGGGGTACTGGTTCCTCACATACTCCTCCAGGGCACACTGGGACTTCTCCTGGATGCTCTCCACGTGGGCCACATCCGACAGGCCCATGGCATCTGAGAAGGGGAGGAGAAGGTTAGGCGTTGATGAGTTTCTGGTTCATTATGGTTTTGATGAGTTGACCTAACACTGAATGGCAATGTGAAATTGTGTCTAGCTACGTACATACATTAGAGCTGAAATGTCAGTATCCCTATGTAAATATGTAATTCAATCTGGTGGAATACAATTCCCTTTGCCTTCAGTTGTGGGTCGAGGTTTTGTCCATGCTCTCACACCTCCACTAGCACCGGTCCCTGGTGTGAGTCTCAGACCTCCTCTAGCACCGGTCCCTGGTGTGAGTCTCAGACCTCCTCTAGCACCGGTCCCTGGTGTGAGTCTCAGACCTCCTCTAGCACCGGTCCCTGGTGTGAGTCTCACACCTCCCCTAGCACCGGTCCCTGGTGTGAGTCTCACACCTCCCCTAGCACCGGTCCCTGGTGTGAGTCTCACACCTTCCCTAGCACCGGTCCCTGGTGTGAGTCTCACACCTCCCCTAGCACCGGTCCCTGGTGTGAGTCTCAGACCTCCTCTAGCACCGGTCCCTGGTGTGAGTTTCACACCTCCCCTAGCACCGTTCCCTGGTGTGAGTCTCACACCTCCCCTACCACCAGTGTGTGTCTAGTTCCTGGTGTGAGTTTCACACCTCCCCTAGCACCGGTCCCTGGTGTGAGTTTCACACCTCCCCTAGCACCGTTCCCTGGTGTGAGTCTCACACCTCCCCTACCACCAGTGTGTGTCTAGTTCCTGGTGTGAGTTTCACACCTCCCCTAGCACCGGTCCCTGGTGTGAGTCTCACACCTCCCCTAGCACCGGTCCCTGGTGTGAGTCTCACACCTTCCCTAGCACCGGTCCCTGGTGTGAGTCTCACACCTCCCCTAGCACCGGTCCCTGGTGTGAGTCTCACACCTTCCCTAGCACCGGTCCCTGGTGTGAGTCTCACACCACACAGAGAGTGTGTTGACTGTGTGTGATACTTTTCACACCCTTCGAGCTCCGTGGTTATGGGGTCAGAGATGGGCGAACTCAAAACAAAGTCCCATTTAGTGTACAGCACGGTACTGTACTGCACGTTCAGTACTACTGTGCCAGTGTTTCTGTCCCCAGTATGAACCTTGTTTAAAGGCTGCATCGAACAGTGAGGGTAATTTTCTCCCAAGTGCTTTACTCTAGTGTGCAGCAGAAGCACTGGGACAGGATCTTTTACCCGCCACCCAGCACGCTAGTCCCTTTGTCACAGTACCCTTTAATCGGCCCCCTGCGCAATCTTGGTCCTGCTGAGCTTCAGTTCCGCATAACAAAAGATTAATATGCCTCATATTTTTGTCACAGAGGGCCCCCCCAAGGGGAGTATAACTGCAAATTCTGACACATTTCCCACTTTGAGGGCAGGTGTGTAGTTTTTTAGCTATCTGCCATTTTAGGGTCTGTGTGAGGCATCAGTGGCTGGGAAAGCAAGGGCTGTCTGTGTGAGGCATCAGTGGCTGGGAAAGCAAGGGCTGTCTGTGTGAGGCATCTTTGGCTGGGAAAGCAAGGGCTGTCTGTGTGAGGCATCGGTGGCTGGGAAAGCAAGGGCTGTCTGTGTGACTGTACCCCCGCATGCAACTCCGACACCTTCACAGGCATCCTTCACAGGCATCCTTCACAGGCACCACTTCCCTTTGTCTGGCTCCCTGGGCACACACAGCCACACTCTGGGGATGAAGATGGTGGCAGTGGTAAGATGGGCGCTCTTTGATTCGGGGTGATGAAACTGGGATATAGGGTGGAATGTCTGTGGGCGGAGGTGAGAGGGGGTATTGAGAGTTTGTCTGTCCTTGTTAGCTCATGCAGGCAGGTCTCGATGGGGGGGCCTGGTCAACGACTGGTCTGTCTATCTCATTGTGTGTACGTGCATGTGTGTGTGTGTGCATGTGTGTTGGCTGGAGATGTGGGACGGATCACATGGATGCTCAGGGCTACAGGGGTTATGTAGGTCAGGGCCTGGGCTGTGGCGAATCCCCCTTGTCGCTGCAACCCACCATGAATAATTCAAGCACAGTGGTGGGGGCAGGGGTGAGAGGGCTGGGGTTTGGAGAGGAGGAAAGGGGAGGGGCTGCCTGACTGGTTTCAATAATAGATGGAAGCGTGAAGGAGAAGAGGGTGATGAAATAAATGAGAAGAGCGAAGGGGTTCTTCAGCCATCCAAATGGAAGACTGCGGGCCAGAGCTAGGTACATGCAAAGTGATTCTGACAAGCTGTGTGATGGAGACGAGGAAAAGGGCGATCGACAGGAAACAAAAAGCAAGACCTCAGAGTTGGGTTCTCTCACATTCATACCCCCTGGGTCATAAACAATGAATCCTCAACACATCCCAATCCCAGATCTGACAGCATTCTGGGTGGTGTAGAATAACCATAACTACCTACTGTGCCTCATACAGTGGAAAAAGTGGTGTATCAAAGCAATAAGCAAACTATTGTTTTTATATTGCTATTTCACCAATATCTACGCTTCTTTATCTCATATAAGTAGTCTATCCATGGTAATATTAATATGGTATCCATTCATTATTGATACATTGTTTACAAAGGCATTGTTAACCACTTGGTTGTTAACCACATGCTGTACTGCAGACTCTATACGTCTACTAACTTATCTGGAGTGACCACTATTACCTATATGTGTAGTTCCGCACAAAATACAACACAAACTATCCTACAGATAGACATAAACAAAGACATATAGAAACAGAAACCACTAAAGTCAACGCCACTCACCGGAAGTGAAGAGCACGATGGATTTGAGGCAGGAGTACTCAGCTGTGTCCACCTGCAGAACCTTCAGTTTCTCCACCTGCTCCTGGAACACCCGGATGTGGTCCATGAACGCCACCACGCGCTCCGCAGACATGGGCGATGCGTGCAGGCCAGCCGCCGCCAGCAGGGGCGCCACGTGCAGCGGCATGGAGCACTGGGCCGCGTTCAGCACAAACAGCTCACTCCATGACATGCGCAGGAGCGCCACCTAGGGCACGGGAGGAATGATGGTAGAATTGGTTAGTTCAGAGTAGACAGAGGGTGGTTCTGGGAAACAAGGATAACAGTATTTATCCTCCTTATGCAGATGATTGAGTATGGCAAGTGTTAGTGATATGCTCCAACTTAAAGGCTGCTGACCCCACAATTGAACCTTTACATGACAAATGCAGACATAGACATATTTGTTCTGGGAAATATCTGTGTTGAGCATCTACAGCTCATCCATAAGGGACTACCCAAATAAAGTGACCACACCACATCTCTAAGCATTCATAATTTATATTTTCTTGTCAGGCATAACAAAAGATTATAGTCAGGCATAAAAAAAAGATCTAGTCAGGCATAGTTTCTAGTCAGGAATCAGGGTGGTCCTCCTCACCTGGTCCATGAGCTGAAGGTCAGGAAAGAAGGGGATGTTCTTGGCCCACTCCACAGCGCTGAAGAGCAGCCGTGCGGCCAGCTCGCAGATGTTCTCGATGCCCATCAAATTGTTTCCCTGCATGCACTGGGACCCGTAGCGGGATGTGGGGTAGGGCTCTGCGCGCAGCAGCAGAGAGATGAATCCTGATAGGTAGGGCTGCCCATTGTAAGGGTCGCTGCCATTGGTCAGGTACTGACCCGGGCTAGACTGGGAGTTGGACATGCGGCCTCTCTGGACAGCTGAGGGAGAGAGAGAAAGAAAGAAAGGGTTAAGAGAATAAGGAGATATGGCATTTGAATTTTATGAGCAAAATACATTTTCCCTCTTTTGACATTTCATAGGCGAATACTCAAGTGCTAGAAGCTAATTGTTTGGCGTGGTGCAGGTACAGTAGGAGCTAACTTGGTTAGATTACTGCACCTTTCATTCATTCATGTGGCTGCACTCTATCCACCTATCCTAAGAGATTTTATTTCAATCCAGGCTGGCACAGTTACAGTAACATTTAGGACCGGAAGCTTCGCTGTCATCACGTCGTCATTACTGCATCCAGCACTAACCTGCTTGATTTAGTAGGCTGCAATTACGACCGTGTCATAAAGCACCATCTAGAGGCACTCAAACGAGTCTGCTCTTTCTCAATGGGAACATATAGGGCCAAATCACACTGGGGATAGCAGCTAAAAGACATGTCATGGCGGGTGCCTGGGGAGAGGAGGAAGGAGAGTGGAGGTTGGAGGTGGGGGGTGCAAAGTGTGGAGAAACGGGGGGTAATTTCTGCGGCTCTAAATGTGTCGGCACTCTGTCTCCTGACCGGCAGACCCCGGTGCCGTGCATCAATGAGTAATGGCAACCAGCAGCCAGTAAAGACACTACGGTTCTTCACACCTCTGCCATCCCCCTCCCCCCCACTGCCAAATGGCTCAGCCGAAGAGGAAGAGGGCACGCAGAGGCTAAGCACACATCCCCACCCCCGCCGAACTATGATGTGGCGGCTCAAAGCCCATTTGGAAAACACCTGTTCAGTCATCCCCGCTGTCTGACTAATAACTCCATCTACAGTTACAGAACGAGGGAGGGAGAGAGAAGGAGAGAGAGAGTACGAGAAAAGGAGGGGAGGGGAGGTAAGGGAAGCGAAGGGAGAAAGAGAAAGGTGATGAGGGAAGGTAGAGGTAGTGACAGAATGAGAGATAGAAAAGGGTAACAGAGAGAGGAGCAAGAGAAAAGAGTGTAGGAGAGAGGGGCGAGAGAGAGAGAGAGAGAGAGAGAGAGAGAGAGAGAGAGAGAGAGAGAGAGAGGGTTTAGAAAATACTTTGAAACTCAGCATCACCTGTCCTTCGACACAATAGCTGTGAAAATTGAATACACTACAGTGTATCAAAGACAGGTCAAATCACTCAAGAACATAGTAAGTCAATAGATACGTCCATAGAATTTCAAGACTGTTGACTGATTAGAAAAACGTTTGAGTTTGTGACCAAAAAATACTGGTCTCCCTTGAACTCAAGCAACTTCTGTCCCAGGGAAAGAATGTTGTCTCATTTTGCAAACAACAACGTAGCGTACAGAGACAGCATTGAACAATGGGCCATACCATGTCACTCACAAAAAAAAAATCCTGGTCGAACTCAAACCTGAACTTTTTTCTAGAGCACTGTTGTCCTTCATCAGAGGTTAGTATGTTATAACTATCAGATTTTTTTTTATTATCAATGCATCATAATGATTAATGCCATAATCCACCAGATGCCAAATCGACCACATCCACTTGTCTTCTGAAAGGCCTCTTTGAGGAGGTTGTGTGTGAATGCATGAGTCGAAATGACGCATCAAAAGCATCTCTATGTGAATGAGCAAGGGAAATGAATGAGACAGGGAGAGAAGGGCATAGACAGGGTAAAAGGGAGAGGGAGAAAGACAGTGAGTGGCATTGGATGAGAGAGAGAGAGAGAGAGAGAGAGAGAGAGAGAGAGAGAGAGAGAGAGA
Organism: Salvelinus fontinalis; assembly: GCF_029448725.1. Taxonomy (NCBI): domain Eukaryota; kingdom Metazoa; phylum Chordata; class Actinopteri; order Salmoniformes; family Salmonidae; genus Salvelinus; species Salvelinus fontinalis. The sequence continues at coordinate 26,991,931 of NC_074670.1, read as the reverse complement.
GAGAGAGAGAGAGAGAGAGAGAGAGAGAGAGAGAGAGAGAGAGAGAGAGAGAGAGAGAGAGAGAGAGAGAGAGAATAAAAATAACAACCCCTTCACGGCCGTTGAAAGAAGTGGACCAAAGTGCATTTCCTTTTTATTTAAAATGTCGCCAACAAAACAACAAACGGAAAAAACAACCGTGAAGCAAAGTTAATTACCCACACTGAAAGGAGAGGAAAGGGCTACCTAAGTATGATTCCCAATCAGAGACAACGATAGACAGCTGTCCCTGATTGAGAACCATACCCGGCCAAAACATAGAAATATAGAAATATAGAAAACAAAACATAGAATGCCCACCCCAAATCACACCCTGACCAAACCAAATAGAGACATAAAAAGGCTCTCTAAGTTCAGGGCGTGACAGTACCCCCCCCCCAAAGGTGCGGACTCTGGCCGCAAAACCTGACCCCATAAGGGAGGGTCTGGGTGGGCATCTATCCGCGGTGGCGGCACTGGTGCAGGACGTAGACCCCGCTCCACCTCTGGCTCACCCCACTTTGGTGGCACCTCTGGTGCGGGGACCCTCGTTCCGGGCCCCAGACTGGGGACCCTCGTTGCGAGCCCCGGACTGGCGACCCTCGTTGCGGGCCCCGGACTGGGGACCCTCGTTGCGTGCCCCGGACTGGGGACCCTCGTTGCGGGCCCCGGACTGGCGAGCCTTGATGGCGGCTCCGGACTGGGGAACATCGCTGGAGGCTCCGGACTGGAGACTGTCGCTGGAGGCTCCGGACTGGGGATCATCGCTGGAGGCTCCGGACTGGGGATCGTCGCTGGAGGCTCCGGACTGGGGATTGTCGCTGGAGGCTCCGGACTGGGGATCGTCGCTGGAGACTCCGGACTGGAGGCCGTCGCTGGAGACTCCGGACCGAGAACCCTCATTGCGGGCTTCGTGCCATGACTCCTCACTGGAGGCTTCGTGCCATGGATCATCACTGGAGGCTTCTTGCCATGGATCATCACTGGAGGCTTCGTGCCATGGATCATCACTGGAGGCTTCGTGCCATGGATCATCACTGGAGAATTCTTGCCATGGATTATCACTGGAGGCTTCGTGCCATGGATCATCACTGGAGGCTTCGTGCCATGGATCATCACTGGAGGTTTTGTGCCATGGATCATCACTGGAGGCTTCGTGCCATGGATCATCACTAGAGGCTTCTTGCCATGTATCATCACTGGAGGCTTCTTGCCATGGATCATCACTGGAGGCTTCGTGCCATGGATCATCACTGGAGGCCTCGTGCCATGGATCATCACTGGAGGCTTTGTGCCATGGATCATCACTGGAGGCTTCGTGCCATGGATCATCACTGGAGGCTTCGTGCCATGGATCATCACTGGAGGCTTCGTGCCATGGATCATCACTGGAGGCTTCTTGCCATGGATCATCACTGGAGGCTTCTTGCCATCGATCATCACTGGATGCTTCGTGCCATGGATCATCACTGGAGGCTTCTTGCCATGGATCATCACTGGAGGCTTTGTGCCATGGATCATCACTGGAGGCTTCTTGCCATGGATCATCACTGGAGGCTTCTTGCCATGGATCATCACTGGAGTGAGGAGACGTATGGGCAGTCTGGTACGTGGAGCTGCCACAGGGCTCACCAGGCTGGGGAAACATACAGGAGGCCTGGTTCTGGCAGCAGGCACAGGACTCACCAGGCTGGGGAGACATACTGGAGGCTTGGTTCTTGGCGGAGGCACCGGATACACTGGGCCGTGGAGGCGCACAGGAGGTCTCGAGCGTAGAGCCTGCACAATCCGACCTGGCTGGATGGTTATCTTCGCCCTGCACATGCGGGGTGCTGGCACAGGACGCATTGGGCTGTGCAGACGCACCGGAGACACCGTGCGCAGAGCCGGCGCAGGATATCCTGGGCCGAAGAGACGCACTGGAGACCAGGCGCGCTGAGTCTCCAACCTGACTCAGACAATCTCCTCGTTTGCCTCTCGGGCTTCTGTGCTACCCGTTTCCCCTCGTAACGCTGGGCCACTTTACTCGCTGCCTCCGCCTTCCTCGATGCTTCCACCTGCTCCCACGGCAGGCGATCCTTTCCAGCCAGGATCTCCTCCCCTGTCCACGATCCTTTGCCGTCCAGGATGTCCTCCCATGCCCAGTCCTCCTGAAAACGCTGCTCCCCCTTACCACGCTGCTTGGTCCTTTGGTGGTGTGTAGTTCTGTCACGGCCGTTGAAAGTAGTGGACAAAAGTGCAGCGTGGATTTCCTTTTTATTTAAAATGTCGCCAACAAAACAACAAACGAAAGAAACAACCGTGAAGCTTACGGGGCATTAGTGCCACAAACAAAGTTAACTATCCACACTGAAAAGGAGGGAAAAGGGATACCTAAGTATGATTCACAATCAGAGACAACGATAGACAGCTGTCTCTGATTGAGAACCATACCCGGCCAAAACATAGAAATAAAGAAACATAGACACCCTGACCAAACCAAATAGAGACATAAAAAGGCTCTCTAAGGTCAGTGCGTGAGAGAGAGAGAGAGAGAGAGAGAGAGAGAGAGAGAGAGAGAGAGAGAGAGAGAGAGAGAGAGAGAGAGAGAGAGAGAGAGAGAGAGAGAGAGAGAGAGAGAGAGAGAGAGAATGTAGGGACAGATTTGAATGCCTGCCATAATCGATTTACGATTTCTAATTGGTCGCCGGTGACCTAGTGTGGTTGGAAAGACTGGCAAACAGTGGGCCCAAACAACTAAAGAGCCTAAAACCCCAAACAGAAAGACCATGGCACTACATCTAACATCATGTACCATCATGGTACACCACCACAGCGAGTCACGGAGAGTCTGTGACGGTGGAGTTAAGCATGCCTCATCTTACCAAGGCTGTCCTTATTTGGCCTTTAGTCACTGCTAGAAGTACAAGACAGTTGAGCAAACTATTGTAGGTAAATACAATTAAGGACTATCTGCTACTGTAAAAGGTCATAGTCAGGGGCTATGTACTAGAAGCATGACAGATTTGGCACAGCCTCATTGTCAACTGAGATAAGAAGTATAATGGTTTTCATGTAGTCCCTTAAAAGTCTGCGAAAAAAAGAACACAACATACTGTAACATTCAAAACACAGATACACACAAAAATAGTGTACCGATTTTCGTCGTCGGATGAAGAGTAGTCGGACCAAAGCGCAGCGTGGTAAGTGTTCATGTTATATATTTATTAAAACAGAACACTAAACAAAAATAACAAAAAGAATGAACGAAAATGAAACAGTCTTGTAAGGTGAAGACACACAAAACAGAAAACAACTACCCACAAACACCAGGTGGGAAAAGGATACCTAAGTATGGTTCTCAATCAGAGACAACAATAGACAGCTGCCTCTGATTGAGAACCACACCCGGCCAAACACATAGAATTAGAAAACATAGAACAGAAACATAGAATGCCCACCCCAACTCACGCCCTGACTAAACCAAAATAGAGACATAAAAAAGAAAGTAAGGTCAGGGCGTGACAAATAGCTTCTTTTTTTACAGTAAAGCAGTATGTATTGTGTAAGCCCGCTCAGAGAGGAGTGTCTGATGAGTGGGTGACATTCATGTGTTATTCCTGTGCTTCTCACAGATTCCTTTAGCTTGGGTTGAACTCTGAACTCTGGGGTCACTGCTCTCACTCTGCACACAAGGGTAACAGCGAAGCACCAACCCCCGGGTAAAAAGTCAAACCATTTACCCTTAGTCAAATACAAATACACAGAGGAAAGGGGGACAAGGCTGTGAGAAAGATGTGGAGAGAAAGAGAGGAAGAAAGGGTGAGAAGAAAGGAGAGAAAAAGAGGTTGAGAAAGAAGATGAAGGTGAGTGTAAGGAGAGAGAATTGAGAAATAGGGGGATGAAGTGAAATAAACCAGTGGTTCCCAAACTGTGGGGCGCGCCCCCAAAGGGTCGGAGAGGGAGGACGCGGGGTCCCCCCCACAAAAATAAATAAATTAAGGAACTCAGTCCGGCTTTAAACTTACTCTTGAAAGTTGTAATAGTAGAATGCACAAGGTGCAATTTCAAAATTGGGTGGTGCATCACCAGTTCCTCTTGACATGTTAGTCATTGCATACCTTAGAGACCTATAAATATCACATGAATACACATTAGACATGGCAAAATGCGTAGAATTGCAGGAAATAAGCTTTAAACATACAAAATTCTCTCCACCAACAAGAGGGCTGTGAACAGTCTGTGTCATGAACAGTGCTTGTGCCCATAGAAATAGACGTGGCGTGTTGCGTGCGGGGGCGGCACGGGATATTCCTCAATGTTGGAAGGGGGGGCCATAGTAAAAAAGTTTGGGAACCCTTGAAAGAGACAATGGGATCGAGGAAGAGGGAGGGAGACACAGAGTGAAGTATGACATTGTATGGAAAGGGAGAGGCAACGGGTAAAGAGACAGGGAAAAAGAGAGATTCAGACAGACGGGGATGGAGAGAGCTCCCGGTGAGGACGCTCAGATGCATTAGCTGCAAACGTAGCCCCTTTAATATCCACCCAGTCACGTTGGCGCTGCTTTGATGAAGCAGATGTGAATTAATAACAGAAATGCACCCTACACGAAGGAGTGGTCTGGTTTTCTATCTATTCGATCACACAACAAGCTATGCTATAAAAGCGACTCAATAATTTTCATTACATTGAGCTTAAAACTCAATGGCTGTTTCTCACGAAAATTGGTGTAAAGTCACCTGGTCACCTGGACAATACTTCAAAATGTAACAATGGACATGGATAACGCTAGACTTAATGTAAAGCCTAGCCTTTCATATTGTAGCAATAGGCTAACCTGGCTATTGTACAGACAAGAGAGAAAATGAGAGACTCAACAAAGAAATATGACAATATGACAAGCAATGTATCGTGAACTGTAGTCTATTCACCTTGAGGTGTCAAACGAAGCCCATCTCTGCAGAGTGAGCTCTATTCCTCCACACATATCCCCCTCCTCTAAAATATTAAATGCTAGCCTTGGGGATATCAGAATGGGAAGCGACTAGTGCCTCAGCTCTATGGTGTCTTCGTGGCCTATCACTTCAATGGAGGCTGCTTTCTGGCAGTGAATAATGGCAAGGCCTCTGTCAATATGGAAGCCATGGTGCTGGAACCTCACAGACAGCTTGGACTGGGGAGAGTGAATTAGCGTAGTAGCTTTACGTAAAGAGACCTATTCTAACATGTCAATAAACTATGACAGTATTGTAATAGGGAAATGTTTTAGCGGGCCAGAGTTTAGGGGGCAAACTAGTTTTGGTTTTTGATTGCCTGCTCATACAAACTGGACAATGTGTATGGATTAGTCAATAAAGGCAGTCAGTTAGCGAGCCGTGGTACTTACTCAATAGAGTCAACCTCACATTTGGACCTTGAACATGTCCATTATTAATGTTTAGTTTCTGGTTCCCGTTGACCAACAGTATATCCGTCTCAGTGTTCGGTTGGTGTGAACCAAGGGTCACCAACCGTACCAATCCTATGTATGAGTAACTGAATATCAATATACAGGACTTTCCCTGTGTTATTTACCATTGAGGGACACACACTAGGAGTCACAATTGAGATAATCTGTCTTTGAATGTTCTGTCTATGAACAGTCATAACTATGTACTTACTATGAACAATCTAAAGCAGGGGTCTCTAGCAGGTCGATAGCTAGCTACCAGTAGCTCGCAGCCCACCTTTGAGTAAATTGCCGAACAATTCTGCAAGTACATGCAATTTCACGTGTTCCACGGCAAACTGTCATAAACAAATCTCAGAAGTATCAGACACCACAAGCTCCCAGCTACTATTTATTGACATTATCACACCCCTAGTTAGTCACTATTGGCTTAAAAAGCCAAACCTAACACTATCTGCCAATTAATGTCCAGCAATATTGCTCCTGTCTGTCTATGTGGTGCGTTTGTCAACCACTCAGTGTGTAGCCAGCTGATGTGATAACCGTCTTGTGGGTTGACAGAAATACTTCCCCCCCAATCAAATCAAATCAAACGTTATTTGCCACATGCGTCCGAATACAACAAGTGTAGACTTTAACGTGAAATGCTTACTTACAAGCCCTTAACCAACAGTGCAATTCAAGAAGAAAATATTTACCAAGAAGGCTAAAATAAAATGTTAGAACAAAAAGTAACACAATAAGAATAAGAATAACGAGGCTATATACAGGGGGCACCGGTACCGAGTCAGTGTGCAGGGGTACAGGTTAGTTGAGGTAATCTGTACATGTAGGTGGGGGCGAAGTGACTATGCATACGTAACAGACAAACAGCGAGTAGCAGCAGTGTAGAAGGGGGAGGGAGATGTCAATGTCAATTGTCCAGTGACGATTTTTATGAATTGCTCAGCAGTCTAATGGCTCGGGGGTAGAAGCTGTTGAGGAGCCTTTTGGTCCTACACTTGGCGCTCCGATATTGCTTGCCGTGCGGTAGCAGAGAAAACAGTCTATAACTTGGGTGACTGAAGTTTCTGACAATTTTATGGGCTTTCCTCTGACACCGCCTATTATATAGGTCCTGGATGGCAGGAAGCTTGGCCCCAGTGATATACTGGGCCGCTTGCACTACCCTCTGTAATGCCTTACGGTCAGATGCCGAGCAGTTGCCATAACAGGAGGTGATGCAACCGGTCAGGATGCTCTCAATGTTGCAGCTGTAGAACCTTTTGAGGATCTGTGGGCCCATGCCAAATCTTTTCAGTCTCCTGGGGGGGAAAAGGTTTTGTCGTGCCCTCTTCACGACTGTCTTGGTGTGTTTGGACCATGATAGTTCGTTGGTGATGTGGACACCAAGGAACTTGAAACTCTCGACTCGCTCCACTACAGCCACATCGACGTTAATGGGGGCCTGTTCGGGCCGCCTTTTCCTGTAGTCCACGATCAGCTACTTTGTCTTGCTCACGTTGAAGGAGAGGTTGTTGTCCTGACACCACACTGCCAGTTCTCTGATCTCCTCCCTATAGGCCTTCTCATCATTGTCGGTGATCAGGCCTACCACTGTTGTGTCGTCAGCAAAGTTAATGATAGTGTTGTAGTTGTGTTTGGCCACGCAGTTGTGGGTGAAAAGGGAATACAGGAGGGGACTATGTGCACACCCCTGAGGGGCCCCAGTGTTAAGAATCAGCGTGGCAGACGTGTTGTTGCCTACTCTTACCACCTGGGGAGGCCCGTCAGGAAGTCCAGGATCCAGTTGCCGAGGGAGGTGTTTAGTCCCAGATTCCTTAGCTTAGTGATGAGCTTCGTGGGCACTATGGTGTTGAATGCTGAGCGGTAGTCGATGAACAGCCTTCTCACATAAGTGTTCCTTTTGTCCAAGTGAGAAAGGGCGGTGTGGAGTGCGATTGAGATTGCGTCATCTGTGGATCTGTTGGGGTGGTATGCAAATTGGAGTGGGTCTAGGGTGTCCGGGAGGATGCTGTTGATGTGAGCCATGACTAGCCTTTCAAAGCACTTCATGGCTACCAACGTGAGTGCCTCGGGCGGTAATCATTTAGGCAGGTTATCTTCGCTTTCTCGGGCACAGGGACTATGGTGGTCTGCTTGAAACATGTAGGTAGTACAGACTTGGTCAGGGAGAGGTTGAAAATGTCATTGAAGACACTTGATAGTTAGTCCTCGCATGCTTTGAGTACACGTCCTGGTAATCCGTCTGGCCCAGTGGCTTTGTGAATGTTGACCTGTTTAAAGGTTTTGTTCACATCGGCTACCGACAGCGTTATCACACATTCATCCAGAACAGCTGGTGCTCTCGTGCATGCTTCAGTGTTGCTTGCCTCGAAGCGAACATAAAAGGCATTTAGCTCATCTGGTAGGCTCGCGTCACTGGGCAACTTGCGTCTGGGTTTTCCTTTGTAGTCCGTAATAGTTTTCCATCCCTGCCACATCCGACGAGCATCAGAGCCGGTGTAGTAGGATTCAATCTTAATCCTGTATTGACGCTTTGCTTGTTTGATGGTTCATCTAAGGGGATAGCGGGATTTCTTATAAGCGTCCGGATTAGTCTCCCGCTCCATGAAAGCGTTAGCTCTAGCCTTTAGCTCGATGCGGATGTTGCTTGTAATCCATGGCTTCTGGTTGGGATACAGTTCAAGTCGGAAGTTTACATACACTTAGGTTAGAGTCATTAAAACACCATTAAAACTCGTTTTCAACCACTCCACACATTTCTTGTTAACAAACTATAGTTTTGGCAAGTCGGTTAGGACATCTACTTTGTGCATGACACAAGGGATTTTCCCAACAATTGTTTACAGACAGATTATTTCACTTACAATTCACAGTATCACAATTCCATTGGGTCAGAAGTTTACATACACTAAGTTGACTGTGCCTTTAAACAGCTTGGAAAATTCAAAAAAATGATGTCATGGCTTTAGAAGATTCTGATAGGCTAATTGACATAATTTAAGTCACTTGGAGGTGTACCTGTGGATGTATTTCAAGGCCTACCTTCAAACTCAGTGTCTCTTTGCTTGACATCATGGGAAAATCAAAAGAAATCAGCCAAAACCTCAGAAAAAAAATTGTAGACCTCCACAAGTCTGATTCATCCTTGGGAGCAATTTCCAAACGCCTGAAGGTACCACATTCATCTGTACAAACAATAGTACGCAAGTATAAACACCATGGGACCACGCAGCCATCATACCGCTCAGGAAGGAGATGCATTCTGTCTCCTAGAGATGGACGAACTTTTGTGCGAAAAGTGCAAATCAATCCCAGAATAACAGCAAAGGACCTTGTAAAGATGCTGGAGGAAACAGGTACAAAAGTATCTATATCCACAGTAAAACGAGTCCAATATCGACATAACCTGAAAGGCCACTCAGCAAGGAAGAAGCCACTGCTCCAAAACCACCATAAAAAAGCCAGACTACGTTTTACAACTGCACATGGGGACAAAGATCGTACTTTTTGGAGAAATGTCCTCTATTCTGATGAAACAAAAATAGAACTGTTTGGCCATAATGACGGGTGGTCTAGGATTTTTTCCCCCCTGGTTGCACATTTGACATGTTGGTAAAAATTTGGTTAAACTGATTTAAGTTCGCCTGCATTAAAGTCCCCGGCAACTAGGAGCGCCGCTTCTGGGTGAGCATTTTCTTATTTTCTTATGGCCTTATAGAGTTGGTTGAGAGCGGTCTTCATGCCAGCTTCGCTTTGCGGTGGCAAATAGACGGCTACAAAAAAATACAGATGAGAACTTTCTTGGTAGATAGTGTGGTCAACATCTTATCATAAGGTACTTTACCTCAGGCGAGCAATACCTCGGGACTTTTTAAATATTAGACATCGCACACCAGCAGTTATTGACAATAAGACACACACCCCTACCCCTCGTCTTACCAGAGGTAGCGTCTCTGTTGTGCCGGTGCATGGAAAATCCTGCCAGCTCTATATTGTCCGTTTTACTTCGCTCAGCCACGTCTCGGTGAAACATAAGATGTTACCGTTTTTAATGTCCCGTTGGTAGGATAATCTTAATAGTAGGGCATCAATTTTATTTTCTAAAGATTGCACGTTAGCAAGGAGAATGGAAGGCATTGCGAGTTTACTCGCTCGCCTCCAGCTTCTCAGAAGGATCCCCGATCTGCGTCCACTTTTCCGGCATCTTTTCTTCACGCAAAAGGGGTGGGTCTGGTTCTGTTCCAGTGAAATCAGGATATCCTTCTCGTCGGACTCGTTAAAGTAAAATGTTTCTTCCAGTCCGCGGTGACTAAGCGCTTTTCTGATGTCCAGAAGATATTTTCGGTCACAAGAGACAGTAGCAGCAACATTATGATCACAATAACTAAAAAATAAGTTACACAAAACGCAAAAAAATTACAAAATTGCCCAATTGGTTGAGAGAATGTAAAACATCAGCCATGTTCTTCGGCGCCATCTTCATACAATCCTTCTCAATTAAATGTTAACTGCAAAGTAGGCATACCTGGCAGAAGTATATCACGGGTAAGTATATCATTTGTATCTATTATTTGAAAACTTTGCCATTAAATGAGCATTTGCAGTACAGAACCATCACATTCGACGGCACAATCCTCACTTGCTAGATGTGCAATTAAAGGGACAGATGCACAACTAAAGGGGATAAAAACCACAAAAAAATGAATTTGTTCGTTTTATTCCAAAATTTATAAAATGGGTATTCTGATTTGATTTAAGCTTTGACATGGACTCAGAACATCCACTTTTGTTGTTTCTCTAAGAATAATTGCAATTTTGAGAGTGAAAAAAACTGAAAATATAAAATCAGTTGGGAAAATATAAAATAGAATTTGGAAGAAAAAATCTATAGGACCCCCCTTGTTTATTAACCATTATTTTACCAGGTATATTGACAGAAAACATAGCAAGAAAAAAAATTGTAGCTCGCGACATGTTTCATTTTTTAAAAGTAGCTCCCATGCTAGAAAAGGTTGGAGACTTCTGATCTAGAGTGTGTACTCTAATGGACAGTGTGCCTGCCCATGCCAATCTCTGGGTGCATGTCACCATGTGAGTTCATATTTGTGACCATGTCACTATGTGTGGTAGCTGGTAGGGAATGTATTGTATGCATGAGAAGGCTGCTAGTTGGCAATGTAAAATTGTTTATGTGTCAATATACAGTGTGTTCTTCGAACGTGTGAATTTGACAAACATCACAGTCTATATTGGTCTTTTTTGGTCTCACTAAGGTCAGAGGAGTACATACGGAACATTTAGACAGCAGAACATGATATGCACTTCACTCCCAACTAGCCCAAGGAACTGTCAGCCAGTTGCACAGGTTCACTGTCTCTCTCTTCCTCACTCCTTCCTCATCCCTTAAACCAGTGTTCTACTCTAAGCAGGAATGTCATTGAGAAACATGGAGAGTAGAGATGCCAGAGGTGCCAAACAGGTAGAGCAGTGAAGAGGTAAACATGACCTTTAACATGGCTGTTTAGTATAAATCAACCTTTAACACGAGATATTAGATATGTATGTGGGCTGAAATAGAGGGACCTCTCAGTTAAGTTACATACTAAGGATCACCCTACAGATCAGCTGGACTGTCCAAATAACACTCCTGAATTAGCCACGTACAACACCAGCGAATGTGAAACTTGTCTTAAATAATGCCGATGTGTGTGCGGTATATTTTGGAGCCAGTTACTGCATGGATTGGATCAATTACTCACTCACTTTTTGTACCTTGCTAAAAAGCCATGTTTAACAGAATTTCGCACACTAGGGAGTGGTGCATTTTTGGAGAGGGAGGGCAGATGCGGGGCACCAACTTGGTCAACAAGAAAGGTCCACCTAACCACAAACATAACCTGTCAGGTTTGTTTTTATATGCTTTGTTGCTGATATTCTGCTCTATTTGTTTATTTTCACTGGTATAGGCCTCCTACACCATCAATACGTTACTTTTAACAATGTTACCAACAGTAGAAGGGCGTGGGTAAAATCACTGGGGAAGCCAGAAAAAAAGCCATATTACAACCTATGGGTGGTGATAATTGCGTCGTTTGCTCTATAACCTATAATCTGTCCAGTGAAGTCCACAAAGCATTTAGCATGTAACAAACAGTTACATGACCTACAGTATGGTCAAGCAAGCTAATGTTTCTGACATTTTTGGACGACTAAACAACTATTGATTTAGAACCACGAAGAGTTATCGCAAGTCCAAAAGAAAACAGGAGCTACTTCCACTATTCCAGCACCAGTTCAACTTCAACATTTCAACATCATCAATCACCTATACTTAGTCTAATACAGTGACAACTAAAAGATACAAAAAACGATTTAGTCCAATCATCATAAGCTAAATATGATGTGGCTGTCCATGGTTCCGATTCTGTGTGTGTGTGTGCACGTGCGTGCATGCGTGCAAGTAGAAAAACATGTTGATTCAGCCTACTTGTAGAGAAAGGCCAATGCCATCCTCCTCTCTTTCATGTTGACAAAACAGTCTATCACTCTGTCATACAGTACATGCTTTTATTTATTGTTGTCCTAGGCTACCTGGCTAAAATGTTTGTGTGACAAAACTGCACATTTTAGAGTGGCCTTTTATTGTCCCTGCACAAGGTGCACCTGTGTCATGCTGTTTAATCAGCTTCTTGATATGCCAAACCTGTCAGGTGGATGGATTATCTTGGCAAAGGGGGATTTGCTCATTAACAGGGATGTAAACAAATTTGTGCCATTTTGTTTGAGAAATAAGCTTTTTGTGCGTGTGGAAAATTTCTGGGATCTTTTATTTCAGCTCATGAAACATGGGACCAACACTTTATATTTTTGTTCAGTGTATCTTTTTTCTTGGACAATATTTTGGGGATGCCTGGCTTCCCTTGGCATCCATGAATACACGCCACTGGTTACCAATCCATGATGTGTCGAGAATAGTGTGATATTTAGATGATTATTTTGTGCATGGCTTGCATAACACAAGTAGGCAATAGTGCTTTCTTTATATTTGGGAAAATTAAAGAAGATATTTCTGATGACTGTTAAAGATGTGATAGTCCTCTGCTTTAACCCAAGAGCAAACACTTGTTTTGAATAACTATTACAAAGTTAATTATTGATAGTTTCAACAATCAATTTGAGATTATTTCAAATCCATATTCTGGGCAGGAATGTACATTTGTGTATTTCCAAAATTCACAGGGATTATAACTCAGAAAGCCCAATTGCCTCCTCTCATCAGCCGACCCAGGTGCATTATGTAAAAGAAACATGACTTATGTATGACCTCTGAGGAAGACGAAAAGTAGCTTTGGGGGTGTAGTCTTACTGCTTTCTCGCTGCTACCAGTAAGTTTTTAATGTGATTGCAATGCTGCATTTAAATGTGCACAATTGGTACTTCTAGTATTAATTTTCCCCACCATTAGTCTACCTCTGAACTTTTCAGGGCAAATTGTTAGCAGGACTTTATCTTAGGCCCTATTGCCGAGTTAGAAACATATATGTAGACTATTTCACACCAAATAATGCCTCCAATATTTTGGTTATTATAATCTGACTAAAAAGTACATTTGATTTTCTTTTGGTGTTTGAAAATGATTGGTAGGCCTAAAGAAAACATTTAAATATGTTGTATTTACTACCTGACAAAGGTTGCCGTTTAAAAGCATTGTTAACACTTGGTTGTAGTACAACACAAGTCTGCATAACATTTCAATTATAATGATTGATTGAATGTCAATTAGAAAAGGCCTGCATTAACCACGTCGTCATCTTCAATTTAAAACCAACACTTTTAATATTTTAAAGAAGTGCGATTTTTTAAATTGTCCTCAAATGCACTGACACTTACGAAGACACTAGGCCTATAATCCACGATGAGGATGAGTCTGTTTTGCGTATGATTGACTTGTACCAATTTAATCAACACTTGAAATAATTTTGATTTTTTAAAATCGTGTTTATGCTGAATAATAGTCTAGACCATATAATAGTAACATAGCAAAACAGTAGTTAATATATAATGTAGCCAAATAATGGTCTGATAACATATTGAGTGTGTCTATGTAGATGAAAGGTCAACAGACTGCGGTGCGTCAGGAGATTTCCTCGGGTTCATTCAATCAGAAAGGGCCATGGCCGACTAAATTTACCCTGGAGTGCTTTACATGAACTATGTACAGCGTACACACTAACACACTAACGAGATCCATTGAAGGATCATTTTAGGCGATAGGACGGGTATTTCCACCTGAAATGCATTGCATAGTTCCTTATGACAGAGGCTACTCTATTCAAGACCTCGTTTGTAATAGGCCTGCCTGCTAGATACACTCACACACTGGAAGTTAAACACAGCGTGCTTCATGCACAGAGCGCGCGTCTTCTGTTGACGACAGTCTGTGTGTCTTCTGTCGACTACAGTTTGTGTCACTGTTTGCACTGTTTATGGTCATATCATATGAACCTTTTGGAGTATCCACAACAGGTTGCGTGACCAGGGTTATCAATAATTACAGTATATAATTTGCGATAAAATCTATTCCAATAAGCTAACAAGGATGACTCCAGAGTAGGCTACACTGCACAGCGATGCATGTGTTTATGTTTATAGAAATGTATTGTTGGTGGATAACGCATAAAACACAGAGTACAACGACGTCCAGCACGGAGACATGCATGTGCAAAGCTTTTGTGAGGACTTCGAGTGCCTGGTTCGCGTGTTATAATTAACACAACTCGTCTGATTGAACATGACGCAGCAAGGTCCTAGCTGACTGATTAAAAGTGAAACGCAGTGCTTTGCGAACACGTTGCCACTGTTCATCTTTCGCACGAATTGACCCGTTCTTAAACATGCACAATACAATATATGTAGCGGGCCCTCTTGTAGCGAATAGGGTGTCGGGGAGCAAACACCAGAATTAATGGGGAGACAAAGGAAGCCCTTTTCCGAGGGGAGAAAAATAATTGCATACTATGGATTGAATTGGAAATACAAGGATAGACGATCTGAAACAACAAGCATTGCGTTACAGCAGACTACAAATGCCTTTTAGGAGAACTATGACTGGTAGAAGCAGGAAATCTATAAGACACGGATATCCATCGTTAAAGCACTTACGTTATATGGTTTCAACTTTACGCACCGATATTCTTGACACCAAACGTCCGCCAAAAACCAATTTGAACATTTTATTAGTTTACATTACATTTACATAAAGGCTACAGTCTTCACCGAATCTAAAATCCTGTCTTACCTTCTCTTCTCATGCCGACTTTGAGGCACTTCTTCAGTCGGCAGTACTGGCACTGGTTTCGATGATGTTGGTCGATGGGACAGTCCCGGTTCCCCCGGCATGTGTAACTGAGGTTCCGTCGCACCGAACGCTTGAAGAAGCTTTTACAGCCCTCGCAGGTGAATTGGCCGTAATGCTTGCCACTGGACTTATCCCCGCACACCATGCAGTCCACGTTGGGGATCTTGTCCCCGGAAAGTGCATCGTTCCCCGGGGTGGAACCAGAGGGGGTTCCCGGTGTTCCGCCAGGCTCCTGACTGCAAATCTGGAGCTGGGACCCGGGATCCGCCGAAATGTTCTCTTGCCACTGGTTTACTACCATTGCCATGCTATCCTAAAACACTTTGGTTGAACAATAGATACAAGTCCAACTCCGTAGCGCGGGGAGGAGATAAGGATCCGTTCTGACGTCTTGGGAAAACAAGGCAGGGCGAAAAGGCGCTTCCCACTTCCTCCAAAAAGTATTTAATATATTCTCAAATAGATTTTCTTAATTAGTTAATCAAATGTCCCTGTCGTAAACGTATCTTCTGTAAACTTCTATCAAAGTTTACGAAGGCTGCACGGTATCAACATGACTATTGCGTAAGAATGGAGCCTACTGCCAGTGTTCTCCTCTCCGCAGACATCCATAAACACGCTCTCTCAAAAACTTAAGAGTGTATTTGAAAACTCGACCAACAATACAGCATGTACAGAATGGAGAAGTGGTCGTTAAAATGTCATGTTCATGAATATCGACTGCCTCGAATCTTATTCTGCTTAATATTCGAACTGAACTAAATCAACATCTTCTCTCAATCACAAAAACACAATACTGACCATAGTTCTACGCAATTATGTTATCGGAGTTGTCTTGTGAACTCATACGGACGTGCAATACCAAAAGAAAAGTTGCTTTCGTCCGTCTAACGTTGTGCGCCACGATGAGGTCTGAATAGAAATGTCGATAAACCATGGATGGAGTGCTCTGTGGTAGATGCAGTATGTTTACAAGCAGATATATTTGCCAATCGTGTACTTCACCGGTCGGCAGCCTGTCCCATCTCTGAGAATCATAGTTAGAATTTGGTGAAAGTGACACTAAACAGCCGTGCTTGTAGCCCCCCCCCCCCCCCCCCCCCACCCCATATAAGGCCAAAACTACCATATAAGGCATGACCCCCCCCTCTCGTTGAGAACGGTTTTACGCATGAACGGGCAGATTCAATTGGCAAGAGGAGAATAAAGAAGTAAGGCACTCTCCAATTGGGCAGCCGCCGATTAGATATACAGTATTTTCTGGTTGATAGAGTGGCTGTGTTATTACTGTATAGCAGAAAGTAGCTGTATACACAAATCAATGTAGACATAGATCTTGATTTAAAATATATATAATAACACAAAACTGTTAGGCCTCACTCAAAGGGAAAAATGTCTTTATCAAAGTAATAGTCAAATACGTCCCCAAACATCAGTCTTTATAAACTTTTCCACTCTAATTTAGCGTTTATTTTCATTGTTTATTTGATGGCTATTGAACTTAGTCATCCCCACCTTAATTTGTACTTTTCTAAAAATGTTTGAATTACTTTTATATCCTACTGATACCACAATGCACTCTTTCTGAATGTTTAATGTTACGCCCACGTTCTGAATGCTATACAGTTTTCACAGTAAGATGATCGATTGTGCCAAACCAAGGTGACAAACTTCTCACCAAGAGACACATGTGGAGTGTTGATTTTGTCAGTTTGTTGTGGAGCTAAATTTACCATCTGGATATCAATGCACAAAAGGCCATAGTAGTAATGAACGATTACTACTGTGTTTTTCTCTAATGGGGTTTTCAAGCTGAAAACAGAAGGGACCTAATTCTTTTTCCAGACAGGTCCTGATCTGTCATAGTAATAAGACCATTGTAGATGACAGTGAAGACTAAAAGTAAACTCAACCAAAATAGTACATGTTTTCAACCCTTCACTCTGCGGAATTTGATAACCTAGGCCTGGGTCATGGGATATTAATAGTAGTATATGTAACAGCAATTTGTTAGTGACTTGAACATAGTCAATATCGAAGGTAAGCTATTTACCTAACTCAAATACAAATGAATATTTTATAACTCCGGCCTGAAATGTCAGAAGTTAATAACAGCATTTAAGCCTAACAACTTTGACAACATCAACAATGTATGTTTTCTCGCAACAGATCTGTGAGTAGATTTTTTCCCCCAGACGTGTCATAACATGCAGAGGGAAAGACTCCTTACATGTCCCCAACCGGTGTGCGCCATAAGTTAGCTTTCATAAGGCCAATAAATTATGGCACATGGAAATGCCATAAACCCGCTATAACTATTCTGACGTGAACTCATTCACACAATTTTAACCGGTGCCATTTAGAAAGCATATTCTATTTAGCTTCATGCTGTTTGAACAGTTGTACCAGAACAGACCGAACAGCGTGTGTCATTAAGGCTTGGCGCTTTCAGAAATGCAAAGCTCCACCCTTTTTGCTTTTATGATTTTTATTTTTTCAATAATGAGGATAACTAATCTTTAAAATATCTTAATTACAATGTCATTAGCCAACCTATTGCCGGTGCAGGTTGGTTTGAAAACCATGCGTAAAACCAAATATTCAGTAGGCCTAAAGTATAAACGGAATACAGCCTGGGTTATTCACATTCACATAAATAAGCTGTGCGAACGGAAAAACGTCATTAACGTTGAAGTGATTTCCCCAAAGGAAAAAAGCGCGAAGAGGACGGGACCCCGCTTTTAGCCAGGCTGAGTGCAGTGCTTCAAGTGCCCCGAGGCGAAAAAGTTGGCCTCGCGCTCGGCATAATTGTTGTCACATGTGACCTTACCTGTCTTCCAATTAGCCCCTTGACTCGCTATTAGAGCGTTCCACTGGCTATAGGCTAGTGACCAAGGGCAATTTTTGGTTTGGGGGCCTAATAATTAGGGTGTAATTCTATACATTGAAGGCTCATGAGGAAGGCTGGAGGAGTTATCAAGTAAATGTAATTGAGCAAAGCAACATTTAATGAGGTTCAACCAAAATTGTTATTTAAAAAAAAAAAAGCATATTATATGTACTCCTCCTCCATTCTTCAACGTAAGTAGATGGACCATTACTAGTTGTATATTATGTTTTCATTGACTTAAGTGAACTGTTGAAATTTGGAACTAGTGAAATTGGATCAGTTTCCATGGCAGATTAATTAGAAGGCATAAAAACGATCCCTGAAATTCTAATTGCATTTATTTGACATATGGTTCGTATACAATATGTGTATACTAACAGTGAAATGCTTACTTATGAGTCCATTTCTATAAATGCAGAGTTAAAGATAAAGATATAAAATAAAACATAGAAATACTGACAGGAGGAAAAAATTACACAGTAAATAACGAATACCAATGAGTAAAAATAACATGACTATATACAAGGAGTACCAGTACTGAGTCGATGTGTAGTGGTACGAGGTAATTGAGGTAGCTATGGACATATAGGTAGGGATAAAGTGACTAGGCAACAGGATATATAATAGACAGTAGCAGCAGCGTATGTAGTGAGTGTGAAAGTGTATAGGCTGTGTGTGTGTGTGGGTGTATGTAGTGTGCATGTGTGTGTTGGTGTGTCAGCGTAAGTATGTGTGAGTGTGTGGGTTGAGTCAAGTGGGTGTGCATAGCCAGTTCAAGAGTCAGTGCAAAAAAGGGTCAATGCAGGTTAAGATGTGCCACCTATAAAGAAACCTGATTTTATGGACCTTGATAATTGCTTATTAAGATGACAATAACATTTTGGATTGCATTTCTAAACATAAATTAGGGTTATTTTTGTTGTTATTTAGCTGTATGATTGAAATTGATATTACAACTCATACCAACCTAACCCATGTCAAACTAGTTAGTTCTAAGTGAATGAACCAATACCTTTGCATGTTTAAGTGATAGACTACCACAACAACTGGCGATCAGGTTTGGGTTTAAGGGGTAAGAGGGGTTGGGGGGGGGGTAAACATGACCGCATAGGATTGCCTAGCAAATGCAAAGGCAACAGGTTTACTGGGTCATTTATGGAGGCTCTGACAACGCCAGAGGCCCACAGTGCAATGCTTCTTCTGGCTATGCTAAATATGACCCATTTTCTGAAAGGTGTCCATAAACTGATCAGGTATGTGAGCTGAGTGTGGGGTGAAAATAGAAGTGGGACCTGAATGACCTGTTGGACAGGGCCTCGCTAATCCCCTTAGAGAGTCAAGAAGTGGTGTTTGGAATCTCTATGTACGTGATCGAGTCCAACTAGTTACATGGAGTGTAGTGTTCAAGAACTAGGCTAGCACAGAGACAGACATACATGAAAATCCCAGAAACGTGCGTTTGTTTGTGTGTGTGTCAAAGTGAATGTGTGAGCATGTTTACTTTTTGTAGTGGTCTGAGCCGACAGTTTTTAGGCCTCACTGTTTCCTTAGGCCGATTGGGGTTGATTAAGAGGTTAACCATGGAGAAGCATGGCGTCTTTAAGGGAGATTTATTTGTTCCTGCGCTGACCCCTTAGGGGTTGCTTCCCTCACCCCAGTGTCCTTAGGATTTATTTAGTTATTTGTTTATATGTTGGAAGGGGTCACTCGTTTCCCCACTCCATTTTCCCCGTTTGTCCATCCCAAGCTCATTCCTCATCCTTTTTTTTTGCAGTGGTTATGAAGTTGTTGCCATTTTGCTGAGCAAGCTATGTTATGACATGAATGAAGTCCCTGCTAAGTCTCATGACCTTTACAAAACCAGTAAGATACTCCCTAAAATTTGTATTTTTGTTATCAGTTCAACTTTGACACTTGGATAAATGACTGTGTTTGTTTTACAGCATTCACTGCTTATTTCAATTCAGTACCATCTTATGGTTTTCAGTTTCCTACTAAATTTATTCCTACATTATTTAGTTTTTTACATTTTTAACAAACACGCTCACTAACTTCCTGTACATTTGTCCAAAGAGGAAGCTATGACAAATGATCAAGCGTGTTATAGTTATATAGATAAGGAGTTAATAGTTCTAAAACCATCTATTATAATTAAGTTATTCTAACTACTGATATTAGGACTTGGGTTAGAAAACCTACACATAAAAAATTCTAAACACATGGACACTTTCTCCCAAAAGTCTTAAACATTTTCAACCGACTATCTTTCGAACACACACACTTACTCACACCTATTGTGTAGGGTCCTGCCACAGCCTAGAGTCAGTGGGCCTTTTCCAGGGGGGCTATACAGGGAATGCTATGTGCTAGCATGACCTGACATGTCTCTGAAGCTGGAGGGGGTCTCGACCTCTGAACTCAGGCTCCAGAACTAGGAAGATGAAAAAAGGGATTGGGTGGGAGGGTTCCTCCTAAACAAGGGCTTCTGTTTCGACCACTCCAGGAATGTCAGTTCCATAAAAAGATGCCTACTGAGAGAGAGAGAGAGAGAGAGAGAGAGAGAGAGAGAGAGAGAGAGAGAGAGAGAGAGAGAGAGAGAGAGAGAGAGAGAGAGAGAGAGAGGTGAGTGGAAGATACCGCACTTTGCCCATAGTCCTATATACTTATTCAACCAAAAAAGTCATTTCCACACTACTTATGATACCATCAAATTGTCCACAGTTTAAAAAGTTGTTAGTTCACATTTATGTAACAAACAAATAATAAGCAGAACTCTTGTGAAATATGAAGTGCATTTCAAATCTTCAGTAGTGTGTTACTATCTCCTCTATACCGTATATTGGCTGTGCCACGTGAGGACCATGTAAGTGTGTGACTACCTAAATCCATACATATGACTGTATAAGGAGGCCTTGTGGCAGGCAGCCTTGTGTCCTGGTAGACACAATTATAAATGATCAGGCGTTGAGGCTGTGACCAATGGGCTTAACAAGACAGTGTACTGGGGGCAGAAACAGATACTCTTCCCCCTAGCCTTCTCCACCTTCATAACGTAATGTTTACAGCCATTTCTACCCTGAACTGCGGTCATGTGATCAGGCAATAAATGAACCCCTGGCCCCTGCAGAGGGAAGGGAAGCCCTTGTGACTTGCTAGCCTGTGCGCACCAGGCTAGCCGGAACAGTTCTGAAGTCGCATGGCTGGGGCCAAGTCAGGAGATAACCTCGTGTGACACTGTTTTCCATTGAAACAACCATGAAGAAGACAGACATCTGGAGAAGAACACCCAGCACCGCCTAGCAAGGCATTCCCAGTGGAACCTGGCTAACACAGGCCTGCCACCCGTACGTCTCCTGGAAGCGGCTAGCTTTTTAGCCAAATGTCGTCTTTGTGCTCTTGTGGTGATAAGAATGCCAAAAACAGGAAATGAGGCAGCGTACGAGCACAATGCGGAAAGATTGAGGATCCTGATGCCGTTTTTTTTTATTATTCATCTCCAATAACTCCTACATGAGATTAATTATCTTCTTGTGTAAGGAGGTTTGTCTGTGTGAACGATGATTTAGTCTATTCAATCTAGTCTGTCTAGACGTCATGCTTTTGGACCACATGCTGTTAGATTTACCTCATCAGGCCGTATAGATTATTTTGTGATCATGATTCACCAATGGCCATGTCAAGGGCCACCCAGACTTCTGACTGGTCCCAGACCTGCTCTGGTGTCTGATTGCATTAGATGTCCACCATGTGACGTCCTTATGATGGAATCTCTACTAGCCAGGCTACAACCCATGGTCCAATCTCTAGGCACAGAAGACAAGAACCACCAGCAAATGTTTGGAGAAATCCTCTGTTCTCAGTAACAAACATAAGGAGAATACTCCTCTCTTCTTAGTAACGTAACATTAGGCCAGCAGGCCAGGTCAGTCCAGCCATCTCGGCGTAGTTAACGTGTGCAGGGGTGGAAAAAGGCCAAATTCCCTCCCCACTGTTAAAATCTCAGATGGTGGTCTTTAACACATTCTCCCTCTCCCTCTCTCCCTCTCTCCTCCTCTCCCAATAAAAATCTCTGACCAACAGTTGACCTTTCGCCGTGGCCCCCTCCGTTTCCTCCTCCTCCTCTCCTTCCATTCCCTTCTTCTCTACCTCTAACCTCCACCACTGAGGCTCCACTGCCGGCCAATAGGGACCAGCAGCTGTGGGGAGGTGGGGAGGGAGGAATGGGGGGGGGGGGGCAGGTGTGGGGGGGTTGAGGTCATGAGGGTCATGGCACTGGTAAAGTCATCGCTGGGGCTCCGATGCGGGGCATCACTTCCCCCTTCAAAGGCAGCGTGGTGACGTCCATAGCCCCCCCCCCCCGCCCGTTTTCCCCCGCTGTTCCTGGGCTCTCAGGGTCGAGACAGCCGAGGGTTAATAAAGTGATACCAGGTGTTGGCCAGAGAGGCTTTTTTCTTCTTCTCTTTTTTGTTTTACTCCGCCACCAAACTGGGGCCCCCCCGTATTTCACACTGCTGAATCCTGCTGGGGATCAAGCAAGAGAGCTAGCTAGCCAGGAGGGGTGGCCACGTATGTCAACATGAAAACACCCCTCAGGTAGCAGTGAGTCACAGAGACATGGTGGACGTGTGTGTGTGTGTGTGTGTGTGTGTGTGTGTGTGTGTGTGTGTGTGTGTGTGTGTGTGTGTGTGTGTGTGTGTGTGTGTGTGTGTGTGTACGTGCGTGCGTGTGTGTGTGTGTGTGTGTGTGTGTGTGTGTGTGTGTGTGTGTGTGTGTGTGTGTGTGTGTGTGTGGACATCCTAAGCAGAGGGGAGGACACATGTCATGTGATGGCAAGCTGAATAGCATCAGAGTTCCAATGGGCCTCTATGACAATATGGGTTAACTGAACCAACAAAGTGTCTGATTATGTACCACGGAGGAGGATTTTAGCCCAAAAGATCCCAAGCCCAAATCCCACCAGTTACTTTCCCGGCTCAGTGGATACACAAGCACAGATCAGAGG
This sequence comes from Salvelinus fontinalis, assembly GCF_029448725.1. Taxonomy (NCBI): domain Eukaryota; kingdom Metazoa; phylum Chordata; class Actinopteri; order Salmoniformes; family Salmonidae; genus Salvelinus; species Salvelinus fontinalis. The sequence goes on along the minus strand of NC_074670.1, from coordinate 26,969,226 downwards.
TTTATAGGGTGGTACACTGGGGCGGCAGATAGCCTAGTGGTTAGATCGTTGCGCCAGTAACCAAAATATTGCTAGTTCGAATCCCTGAGCTGACAAGATCAAATCTGTTGTTCTGCACCTAATCAAGGCAGTTAACCCACTGTTCCTAGGCCGTCATTGTTATATAAGAATTTGTTCTTAACTGACTTGCCTAGTTAAATAAAGGTTAAATAAAAAATTAAAAAAGGAGTTGTGTGGGGTGGCTTGAGCCCAGGAACAGTAGAAAAGAGGACCCCCTGAAAAGCTGTGAAGATCAAACCCAGTGAAAGGGAATCATTGTGGCCAGAGAAAATTGCCTCTGACAACGAGTAAAGAGCAACAGAGGGAAGCCGCTAGCGGCTGCAGCCGCGATGTTAACTAAGGGAGTCCTCGGCTTGTGTGTGTATATGTGTGTAAAGCTGAAATTACAGTATATACAGCAAACAACCACCAGATTTGGTTCCAACACCCTCAGAACCAACTCATTGTGAGTATGCCCCCACCCCATGGCCTAACCAGCAATTCATGTCAGTTCGATGTGGTCCTGATGGCGCGTGAAAAAAAAGGTCAGGGCCCGGGGTCTGTTTCATTAGTCTTGTTGTCTTTATAGGCTGCAGCAAATGTAGCTGTCACAGCAGGAAAAAAGTTACCAGCTGAAGAGATGATACATGCATTGTTTGCACTTTGCTCCATCCATATTGAGATGTTCTGTAAATCCCCACGTGGGACCAACGCCATGCTTTCCCAACATGCTCCGAATTTCATTCACATTAAAGCGACGGTACTTAACTCTTCCGAGTCGCCCAGGTCTAAATTGACCTCATGGGCTCTGAAAGAAAGCCTCAAGCATACACACACAGGTTCCATGGCTGTACCCCCATCCCGTTTAATGAGGGGCACCTAATTAACACTAATTAACGTCAATGACAGGCAAGGGGCCATTAGTCAAGCTAATCCGTAGTTTACATTTTCCCCTCTCTTGGAACCCTGCTGGCGAATTCTCACCCCAATCACAGAAAGGACACATTGTTAAGAAGCTCAGCTGGCATCAAAGCTACGGCCCCCTCAACAAGTTGCCCCATTAGGACCTGAGAGAGAGAGCTGGGCCTGATCAGAACACACCACTCACACAGCTCTAGGACTGGAAGGGGTGGTTGGGTGTGAGGTGGGGGTTGTGCCCCCCGGCCCCCCGAGTTTAGACCCTCGCCCGATCCATCAATGACTCGTTTGCTCTCTTTCATGATCCCTGGTCGTGTAAAAAAATGTTGAGCGTGAACGTGGGTAGTAAGGGATCTGAAACTGTAAACAGGCCTCAGTGTATGGGCTCTGTTGGGACAGGATGGGAGCCTGAGAGTGGAGGGAAGTGTGTGTGGCTGAGGGGCGAGGGGTGGGAGAGTCTCTGGTTTTGGAAGGGGGAACAGGGGGTGGTGGGAGAAGGTTCTGACCTTTGTGTGTTTCTCTGTGTGATAGCACTGTTCTCTGGGCCAGGGTTGTGCAGTGGAAGCTGTGAATGGGACAGTGAGTGGAGCACTTGTTCACTGTTAATTTGTAATAAAGCCGACACTTCTATTGGCAACCACACAAAACCCCAAAACCGCATGATCTGCAACACACATTTTGTGCATTAATCAAAAGGGATAATTAAAGTAACTGTCCAGTGTTTCCAGATTTCTATTAAATATGACCTAGAATTAATTACAATATGAGTAAAATTGTTTTTTTGACCAAACATGTTTAACTGAATGGATATTTTGGGATTATGGCAAAGAAGCACTTTATCTACTTCCCCGGAGTCAGATGAAATTGCAGATCCAATCACATGGATCACTAATCAATTTAAACAATGCCACTTTAAATAATGCCACTTTAATAATGTTTACATATCTTACATTACTCATATCACATGTACTGTATATACTGTATTTTATACCATCTACTGCACCTTGTCTTTAAATGTACATGTTCTCATTCACCCCTTTAGATTTGTGTCTATTAGGTAGTTGTTGGGGAATTGTTAGATAACTTGTTAGATATTACTGCACTGTTGGAACTAGAAGCACAAGCATTTCGCTACACTCGCATTAACATCTGCTAACCATGTGTATGTGGCCAACAAAATTGAATTTGATTTTGGATACCATGTTTATGTCTCTGCATCCAGTATGAAGGAAGTTAGAGGTAGTTTCGTTTGCACAATGACTGGATATCTATGGTAACAGCAAGCATGCTATAATGCTATATGGTAACATAGACATCCAGTCATTGCGCTAATGCTAGTTAGCAACTTTCTTCAAACTGCAAGCAGAGACATAAAAATGGTATCTACGTTTTTATCTGACTCATTGCCAAAATCTTGATGTATCCCATTAAGTATGTTAAAAAGCTGATTTTCAGTGTTGGAATGGTGTCGGCGTACACCAACAACAGAATAGTGTGGGCATATACCGGTCATTAAAAATATTCAATATATAACATCATCCTCTATGAGGAAATAGCAAATATTTTTTTAACAGTATGAGATAAGTTTGAGGTGTGGTTCTTGAAGTGTTTTTTTCTCAAATGTATACTTTGGCCACATATACGAGTATAGAATGTGTCAACAACATTATTTGGTTATGAGTTAACAGAATATGAAATTTTAAAAGTTAAATTTACTTCAACGTTATGTTGTTGAAGTGTCACTCAAACTTCTGGAGACATTTCTGAATAAGTTGCTATGGGCTGCTGTACAGTATGCAGCATTCACAAATTGTATTACTCCTCAATAAAGAAAATATTGCCTGGTGGCTCATTGAACATAAAATCAACACTTCCTTTATATGGTATGTTAATATTACCCACATGATTAAATAGCTATTACATCCATGGATTGGTAATATAACAAACATGGCTTAAGGAAGTGCAGTCGCAGTTGAATGACTTTCCCCATGTTTGCACACTGCAATAATAACACACTATTCAGCTAATTCTCCATGGGTTTGACCTGACATGTCCCTTTAAACTCTTTTTAGTTCTCTGTGTAACTTTATCGGCCACAAAGAAACTGTGCACCACCTGCATGTTCATAAATCAGTCATTCTTTTTGAAATCACAAAAGTGAGCCCCCACGTTTACTCTAGCGCTTCCTACATGTCAACCGTCCAACACCTTTTTCACTCATCTCCTCCAAGTCTTGGAAAGTAAACGTTATAAATTCCAGCACATAGCCAGGCAGTAGGCTTCAGAGTGTTGTGTTATTTTGTGGCTCCATGGATAAGTACAATGGAAAGACAGCTGTGCTCTCTATTTGGGGTCTTGGAGCCACTGGAGACTTGGGAGCACATGTTCGTTAATGATCAATTACAAAGGCTACAATGGGGGAACTAGTCGCTGAGGGCTGTCGTGCTTTGCATCTCAAACCATTTGAATGACCAAACCTTCTGCTAAATGTATAACCGAGGATGTCGTCTTAAATTGATCGTGGATGAGTCGACGGTTTAAGCCCATTAGGGCTGGGTGTAAAAACAGTCATTAGCTATTAAATATTGATTTACTGAAGAAACAAGTCAGCTAGTTACTTGCTTCCCCTCAACTTTCCTCTAATTATAAAGAAAGGCTGTCATTAATAATGTTTGGAGAAACTTCTACATCTGAAAACACCTCAGATTGTTTAAATGCATTTCAAGTTTTCCTGATCAAAATAGTTCAGTTACATTTTCAAACACAACTATTTTGGCAAAAACAATACATACTGAACAAAAATATAAATGAAACATGCAACAATTTCGAAGACTTTACTGAGATACATTTCATCTAAGGAAATCAGTCAATTGAAATACATTCGTTAGGCCCTAATCTATGGATTTTACATGACTGGGAATACAGATATGTATCTGTTGGTCACAGATACTTTTAAAAAGTAGGGGAGTGGATCAGAAAACCAGTCAGTATCTGGTGTGACCACCATTTGCCTCATGCAGCACGACACATCTCCTTCACATAGAGCTGATCAGGCTGTTGATTGTGGACTGTGGAATGTTGTCTCTCTCCTCTTCATTGGCTGTGTGAAGTTCCTGGATTACATTTTTTTAACCTTTATTTAACCTTTATTTAACTAGGCAAGTTAGTTAAGAACAAATTCTTATTTACAATGATGGCCTACTGGGGAACAGTGAGTTAATTGCTTTGTTCAGGGGTAGAACGACGGATTTTTACCTTGTCAGCTCGAGGATTCGATACAGCAACCTTTCGTTTACTGGCCAAACACTCCTGCCGCCCCAAATTAGAAGGGAATAGGATCATGCGGTCATCCACGTCGATCCAGAGCATCCCAAACTTGCTCTATGGGTGACATGTCTGGTGAGTATGCAGACCATGGAAGAACTGGGACATTTTCAGCTTCCAGGAATTCCTTGCGACATATGGCCATGCATTGTCATGCTGAAACATGAGGTGATGGTGGTGGATGAATGGCACAACAATGGACCTCAGGATCTCGTCACGGTATCTCTGTGCATCTCAAGACATTGGAGGCGGCTTATGATAGAGAAAGGAACACTTAATTCTCTGGCAACAGCTCTTGTGGACATTCCTCCAGTCAGCATGCCAATTGCACAACAGTTGAGACATCTGTGGCATTGTGTCATGTGACAAAACGGCACATTTTAAAGTGGCTTTTTGTTGTCCCCAGCGCAAAGTGAATCCACCATATATCGAGAATGTGTTCCAAGTTATTTTGAAGAGTGCTTAAATCATTTGTTTGGATGAAGAGGCATAGCTTTGGTTCCCAAGTCCTGTCTTGAAATCTATTCACACCATAGTCACTTTATCACTAAAGGTTTAAACTACAAAATGCATTACAGTATGATAGGGGTGTTCTAATCTAGACACCAAGTTAGGAGTGTTAGATTTGCAACATGTTGGGCAAGTTTTTCCCAAAAGGCTTTTGCAGAGCAGTACACTTCAAGAGAAAGTTTCAAATGCTGTGAGCACTAAAGCTGTAAGGAGAAGTTTTAAATAAAGCGCTGTCCGGACAAGCTCTCTCGCTCTCACATGCACGCACGCACGCACGCACGCACGCACGCACGCACGCACACACACACACACACACACACACACACACACACACACACACACACACACACACACACACACACACACACACAGAGCGAGAGAGGCACCTATCCCTCTAGGGCAGTCCACGTCCCTCCCCCACCCCTGAAACCCGATCTGTAGGCATGCAGCAGGAATTCTCCAATCGCCCTGACTTTTGACCTCTGCCCTTTTTGGCAGCAGTGAGAAGAGAAGATGAAGTGTCCAAGCCTCTCTTTTCCCCCAACACAAAAAAATCCCCTGTTCTAGCAATCCTCCCTCTCTCACACACACACACACACACACACACACACACACACACACACACACACACACACACACACACACACACTCACACACACACACAGAGAGAGATGACCCTGGCATAATGAGTCTTAATATCTTGGTCTCTAACTAAGGTTTGAGTGTGTGTGTGTTCATGCTTGCATTCATGTGGGCTTGCAGACGTGCATGTGTGTGCATGCCCGTTGTTGTGTGTGTGCGTGTGCGCACACGTGCGTAAGTGTGTGCGAGCGAGTGTGTATGTTTGCGAGATGGTGCAAGTCCTCCGTTCCCATGCCGCTGCCCCAACAGCCCCAGTACGAGCTGCCCCAACAGCCCCAGTACGACTCTAAAACCCTGTGGTGCACCACCTCTCTTTCCATCATCTGACCACTGCCATTTGTGCATTGTGTGTGTCCGGCACGACTGCTCTCGTCATTTTTCTCTTTGATTGGCCCTCTCACAATGTAATCAGTGTTGCAGCTGTCTGAAAAGGCCTCTTGTGCAGTATCTGAGCAATGTCGATCTGAACGATGTGTCCGCACTTCTCGTTTAGTTCCATTCACGTCCATGACAAACGGCAAACTGTCTGGTGAGCATTTGTCAAACCACTTGATTTACTTCTTTGTTGGACTGTGGTGGCCTTTTAATGCCGTCTCGTTTCTGTATTTCTAAGAATTGCCATGGCCATAAGCTTGAAATTCTAATGTACAGACTGATAGACTGCAGAATAGGACCACAGACTGAGAAAAGAAAGTCACGTGATCCTGCTAAAAAACAAGGCTTACCTTTTCCCCTTTTGCTAATTCTTTGAAGATTGCCTCATTTTGAAATGATTGATGGACTCATCAATTGAAAACATGGTTGACCAATATCCTTATTAACTAACCCAGTCTAACGTCTCCAATTATTAAACAACACCGTTTTTAAAGTTTGAAGCCCAAAAATACGAGAAAAATTCCAGGAAACACCATGTGGTTTGAGTTAGTTTGTTACCGAGTGGCATGCCTTCATCTAAGGTAACTCGGTGTGGTGGATCCCTAAACTGTAGCCAATCCATTAAGACAAAGGTCTCTTGATCCCTTTCTTTAAACTCTGCACCATGTCTGATTAAATGTAGCTGATTTTTACGCCTGGGCTGTGGAGGCCATGAAGCTGAATGGGTCCTCACAGTCAAACCACCATGTCCTGTCACTTCAATAGCCTGAGGAGAATAAGCCAAATAACCACCAGACTGGTTAGAACTGCTAGCTTACGATATGAAGATGCATTTCATCAAGAGCAGTATGAAAGGTCTGTTTGTAGTTTCTCTCAAAGAGCTGCAACATGAAGACATACTGGGGCAAAAAACTACAGTAGTATGGATATTAACAAGAACAAATGTGATTAGGGGAATGGTAACTGGAACTACCTTTTCAAATGTGTCGGTCCAAAAATCGTAGTTAAATTAACCATATAAAAGGTGAATAATGAAATAACTATATCCAATTGCAACTGCATTCAACTGTCGATTTTTGTTGCCCAAACTATCCATGTAAAATACTTGTCTTTACGGGATACTTACATAGAGAACGACCCAATTAAAGGCCAAATCAGTAAAATCACCCAAAATTACCCCAAACAACGCATTCATTATGCATCACTTAACGCCTAACACGTGACCCCTGGACAACAACAACCCACCCCCTCCCTCCATTCATTTGTCCCCCCATCCCTCCATCCCCAAAAGGGCGTTAAGGCCTGTATACTCTCTCCCTTGGGAATGCTGGGAAAGGAAGGCCTCCGCATCTGTCCTCAGCCCCAGGGGGAGAGGGAGAGAGACGGAAACAGAGAGAGAGGAAGAGAAAAAGAGAGGAAGAGAGAGAGGAAGAGAGGCCAGAATTCCTTCACCACCACAAGCCCCTAGTCTCACCCCAGAAAGCGAGAGAGAGATGGAGAGAGAGAGAGAGAGAAAAAAGGGAGAGAGAGAGACTGAATCACAAATCAGTGTCCCAAAGCTGAGGGAGTTAAAATTATTGAGGGTGTAGGGGCTAACCCGACCCTCCAATAGCCACGTCAACCGAGCCAGCTATGCTGCCAGCTTCACAGCAAAGTTGTAACCCAACACACACCGCAATATGTTTGGAGTTTGCATAATTTCATACAGAAGAATGGAGAGGCGTGACTAAATATATGACATTGATTTCCAGGTGTAACACATGTAACAAATGAAATTATTTAAGTCACGGCTGTGTCCCAAAGTTGATGGGTTTATTTGATCCCCTCGCCACTCTGGAAGTCACCCTTTGAGTTTCGTCAGCAACATGTGACAACGGAGGGCCTTCCGAGCAAGTTGGTAGGGGCAAGGGGCTGATTTGGGATTCAACAAGAGTCTCTTTATGAAGCCATCCATCACTTCCTCAATAGCCCAGTGGGCAGAACTAGAGAACCAGGCACCCCGGGCGTCCTCTCAATGGGATGGGGAGGATAGAGGGAGGAGAAAGGAATACAGGAGGGAGGAGAGGGAGGAGTATGGGACTGCTGCATTGTGCTAGCGGGGCTGTGATCTGTCACTCCTTCCCCTCTGAGAAGTCAGCGGGGAAAGTGATTAGGCAAAGCAGCCACTCCTCCTCCTTCTCCTCCTCCTCTTCTGCCTTCTAATGCAAGTTGTGACAGTTTGCACTGTTAGAGAGCCTTGTTGCTATTTTCCTCACCTCTAAATGGATTGGAAATGCAAAATCGTCCTATCTCCACCTCCCAATACACATCCTTGCTTTCCCCCAATACACATTCAAGCGAGTGCGCGCGCTCTCTCTCTCTCTCTCCTTCTCCTCTGTTTCCCTATCAGCAGGTTACCACTGATCATCATTCTACTTCAGACTTGTCATTGACATTGGTTATTGAGCTAGCCATCTACCACAGGTTCCCATTGAAGAGAAGTGCAGACCAAGGCAGCGCAGAGCAACACTCAGTCAGCACTCTTCATTCTCGCCATAGTGTTTGACCTGCTTACTCTGTACACGTTGTCAGAAGTATGTGACGTTGTTGACCTTAGCTTGTCCCCTTCTCTCTCAGGTTTCCTAAACATTCAGGTCACAACTCAGCAGGTTTTATTGTCCCTCTAAAGTCATCAGCGCTTTAGGATTGGGTGAAAGCCTTCTGATGGAGTTGATAATTGGGCCAATCAGTTTATTAGGTGCTCTGGTGGTGGGAACAGCTTTAGAGAAAAGTACACATAATTAGCAGAATACTAGTTTATTCAGGCAAGGTAAATGGAATTCAGAAGCTGAATTTTTTGGATAAAGTATCTGTATTGTAAGAGAAAAACATACAGCACTGAAATGAGAGGAAAGGGGAGAGGTGGTCTAGAGTGGTGCAAATTTTGTACAACATCATAACTGCTTCATCCACTTTGCCGCTAACTTGTCGTGAAAGTATATTTCCTGTGCTCTATTTGCGGTTGGTGCTCAGAGAATTGACAGAGTTGTTAAGAATCTCGCCACTGTGCCTCTGGAAAAAAGGAAAGCTTTGGTCTTTAGCCTTTCCCTTTATCTGTGTGACCCGTCCTCCTAAAACACAGGGATGAGTGAAAGGTCCTGACTCTGCATTGAGCCTCAGCTTAGATGTCAAACTATGGCATTCAATCTGCAACACCCCATTCTCTAAGACAAGGAAGCTGCACCCCCCCCCCCCCCCACTTCACACACGCATGCACACCCCTCGATAAAACCACTGCCGATCTTCTCAAACCAAGGGTTCTGGATGAGCTGACGAGAAAGAAAAAGAAAACAAGAGTGGGAAAAGCCCCCGAAATAGCCCCCACAACCCCCTAACCCGTGGGGGGCTTTCTCCTCTGACCACTGTTTGGGAGCACCCCCACGCCCCCGGCCCTTTCACCCCGGCACAATGGTGGCCTGGCCGTGTTATTTGAGGCACTAAAGAGGTGGACCTCCTCGCCGCCCCCGGGACAATAGCTCCCCCGTTGAGGCCTTTCTTCCCTTCACCTTTCTAATGACAGGTTTCATCCTCTCTCCCCTGACCTCAGGGAGGGGCCTCGCCCACCACCACCACCTTCCTCCTGCTGACTGACCCTCCAGCCCTACCGCCTACCACTCCTAACACACACACAATCACAAACAAAATGGAGACCATAAGAGATACATACTATCTGTGAGTGGACTTGTTTTGGGTTGTTTTATGGTTACTGTACTTGAAACTTTATCAACTATGTTCATGTTTACGTAATAATGTGTAATTGCTCATGGTCTTTAATTTCCTTTTGCAAAGCTGTTAAAATACATTTTTACCATCCAACACAGGCCCACACACACCGCCAGGTCCTCGCACGCGCACACACCCCCTGGTCCTCTGACTGACCTTTACAGTAAATTCCTCAGTCGTCACTTACAAGCTTCTGACCGTGGCTACCATAGCTTAATCGTCGTTCATTATGTGGACTTTCAGCATGGTGGGGCTAAACTACGCTCACAGGGGAAATCACTCTCCATGCTCTTACATAAGGCCTCTCTCACGGATGATCGATTATAGTTTGGATTCTTCTGAAAGAAGCCAGCTCTGACCAGTTTAGTATTTTAGATTCGTTTTGGAGGGAAATTACCATAAGTCATTATGAACATAACACAACAATCTTTGGTTTTGAGTTCATTAACATCCCAAATCCTAACTTAAGATGTGTGTGCATTACTCAAGTTGTCACGTAAATCTTAGTTTGACATCAGTGCATGACAGTCTTACGCAATGGTCAGAGTTCAGAGTGTTCAACTCAAGTTTTTGGACAAGATTTGGGCGAGAAAGGGAACACTGAGTCTAGGACTCCATGACACTCTCTAGGACCAGAATGGCTACTACTTTAATGAGTCAATGTGATGTTCATTTAAAACACATTTCAAAAGGAACAGTGGTCACTGGTCAGTTTGCATTTGGGGGACGTACTATCTGTGTTGATTGCAACTTGTTTGGCTGCAGTGTCTTACTGGAAAATAAATGCCCTTCTTAAGAAGTCTCCTTTATAAGAGTTAAAATAACAGTTTTAAGTGATAACAACGTGTACCTACACTGTAATTACACTTTCCCTGTCTACGTTACTACAACCATCAATGTAAAAATCTTAGCATTTAATAATAAGCATTGAGACTAAATAAGGATTTACAGGAGAAGACAATCCCCTAGTAAACAATATGTGAGTAACCATAGCGGTAGTACTGTGGGTGAGTGCTGACGTGGAGAGAGTGCAAAAAAACACCTGCCAAGTGGGGCGACATGAGGCGACAGGGTATGACAAGGATGAGTTGTTTGACTGCAGGGCGGATAAAGAGGAATCCCCGACCTAGATACACGCACACACACATACTCGCAAGCACACACGTACGCACACGCAAACATACATGCACACACATCACAAAACATGAATAGAAATAGTATACACACACACACACACACACACTCAACATGAATAGACATACTATTCTATCACGCACTCGCACACACCTGCACACACACACACACATTCCTCTCCAGTCCTCAAGACTCCTCCCTGGGGGGTCACAGTGGCAAAGAGGGGGGAATTTCACGGTTGACCTTCTCCTCACGCCTTTGTGAGCCCCTTCACCCCCGTGTTGATTCTCTTGACCTAGTTGGCCGTCCAGGAGCAAGCCACTTATATTACTCACATCTCTCCTCTCAGCACCATCTCACATCTGTCTGTCTTCTGTTGTCGGCCGCATCACAGAATTATGATTCTGGGTGTCTGTAACGGGTGTCCTCCTCCTCCTCAGACGAAGAGGAGGAGTAGGGATTTGAGGAGCAAAATGCAGCGGGTTGTGAATACATAATGATTTATTTGACAAGACGAACACTGACACGAAATACACTTGATTAAACTACAAAACAAATAAACACATGTAGACAGACCTGAACTCTGAGAACTTACATGAAACACGAAGAACACTTGAAATGATTACAAAATAACAAAACGAAAACGTAGACAGACCTGAAATAACGAACTTACATAAACACGAAGAACGCATGAAAACAGGAACAGACTACATAAACGAACGAACAAACCGAAACAATCCCGTGTGGTGCAACATACACAGACACAGGAGACAATCACCCACAAACAAACAGTGTGAACAGCCAACCTATATATGATTCTCAATCAGAGGAAAAGTCAAACACCTGTCTCTGATTGAGAACCATATAAGGCTAATTACCAACCACCTAAACATAGAAACACAAAACATAGAATGCCCACCCCAACTCACGCCCTGACCAACTAAACACATACAAAATTAACATAAAACAGGTCAGGAACGTGACAGAACCCCCCCCTCCCTCAAGGTGCGAACTCCGGACGCACCACCAAAAGTCTAGGGGAGGGTCTGGGTGGGCATCTGTCCACGGTGGTGGCTCAGGCTCTGGGCGTGGTCCCCATCCCACCATAATACATCCCCGCTTCTTTATCCCCCTCACAATGTCCACCCTCCAAATAACCCCACCTAAATTAAGGGGCATCACCAGGATGAGGGGCAACACTGGAATGAGGGGCAACACCGGAATGAGGGGCAACACCGGAATGAGGGGCAACACCGGAATGAGGGACAACACCAGAATGAGGGGAAACACCAGAATGAGGGGCAACACCAGAATGAGGGGCAACACCAGAATGACTGGAGGATCCTGGCTGGCTGGCGGATCCTGGCTGGCTGGCTCTGGCGGATCCTGGCTGGCTGGCTCTGGCGGATCCTGGCTGGCTGGCTCTGGCGGATCCTGGCTGGCTGGCTCTGGCGGATCCTGGCTGGCTGGCTCTGGCGGATCCTGGCTGGATGATGGCTTAATGCTGGATGATGGCTCTGGCTGGTCATGGCTGGATGACGGCTCTGGCTGGTCATGGCTCGCTGACGGCTCTGGCTGGTCATGGCTCGCTGACGGCTCTGGCTGGTCATGGCTCGCTGACGGCTCTGGCTGGTCATGGCTCGCTGACGGCTCTGGCTGGTCATGGCTCGCTGACGGCTCTGGCTGGTCATGGCTCGCGGAAGGCTCTGGCTGGTCATGGCTCGCGGAAGGCTCTGGCTGATCCTGTCTGGCGGAAGGCTCTGGCTGATCCTGTCTGGCGGAAGGCTCTGGCTGATCCTGTCTGGCGGAAGGCTCTGGCTGATCCTGTCTGGCGGAAGGCTCTGGCTGATCCTGTCTGGCGGAAGGCTCTAGCGGCTCCTGTCTGGCGGAAGGCTCTAGCGGCTCCTGTCTGGCGGAAGGCTCTAGCGGCTCCTGTCTGGCGGAAGGCTCTAGCGGCTCCTGTCTGGCGGACGGCTCTGTAGGCTCATGGCAGACGGGCGGCTTTGCAGGCTCATGGCAGACGGGCGGCTTTGAAGGCTCAATACAGACGGGCAGTTCATGTCGCGCTTGGCAGACGGACAGTTCAGACGGCGTTGAGCAGACGGGCAGTTCAGGCGCCGTTTGGCAGACGGGCAGTTCAGGCGCCGTTTGGCAGACGGGCAGTTCAGACGGCGTTGAGCAGACGGGCAGTTCAGGCGCCGTTTGGCAGACGGGCAGTTCAGACGGCGTTGAGCAGACGGGCAGTTCAGGCGCCGTTTGGCAGACGGACAGTTCAGACGGCGTTGAGCAGACGGGCAGTTCAGGCGCCGTTTGGCAGACGGACAGTTCAGACGGCGTTGAGCAGACGGGCAGTTCAGGCGCCGTTTGGCAGACGGACAGTTCAGACGGCGTTGAGCAGACGGGCAGTTCAGGCGCCGTTTGGCAGACGGGCAGTTCAGGCGCCGTTTGGCAGACGGGCAGTTCAGGCGCCGTTGGGCAGACGGCAGACTCTGGCTGGCTGAGACGCACTGTAGGCCTGGTGCGTGGTACCGGAACTGGAGGTACCGGGCTGAAGACACGCACCTTCAGGCTAGTGCTGGGAGCAGCAACAGGGCACACTGGACTCTCAAAGCGCACTATAGGACTGGTGCGTGGTACCGGGACTGGTGGTACCGGGCTGAGGGCATGCACCTCAGAACGAGTGCGGGGAGAAAGATCAGTGCGTACAGGGCTCTGGATACGCATATGAGGCTTGGTGCGTGGTGCCGGAACTGGAGGCACTGGGCTGGATACACACACCACAGGGAGAGTGCGTGGCGGAGGAACAGGGCTCTGGAGATGCACTGGAAACCTGGTGCGTGGTGTAGGCACTGGTGGTACTGGGTTGGGGCGGGGAGGTGGCGCCGGAAATACCGGACCGTGCAGGCGTACTGGCTCCCTTGAGCACTGAGCCTGCCCAACCTTACCTGGTTGTATGCTACCCGTCGCCTGACCAGTGCGGGGAGGTGGAATAACCCGCACCGGGCTATGTAGGCGAACCGGGGACACCATGCATAAGGCTGGTGCCATGTAAGCCGGCCCGAGGAGACGTACTGGTGGCCAGATATGTAAGGCCGGCTTCATGACATCCGGCTCAATACTCAATCTAGCCCTGCCAGTGCGGGGAGGTGGAATAACCCGCACCGGGCTATGCACACGTACAGGAGACACCATGCGCTCTACTGCGTAACACGGTGTCTGCCCGTACTCTCGCTCTCCACAGTAAGTACAGGGAGTGGGTACAGGTCTCCTACCTGACTTCGCCACTCTCCCTTCTAGCCCCCACCCCAAGAAATGTTTGGGGTTTACTCACAGGCTTCCAGCCACGTCTCCTTGCTGCCTCCTCATACCACCGCTCCTGGGCTGTAGCTGCCTCCCTCTCTTCCCGAGAGCAGCGATTCTCTCCTGTCTGAGCCCAGGGTCCTTTTCCAGCCAATATTTCCTCCCATGTCCATGAGTCCTGGTTATTTTGTTGCGCTCTCCCCCGTGGCTTGGTCCTAGGTTGGTGGGTGATTCTGTAACGGGTGTCCTCCTCCTCCTCAGATGAAGAGGAGGAATAGGGATTTGAGGACCAAAATGCAGCGGGTTGTGAATACATAATGATTTATTTGACAAGACGAACACTGACACGAAATACACTTGATTAAACTACAAAACAAATAAACACATGTAGACAGACCTGAACTCTGAGAACTTACATGAAACACGAAGAACACTTGAAATGATTACAAAATAACAAAACGAAAACGTAGACAGACCTGAAATAACGAACTTACATAAACACGAAGAACGCATGAAAACAGGAACAGACTACATAAACGAACGAACAAACCGAAACAATCCCGTGTGGTGCAACATACACAGACACAGGAGACAATCACCCACAAACAAACAGTGTGAACAGCCAACCTATATATGATTCTCAATCAGAGGAAAAGTCAAACACCTGTCTCTGATTGAGAACCATATAAGGCTAATTACCAACCACCTAAACATAGAAACACAAAACATAGAATGCCCACCCCAACTGACGCCCTGACCAACTAAACACATACAAAATTAACATAAAACAGGTCAGGAACGTGACAGTGTCGATTATTTTCAGATGAAGAGCTAATCCATTTTTATCAACCCTTGCCATGTTGGTGATCCTGTCTTGGTTTGGTGCATTTACAAAAACTCTATCAAGTATCTCACCTTCTTCAGTAATGAATGGGTCAAATCTTTCTTTGAACAACCTGTGCTAGGCTGTTGTGTTCTGTGCAAGGGCTGTTGTGTTCTGTGCTAGGTTGTTGTGTTCTGTGCTAGGCTGTTGTGTTCTGTGCAAGGGCTGTTGTGTTCTGTGCTAGCCTGTTGTGTTCTGTGCTAGCCTGTTGTGTTCTGTGCTAGGTTGTTGTGTTCTGTGCTAGGCTGTTGTGTTCTGTTCTAGGTTGTTGTGTTCTGTGCTAGGCCGTTGTGTTCTGTGCTAGGCTGTTGTGTTCTGTGCTAGGTTGTTGTGTTCTGTGCTAGGCTGTTGTGTTCTGTGCTAGGTTGTTGTGTTCTGTGCTAGGCTGTTGTGTTCTGTGCTAGGTTGTTGTGTTCTGTGCTAGGTTGTTGTGTTCTGTGCTAGGTCTTGGGGTTCTGTGCTGGGCTGTTGTGTTCTGTGATAGACTGTTGTGTTCTGTGATAGACTGTTGTTGTCAGGTTCTCCCTAGGAGAGGTGGGGGTGGAGTCAGGCGCAGGAGAGAACAAATTGCAAGAAAGGGCGTTTATTTAGAGGCCGGAAGTATGGGGGTGGGATTGATGGACCGCTCCCCGGTATCGTAGAGACGGGACAGTGTGTCGGCCTTAGCGTTACGGGAACCTGGTCTATAAGAGATGGTGAAACGAAATCTGGTGGAAAACATCACCCACCTTGCCTGACGAGGATTCAGTCTCCTCGCCGCCCGGATGTACTCCAGATTACGGTGGTCAGTCCAGATGAGAAAAGAGTGTTGCGCCCCCTCAAGCCAATGTCTCCACACCTTCAGAACCTTTACCACAGCCAGCAACTCCCGGTCCCCCACATCATAGTTTCGCTCCGCCGGACTGAGCTTCATCGAAAAGAAAGCGCAGGGGCGAAGCTTCACGGGCATGCCCGAGCGCTGTGATAGCACGGCTCCAACACCAGCCTCGGACGCGTCCACCTCCACTATGAATGCCAAAGAGGGGTCCGGATGCGCCAACACGGGAGCGCCAACACGGGAGCATCGGTAAACAACGCCTTCAGACGACCAAAAGCCCTGTCCGCCTCAGCCAACCACCGCAAACGCACCGCCCCCCCCCTTCAGCGGTGAGGTAATGGGAGCAGCCACCAGCCCAAAACCCTGGAAAATCCTCCGGTAGTAATTGGCAAACCCTAAAAACCGCTGCACCTCCTTTACCGTGGTCGGAGTCGGCCAATTACGCACGGCCGCAATGCGGTCACACTCCATCACCGCCCCAGATGTGGAAATGCGATACCCCAGGAAAGAGGCGGCTTGTTTGGAGAACACACATTTCTCGGCCTTGATGTACAGGTCATGCTCCAACAGTCACCCAAGTACCCTGCGCACCAGAGACACATACGCGGCATGTGTGGCGGAATAGATCAGAATGTCATCAATGTAAACCACCACACCCTGTCCGTGCAGGTCCTGGAGAATCTCGTCTACAAAGGATTGGAAAACGTCTGGAGCATTTTTCAACCCATACGGCATGACGAGGTACTCATGAGGGCCAGATTTGGTACTAAACGCGGTCTTCCACTCATCCCCCCCCCCCGATTCGCACCAAGTTATACGTGCTCCTGAGATCCAGTTTTGTGAAGAAGCGTGCTCCGTGAAATGACTCCACCGCCGTGGCAATGAGAGGTAGGAGGTAACTGAACCCCACTGTGATGAAATTTAGACCTCTATAGTCAATGCACGGACGCAGACCTTCCTCCTTCTTCTTCACAAAAAATAAACTCGAGGAGGCGGGTGACGTGGAGGGCCGAATGTACCCCTGCCCCAGAGATTCGGCGACATATGTCTCCATAGCCACCGTCTCCTCCTGCAACAGGGGATACACGTGACTCCTGGGAAGTGCGGCGTTCACCTGGAGGTTTATCGCACAATCCCCTCATTGATGAGGTGGTAATTAGGTCGCCCTCTTTTTACAGAAAGCGATAGCCAAATCGGCATATTCGGGGGGAATGCGCATGTGGTGACTTAGTCCGGACTCTCCACCGTTGTAGCACCGATGGAAACTCCCACAAACTCCCCCCTCAGGGAATGAGACTTGCATTGTCAGATTTCCCTCTCCCAGAATGAACGCCTAAATACTCCTGTCTTGCATCGCCATTTAATGCCAGGCATGCTGCTGGTATACAGAGAGTGTACAAAACATTAGGAACACCTGCTCTTTCCATGACATAGACTGACCAGGGGAATCCAGGTGAAAGCTATGATCCCTTATTGATGTCACTTGTTAAATCCTCTTCAATCAGTGTAGATGATGGGGAGGAGACAGGTTAAAGAAGGATTTTTAAGCCTTGAGACATGGATTGTGTATGTGTGCCGTTCAGGGGGTGAATGGGCGAGACAACATATTTAAGTACCTTTGAACGGGGCATGGAAGTAGGTGCCAGGTTCACCGGTTTGGATGTGTCCATAACTGCAACACTGCTAGGTTTTTCAGCATCAACAGTTTCCCGTAGCAATCAAGAATGGTCCACCACCCAAAGAACATCCAGCCAACTTGACACAACTGTGGGAAGCATTGGAGTCAACATGGGCCAGCATCCCTGTGGAACGCTTTCAACACCTTGTAGAGCCCATACCCTGACGAATTGAGGCTGTTCAGAGGGCAAAACCATTTTCTGCTTAGATGATCCCAAACAAAGACATGCATGTGAGGAAAGAGGGGGGAGGGCTGCAAGAGAGTCTGTAGTTCTGTTTAGTAAACAGTCGAAAAGATGATGCGAGAACCAACTGTAAAGTGGAGGAACAGGGGAAGAGGAGGGAAGTAGAGGAGAGGGAACAAGAGAAGTGGGCATACAAGCCCTACACAGGTTCAGTGGAGCGGAGACCTATGTGGAGAGTGTTTACTGTAAATTGGATTCAGGAAGGGACAGGGACTGCCTACCTACCACCACTATTCACTAGGTCAATTCAGAGTTAGACAAGGGGACAACAGCCCCCTGGCAATGAACATACACCACACCAGGACTGGTGGTGTGTGTGTGATTTATTTTATTTAATCCCCATTAGCTGTTGAAGAAAAAGTGTCTGTGAGGGGGGCATACCTTTCCCATGTGTTTGTTTGTGTGTTTGTGTGTGAGAGAGAGAGAGAGAGAGAGAGAGAGAGAGAGAGAGAGAGAGAGAGAGAGAGAGAGAGAGAGAGAGAGAGAGAGAGAGGAGAGAGAGAGAGAGAGAGAGGAGAGAGAGAGAGAGAGGAGAGAGAGAGGAGAGAGAGAGAGAGAGAGAGAGAGAGAGAGAGAGAGAGAGAGAGAGAGAGAGAGAGAGAGAGAGAGAGAGAGAGAGAGCGAGAGAGAATAAAAATAACAACCCCTGCATTGGTCCTTGGTCCAAAGTGTGAGCCCATATGGTCACCAACCCCCCTCATTCACTGACGTCAAAATGTGATCTGGGGTCTCCAAGTCCGCGTTTTTCACCATTTGAGAGCTCCAAGGTCAAAGACAAAAACGGAGGGGTTCCTAAAATCAAACACGGTGACAACCCCATCTGACCCAGAGCTTCACCCGAGCCCCGTTGTTTAATTTGAACCCTAATAACTCTTCAAATTAAAAGGCTATCCTATTATTATTTTTTCTCTCCTCCCCTTTAAAAGGCCTGGGTTTCAAAGTGCTAATAAAATAAACTGGAGGGCCCCATTTCTTTATTTGTTTGTGTGAAGGGTGTGTGGGAGAGTGAGGGCGGGGACTGAGGTTTTAGGTTCAGAGGGGGGGTAAAAGCAACAGAGGTCACTGGGAACAAAAGAGCAGAGGACCCGAGAGGTCAAACACCCTGGTGTCCAAACTCCCTGAGCTGGCGTTGTTGCAGGCCAGTGGCCCCGCTTGTATAATCGTCGGGTACGTTTTGTCCGAGAGTGTAGGATAGAATATATCACGGGCGCCCGACAGATGAACAATAGATCACATTTTGTCGGAGCCCCGAGTCAAGCGTTCTGGCTCTTTTCAGCTTGACCGTACATCTAAAGCGATGAAGATTAACCCTCTATTCACTGGCCTTGCGTTGGGATGCCCTACGCCCGGCCAAACAATCTCTCCCATGGGTTTTTATAGGACACTACTACCACTAGCAACGCACACCAGGTGCCTTTTCTCAGCAATTCAGCAGGTTGGGATAGAATGGGGGGCATTCATGAGAGTTTACCGCAACGTTAGGTTTGGGTGACCCGACCGTGACCACTTGTTTTTCCAACAGGAAAAAGAGGCCCCATAGCACTGTGTGGAATAGCTACTGTTTGCTCTTAAATACTTCCTCAACATCCTGAGAATGAAGCATTCATCTATTCAGTATCTGCGCATGGTCTGATCATTTCCTATAGAAAGGGAATGAATTATGAGTTGAAGTTACATTTATGAGTAACCATCCATGTCAGTGCATTTTGGTCCAACAAACTAAACCAGAAAGAGACCATAAGGAAGAGAGAGTTGATGCCAAAGCAGGCGCCGCACCCTACAGCCATAGGCTCATGTACTCTGTCAGCTGTCACTCAAAATACTAAAAGATTCCTAACATTTATGTTTGAATAACTTACAACCTCTGACTAAAAACATGAACATTAAGTAATACTCAGGGGGCAAAGCAATAACATCACATGGTAATAGGATAATAGCTTCAGGCTGTGCATTAAACATAAATAGGCTCTGTCAGCTCTCTTTGGGGCTCAGCATTGGTATTCCTCTATAAGAAGCGGAGCATGGAGCTCATTTGAATGGCAGGGCTGGTTGAGAAAAAGTTAAGGGAAGGTTGGAGGACAAAGTGCAGCCAGGCTACGTTAGGTGGTCTACAGAGGATTGAGATGAGGGCCAGCTAAAAAGTTGAGAGAGAGTTGAGGAAAAGTTAAGAGTGGATTGGAGGTTGAGGGAAGGGTTGAGAAAGGTTAGAAGAAGGCTGCGAGAAAAACAAAAGTTCCGAGAGGATGAGCAAGGCGGGTGGAAGTGGATTCAGAGGGGGTGCTTTGAAACAGTTGAGAGACAAGGTTGAGGGAAAGTTGAGGAAAGTTTGAAAATAGTAGGACATCGAGAGAAACTACGGGTGGGGGCCGAGAGCAGATTGAGAGCGGATTGATAGGGGGTCCTAAACTAAAAACAGTTGAAGGGCGATTAGAAGAAGAGGGAAGGTTGAGAAAGGAACGGGAACAGGTTAAAAGACGCATCATAGATCAACAAAAGATCAGAGGTTGCTCAAACGCTGACAGGGGGCTGAGAAAGAGAGAGCTTGAGAGAGGCAGGAGGGAGGACAGAGAGAGACGAGGTTGAAAGAGGGAGTCTTATCTGTGTCCCATCTGTCTTGACATGTACACTCCTCTAGTTGAAGCCCTGCAGGGAAGAGTGTAAGAGGCATGCATGTCAATTACTGAGTGTGGATCCTCCAGAGGGCTTAGGGGTAAGGCCTGTGCACTCTGGCCCAAAACCAGCCTTAACCAGCCCCAGCCTCAACTCTGATGTCATGGTTTTCCACTGTCATGTGAGTCAGCGAACCACGCACACCAAAAGTCGTCATCACACGAAGGCAGATACTCTGCGTGGCACATGCAAAATGTTACTCGAGTTCATTATTTTTTTGTGTTTGGCGATTGAGTAGATATTTTTCCACAACTGAACATTTTGTCTTCTTTGGTTGAAAAGGGGGGGAAAACTATCGATATGACCTGCTTATTTTATGACTGGAGTTTGTGAAGAGGTCAAATGTTCTTGCACCCAGAATAAAATAAGTGAAAATGTAAAAGGGCAAAGGTAGAAAAAAGCTTCTCATCTAATGACATGATTGACAAATGTGCGGAGGAAAATGTGGCAAAGTGATTACGTGTGATTGATTGTTTGAGATTGTTTAACTCATCTCCCATGAAGACTGAAATATGCTTAGCCTCATTCTTAGTCTCAAATCACAACTCTTATCAGTATGACTATTTACTGACCATTATGAAGTTGAGATCCAAGATGTTTCTCATTAAGCAACCCTCCAAGATGTTTTGTTTGACTTGGTTGCACTGCACACCTGGGAGATCTGCCTTAATAAATACCTGATGTGTAGTGCCAGTTAATTCCCCTATAAAATAACTCCCTTCCTTCTTCCTGTGAGCACGGCTGGTGTTTATCAAACAAGGCAACGTCCTGTCATGTGACCCTGGTTTCTCCCAGAGCCCACCTGTGTGGACTTTTCTCTTAATCCATGCAGCCCTTTTACTCTGCTTTGAATACTTAGACTACTGAGTGTAACTAATTCTCCCACACAAGGATATTGTCTTCCCCTATCTCTTTCTTTGTCCTTCTCTTTCAAGACGCCCATTCACTGAATTCATTAGTAGGCAGCGTGGTGAGAGAGAGAAAAACTTTCCAATTAAAGGACTTAATAGGCTATTACCATCATCTTAAATCCAACATTTGTTTTTTCTCACATTGTGAAACCAGATAATGATTATTTATCAGATCAGTGTGAACTTTTAAAACCCTTTCTGAAGTTTCTAACTTATAATTAGTGTTTTGAATGTGATGTATTCCCTATTTTGACCTACGGGTGTACTGTGAAGACATGCCAAAGTATGTTTTTAATGCAAAATAGGATAATAAAGCTAGTACAAATCATCCCATGTAATAGTCATAGGTCTGTGTAACATTTCCTACAATGATAAATAGTTTTTAATGTGTACCACCCCCAGTTTTATCATTCAAAACACGTAAATTTAACAATTGTTGTTTCTAGTGGGGTTGAACTAAATGTGTTAAACAGGCTCTTTTCCCTCCACACACATGCTGCACAGACACTGCAGATGACCAGGGGGGCTGTGGAGGCAGATAGTCCCCTGGGACGGTCAAGCAGGCCCCAGCAGGGCCTTTTCTCAGAGTAGACACCCATTTGGTGCCTCCCTCCCTCCTCTCCTCGAACCCCCCTGACCGCCAACCTGGAGGGGTCAGCTGTGCAAAAGGAGCCCTGGTCCAGAGCCGGGAGCGTAAATCAGGGGCCATCGCGGGAACCCTGTCTTGCCCAGGGTCCCAGCCCGGCCTGGCACCATCACTCCTGGCTCTGACGTAGAGCAGGCTACCACTGAGGTGGGTTCCCACTGACCCAGACCGGGACACGTGGGCAACCCGGGACCCCCTGAATGATCCATCATCACCAGGGACCAGCCAGAGGGAAAGCCGCCTATCTACCAGGTTTGGCTTCATTTGTTTTAGTTTTTAATATTTCATTTCCATTCAGTTCATGAATTGAAGATACCACATTATATGTCAACATTATTTATACTTTTAATGAATACATTTCAACGTATTACCAATTGGAAAGCAATTGACCCCAGCCCATGCTACCTATACACCATCAGAATTTTCTGATTGAGTTGTGTACTAGCAGTTCAATAAACTCTGACAAACTCTAATCTCATAACAACTTATGATGGATATCAGCCAATCAACTTTGTCATTTTTGTTGCAACAGCACTATGCTATGCTAGCTTAAAATGGTTGACGTGTCCTCCTCGCCACTCCCTCATAACAGCACCTGGAATTGTGACAGGTAAATCTAATTTGCAGAGACAAGTCTTTGCTTCCCGAGGCAGTAGACTTTATTGCAATTGCCTTCACCCTTCGCTTTTTGCCCGTGTAGTAGTTTACGTCTCCCCCTGAGGCCTGACTCTAATAGACATGGTCATAAAACGGTTGTGTTACTGTTTTCCTTTTTCAAACCAGTGACACCAGTTGTTCACCTTCCTCACAGGGCCTTTTGTAAGGCCTGACAGGTCGTCTATTCCAGACAGGGACATTTGTAGAAGTCAACCTTGAGTCGTCTCCACATTCAATAAGGACCATCTTTATGAGCTTTTCAGCACTTAAAAAATTCATGGGAAAAATGGCCGCTTGGATGGTTGTTTTGATTTAGTTGCATATTTTAAAGTTATCCTGTTTGTTGATGTACTGAAATATTTCAATAAAACCTCCTAAAACATTAAAATGTTTACTAATTTATCGGAAAAACAACACATTGGGAAAAGATGTTCGTTCACTGTTTGTTTGGGCTATCACCAACAATGTTTTTCGTGCCATTACTCTTACATGTTTTTGTAATAACAGATATTTTGACAGGTCCTGGGGTTGAAGGTAGGACAAGAGGACCTTCACGTTGACACATACAGCCGAGACAGAAATAGAAACACACGGCCATGATGGGGTTAGGACATGTCATTCTGAGAACCACCAACATCTTTCACCCTGTCTTCTGGCCCTAAGCCATCCACAATAATTAGAAAAGACAGGCTAATAAGTCAAATTGATAAGGAAGTAAGTGAACTGTGATACACCCTGTATGTGAGTTAAGACAATCGAGTTTGACCACCTCTATTAACCAACACTTTATATTACACAATTTGAGTGATTATCCACTGTTGCTATAACACTGACATTTTGGTATGGTGAGAAATGAAATAAAAAGTATTGGATTTAATAATGACCGTATTGAAGAATTGATGAAAGGCAGTGTCATAGGGAAATAATGAAGCCATGTGTCATCATTCTGTCAACGCTGTACTTCACATCAACAGAACATTTGCACATACTGCCCTCACGTGGTACCACTAGTACTACATTTAGTGTTCCGTTTTAAAATCAAAACGCAGCACGTTTTTAAACCTATATTGCAGATGTGTATTCAAAAGGTAGCATGCAAAATGCAAAACAAAAACATTACAAGCAATATTTCATCAAATGTGTAATTTTATTAACAGACACCCAAGCCTTTTGGGGGGAAATAATGCTAATCACAAAACTGCCCCAATGCACCTTGAGAAAACATATTCTTTATTCTGTCTTGACTTCTTGTACTTCTGACCTCACATACAAGACATTTTATTTTCAGACAAAACAGACACACTCCATCACTTCATATCATATAGTTCTAGTGATGGCCACTAAATGCAAGAGTCTAATCTAAAACCCAACTCTTCTTGAATTAAACTGCCAAGAGACCGAAGTGATGCTGCTCATTTAGAAACAACCTCTCAAGCAGTAATGAAATGATATCACACTAGTTTACAACAATGTTAATTGACACCCTCTTCAACTGCAGGCATATGGGGCTTTCAGGCTTTTGATCCAGACCTGATTAAACTTATCAAGGTATTGAACAGACAACACATTTTAATAGATGAGTTAGTGCTGGAACCAAAGCCTGCACTGGCTGTTACTCTCTAGAGCCAGGGTCGATGACTGCTGAGTTTTGCTGGTCAGTCCCGTCCAGCCTTGAGTTTCTCCTCCACCGTGTGGTCCCCCTTGGATCCTCCCATGCAGGGTGGGCTCTTGGCTATGCTGGGGTTGCTGCCCCACTGCAGGGGTGTCTTGGCCTGGATGGCCAGCGCGTGGACACAGGTCTTCAGCTCCTCGGCTAGCGTCTCGTTGACAAGGCGGTGGCGCTGTAGCAGGGAGAGGCCGTCGAAGCGTGGGCTGACCACTAGGACTCTGAAGTGGGACTCGGATCCAGGGGGCACGGCGTGCATGTGGCTCTCATTGTGGACTTCCAGGTGTTCTGGCTCCAACTGCTGGGTGAGCTTGGTCCGTATGGCCCCCTCCACGGGCCGGTTGGGATCAGGAGCCATGTGGGGTCTGAAGTGGGCTAAGGGCCTGGTGAAGGCGAGGGTGGTGGAGATTGGACAGGCACAGCGGAGAATACTGGGCAGCATTCAGTAGATTGGGGAAGGCGACGACTGTAGAAAGCCTGCAATGAAGAAGTGGTCTCTCTTTAGGTTCAGAAGTTACAATCTTAGAAAAAAAGGTGCTATCTAGAACCCAAAAGGGTTCTTTGGCTGTCCCGTCTGTGGAAAGGGTTCTACATGGAACCAAAAAGGGCACTACCTGGAACCGAAAAGGGTTATCCTATGGGGAAAGCCGAATAACCCTTTTGGAACCATTTCTAACTGTAGCTTGCATCCAGTAGCTCGCTATCTGCTGTTAAGCTAGCTATTTTACAGCAGACTCTGCTTTACATAGCTACAGTATCTGTTAGCTATAGCCACAACACCTATGTTCTTTAGATACATGAACATGCAATGCTGCGCAACGACGTTTGCTAATTTCTTTCACAACATACTATAACTAGCTACGTTAGCTAGCTAACGTTATCAAACTGGCTAGCTAGCTTCTTGCAGTAATCACAGCCATATTGACTGCATTTCGTAGCCTCGAATAGTACCTTAGCTAGTTTGGGTTGTTATTAATAAATGATCAAAGCTGTAATAAACCAAAGTGAGTTGTAATACACGTATTAGCTACCTACCTTTTCACAGTGTCCTCAGTTTTCCAACGTACACAGGAAGTGCTGCCTGCTTTGGACTGTCTGGGACTTGTAGTCTTTGTTTGAATTGTAGTCTTTGTAGACGGCCTGGGACTCATACTTCAGCAGTAAATTGTAGTCTTTGTAGGCTAGTAAATCTAGTACTGGTGGAGGTTTGTTGCAAAGCAATTTTTTTTCAAAATGAGCTATCATGCCAGTTGGTGAAATTACGTTGAACCAACGTGGAATAAGACGTTGGATTGACATCTGTGCCCAGTGGGATGCTGTTCCGGCCCCCAATTCACCGAAGTCAAGAAATCCATTATATCATTGATGATCAATTCGGTAAATTAAATAATTACAAGGGTTTCATCATTAGGACAGTAGTTTATTTTTCTTTGCTATCCATTGCAGTTCTGAAAATGTCAATTGCACAACAGTGCAAATAAATAAACATAGACAAAAGATAAGAAAAAATCTCACACACAAACTTTATAACAGAATCATGACGTTGTAACATTTAAGTATTCTTCATAACCAGTAGTATTTATTTTGATGTATTTACTTATATTCCATTCTCATTTACAAAATACACAAAATCAAAGACAACATATAATAGTATTCTGTCATTTACACTTCAGTTTTTTTGTCCTTTGTATTTTATTTATGGTTCCACATGTATAGAGTATTGTAATTCCTAATACTATGATCTATACTTACATACAAACAACTACAGATTCTACAGCACAGTACAATGACAGTGATAAATTCTCTGTTACATGAATTAATCACAATGTATTCTTATTGACAAAAGCCTCAAAGACGTCAGGGTAGTTTTAGAAGTAAATATAATCCATTCAGTCCCATTTAGTAGAAGCCAACACACAGCATTTCAGTGGAAAAGGCCCAGCATATAATGTGCTTAATTTCCCAATAGTGTTTTGGGGAGAGATAAAAGACAAATAATCAAACATTTATTGCTATAATTACGTTTTTGCACTCATGATTGACCGTTGACCGAGCAACAAGTTAAGAATACAAAAAAACCCTGTAACAGAATTGAAAATATGCAACTACAGGTACTAGAAATAATCTTGATGTAAAATATCCTGAACTGGTTCACTGAGAGAGTAAATAGATAGTTAAGCATTTCACAGCGTTCCATGTTGTACTATACAACAATAATATTGACATCCTTGTTTATCATTTCATGGGCGGTATAATTAGAACAACATAGAGATAGGATATGGAAACACAGATCAGACACATGCTACAATGCTGAGCCTGATTCTTCAATAACAAATGGAATCTTTTAAGATTACTCTGCTTCTAGGAGGAATTGTTAACAAATGTACTTTCCGACAGACTGGCCATCCACGTCCCAGATCAGTTTATAAAAACTGCTCCCCCTACTACAGGAATATTTTCAAGGGGTCAAAGGTTATAAAGACCTATAATATTTATTAATGATCTATGTTATATTTCATGTATTTTAATTTACATATTTAAATCTATATTCCAGTTTTTTTTAATGACATAGTATAAACTTAAGACATACAAAAATATTTGGCAATAATAAATTAGATAAGTTACTCATGGCACACTTATAGATCGGCGGTCACTAAACCATCAGTGAAAGGTTTGGGTGTGTAGACTAATGCATGTCAATTGTGTGGAATATGCTAGTTTATGGTCATGTAAACATAAAGTAAAGTGAGAGGTTGCTATGTCAATAAATAGTCAACTGTGACAACTGTAAATCAATGTATACTGATTATTTTGTGTGCTGTTCACAACTGCATGCATGACTCATTTGGTACCAATTAATCATTTGGCTAATATCTTAAAATGGTCACTTGTAAGCAGTTGTTGTGTGTACGTCAACTGCTTTACCTTCTGTTACTCTTCATGTGCTAGCTACTGATATATTTTATGTCACAAAGGTTTTGGTCTTTTGAAGAATGCAAGGCATTAACAACTGTGCATGTACAGCTAGGTACATTTAGTGCAATGGATTGGTCTCTATCTAGAATTCTGTTAAGTCTACATATGGCTGCTATCCTAAAAAATGGCAGTTTATGATCATTTCCTTTGTTGCTGAATCAGTGCTTGTTGCTTTTCTCTGTTTGTTTCTTTGTAACATGCAATTGTGAACATACCACACTTGATCAATGTGCTAGCTATAAGGGAAATGTGAAATGTTTTTTGGTACCAAACCAATGTACAGGAAATCTATGGATCAGATGCCCTTTGCAGTGTGTTTAGTCCTAGTCTATCATGTATGATAAAAACCTCAGCGGAGGTGTGTAACATGTTAAATGTACCCATATATCATGATGTTCTAAGCTTCAAGGGTGGAAATCAAAGGAAAGTTATACTACTTCTATTTCAATGCTCGGTGAAATGTTTCCCATAAGCATCCAATAGCATCCAATAATGTTCTCCTTCTCATTGAGTTTTAATTCTCATTTTGATCATCCGATCAATAAAGCAGCTTTTACTTATATCGCCACATCAGTTAATCATACTCCAAGTATCGAATAAAGCAACTAATAAACAAGCTATCAAGAATCCACAAAAGAATAATCAATATTACAGGTCAAAGTTCAATATTGCACAGGCAAACAAGCACATTCTCACACCCATATCAAAATTATACTCAGAATAAGATATGGGCTATGACGTACATGTTAGTATTTAATGACAGTGCATATATGTGCTTACCACTATAGTCTCTTTTGAAACACATATATTGCGCCCAAAAGTAAATTTATCTAAATATCTTTAAAACTCAAAACAAATATCAAATGAAATCTACTGAAAATATATCACATTGTTGCAATGTTTCACTGAAGTTTAGTGTATCCTTTGCATACCTTTGTGTTTTATTTTCAACTTCATTATTTTGAAGATTTTCGCTCCACTTTGAACATCTAGTTCCTGTATCAAAATATCACAAAAAATGAAAACGTATGTTTCAGTTGTGCACATTAAACTGGTTTTATGTGTTTAAGGGATGCGAGAATGTTCCAGAAATCCAAGGTCAATGTTAGAACAGCCAAATTATATCAAAGGCAGTGTGATTTCTCTCCTAAAAGGACATGGATATAACATCTAACATCTGACCTATTGATGTACAGTAACATAACACACTTCAATGCCATTTTCATACTGTGTTCTACCTTTCTAGCAAACTTTCCATGAATTCACTTACATACTTAGTTACATGCATACCACTTTCCAAAAACACATTTTGTACGAGCAAAAGATAATGCTATGACAGATGGAACAAAGAAGGCATTTGTTACTACAGGTTAAATATATGAAGTAAGAATGACGATTGAACTGTGGGATTTTAAACATTTGTTTAAAACGTAACAAGTTGTGACAATAGTCATATTTGCATCAGCCAACATTTGTGCTTTAAATGTGGAATGTTTGGACAAAAGTGTTGTTCTACAATGTACACGGCGAACAATATGGGCTGAACAAATTTCAACATTGTCAGAAATGGAGATTGAAGGATTGATTTGAGTGACCGTTTATGATTGATTGAGATAGAATGGCTAGAAAGAATGTTTTAAAGGGAAAAAGCTCAACAGATCACGTTTGTCAACAGTCTCATTCAAACCATAATGAAAGTAAATCTGGAATGTTCTAAAATCTATAAAATGGCAGTTATTTTGTACATAAAATAAACACAAGACCTCGGAAGGTATGATAATGAGGAGGCCTTGGTTTAACGAAATGTTTTGGTTTACCCATTAAGTCAAAAATGGTTCAAATCAAGGCATAACGCATTATTTTTGACTGACGTTCTCCCATAACAATGTAGATGGGAAGTGAGCTGAGCTTATCGGAGAAATTGATCTGAATACAGATCGGATGGCTAGTGGTAATTTCTATTACGGGCTATTGGCATGGCTCATAAACTAGCCCCCATGTCCCTACCCCATAACCCCATAAATCTGTCTTCATGTTGGGGACCTGCATCTAAACTAGTTCCTCAACCCTCCTAAACACATACACCCAGTGATTAAGATTGCACTGAACAAGCATTAAAGTTGGAACTGCTTCTGTTGGTCTAGGGGCAGAGTTTGGTTACACTTCCCTTTCTCTACCAACTCACAGCATATTCATGGGGATCAATGTCAAGCAGCGGCAGCACAGTTCCACAGATCTTAGTAGTATAGAGATGTGTCTATCTAAACAGTACATCCAATATCAGGCAATCCACAATATTTACAACTTAGTAGATCTGTGCAGCATCTGCATTGAACTAATTCCTGTGAATAGGCTGTGACTTCAATGGGGCATACAGGGCAGAGTTGAGGGGTTTCTTGGGCTGCTTGTTGTTCACAGTGTGGCTTAGTCATTCCGACCCCCCACGTCGCCCCCTAGGGATGTGGCCACATTATTGCAGCACCTGGCCCCGTGTCTCCGGCAGCTTGAACGCCAGGAAGCTGCCCGCTGCAAGCGCCCCGGAGGCAAACAGGATGGGCACAGCCTTGGTAATGCCCACGAAAGAGGTGAAGATGCTGATGCCCAACACGGCTGCCAGCTTACAGAGGGCGTTTAGAAAGCCAAACGCTGTGCATCTGGGAGGAGAGAGGAAGATCAGTCAGTTCCATAATGACCTCTATTCAAACAGTCTCAGATTGAACTCATAATGTAACACCTGCAGGAGGACTGTTCAGCCAGATAGGGAGCGCTACTACTCTTTCTGAAATTGGAAAATAATATTTAATCATGGTCAGATATTATTAAGCAATGAGGTATGGGGGGGTGTGGTATATTGACCATTTACCACAAACCCCTGAGGTGCCTTATTGCTTTTATAAACTGGTTACCAACATAATTAGAGCAGTAAAAATAAATATTTTGTCATACCCATGGTATACGGTCTGATATACCACGGCTGTCAGCCAATCAGCATTCAGGGCTAGAACTCAGTTGATAATAATGAACAGCTATAGGTTGGTTGAGGCAGTGCAGTGTTCATTCAGCCATGGGGTGGCAGTAAGGATTCCCACCCAGTCTCACACACCACTACCACCGATGCTCTTACACAGTACTACTTCCTCCATTTGCCTCCATCTAGTGTAGCCAATCACATCAAGGCACCACTTTTG
Source organism: Salvelinus fontinalis (assembly GCF_029448725.1). Taxonomy (NCBI): domain Eukaryota; kingdom Metazoa; phylum Chordata; class Actinopteri; order Salmoniformes; family Salmonidae; genus Salvelinus; species Salvelinus fontinalis. The sequence continues at coordinate 26,938,886 of NC_074670.1, read as the reverse complement.
CCAGTAAACCCTGGAAGCTACAACCTTCCACAGTGCCAAGGTTTTGGTGTGGCTCTCTGGTTTCCTACCTCTTGTCAGAGGGGTAGAGCTCCACCGTCAGCACGTCCAGGGCGTTCCAGGAGGCGATGCTGATGCCCCCGAACAGACAGAGCAGAGCGATCATGGCCGACTCGCTGTTGCCGAACGACAGGAAGAAACAGCTGACACAAGAGATCACACTGGAACCCGCTGGACAGTGATAGGGGAGGAGGGAAAGAGATGAGGGGGAAGGGAAAGGGTGGGAAATATGGGTAAGGAGGGGTAGAGAGGGAGGGAGAAAGGGGAGAAAGAGAGAAGGAAAATGAGTGAATCTATGAATATGTCATCTAATATGCCTGCTATTCTTGCTGAATCCAATTTGGCCGTTGTAAGACAGGAAATTCTGCCCAATCTACCATAGGTTAAGCAGACAACATTTTGATTTCTTAAGGTTGCTGATCTCTATATGTCGAAGACATGCACCAACAGTACGGTGCAAAATCAAATGACACCATTGTAGCCGTGACGACACTGTGCCTCTCCTCGCTCTATTACCCAGCATCCTCAGCCGTCCGATCTTGTCCATGAGCAGCGCCGACACAATGTTGCCAGGCAACACGGCCAGGGTGCCCAGGAAGCTGACAAAGTAAATCATGTAGGCACTGTTCTCGTCGCTGAAGTCGCTAAGCATGCAGCCCTCCTTGTTGTGCAGGAAGGTGCTGTTGACCAGTTTGCTGTTGATCAGCCTGTACTTGAACAGATCTGCAGGGGAGAGAAGGAGGGGAGAGAGAGGAGAAGGGGGGGGAGGCGTATTGATGAGAATTGTGGTTAAATAGATTCAATGTAGAGATAGACTTTAATGCATTCTGTACTGCTCGGATCTTTAATGTCAGCTATTTCATATGAACACAGTACCATAAACCACAGTCATTCTAACAGATGAACGACAGAATATGAACTGGGGCCTAAGGTTCACATATCTAGGGACTATTCAATGAGTTACACAATAAAATACATTCATAATACTGAATTCTTTATTCTACTGTACATAAGAGAACGGTTTGTCCATACTGTCCAAGCCTAACCTCCAATCTCTAGGTTGTGCTCTGCTGTACTTCTCAGCATAAATCCATCATGTGGTTGGTCCCATAGTGGGTTAACATTCTGCACTATGGCAACAATCTAGCAGCTTCTAGCTCTTAGTGGGAAATCACAGAGGGATTAAGACCTAAAGCAAAAACAGTGAAATTAGTTTCTAATTCAAATTCAAATGAGTAGCTCCTGCATGGCATTGATAGCAGCAGAGTGGTGATTGCTTGACTAGTCTAATGACGGACAAACACCTAACAGAACGAGAGGGAGGCGTTCAGATAGTCCCTATCGTACGCCCTGATAACGTCTTGAGAGAGCGAGAGAAAGAGAGAGAGAAAGAGAGAGAGAAAGAGAGAGAGAGAGGCTAAGCCATTATAGGCTTGTGTTTGGCTGATAGTAGCTTTCCATCGTTGAGTGTGTAATGTCAGAGATGAAATTGGATTCTGCCGATGGATCGAGAGGACTTCAAGCTCATCAATATTACCCATCTTTTGTCATCAGCCATACAGATTAATCATCTTCTTGTGCAGGCTGCTTTTTGTTCTGGAAAAATCTATCATTCAGTTTGAGATGACTGACAGTTATGTAATTTGCAGGCTGAAGTAAAATAGGATTGGGGCTGTGTTGCTAGGATACCTCTCTCTGTCTGCATTGCTACATTATGTTACAGGGCAAGGGAGTAGAGTGACGGTAATTGAGCCATTTTGTCTTGTATGAAGCATATAATTGGAGCTGATTCTCTGCTCTGTTTCTGTAAGAGAGGTTGAACACCTTAGTAAGAAATGCATAAGATCTATATGAACAACATGAGACATTTCTAGCTCCTTAGACAAAATATGGTATACAATTGCATTTTATCTGTCAATCAAACACAGAAGCCACTAACACGATTGAGATTACAGTACTTAGATGAGTTAATGAAGGAAAACCCCTTATAAGCAAAACAATACATCCACAACTGATAATTCCAACAAACACTGATACAACACTCTCATCAGCAGAGAGTTGTAAACAACCGACCTGTGTTGTAGAAGAGGGTGGCGATGAAGGTGCAGTTCTTGAAGAAGGTGTTGCTGGAGGTGATGTCTTCAAAGTAGCACTCCTCAAACAGAGAATCCTCGAACACCATGGACTTCATCTTCAGATTCATAAACCTGACAGAGAGACAGAGAGAGAGGTGGAGAGAGAGAGAGAGAGCGAGTGTGAGAGAGAGAGAGAACGAGTTTGTTTTAACATCAGAATGACCGATTGACCCTTGACCTATTTAATGTGTGAATGGCTTGGTACCCTGCTGTGTTGCCATGACAATGCTGATGAGGGAAGAGGGAAGGGGGACCTACTTGTTGTTGAAGTACTCTCCGTTGCGGTGCACCTGGTTCTCCAGGGTGAAGTTGAAGGTGACGTGCTCCACCTTCTCCTTGATGAAGACCTTGGTGCGCGAGGAGTACTCCTGCTTCTGGAGGTACTTGATCATGTCAGGGAACCACACCGTCAGCCCGTAGTAACTGAGGGAGAGAAGGGAGATGGATGTTAAGACAGACGTAGGGATCCATGATGATACACTTGACATAACCCACTTAGAAGGGATAGGACACTAACTACATCATCCATATCAGTAATGTAAAACTACATTCTCACTTGAATCAGACAACCTCTAATCAAAATGTATTGGTCGCATACACAGATTTGCAGGTGTTATCGCAGGTGCAGTGAAATGCTTATGTTACTAGCCCCAACAGTGCAGCAGAATGCCTCGTGAATACAATACTAGTACACAAATAATAAAAAAATCTTAACAAGAAATCAAGTTAGTTTATTATACCAGTAATTCATTCTATGCGGATCTGGCTTTGGCTGTATGTTATGTGAAAACAGTTTTTGGGAGCTTGACTTTACCTGAACGACATAGAGAACCACACAGCCATCATCATGAGAGTGGTGCGGCGGTACTCGGGAGAGAATATGGCCATGAAGTTGCTCCACACCTACAGGGAGGTTCACAGGTTCACACGCACACACACACACACACACACACGCACACACAGTCCGACACACACACACAAACCGACACACACACGCAAACAATGTATCTCAAAGGAAGTCTTCTACAATCTACAACAGCATTAAATTAACATAAAGTTCCACACAAGCCAACAGTAAACACAGCTAGTAAACACAGCTAGTAAACACAGCTAGTAAACACAGCTAGTAAACACAGCTAGTAAACACAGCTAGTAAACACAGCTAGTAAACATAGCTAGTGATTCTCTGCACACAGGCACTTTATAAACAACGGGGGCTGATATACAAACAATCGTTCCAGTCTCTCACTCTGTAGTTAAGAGCATTTTAAACATGAACCTAGTCCGCTCTCTTTGACAGTAATAGCAGTGGTGATTGTCATTCAGGGAAGTATGAGAGACTATAGGCGGAAGGTAGCCTAGCGGTTAGAGTGTTGGGCCAGTCACAGAAAGGTCGCTGGTTTGAATACCTGAGCCAAGGTGAAAAATCTGTTGATCTGCCCTTGAGCAAGGTACTTAACCCTAATTTGCTCCAGGGGAGCTGTACTACTATGGCTGACCCTGTAAAATAACACATTTCACTGCACCTATCTGGTGTATGTGACAATAAAACATATTTTTTGGTATACAGATGCTATTTAGATTGAGCTAGAATATAACACCTTTTTGTTAGACCAATGATGAACATTCAAAATGTAGAAAAAGAAGGAGAAAGATGGATAATCCTCCCATTCTTGTTAAAGTATTCATTCAATTTAGCCCCAGTTGACCAAAGATCCTTAGGAGAGCAAGTGAAACATTAGTTAGTCTCTGGTTTAGCTGCTGATTACCAGTATGATGCTATGTTACCTAGTTGAACAGGTTAAGGTAGAGTATGTTACCTGGTTGAACAGGTTAAGGTAGAGTATGTTACCTGGTTGAACAGGTTATTAAGGTAGAGTATGTTACCTGGTTGAACAGGTTAAGGTAGAATATGTTACCTAGTTGAACAGGTTATTAAGGTAGAGTATGTTACCTGGTAGAGTATGTTACCTGGTTGAACAGGTTATTAAGGTAGAGTATGTTACCTGGTTGAACAGGTTAAGGTAGAGTATGTTACCTAGTTGAACAGGTTATTAAGGTAGAGTATGTTACCTGGTTGAACAGGTTAAGGTAGAGTATGTTACCTGGTTGAACAGGTTATTAAGGTAGAGTATGTTACCTGGTTGAACAGGTTATTAAGGTAGAGTATGTTACCTGGTTGAACAGGTTATTAAGGTAGAGTATGTTACCTGGTTGAACAGGTTATTAAGGTAGAGTATGTTACCTGATTGAACAGGTTATTAAGGTAGAGTATGTTACCTGGTTGAACAGGTTATTAAGGTAGAGTATGTTACCTGGTTGAACAGGTTATTAAGGTAGAGTATGTTACCTGGTTGAACAGGTTATTAAGGTAGAGTATGTTACCTAGTTGAACAGGTTATTAAGGTAGAGTATGTTACCTGGTTGAACAGGTTATTAAGGTAGAGTATGTTACCTGGTTGAACAGGTTATTAAGGTAGAGTATGTTACCTAGTTGAACAGGTTATTAAGGTAGAGTATGTTACCTAGTTGAACAGGTTATTAAGGTAGAGTATGTTACCTAGTTGAACAGGTTATTAAGGTAGAGTATGTTACCTAGTTGAACAGGTTATTAAGGTAGAGTATGTTACCTAGTTGAACAGGTTATTAAGGTAGAGTATGTTACCTAGTTGAACAGGTTATTAAGGTAGAGTGTGTTACCTGGTTGAACAGGTCAGCCAGCTTCATCCTCCATCTCTGGTGCCAGGCGGTGCCCTCTCCCATGTCCACCAGCTCATCCATCTGCTTAACTGTCTTGATGGTGGTCACCTAGGGGCAACAACACAACTCAGTCACACTAACTTCCTTAACATAATTACTCCCTAAACAAGTGTATCAAAGCTTAATTCATCCTCAAATAACTAATAAGTTCAAGCTAATTCATGCAAATTGAACAAGGGTCCTCCTCACGGTAAACGTATGAGAGAGGCTGTGTTTGCTCAGAGGCAGTAATTGCAAGATGATAAATGAATATAAAAATGTCCCCTCATTTCTTTTATCTGAATAAAAGACTGCTTCACTTCACAGACTAGATGTGTCTGATAGGGGTTTGAAAGTAGTTTAGGATGGATGTACTGTGTGTGCGTGTGTGTGTGTGTGTGTGTGTGTGTGTGTGTGTGTGTGTGTGTGTGTGTGTGTGTGTGTGTGTGTGTGTGTGTGTGTGTGTGTGTGTGTGTGTGTGTGTGTGTGTGTGTGTGTGTGTGTGTGTGTGTGTCACTCACAGAGAAGACCCTCTCTGGGTAGCCCTTCGCCCTCATGTTGGTGTCATGCACTTGCTTCAGAATCATCCAAGCCTCATCATGTTTCCCATTCTACAACAGACAAGACAGGCACATTTGTCTAATGAATAGCTAAATACATAGGAACTCATTATAGTATATTTGTCAGGATAATCAGGATCCCAGTAGGTGTATGATGAAGGTAGCTACTGTAGGTGTCATGATATTCAAACACAGTAGTAAGTCCCAAGTTAAACCCAGGATGATAAACAGTGCCTTGGGTAGCTACTATTTTGTTATATTTTCATTGGTGGTTGGTGGATTGACCTCCAGGAAGAAGCGTGGGCTCTCGGGCATTGTGGTGAGGGCAGAGATGGCTGCCACAGAGGGGAAGGCACACACTAACACAAACACACGCCAGCTGTGGAACTGGTACGCAGAGCCCATCTGGAAACTCCAGCCTGGAACAGGGACATAAAGAGGTTGAAGAACTATGGTGCAAGGGTCATACCAGACAGCAGTATACAGGACGATAAGCATATGCATCCATGTTTGATAGGAGCATAACAAAAAATATGATGATTGTTTCTGTGTGTATAAATCGTGTGTATTCATTTGTGTTTAAATGTACAGTATGTGTAATCCTTGCTTGGAAACCAATTTTCACTCTGGGGTGGTAGAAATGAACTGACTTATTGACCGACGAACAATCCCCCAACTGACTCACTGATTTGTTGATTGATTCATTGACTGATTGACTGGTTGGTTGATTGGTTAATTGTCATTTCTCACCATAGTGGGGGATGATGGCCCAGGCCATGGCAGAGGCGTAGATGCCACCGATCATCCAGAACATGCAGAGCCAGCTGAGGTGCTCTCCTCTCTTCTCCTGGGCCAGGAACTCAGAGTAGTAGGAGAACACGATGGGGATGGAACCACCGATGCTGCAGAGAGGGAGAGAGAGAGAGAGATAGAGAGAGAGAGAGAGAGAGAGCGAGGGATAGAGCGATGGAGAGAGTGATAGAGACAAAGAGAAAGGGGAGAGAGGGAGTGGGGAGAGAGGGGTCAGGAAGACACAAGAGGAGAGTGAGAGGGGATGAGACATTGAGAAAGAGTGAGCGAGGGACAGGGATGACAGAGCAAAAATGTGGAAAAAGAGATGAGGGGGAAGGGAGAGTTATGAAGACAGGCGATGAAAGAAAGAGAAAGAGAGAGAGGGGAAATAAAGAGTCTTTTCAGCATATTAAACCATTTCAATAATCTGTGCCAGCATAATAACATGATCAACATCAATAATAGACAGGCTTTATACACATTTCATCCAGTTGATTTAACCAAGCTGGGATCGCTTCCAGACTTCCAGCATTGGGAGTCATTGCGGGGCACATTCATTTTGGGATCATTTACAGTCGGCACTAGTATTTATAGCCGAGTCGTTCTCAGGGGAGAAGGGGTGTGTGACACAGCGTCCTTCCTTACCCCACGCCGGAGAGCAGACGGCATAAAAGGAAGGAGCTGTATCCTTGAACGAAGGAGGAGAAGAAGGCAAACACGCTGTTGATGGAGAGAGAAATGAGGAGGGTCTGTCGCCGTCCAATCCGGTCGGCCAGGCCGCCCCACAGGAAGGCCCCCACCATCATCCCCAGGTACACAATAAGACCTGAGAGAGGGAGAGAGAGAGAAGTGATGGGGGAGTGGGAAGGAGAACAAAGGAGAGAGAGAGGAAAAGGTGAGAGAGAATATAGGGATGGAGGGGGAGAGAGGGAAGGAAAAGTTATTAATACCTATCAGGGTTATTATAAAAAAGAGTTCCAAAATGGTTCTTTCTCTGTCCCCATAGGAGAACCCTTTTTGGTTCCAGGTAGAACTATTTTCTGGTCCATGTAGAACCCTCTGTGTAAAGGGTTCTACATGGAAACAAAAGTGTTCTATCTGTAACCAAAAATGATATATATATATATATTATTATTATTATTATTATTTTTTATCCCATTTTCTCCCCAATTTTTGTGGTATCCAATCGCTAGTAATTACTACCTTGTCTCATCGCTACAACTCCCGTACGGGCTCGGGAGAGACGAAGGTCGAAAGCCATGCGTCCTCCGTAGCACAACCCAACCAGCCGTACTGCTTCTTAACACAGCGCGCCTCCAACCCGGAAACCAGCCGCACCAATGTGTCGGAGGAAACACCGTGTACCTGGCCCCCTTGGTTGGCGCGCACTGCACCCGGCCCGCCACAGGAGTCGCTGGAGCGCGATGAGACAAGGATATCCCTACCGGCCAAAACCTCCCTACCCCGGACGACGCTATGCCAATTGTGCATCGCCCCACGGACCTCCCGGTCGCGGCCGGCTGCGACAGAGCCTGGGCGCGAACCCAGAGACTCTGGTGGCGCAGTTAGCACTGCGATGCAGTGCCCTAGACCACTGCGCCACCCGAGAGGCCCTCCAAAAATGATTTTTTAAATGGTTATCCTATGGGAACAGCCGAAGAACCCCTTTAGGTTCTAGATAGCACCTATTTTTCTAAGAGTGTATGGATCATAGAAATAGAAGGGATAGAACGGGCGTCCCCATTCAAGTCAATAATGGTGTAATAGGTGGACTGGCAGCCATTGCGAGTATACACATAGGAGCAAATCAGGAAATAAAAGCAGGAAGTGTACCCACTAGTCTCTGCTGTGATTTATTGACTCAACTCAACTGACATTACAACAACAATTATTCCATTGCATGAGCCACATCAGTTTGCATCATATGAATGAACATTCTACATTACCATGGAAATGATTGCATCACAATACCAGACAGCCATTGCGAGTGTACCCATGAGTTTGCCAGTCAAATTCCCAGGGTTAGAGCTTTCAAGCTCATTCTTTAATTCATTCTATTTCTATTGTATGGATCAATACATTAATTGATATTTCATTCCAAGCAATCCTTCATCTAGCTAACTAGCCAGTTTCATCGTATAAATATACAATGGCTTCTTGTACCACAAAAAATGTATTAAAGAATGTTATATACTTTTAACATTATTATACACCAGGGGTCATATGTGTCAAGCGTCTCAGAATACAGGTGCAGGATCTTCATTTGATCACCCTGTTGCAGGAGAATATTCCTGCAATGCAGGAAATAAAAAATTCATAGTGCATTTGAGGTTTAAAAAGGCTTCTGAAGATTAGAATTTAATTTCCCAATTTAAAATACTTTCAGACTTGATTTTCCCTTGCTTAAAATGTATCAACCTCTACAAAAATGTGCATTAATTATAATCCACATAATAATTCACATCTCCTGTTGTTGCAGGATGCTGTAGCAAACTGGCTCAAATTACGATCCTACACCTGAATGGGTGCTTATCTAGGATCATGTCCCCCCGTCCATGTAATCGTACTAATTGTATCTAAATACAAAACTGTCCTAAATCAGAAATCCAACTCTGAGACGTTTGACACATAAGGCCCCAGATGTTAAGAAACTGAAGTTATATTACAAAAAAGTGACTGTCACGTTCACTGTCTTCAAACTCCATGTCATAGATGAGCCAAGGTGCAGCGTGCATGTAATTCCACATTTCCTTTTAATCGTAGTGAAACCTTCACGAAAAGAACAGGTAAACAGAAACAAACGAAGACGCAACCGTGGCGCACACAAACATCCACAGAAAATAAATAATTACCCACAACATTATGTGGGGAAAAGGCTGCCTAAGTATGATTCCCAATCAGAGACAACGATAGACAGCTGCCTCTGATTGGGAACCACACTCGGCCTAAAAACAAATGAAATAGAAAACATAGAATGCCCACCCTGACCTAACCAAATAGAGAAAGAAAACGGCTCTCTAAGGTCAGGGCGTGACAGTGACAGGCGAAATGCTTACATGAATACTGTGGAAGATAGTGATAAATGAAATGATTAAATAAATCTCAGTGAAATGACATGTCCTTAATCTTAACCACCAACATGTCAAAACTGGTTTCCACTAGACAGCACCATCACCACTTCCTTAACCCATTCATGTCCATAACGGAAATTTAACATTTCCTTTAGTACACTTGTTCTCTGAGCTTACTGATGACAAATCTGAAAACATTCTTTTAATCGGTCAAAGTTTGTCTTCAATGAGAGTTTTTTATATTTAAGCAATAATAAATGAGAGGCCATGCGTTTTGACATGTGTTATGACCACCACCGCCAATATAAAAAATGTATAACACATGGACTCGGGTTACCAGCGTTAAAAAGCAAGATTATTTCCCAAACCATGGATTTCTTTACAAAACGTGATGCTACATTCACTAACACTGGTTGTCAAGTGCAATTCCAGGTGTTCTGTGGTTGTTAGTTATATTTGTATTGACTGCCATGGAAAGCAAAACTACCCATGCGCTGGTTGATAGTTCTAGAACTTTGCAGGTTGATATGGCAAACAAAAATGGTTGTTATGGAGGCTCTTCCCCCTGCTAGCTAGCCAACTACACAGCTAGCACAATCACTTCAGACTGAAGCTGGAAAGACAGCAAACTAGCTGCATTTTGTTTTACCTGTTTTTCTATTGACATTTCTTTGTATATGGCCATAATAATTATGCCGATTCGTTATTTTGACTGACTGAGAAAAGCTGCCTGTCGGTCTCATTCTGACTCCTGATAGGTTCATTATTATGGGACACAGTGGAGATCGAATTTCAAATGCAAATGTTGCAAATGTCGGAGATAATGTCAAGATGCTTTTTACAGTGGAGATCAAGTTTATAAATTGCATGGCTGGGCAGATGAAACAGTGGATCTGTAAAAGTAGTCGTAGTAGTGCGTTGCTAGGTAACAATGTAAACAATGTAACTTTTTATGAATGTACCGTCTCTAACAATGGGAATTCCAATCCACAAATCCACCAATCTAACAATGGGAATTCCAATGGTATATTTTATTTCACCATTATTTAACCAATATACTACAGCTAAGGGCTGTTCTTATGCACAAAGCAAAACAAAGTGCCTGGATACAGTTCTTAGCCATGGAGGTTGAATGGGCAAGTCAAAAGATTTAAGTGCCTTTGAATGGGGTATGGTAGTAGGTGCCGCGCGCACCGGTTTGAGTGTGTCAGAACTGTAATGCTGCTGAGTTTCAAGATCAACAGTTTCCCGTTTGTATCAAGAATGATCCACCACCCGAAGGACCTTCAGCCAACTTGACACAATTGTAGGAAGCATTGGAGTCAACATGGGCCAGCTTCCCTATTGATTGCTTTCGACACCTTGTAGAGTCTATGCCCCGGCGAATTGAGACAGTTTAGAGGGCAAAAGAGGTAGCAACTCAATATTAGGAAGGTATTCCAAATGTTTTGTACACTCAGTGTACAGTCGTGGCCAAAAGTTTTGAGAATGACACAAATATTAAATTCCACAAAGTTTGCTGCTTCAGTGTCTTTCAATATTTTTGTCATATGTTACTATGGAACACTGAAGTATAATTACAAGCATTTCATAAGTGTTAAAGGCTTTTATTGACAATTACATGAAGTTGATGCAAAGAGTCAATATTTGCAGTGTTGACCCTTATTTTTCAGGACCTCTGCAATCTGCCCTGGCAAGCTGTCAATTAACTTCTGGGCCACATCCTGACTGATGGCAGCCCATTCTTGCATAATCAATGCTTGGAGTTTGTCAGAATTTGTGGGGTTTTGCTTGACCACCCGCCTCTTGAGGATTGACCACAAGTTCTCAATGGGATTAAGGTCTGGGGAGATTCCTGGCCATGGACCCAAAATATATATGTTTTGTTCCCCGAGCCACTTAGTTATCACTTTTTCCCTATGACAAGGTGCTCCATCATGCTGGAAAAGGCATTGTTCATCACCAAACTGTTCCTGGATGGTTGGGAGAAGTTGCTCTCGGAGGATGTGTGGGTACCATTCTTTATTATTGGCTGTGTTCTTAGGCAAAATTGTGAGTAAGCCCACTCTCTTGGCTGAGAAGCAACCCCACACATGAATGGTCTCAGGATGCTTTTCTGTTGGCATGACACATTAATGGTCTCAGGATTCTTTACTGTTGGCATGACACATTAATGGTCTCAGGATTCTTTACTGTTGGCATGACACATTAATGATCTCAGGATTCTTTACTGTTGGCAGTAAAGCATCCTTGTCTTCTCCGGACAAGCTTTTTTCCAGATGCCCCAAACAATCGGAAAGGGGATTCATCAGACAAAATGAATTTACCCAAGTCCTCAGTAGTCCAATCCCTGTGCCTTTTGCAGAATATCAGTCTGTCCCTGATGTTTTTCCTGGAGAGAAGTAGCTTCTTTGCTGCCCTTCTTGACACCAGGCCATCCTCCAAAAGTCTTCGCCTCACTGTACGTGCAGATGCACTCACACCTGTCTGGTGCAATTCCTGAGCAAGCTCTGTACTGGTGGTGCCCCGATCCTGCAGCTGAATCAACTTTAGGAGACGGTCCTGGCGCTTGCTGGACTTTCTTGGGCGCCCTGAAGCCTTCTTCACAACAATTGAACCGCTCTCCTTGAAGTTCTTGATGATCCGATATATGGTTGATTTAGGTGCAATCTTACTGGCAGCAATATCCTTGCCTGTGAAGCCCTTTTTGTGCAAAGCAATGATGACGGCACGTGTTTCCTTGCAGGTAACCATGATTGACAGAGCAAGAACAATGATTCCAAGCACCACCCTCCTTTTGAAGCTTCCAGTCTGTTATTCAAACTCAATCAGCATGACAGAGTGATCTCCAGCCTTGTCCTCATCAACATTCACACCTGTGTTAACGAGAGAATCACTGACATGATGTCAACTGGTCCTTTTGTGGTAGGGCTGAAATGCAGTGGAAATGTTTATTGGGACTTTGCAATTAATTGCAATTCATCTGATCACTCTTCATAACATTCTGGAATATATGCAAATTGCCATCATACAAACTGAGGCAGCAGACTTGGTGAAAATTAATATTTGTGTCATTCTCAAAACTTTTGGCCACAACTGTAGATTGTCTGGACCAGTATACAGTACCAGTCAAAAGTTTGGACACACCTACTCATTCAAGGGTTTGTCTTTATTTTTTACTATTTTTACATTGTAGAAAATTGTGAAGACATCAAAACTATGAAATAACACATGTGTTATAACACATATAACACATGCCTTGATGACAGCGTTGCACACACTTGGCATTCTCTCAACCAGCTTCATGAGGTAGTCACCTGGAATGCATTTCAATTAACAGGTGTGCCTTGTTAAAAGTTAATTTCTTTCCTTCTTAATGTGTTTGTGCCAATCAGTTGTGTTGTGACAAGGTAGGGGGGTATACAGAAGATAGCCCTATTTGGTAAAAGACAAAGTCCATAACAGCAAGAAAAGCTCAAATAAGCAAAGAGAAACGAAAGTCAATCATTACTTTAAGACATGAAGGTCAGTCAATACGGGACATTTTATGAACTTTGAAAGTTTCTTCAAGTGCAGTCGCAAAAACCATCAAGCGCTATGATGAAACTGGCTCTCATGAGGACCGCCTCTGCTGCAGAGGATAAGTTCACTAGAGTTACCAGCCTCAGAAATTGCAGCCTTAATTTGTATTTATTTTACGAGGCTTGTCAGTTGTCAGTTAAGAACAAATTCTTCTTTTCAATTACAGCCTAGGAACAGTGGGTTAACTGCCTTGTTCAGGGGCAGAATGACAGATTTTGACCTTGGGGATTTGATCTTGGAACCTTTCGGTTACTAGTCCAACGGTCTAACCACTAGGATACCCTGCGTCACAGAGTTCAAATAACAGACACATCTCACATCTGTTCAGAGGAGACTGTGTGAATCAGGCCTTCATGGTTGAATTGCTGCAAAGAAACCACTACTAAAGGAAACCAACAATAAGAAGAGATTTGATTGGGCCAAGAAATACGAGCAATGGACATTAGACCGGTGGAAATCCGTCCTTTGGTCTGATGAGTACAAATTTGAGATGTTTTATTCCAACCGCCATGTCTTTGTGAAATGCAGAGTAGTTGAACGGATGATCTCCGCATGTGTGGTTCCCACCGTGAAGCACAGAGGAGGAGGTGTGATGGTGTGTGGGTGCTTTGCTGGTGACATGGTCTGTGATTTATTTAGAATTCAAGGCACACTTAAACAGCATGCCTACCACAGCAATCTGCAGCGAAACGCCATCCCATCTGGTTTGCGCTTAGTGGGATTATCATTTGTTTATTCAACAGGACAATGACCCAACATACCGCCAGGCTGTGTAAGGGCTATTTGACCAATAATGAGAGTGATGGAGTGCTGCATCAGATGACCTGGCCTCCACAATCACCCGACCTCAACCCAATTGAGATGGTTTGGGATGAGTTGGACCGCAGAGTGAAGGAAAAGCAGCCAACAAGTGCTCAGCATATGTGGGAACTCCTTCAAGACTGTTAGAAAAGCATTCCTCATGAAGTTGGTTGAGAGAATGCCAAGAGTGTACAAAGCTGTCATCAGGGCAAAGGGTGGCTACTATAAATAATCTAAAATCTAAAATATATTTTAATTAGTTTAACACTTTTTTGGTTACTACATGATTCCATATGTGTTATTTCATAGTTTTGATGTCTTCACCATTATCCTATAATGTAGAAAATAGTAAAAAGAAAGAAGTAGGTGTGTCCAAACTTTTGACTTATACTGTATATAAAAAAATATTCAAAGACATCCACACACACTCCTACAGTATATTATACAGCATAAGCAAATCCAATGTCAGTCAATGGTGAGTGAGATCTGCTAAAGGATTCTCCTTCTTTTTACATTTTAGTCATTTAGCAGATGCTCTTATCCAGAGAGACTTACAGGAGCAATTAGTGTTAAGTTTCTTGCTCAAGGGCACCTGGACAGATTTATCACCTAGTCGTCTAGGGGATTCGAACCAGCAACCTTTTCGGTTTCTGGCCCAAAACTCTTAACCGCTCTCTCACAAGCACAAGTGTGCACACACATTCCACGGACATCAATGCAGACCCGCATGTGTGTACTGTATGTCTGTAGTATGTGTGTATACCACAGACATACAGTCTCAAGTTCTTATTATACCTCAGTGGTGTACATACACTGACACGATGACTCACACACACAGACACACCGGCGAGAACAAAGCTTGGCATACACACACTCTCTCTCACACTCTCACACACACACACACACACACACACACACACACACACACACACACACACACACACACACACACACACACACACACACACACACACACACACACACACACACACACACACACACACACACACACACACACACACACACAATCTATCTCTCTCTTTCAACCCCATTGACTTCCTGTCAGTGGCGTTGGCACTCGCTAAGCACCCAATGACACGAGATAGTGGGTGTGATTGATCTGACTGAAATAGGAGTGCGTTCTGTTCTCTCTGGGTGTCTGGCGTGGTGATGTCTGTGTTTGAATATTTCCTCTCTCTGTATGGTGCGGAGAGCTTTTTGTCTGCTTGATACTGAAGCGGATTGATTCTAATGTAACTAACTTGGATGAAGAGAATAAAAAGCGCTTGATCATGTTTTAACGGTTATCGGACTTACCATGTCATTGAGAAATGATTTCTGTAGTCATAATGATTTTATGATATATAGCATTCTCACTATGTCTCAAAGCTGTACATTGTATGTGTAACGATTGTCGTCGGGAGAAGGAGAGGAGGACCAAAGTGCAGCGTGGTACGTATCCATAATACTTTTAATAAAGATGAATACGCGAACAAAAACAACAAAACGACCAACGAACAGTTCTGAAAGGTGCAACAAACACTAAACAGAAAATAACCACCCACAAACACAGGTGGGAACAGGCTACCTAAGTATGGTTCGCAATCAGAGACAACAATAGACAGCTGCCTCTGATTGGGAACCATACCAGGCCAAACACATAGAAATACAAAACAAGGACAACATAGGACACCAGACATAGAATGCCCACCCAAACTCACACCCTGACCAACCAAAATAGAGAGATAAAAAGGATCTCTACGGTCAGGGCGTGACAGTATGAGGATGATGGATGGCAGCCATTTTGTGCCAGAATTCTCAGTTGCTCACCACACAATGGCTATCACAGTGAATGCACCAAATCACAATAGAACAGTAACACAGCCCTAATGTTGCTAAGTGGCACAGCCAGTGTTGGCCTGGCAGATAATAACACACTATGGGCCCATTCACACCGATAAGTCAACAAGCCCACAATGGGTTCAAGGGATCTGTAATATCAGCTGTGCTAATCCATCACTAAGGCTAGAAAGCTAATTAGTGTTGGAGCTCAGGTGAATGCAGGGTCAGTGTTAGCTAACGTTCAAATAGCACTTTCATGGTACCAAGACTAACAGTACAGAAGCACTGTGTTGTTGGTGAGTCAGAGACCTGTGTGAGGTTGGGTGTTCCACCACCTTCACCTTCAGCTGTGTACGTGTGTGTGTGTGTGTGTGTGTGTGTGTGTGTGTGTGTGTGTGTGTGTGTGTG